>NC_139894.1:13160148-14360148 GCF_905171665.1 Trachurus trachurus | reverse complement strand
ATGTTTGATAATAAAAGATCTGTGATCAACATTGAAATTCTGTTTTCTGGTGTTTTCCCCACACGCAGTGAAGCTGAACTGTCTAGTTGCAGGATTTTTTTTTCTTTTTCTTTTTAAATCAAAACCAAACATCACGTGGGTGGGTGTAATGTTGACACAGCTTTGCAGAAAACACTGCTGGTCAAAAATCCTACTGTAGTAGCAAGACAAACTATCATGTGTTTGCTTTGCTGAAAGTGCTTGAAATTGAGAAAACTTGACAACATCAGCACTTACTAATATTAGAGCTGTTGACAGAACTGGAGCAGCTGCACAAAAAGAAATACAGATTTTCTTTATTAAACAGCTGTGATTTGAAAATACAAAATAAAACTTTCTTATAGAGTTATTATGACATGATTGTTTTAGGACTCATTGGAAAGCAGCAGCTTCCTGGAGAAGTAGTGCAGTGATTCCCAAATGGTTGCCTGTTTTCCAAGGCACAGCTTTGTCTCCCTTGTGGTAGGTAATGGCTTCACTGGACACATCCATTTTCCCTTCTTGCATTGTTTAAGGAAAAAAAGTGGAAGTATCAAGTGTTAGACAATACAATCTCACGTTTATCCCTCATTCCCCATCTTATCAAGTTTTGTTTACAGTGAATAAACATCGAAATGCTATGAGAATCTTAGTCTGGCAGTTTTCCACAGTCAAGGAAAAACTTGACAGAAGTATTTGCTTGTTAAGTATCGACTGACCCAGGGTGGGAGTTAAATGTCACTTAATGCACATTATTGGATGGAGTTATAAATATTTGTTCCTAAGAAATGAGGGCAGCAGTCTTTTAAAGGAGCCAAACCTCCAGCCGGGGCTGCGGTCAAAGGAGTTCACTTCCTCCGCCTGTCCGGCATCGACCTCATCACACACCACGGTCAAGTTGTGTACACCAGAGCCTCTGCTGCTGCTGCTGACGACGCTGTTACTGTTGTTGACGTTTCTGGTTACAAGTGGCGCCGCACACCGTGACCCACCGCCGCTGCTGTGCTCGTCGTCCCACGTCCCCAGCAGCTCCTTCATCTCCGGCGGCGCGTCCGCCCGCAGGTACTGCCAGGCTCTCCTCCCGCTGTAGTCCATGGCGTCGACGTCGGCGCCGAAAGCCCCGACCAGCAGCTTGATGATCATGTACTGTCCGTGCATGCTGGCGACGTGCAGCGGGGTCAGGCCGCCGCTGCCCCGCAGGTTCACGTTCACGGGGATCCGCGCGCCTTCAGAGTGCCGCAGCAGCCTGAGCAGCGTCTCGTCCGCCCCCCTCTTGGCCAGCCAGTGCAGCACCGAGTAGCCGCTGATGAAGTCCTTCCTGGTTAGCAGATGCGGGTCCGCGGAGATGAAGTCCAGGATGGTCTCGTAGCTCCCCTCCACGGAGGACAGCATCCACGCGTGCTCCATGGGACTCAGAGCCCAGCCCGCGTCCTGCGGCTCCGAGGAGGACTCGCTCTGGGTCTGCGAGGAGGACAGGACGCTGCTGAAGCCGCTGTGTGACGCGTTGCTCAAAAGCAGCTCCTTCAGGTATTTTTTACGCATAGCGGGAGTGAGCGTCTCCCTCTCCACTGGTCCTCCGTCCGTGACCTCCTGCTGCCTCTGCAGCCTCGACCTACGCTGGAAGGCGCTGGGCATGATGACCTGCATGCCATATCTGGACAGTCGCTCCACAACGGAGCGCTGTGTGTCTGTCCCGCTGCTGCTGCTGCTGTGGGCGACGGCATCGCTGACAGCTGGTTCAGATCCAGTTGAGTCACGTCCAGCAGCATCATCCGATCTGCATTCATACATGCTGCTGAGCTCTGTGTATCTGTGTGTGCGTGCAGAGCCACTTCCTTTTATTTGGACAACACCCCGAAGATATGTCACATTATAGACTGGGAACAGTTTCCCATCCACTCCTCTGGACTCTCTGCCTGCACCGGGGGAACATTAAGTTTATTTTTAACACATGCACACAACACCTGAAACATTGCATTAATGCATAAACGCGCTAGTTTAAAAACAGTCTGAAGCACAGTCACTGCTAGTTCCTCATTTTTCCCAACGGCTTTAAGTAAACATTCAGTTTCCTTAAACCCACATTTCAAATGTTGACCAGATTTGATCCAGCCAGTCACCTGCTTCAGGCTGCTGCCAGTCCATTGTTCGCTCACCTGTTCTGTGTCCACGGCGCATACCATACCGACTCGACCAGAAATGAGCGCACACACTGATACTACTCCATTTGAATCAGCCAGTCAGCGTTTCAGCCCCGTCGACGACATTAGAGCAGCCTGATAAAAAGCTGAACATAGTTATTTTAAGAAATTATCCAGAAATAGTGAGACAAAGTCAAGACGTGTCTCTTCTTCCTTTCATAAGAGGAACTGAGACAAAGTTCATTCTAATCTCAGGCAAAACCAGTGACGAGATTCCCTCACATGTGACCACTGATGGATTTCAAAAAAAAAAAAGCAGGAAGTAATGCACTGGATATTTCGTTGCTATTTTTGCAGCTTGTTATATAAACAGACTGGATCAATGCAAATAAAAAGCAGACAGTTGGAACAAATAAAACAGCTTTATTTCAGAGCATAAAATGTAGTCGTTACAACAAATAAACAAACATGCATTAATAATCAGCAACAGGTGGAAGTTCAAGAGTCAGTTCGTCAAGTGTTTGAAGAAAGGCGTCCAGCTCCGAGCAATAATCTATAAAAGAGACAAAGTTAATGATACAGTAAGTTAATGATAGTTGTAGTTTCCAACCTGTGCCCCATACTTAAACCACTGTAGTCACACATGGCAGACAGTAGTCACATACTATACAGTGCTGCTAAGTGTTTTGTCTCAGTCAATTTGACCTTCATTCGTTATCTGGATAGCAGTTAAATACACACAATAGTTCTAAAAAGCCAAGTCCTAAGCTTTAAAGAATGCATTTAAAAACATTTAAGCAACACTATTCAGCTCATTTGTACTATCTCTAATATTAAACTAGAGGGGAGAAAAAATAATAAAAGACTGAACATAATTTAAAAAAATAAAAACACAGCATTAACTTGATACCTGAACGTTTTGGCATCTTTACTGGTGACAGATCTGGGAGTGGATCAAACTTTTCCTGGTTCTCTTCGTACAGATGTGGAGCTTGTGTGAAGCTGCCCAGTCCAGGTAGAACAAAGGTACCGACATGAACCAAATCTTCAGGGATGCTGTACTTCTGAAACTCTACAAAGGTTTTGAGGGGAGGCAGGCTTTAAAATGCCAGTCAAAACAGAGGAAAATACTCAAGAGTGAGACCTAGACATGTCATCATGCTGTATTTTGCACGCTCATGTTCTCTAGTGCAGCCAACGCAGATAGCATCAATGTGCCAAATTAATCCTGAGGAAAAAAAAAAAAATGAATGGACTCAAAACAAAGTCAGTGTGACTCTGTGAGATTGACCCAGGCAGCGTTTTCATCCAATGTTCATTTCATGCCTTAAATGTAATTATACCATGAAACAGCCAACTGCACCAATATAAACTATGCTTTAAAACGGCATTATAGTAAAATACGATGAATATTTGGCAGCATTAACAAGTTAATGTGTGAAACTGTTCCTGAAGGCGATGTTACCTAGTGGATCATAAGGAATGAACTTCTCCATTTCTGGATATTCCTCCACTTCCATTAGAGGCGCAGGTGTGACTTGAGGTTCCTGAGGAACAAAACATTGCTTTAGTGTACAGCCTGACATCGGTTTCAGATGAAATAAACTGACATATTATGGTCTATTCCAACCTGTGACTTTAGGAGTTTCTTCTCTTGCGTGTTGACAACAGGGGTTAGACCTTTTTTGTTGACGGTACCAAAAGCTTTACGCCCAGACGGCTGAGGAGTCCTGATGTTTTTGGCAATTGCTGGAGATTTCAGGAGTCTCTCTAGTGGGAAAAGAACATGACAGAGTTTTTAGTTAAATGTGAAAATTTAACACAAAATGAAGGAGGGGGAAAAAAAACGACTACTAACAAACAGCTTTTCATACCTGGAGCAGACTTAAGTCGATGGCGCATCTCCAGTGGAGGTGCATGGAGGCGTGCATTTTCCTGCTCTGCAAATATTATGTCAGCCATTGTATCTAAGGAGACAAGTTGACATTAGCTACTGTGACTCAACGTCAAAATCCTTTACCTTTAAACAGACATGAGTAGCAGACATTTTAATTTGTGTCAGGAAAAGTTTAAAAGATGTAATGGCTGCATTCAACTTAGATTTGTCAGCCGTAGGGACCTGATATTGTCTTTGAAGGCTGATGGGAAATCAATGGGCATTCTGCGTTTGACATTTTATAGAAAATGACATTACTCAGTAAACGAATGCTTAAAATAATTCCCAGTTGCAGGCCTAACAGGCATGAAAAAGAAAAACAGCAAATCGTTACATAATGACACTTTAACCAGCAAATGATTGAATTTTTTTGCATGAAAGAATAAAATTGATCCTTGATATTTAATTGACTACATTGCAGCATGAAAAGTCATCACATCCCAAAAATATAAACATCTGAATTAATGTCGACTGTTTTTCCTGCAAAGGTATATAGTTGTGCTGGTCATGTCAGATTAAAAAAAAAACCAAGGTGACAGTGGCCCTCATTTATCAAGCATGCCTAACAAAATCACCAATTTCAAAAACTACCACCATATTAATGTACAGACAATTTGTGATGCAGGCCAGAATTTGCACCAGATCCTACCAGGCTTGATAAATGAGGTCCAGTGTGACATTAGGTCCAAGTGTTAATAGCCACTATGGCTGATGGCCAGCCTGTGTTTACTCAGCATCACACACACACACACCCCATCACCATAGTAACAGTAAAGAGCAGCTGATGCTAATGGCCAATCTGGCAGCGTTACAGCACTTAATAGTTGTAGCTGGCTAACATAGGCACTTATCTTGTAAACTAATCAGAGACAAACTAGTTGTTGCTTCATTGTCTTTTTTATCCGTGTTTTCATTTACCCTCACTCTGCTGTCTTGCGTTTACAACAGTCTTAAATAAGTTTAGTTTGATCTGTTTTGACATTGCAGGGGCTAAGGAGGAGGCGTAAGTAAATGCAAGGTAAGTTAACGCTTGCAGCTAGCCACCACTTTACTGCAGTGCAGACAGTTAGAGACAGGTTTAGTTGTAGTTTAAAAACAAACAAACGTCACATGTCTGTTAACGGCTGTAATTTAAAACGTATCGTGAACATAGACTGTAAAAAAAACGAGACGACGCTGAAGTTGTCGCCGGTTAATAAAACTGACTCGTATGATGTAAAAGCGCTGAGAAATACAAGGGTAGCTCTGAGACACTGTTGTTAGCTTAACCTTACCTCCGTTAAAAGTCGCTGGTTGCCTCTTGGTAAAAATCAAGAGCTGTTTTCAAATGAAACGAATGCAGCCGCCGCGGTTCCTTTTTAAATTCGCTGCCATCGTCCTATTGGTCGCTAACCCGGTGGGCGTGTCCTAAACAATAGCCCTATTTTACAACAAAAATACACAATCATATATCTGATAGTTTATACTAAATGTGGATTGTAAAAAAAAAAAATAAAAAAAAAATCTAAATATATTCCCCACAGTTTCTTGACCCATAAAGACCTTTCTACTACATGAAAAAACAACTTTATTGACAACACAAACACTCAGCTGGTTTAGTGCATGAGCAGAACAAATACATGGCATGAAGATGACTTGTTGACTCCACAATTCCCACCTCTGATTTTACTACTATTACTATAGTAATAGTAGTAATTAGTATAGTTAGGAAACCTGAAATCAGAGGTAAGTTCAATGTAAATTCTTCAGCTCTTCAGCTCATTTTCACACATACGGTAGTATGCATGACAGGTTATGTAGAGAAACAAATGCTGCACTGAACATAGTGCAACATTTAACAGACATTAAGGATGAGTGCAAAACACTCGACAAAACAAATAACTTTACAATTACCACAGCACAGATTAGCAGCAACATCCTGACTCATGAGAAAAATGTTTTTAAAAAGGGTGCAACGAGATAATTGTAAACCCTACTGTGAATGGTGAGTGGTTTCTGCCTACATACAGTGCAGTGGATTGTAATACACAGAGGGCTGAAATAAGATATTACTATGCATGTAGTGGATGCTGGCCTGTGGTATTGCCCATGGGGAGGATTGAGTTGGTCTGGGTGCTTTTACAGTTCATAGCAGGGGGGGTTGTGGGTGACCGTGGCCGTGGGTGTTGGCCTGGATGTAAAAGCAGGTTGATGCTCTGGTACCTCCTGCTGGGAGTTGCTTGTAGATCTCTTTTGATTATTTAACTGGGGTTTTACAATTACATAGCCTATCAGTTTGTTTACTATCAGTACAGTGACTGTAATCATCATTCTCACAGCTGACTGTTAATATAGATGTCTTTGCTTTGTTTTGTTTTATATTACATACACTGATACACAGAAGCAAAAATGTTAAAAAGGTAGTAGGATCAGTGCTATGTGCAATATTGGGATGATCATTTAGGAAATACACAATAGATACTGGTTGAAAATATGGTAAAATCCGTAGTTATTTCTATTAAATTAATCTTAAATTGTGAGTGAATGTTGGGGAAGCAAACTAGCCCGAATCAACATTTTTGATGTAGCTACTTGCTTCTCAATAATCATTAGTTCATTGACTGCGGTTCACTGCCTTTGTCACAGGACGAGACCACGCAGATACAATGTGGGGGAGTTCAGTAGCATTTGAAAATTAAAATTGATCATTTCGAAAATACAGACGAACATAAATTGGGTGTGGTTTTAATAAAAAAATGTTATTGTTTAACAATCTACCGTATCAGCAACATGATCGCTATATTATACTTGAAAATACGCTAAATAGCCTGTTGAACAGTGGTACGGTCCTCGTAGGCTTCCTTTGCTAAAGAGCAGCAGAGGTTTCGTCCTCCAGCTAACGGCCACCACCGCCATGGCGTCAACTGAGATAGCAAGGCAAGCGGTGAGTAGCCTGTTTTATCAGGATGCTGGTCTCACTGTCATCCCATAATTAAAGAAATTCCTCATCTAAACTCAGCATACGTTGGAAATGTATATTTTAGCGTTTCTAAAATGAGTGCAGCGCAGTGTGGAGAGATGTAGCGGGTCGCCGCCACCCGCTTTTCCTGCCTTTATTCCGACCCAAAATTCAGTGTAACGTAGCGAAATTACGCCACTTATAGTCACTGCAGGCTGTCAAAAATCTAATATTGCATCTCAACATCTTATAAAACATCACATTTTTAAAAAGAATAAGGCCCGTGGTTGCTCATTCGTAGCTCTCTGTTACCACATTTTCTCTTTTAATATTTTCAATTATGTAAGCCAACGCCTGCAGATTTCCTGTCGCACCGACAGCTAAAATTGGTCTTTTAAACGAAATATTGTTGTGTGGGTGGGTGAAACCTTTTAAACACAGTGTAGTAGGCTCTCACGTTAAATCGGTAACAGAGCCGTCGGTAGGCCATTCATTCTGAACGCCCCCATTTCAGCAGCACAGCTACAACGGTGCTCATCATTTCCGTTGTGTTGTTTCATGTTAAGTCCCGTTAACTTTGACTCGGGCGTTGTCTGATGATGTGCATAGAAAATACAGCTATAACAGACTGTAGCTGCTTATAGCCATTTAGCCCTGCAATTTGAGAAGCGTGTGTAAAGTTTAGTTGGGTTTTTGTTTGTTTTTTTTGTTTGGGGGTAAAACAAAAAGAGGAAGCCACTACTACACCCAGACAAGGGTGCTCGGAATAGCAAAGGATTTGCAATTTGATGTCCCTTTGCGGCTCAGTGAATGAAAAAAACCCGCAGTGTGTAACTTGGCTGTGAGTGTCTTGAAAAGAAGGAATGGTTTCAGGAATGTTGCACTTGCAGCTGAAGAAGTATATAGGCTGTTTGTCTAGTAACATTACCCCCAAACACTCCCTCAGCTGTTTAAACCCCAATTTCAACTATCCAAATAATCCATGAGTGTTTAGTGGCATCAGCTTGTCCAGTTGTTTTTAAACTGACCCTCTAATGGTGCGTTTTTATCTAAAATGCTTCACCGCAGTGGAAAGCAGCACTGTGTTAAGTTAAGCCACATAATGGCTAGTTGGCCGAGGTTTTGCTGGTTGAGAGCTCTTGCTGTTGCCATATAATCTAAATTCTTTTCTTTCCTGCGCCTCATAATGTAGATGTAGGCAGCAGAAATGAGATCCACTGAGATGGAGGTGTTCGCTGCCAGCTACACGCTAGGGATGTGCACGGTTACCCGGGTACTCGAGTACTCGAGTAGCAATCTGCTACTCGGTTATGAATTTATTACTCGGGTACCCGAGGATTAAAAAAAACGGCACGTCAGAGCGCAATCTAGTGTCGGATCAGACTACATTATCATGCCCTGGTTCGGCTTTTTGTAGTGTTAAACAGTTTCGGATCAAGCAACGTGATTTTCTGCTGTGTAAAAGCGTTTTTGGATCGAGCCTCGGACTTTCAAACCTTTTACAATAATTCTCCCTCCCTCCCTCGGCGACGTACGCCGTCGGGAGGGAGACGACAGGTCTCAAGTCTGGTAGAAAATATACTTTCACTTTACAAACACTCTGAAACCTTCCCTGTTATTTCCTGAAACGATGCGAGGCAGAGAGGACCGAAGGCACCAACATGTGTAGTGTGGACTAATAAATAAGCACCGCTAATGATTTAAAAAAGAAAAGAAAAAAAAAGTTTTCTCCTCCGTGGCAGCCGCGGCATAAATGCGCTGCACTCAGCGCTCAGAGCGCATGCAGCGCATTTATTCCCCGGCATAAAGATGCACATCTGCCTCGTATGTGCATCTTAAACTCCATCTCTACTCTTATTATCCACCTGACATTGTGTGTGACGACGCTGTGTGTCAGTAATGCGGACTGTCTGACGGACAGAGCGCATTTATGCACCGGCTGCGCTCTGTCCGTCAGACATGACGTCATTTTATTTTTTATTACAGTATTCGGTTACCCGGGTAACACCAGGTTAGGTTACTCGGTTAGAATATTAGTCGAAATGCCCATCCCTACTACACGCCCACACACACATGTAACAACAGTGCTTTTACACTTTGGTGTTTAGAATCGTTCTAGTCCAGAGATGGATTGTGCAAACAGTGTAATAGTAGAGTGAATGGAAGTACAACGGGACCAAAATAGATGTTTTTAGGGTTCAAATCAAAGTGACAACACAGAAATAGACAGTGCTGGATATTAGCCTATAAGCACTGTGGCTCTTATTATTTTGGTAATTTCAGATATAATCAGATTTTAAATACTGTAATATATAAATATTCTCAAAGCCACCTGTTTTTACTATTCTCTTGAAATTAACAGTGACACTTTGCCTTATAAGTACATTGTGGTTTGTTTGTGCCTCGACTGTGGAAAGAAGGCTACAGTGCAGGAAACAGGAAGTGAGTTGCACCTGAAGTCAGTCTGACGTGGTTGAATGTGGTTCAGATTGTGTCTAGTTTGAGTGTTTTTTGACTTTGTAATGTAATTTTTCAAAGAACAAAAACAACAATCACCAACATGTAAATATAAATGACACTGTCAGAGGGCATCCTGGTTTGAGAGCAGAGTTTCTTAACGTGGCATATGAGTACTTAAGCTGTTCAGTTATTGATAGGTATTTATTTACTTAATGTTACCTGTAATTGATTTAATTTGTTTTTCAGGGTGAAGGTGCTCGTGCTGTCCCTCTGGCTGGCCATGTCGGCTTTGACAGCATGCCTGACCAGCTGGTCAACAAGTCTGTCAACCATGGATTCTGCTTCAACATCCTCTGCGTTGGTGAGTGTATCATGCGTGAAAATGCTTTTCCTCTCTCTCTCTCTCTTTCACTCGCTCTCTCTCCTCAGGCTAAAAGATGACTTAATGAAAGTCAGGCTTTATCACAAGATACAAAGCCGATTGCTCAATATTTGAGCTGTGTAGATTCCCCACCGTTGGTTACTGTGCTGATTATGATTATGATGCTCTTATTCAGATGGGAAATTCAGACATATCTGCAGGCAATTATTTAATTTTAGTATGACGTTATTCACCAGCAGTACAAACAGCAACCTCATTACATCTGAGTATCAAATGCAGGATATCAGCCTTCACTAGGTTTATTAATCAATGCTTGCCTCTGTGTACATTTGACTTGCGTATATTGACTTATATTGTCAAAACAAGTCACTCTTACACTAAATCTATTAGGTGCAACCAGATAAAACTAATGCAATGTTGTACAACAGCCCTGCAGTAAACCTGAGCTTTAATGTTGAAGTTATGGTCACATTGGAGGCTGTAGTTTCTGAAACTGTGAGATTATGTCACCCAGACATGTTTCCAATAACGATGCTATTTACTGCTGGTTAGGGAACAGGAGGGAATGATGACTATTTCTGTTCCTTTACCTTGTGAGCTATTTATTTCTATGACATGTTATTTGGCGAACTTGTAACATTAACACAATCCGTGTTTATATTTTTAAAGGTTCTGATGGTAGGAAATTCCATGTGGCCATTTTTAGTGGCATGGTTTTGATTTTCCTCCAAGCTGAAAACTTCTCTGCTATTTTGTGGATAAACTGAGGCCATTTTTTATTTGTGCAGCAGTGAAAAGTGGAAAAGGCTGACACCAGCCAGCCTGTGTCTTCCATGATTTAACAAAACTTGCCTCACAGTTACCTTATTATGTTGCTTACAATCTGATTTTCTTAACAACCTTGACAAACATTAGTACAATCCATTAAAGAAAATAGAAGCAGGGATGATGGATGTAGAAGACCTCTTGTTGTTTGCAGTTGTGTGACTCATCTTGAGCAACTTGCTTCAGGCAAGGAAATGTCTAGTGTCTTTTTTAATAATCTGTTTGTAGTGTAGAATTATAGAGTGAATCAAATGTGTCATGATGATTGAAATGTGTAATTTCGTTTTTAAAAATGCTTGTAAATGATAGACATTAGTCTTTGTAACAAAGACACTTTGCCTTATAACCCTACCATTGCCATTTCTAAGATGCTCCATATAAGACACAAAATTGAAAAAGCATGAAAGACATCTCAACAATAACTTAACGTGAGCTTAGAATTGGCAATGAAGACTTGCTGCATCATTTACTTTTTATCTCTAAAAGAAGGATTGGAAACGCAGCATGATATCCTACTAAGAAAACGGCCTAACGTGCTGTGAGTGTAGGTCAGGCTGTGATGAGTAAAAATAGCTTTTCCTACAGCGGGAGCTCTGTATCTCAGTCATCTGACAGCGGACCGATGTCAGAAAACGTTAACATCTTGCTATTTTTGCGCATGAAAACATTTGTAAATGATGTATTTTGATTGAAGCATCTGCAGGAAGTCATGCTGAATCTGCCCTCGTGCTATTGAATGAAACTTTAGTCTTTATCTTTGAGTTTAATGGCCAAAAAGCATCAGACTCGATGAAGTCTGGATCAGGACTGTGCAGGTTGAAGTGATAAACATCCTCATGTGACTTGAGGTGAAAATACACTCGACTCCTCTGATTTAAATCATCTAATGAACACAGCGAACGATGACTGAGCAAAGAGGTCAAGACTTGTTAGGATCTGAGTAACGTGACACGTTTTCTCTGTCCAGGTGAGACGGGTCTGGGGAAGTCCACTCTGATGGACACGTTGTTCAACACCAAGTTTGAGGGGGAGCCCACCCAGCACAACCAGCCGGGAGTCACGCTCAAGTCCAACACTTACGAACTCCAGGAGAGTAACGTGCGCCTCAAACTCACTGTTGTCAACACCGTGGGCTTTGGGGACCAGATCAATAAAGAAGACAGGTAAAAGCATAACATCTGTGAGAGGGAAAGGTCTGCTCTCCTTGTTCCTGGGGTCTTTTCGTTTGTCTCTTTCAATCCTAACTTGTAGTCAGAAATCCTACCATTGACTGTACAAACAGTGTGAGAGCTTTAAGCCTTCTCAGAGCCCCAGGATTTATTCAGTCTGGATCGAACAAACATAACCCTCAGGATGTGAAATGAGGTCTCCATCTGAATTAGTGTCAAAGTATTTAACAACATGAATCAGATGGAGGTGCTTTCTTTCCTGGCTGGAATAGCATACCACAGCACCGGCGTTTATCCTGGAGTCAGAGGACATTTTCATTGTTGTAGACCTCCATTAGATCTTGTTACCAAGCATAATGTGATTGGGAGAGAATAGGGAGAGAATGACGTCATGTCATGTGAACCACCTATGAGGACGGCTGTGGTTGTTTTGTCTCCAAGTTTCACTCTTCACTCGGTATCAAATCGCCACCCAAAGAGGAACATTTTTGAAGGGCACAGATTTTCTTCCTCTAATTCAGTGTCACGACACTTCTGAAATACTGTACCTGTCATGCTTTGACCCTAAAAACATTACCATTGAATAGAGGAACTGGATATGTTCTAGCAAAAATGAATGCTTGAGCTTCTTTGTGTTTCTGTGTTCCCTTTGCCAACAGCTACAAGTCCATCGTGGAGTTTATTGATGCCCAGTTTGAAGCATATCTACAGGAGGAACTGAAAATCAAGCGCACGCTACACAGCTACCACGACACCCGCATCCACGCATGCCTATACTTCATTGCTCCCACGGGACACTCGCTCAAATCCCTGGACCTGGTGACCATGAAGAAGCTTGATAGCAAGGTGAGATTTCACTTTTCACCTCACTTTGTCAAGCTTTTATCACCAGCAAGAAGACATTTTTTATTGAGCAGCAGAGTGTGTTGTTGTTGTTGTTGTTTCATTCGGAAGCTGGGGAATCATTTATTTACAGATCGGCTTTGAAGCCTTGGTGTTGTCCATCAGTTCCAGCTCAATTCCTGTTAGTATTAGGGTTTAATAATGGCTTCTGTGATCCAAAAGCATTGTACTGTTAATTTGCAGCTGTGCCAGATTTACAAGCTTATTAAATATGGCGTCTGTATTGTTGTTTTTTAGCATTAAGTAAGAAGGACAGTTGGTCTACAGCCAAATGAATGTTATGAAGTAATTGTAAGTAATTACATGGATTAACTCATCGAAGCACGTCATAAATAAAGTAGGTAAGTCCCCTGGCGCTGTTGTTTGTAGCATTTGATCTATCCGCTCTAGTCATGAGCTGTAAACCTTTTACAGGGGCATCTGCCGCCGTGTAAATTGGCTTTGGTGTTGTTACGGCGTCGGTGTAGGTCAGCTGTGAAATGCAGTCGTCTCGGCGACTCGTTTCTGTGAGGTTCTTTTCCACAGTAGCTTATTTGCATGGACCTCCTGGCTTTTGTACAAAGAGCCAGCTCAGTGTTTGCCAGAGCAGCTGTGCCCTCCAGCAAGCGCTCGCAACAGCGTGATCCAGAGCAGAGCGGGGGGGGGGGGGGGGGGGCGTTCAAACAATGCTCTGCCGAAGTGTCCTTGAGCAAGAATCAAGATCCTCACCAGACTCAGGGATCCAGTAAAATATTTTTGTTCACATGACCCCCAGCATCCCTGGCTGTTAATTAAAGGGGCCCCACATCTTAAGGGTAAATAGTATGGGATTGTGTAGGTGACATTGCGCTGTTAAAATAGTTGTGTGTGTGTGGGAGTGAGTCTCGTTGTTCAGCAGCCAGTTGTAAGAGCATGTATGAGAATGACCCCCCCTCCTCCGTATCTCTGGGTGTTTTTCATTTTCTGTTTAGGTTACACGGATAACTGCTGTTGTACTCTTCGTAGTCTGACTCTTAACACCATGTTTGGAGAGTGTTTGTGTGATATAGAGCAGGAGATATGAGCCTGCTGCTCCCTTTTGCTGCTTGTACTATTTTTATCCTTGTGCTTAAGAATGTATAATTGTCTGCAATACACAAAAGCCTGATTTACTGAGGTCCCGGTGAAGAGAGAGTGCTGGTTGTTTAAATTACTGCTACAATAATGGCAACAGAGAGAATAATAAAACAGTGATTCGAAGTGTTAATGTGTTTAACCTTTTTTCTTTTTTTAAATAAACCAACTCTTACAAGTTTGGACTACAGAAAAGGAAGAAAGCCACTTATTTAGCTGCTTATCTGAAAATGCTGTCTCCACCTTGTCGTTGTGTCTGCCCACATTCAATCTCTCCATCATTTTTCAACTCCCAGGTCAATATAATCCCAATCATTGCCAAGTCAGATGCCATCTCCAAGAGCGAGCTGGCCAAGTTCAAAATCAAAATCACCAGTGAGCTGGTCAGCAACGGGGTGCAGATCTACCAGTTCCCCACCGACGATGAGTCCGTGGCAGAGATCAACTCCACCATGAACGTAAGGCTCACAACTCTATCTGCATCACATGCACTTACACAGAACACGGTGTCATGATGTATTGATAAAGCTGAATTACCACTTTAATCTTCAGGGAATTGAGTAGCACAAACTATTGAGAGTAAATTCAGTTTTGTGATACCGGAATAAACATCATGTGATGCTAGAATCGGGACAGGCAACGTCTGTGTCTGCTCGGGCTGTCAGGAAGCTGCCCCACGCGGGGAGGAGCGTGTTCAGAGCAGCACAATCAGCCGGCTCACTCTGCAGGAAGCTCTGCAGTGTGGGAAAGGGCCCGATGTGCACTGACAGATGAATCGAGGTTCGCTTGGCTGTTCATAATGTCTCATCTGTGGAGATATGCCTGAACTGCCCCTGAACTGATAGCGTTAAGACTGTTGCCTCCCGGCTCATGTTATATACAGTCTGACCTCGTCATACGTGTCTCTGTCTGAGCCGTTTCCTGCCGTCTGTGAAAAACGGCTCTTCAGAGTCGGGTTATGTAAATTAAATCACACATTTCTCGCAGCTCTATCAGTGACGTCATCACCACGAGGAATGTGCGTAGGCCTCGTCATGCTGTGTAATTGACATTATTGCAGAAATGCTCTTTGATTTTTGACTTGGTAAAGTTTAGCAGACTTGTTGGTGGCTTCACCTCCACCACGTGTCCCGGAGCTCTCAGGTGTTTTCAGGTTCGATGGTGTACAGATTATCGATTTCCTGTCTGCTTCACAGAGCCATTTGCCGTTTGCTGTGGTGGGGAGCACAGAGGAAGTGAAGATTGGGAACAAGATGGTGAAGGCCCGGCAGTACCCCTGGGGGACGGTGCAGGGTAAGCCCGGGTCATATCCTGTGCAGGAAATGAGTGTGCTCTCTCTCATCAGAGCTGCCGCTTCTCCCCCCTCCTCTCCTGTTTCTCCTTTGGCCACATCAGATGCTGCAAACTAGTGGATAACCAGTTATATAATCTCATTTAACCGGAGCACCCCCTCTGCCATTTACACTCTGTGTTACAGCACCAGCAGATCTGAGCTCTAAGCTCTTGCACATTTAGTGATTTTATGTCACTGATGATATTTCAATTGATTTCTTATTGACCTACTTGATCAACCCATAATGGACTGTGTGTAACGTAGTGGGAGTAGGCAGCAGTCAGAGATCTGCTCTTAACATATTTGATACTTTTCATCCTCATAATGTAGATCTCTCATATCAACATTTATTTAATGATAATGCGTAATGCATATATTTACTTTGTGGAGATATAAACAGAAAAATCAGACACTGTAGCCCTGTTACACATAACGGCATAAATGGGGCGATGAAGTCTACACCATTTACTCAAAGTAATAATATGAAAAATATGAAACAAACAAATAGGAATATGGAAACATCCTTAAAAAATAAGCTTTATCTGACATGCGGTCTGTTTTTATCAGTCTGACTGCGTGCATACATGTGTACTCACATGATGTCACACGGTCTGTGGGAGCGTGCTGCTCGGCTCATCAAAACAAAATCAATAGAGAAGCCACAGGACACGAACACTGCTCTGTTTTTGTCCTGGTGCTGCTAGTACTTCTATATTAAATGAATGTATTAGCTGTCACATTATATAAACATTGACAGATGCAAGTGTTTTCTGATTCTCCTGCTGCTGTGCACTTTTTTTTTTTTTACAGAATATTTAATCCATTAACAGCATGGCAATTGATGTGTTAGGTAAAATGTGTCACGTGTCACTATGATGTGTCTTATCGCAGTGGAAAATGAGAATCACTGTGACTTCGTCAAACTGCGAGAAATGCTGATCAGGGTGAACATGGAGGACCTGCGAGAGCAGACTCACACGCGCCATTATGAGCTCTACCGCCGCTGCAAACTGGAGGAGATGGGCTTCAAGGACACAGACCCCGACAGCAAGCCCTTCAGGTTGACTCTATCTCCCTGCTTTATACCAGCATGTGCTTTTGCAACTTTGCTAATGTTGTTTGATTTTGCATTTCTCTGTTTCCACCATTATCAGAACTTTTTATTCCTTTGCCAGATTGCATCCGTTGGAGTTTTCATCTGCTTCTCTGTTGTGTCTCTTATTTATTTTTATTCACTTTTTCCTATTCCTTGTCCAGTCTGCAGGAGACGTATGAAGCAAAGAGGAATGAATTCATGGGTGAGCTGCAGAAGAAAGAAGAAGAAATGAGACAAATGTTTGTCCAAAGAGTCAAAGAGAAGGAGGCCGAACTTAAAGAAGCAGAAAAAGAGGTATCAACATTTCACTTTGATCTTAACAACCACATCGGTCATTAATCTTTAATTCCAGTCACTGATGTAAGAGTTATGTTTCCTCTGTCACCGCCATGTAGCTGCACGAGAAGTTTGACCGTCTGAAGAAGCTCCACCAGGACGAGAAGAAGAAACTGGAGGAGAAGAAGAAGTCCCTGGACGACGAGCTCAACACGTTCAAACAGAAAAAGACTGCAGCAGAGCTCTTGCAGAACCAAGCTCAGCAGGCAGGGGGCTCCACCACACTCAAGCGGGACAAAGAGAGGAAAAAGTAAGTATTGCTCTCCTCCCCGCCCGTGTCTCTCTCTATCCGTATACCACAGGTGCAGGAAACCACTATCACTTGTATGAGTGGGTGTAACAAGGCCATAGATCACACTGACACTGACTCTCCAGGATTGTTAGTTGGTCGTCAAGAATTTCTGTTCTGGATTCACATCAGTACATGGATATAAATTGTGTCTTAGGCCTTTGGGTCCATATTTTCATCATGCTTTGTGTGTCGTCTTCTGATTCCTGGAGCTTGTAGTCCACACTATACACATTTTCTGCAGAGAGAAGTTAATTTTAGTCTATGCCATTAATACAATCGAGCACTACTTGCTTTCTCTGTCACCACTCATTAATAAACCACCAGAGATTTGTATAATTTCATGCACACAGTGGATGCAGGGCCCTGGTTAAACCGAGGAATTCTCCCAGACTCTCGCTGTGCTATTTTACTTTCTGAGAGGCATACGACTGCTCCAGTATAATAACGGAGAATACAGTTAGTAATTCCACACCAAGAGAGCTGAGCAGAATTTATAATCCATTACTAATGAGGAAACATAAGAAGGGAGAGCAGAGGAGAATCTGGAGATAATTACCAGCAGTCCTCATCTAAATAGTTGAAAGACCAGCTGTCAGCAAAGTTTGGTGAATGAATTCCAGTCAGACATCATCACTGTGCAACTAAATGTTGCAGATGGCTCAAGACAAACAGGTAGTGAAGTTAAACACTAAAAACAGAGCTGTGTTAACAACCTAATCACAAGTTTATCAATAAATACTCGATAGAAGCATCAGAAAGGGAGCTGATAAATGACATATTTTTCCTGTTTCTGTGTGTTTCTGACATTGATTCCCCCTGCTCCCTTTGACAGTTGATGTAAATATGTTTTGAATGAAATCTGGACTGTACAGGAAGCAGAGTCGTGCAGCCAGATGTGTTCAAGTGTGGTTGTAATGTGGTGCTGACGTTGTCGGTCCCTTCATGTTGGTAACGAACTCTGGTTGTGTGTTGAAGCTGATGTGACTCCGTGCCTGTTAGAAAAGGAAGAAGACACTTGCACTGAGAAGGTTCTTGTCGCTTTTTATTTTTCCTTCCCTGTTAATTCATTTTCTTCACAGCCACTTCTTCACTTGTATGAGCTCTACTCTGCCTGGATCATTTCTCTTCCAAAAAAGGGGTCAACCTGTGCAACTTAAGCTTTTGTCTTTGGGTAACTGGTTAAAAAACCCTGTCTACAGTGGTCTTGCACTCCACATGTTAACTGAATAATAATTATGCTTATGTGTATTTAACCTTCAGCTTTCAGTCGGTGTTTTCTTCAGCTCCCAGGAGACACAGTTATTGATTTGCTGCTTGTTGTGTAGATATAAATCTGTCCTGTGTGAATGCATGTGTCACCTATGTTGCATCCATAATGTTTTCCAGTTAACTCCTCCTACACTTGCTGCATGCTGCATGAGGCACCATTTTCTGGTAAGAATCCCCTCTTGAGTTACACCGCCACCAAAGAAAGAAAAAGCTTTGAAAAATATAAATGAGGTATCTATGATTTAGCTGGACAGAAATGTCAATTCTTGGATGTAAACATTTTTAAATGCCAGGCAGAAACAAGAGCTGATGCTGAAATGGAGCTCCAAAATCTGTATTGAACTGAAATAAGCAACATTTCAACACTACCTGATCTTGAAATGTCTAATCCAACTGTCAGTATTTGATGAGTTAAAAATATAATCTAAATTCACATGCAGTTAATTTGCCCATCAGTCATTTTAAATGTGATAGAGTCTGAGGGATGAGTGTGGCGTTGCGAGGCCAGACAGTGTTTCATCTGTAACATCCACATCCATCATATCCTTTCGCTGGCAGTGTTTACTGTCCCTGTGCCAGCGTCTAAATCAACCACTTTATTATATCCCCACACAAGCATTTGATGTACTTCCCCATCTGCCTCCTTAAATCCACAACAGTCTCCTTTTTGTGGCTCTCCCAAGTCCTTCCCCACCCGTTCCTGCTCTCGCACAAAGAGCCATTCAAGGCTGAACTGGGACTAACAGGTCACACCAGAGGGGCAAACAGCCTCCGGGCCCATCTCTGTTTATAGACATGACATGTTTTGTTGATCTCGCAGCCATATGACGACCCCACTCTGCCACCTCTCCCTCTCCCTCTTGAGTGGATACAAAAGCCAAATCCACAGAGGGATGTTGTTGAGGCTCAACCACTGGGGAGGGTAGAAGTGAAGGAAGACATCTGTCTCGCAATCTGTAAACTCCTCAAGCAGCTCAAGATTGTTGCAGCAAGCTGCTGTTAGATGATACTGAGCGATGTCATAGACAATCGGACTCATTGTTTTAAAGCTTAGGGTCAACGGAAAAGACGTGTACGAGTCTGATTCAAAGAAGGAGATGGCTGTACTTGCACTCTCACCTCTGTAAACTCACTTGAAGCTGCATGATTCCCCTCTCAACGCCATCTGTTGTCACTAATAATGTTGATGTGATGTCACCCATGTGAAATAGTGTGTGTCGTGATGATGTTTTAACTCAAAGAAAGCATTAACAGCCCTTCTCTCTCATTTCCAGCTTAGGATCCCTGTAGAAAAAAGTGCTCCCTTGTGGCCATCCTGCTGTGAATGAGTTTCCACCCCATCATCCCCTTTTTTTACATTTTTTTTTACTGTACCCCCACCCCATCCTTATCCTCACGCAACCCCCTCCTCCTTCCCCTCCTCCCATAATTCAACCCTCCATGTGCCATCCCCCTCCTTCCCTCCCTTGCTCTGTGGAAGACGCTGGGCATTGCTATCAGTTTTACATCACTTGTTTTTGCTGAATGATGCTTATGTATTACTTTTGTTTGTACAAGCGATTATTCAGCTTGTCTTTTTTTATACAAATTGACAAAAAAAATGCATTCCATATTGATTTTATATTCAGTGATTCATTGCATGATGGAGTGAGCTTTTTTTTTATATTAACATACATGACTACTGTTGTGATGGGCAAAATGTATTGAGTCTAAAGAAGAACATACATCAGACACTGGGACCTGAGAGAGTAGCCGAGAAGAATCAAGACAACTGAGACTAATTAAAGAATGGATTACGTTACTAATTGGTTATTATTAGCTTGATGTTGGTCTGGTTTAAAGTTATGATCCTTAAGATTTTAGTCCCGGTTGAAATCAGAGCAACTGATCAAAAATGAAAAGATGTTGTAAAAACCTTTTCAATGATAACATCATAGTTTCTTTCTACTAGTAATTTACGTGACGATACAGTATATGTTTTGAATTGGAGATCTACTTTTCTATTTTGCATTTACGTCCCTTTGCTGATGTTGTTTTACTTTAGCCTGACGCATGAGTAGATGTGAGCCTAATCTCTCTGCCACTTCTCCCATACCTCATTCATTGTCATGTGTTACGTGCATATTTGTATTAGCTTTCACATTTGCACTTTTTTTTTTTTTTTTTTTTTACACACACACAAATGTGATGTTATTTTTTAAAGTATATATTAATGTTGTCAGTGCAATTGTAACTTTCCTTTTCATTTTACTTATAATGAAGGCACATTTGAAAGTCATTCATCATGATGTCCACTGTCCTGCGGGGACCAGAGTTGTCTGTATCAGTGTTAACGCATAAAAAAAATTATTATTACAAAAGAAAATAAAGGCCAATTTTCCACCAACTGTGGCCATAATCATTGTGTATTTGGTCAAGTGAAAATTTAACAAACTTAGTGACTGATTGTTTATTTCCTTTTTGCTCAGAATCGCAGGGCGTCTGTCACCTCTTTTATTCCCCGTCTTTCCACCACTTTAAGGTTCATGGGTCAAAATACATTCAGAGTAGAGCCGTTTCCTCCTCCTAACGCTCAGCTCACTGGTCTGTGTGGTTTCACTTTTCCTTTGCAGTAATCCCTGGCTCTGCACTGAGTAGGTCCTCAACCCCTCAAGCTTTGCTAAGGGACCCGTCTTTGTGGGCACTGAGTACCTCAAATGTGACCAGAGACTTTGTGGACCCCCATCCATCAGGGTTTCTTAACCATTACCTGCTCAGTAATATGGGTTAATGTATATTCATGTTTCACTGCTGCTCTAACCTCACCTTGAGCGATCTAATCTAATTCTTGCTTTATTGCCTCTGCTTGTGCTTATGTGTGTATGTATTGTGTTTTCTGCTGTGATTAACAAACACCCTTTCCCACTTATTTAGTGTAATATTTAAATAGTAATTTGCATTTTTTTAGATGGACCACAGACAAGTGGACAATCACAGAACTGAAGCACCTCCTAGGAGATTTATTCACTGTTTTTATAACTTCACACAGTATCGTCAGTGGGCACAACATTTTCTCATTATTAATGCTTTATGTATTGTTTGGATGACTGTAGAATCGGCGATTGTATGACCTGGTTTTTGTATTTCTGATCAATCTTCTCTCTTGATATCCAATGCACTTCTAATTCTTCGTCTCTGGCCTGTAAGTTTGTTTTTTTTATGAGCGTCTCTTGCTTTGCCATCTCCTCTAACTGCTGGCTTTCTTTCTCTTTGTCTCTTCAGCTTCTTTTAATCTATCTTGACCAACTGAAGAGGGGATTGCAGCTTCAGCAAGAACTAAGCACCCTTTACCTCCTCCCTGTTTTTCTCGCTGTATGAACCTTTTATATTTTCTCCCCCCCTCCCCATCGCATCTCCTTTTGTTGATCATGGCCTTATGTGGACTCGCATGGTATTTCTGACCACCTAATGAAGCTCTAAACCAGGTTGGCAGGTTGGGATCTGGGCACAGTTTAAATCTGCTATTATGTCTTAATGTATATAAAGCGACTCTTGTAGTTGATAGAAGTCATCAGTGGGGGTTTTACACATTTTCCAGGACTTGTAGGTTCACGTCATTATTTGATCTTTACTTGAAATAAAATTGCAATGACCTGCACTATGCACTCATCTTTTCAATAGGATTCTTAATACAAAGCGCACATTAGGATGAAACGCTACCAAAACATCGAGGCTTGCTGATTAAACAAAAGCTCCATCAAGGACAGAAGCACTTAATGCACTATGTGTAATGTGTTATGAAATAGTTTATAATTGAGTAGACATGTTTTCTCTGGAATCTCAGTTCAGTTAGATAAAGATTTTCTGCTTTCAGGTTTTTCTGAATATCAAAAATGATTTAAATTAGAGTCATAATCATGCAAATGCCAAAGCAATATTTATCCATAGCACTTCATTTTATGGTGCCCATGTTTACATGTCACTGCTGAATACCATGGAGGTCACATGTCATGGCCTTTTATTACACACTGTGCTTTAATATTCACAAACCTTTTCAATATTTTGCATGCATCTCTTTATTTAATTGCTGCTGTGACCTTTTGACCTGCTTGTTTTGATCCCCGAATAACTCTTTTGCAGTCAACTTCATTGCTGTTTTCTTCAAAATGGTGCATATTATTAATGTATATTTGCTCTGTCCTATGATCTCAGCTCCCATTTTGCCAAATATTAGAATAAGATGGAGTTGAAGTGAATCCCAGATAGGAGTATTAAAAAAAATACTCATGCATTTATATAATTTATAAGGATATATTTTGTGTATTGAAGTGGAGACCTGTTGTTTATTACCTTTGATCTTTGGACGTGACTCTGAGTGTAAAGTGACATTTTGGTGTCAGAAAATGCCATACATTTTTCTAGTATCAGTCATCACCTCTTGTAGTCAGAAACTCTCCCACACTACAAATTATTCAGTATCTTACTTTAGTTTGATTCCATTGATGTACATTTTCAATAAAAAAATGTGATCCAAACATGTTAAGCTTTTGTCTATTTCGTTCGCTGAACCTTATTACAGTATTCGCTCACTGCCTTTTTTTTCCCCAGACAGATCAGCCTGTGTTAAGTATTTATTTCATCTATGAAAGTAAACCTCATTTCAGCAGGAAATCTCTCACAGTGAATTATTCCCAGCCAAAATGTGGATACCAGGACTAGTTAACACATAAAAAGTACATACAATTACTCTACAGCATTCACATACAATAGATATGAATGCTGTTTAAAAGGCATAAGAAATTTGACTAGATCAAACTGTTTCACATTCCACATTGTTTAATGTTCAATTTTAAGTTTACCTTGCAAATTATGTGCAATTTTGCCAAACGAGAACAACAGATTAATGTACTTTTCCCAGGCTTATTATCAGGATATACATAACTGGACAAATAAAAGTTATAATTTTGCAGCACAAGATGGTCTAAATGTCTATACTTAACAAGTAAAATATGAACTTTGACCTCAGTACATATTGGAGGAAGATTTTGCACTTTTTTACTCGTATAACTTTAATATGACAGCTATAGTTAGTAGTTAAATAATATCAAGGTACTGCACAGAGGTTGTCCCTTATTTTGGAATTTTTCAGGTTGAAGGTTGGTAGAGCTGCACTGGAAATTATAATTTCACAAAACTATAAAAGGTAATAGCATGAGTTTACATACAACACAGACTGTCAGATTATATTCACAGATTAAGTCAACCCAAGTCATGAAGAACTAATTTCAGAGACAGGAAGAACAAGGAGACATGCAACAGATGATGTGTCCGCCAAAGGGCCCTCAACTCAACATCATGGAGAAAATATGAAGAAAGGACACTGAGAGAAGAATAATAAAGTTTTCAATACCACCTATACCTGCCATGTACTTTGTAAAACTACAAAAATAAGTGAAATATGTTGATAGATAGATAAATAAATAATATTTAAATGCACTTTCTTATAACACCAATAACAGTGTTTGAACCATTGTAGGCAGATGTACACAATGAAGAGACTAATAATTGAACTTTTACAATTATTTTTGCACAGTTTACTTTTATTGACACTGGTGACACATTCTGCAGATAAGTTGATAATATTTTGCATATTGCTGCAGTAAGGCGTGTGCTCTGACTATAATAACCCATTCACTTTGTAAAGCACATGCTATTGACTCAGACGGCTCCAGCGCCGCGACATCAGCCCGCTGAGCCTGAACTGTCCGGCGGCAAAGCATTGTGGGTCAGCGCGGTGGCAGCAGCCGCCATGACTTTACTGTAGCCGGACCAGAAAATGGATGCTTTACTGCTGTAGCAGAGCTCGCATCTCTGTTTTAGAGAGATATTTAAAACTACCACTTTTCGGAAAGTCGCCTTAAAAAGAGACGAAACTGAATGTCTTCATTTTCTGTGAGCAGCTTTAGTAGCGATAGAAAAAAAAACAGTCTCAGGTTAGCTGCTACAGGCTAGCTGGCTAATGCTGGGCTAGGCTAGGCTAGGCTAACACGATAATAATAATAGTGATAATAATCCCTAAAACAAATCAAAGCAGTGTCTGTTTCTCAGCGAAAAGACAGTGACATAAGTTGGATCAAAGGCTACACCTCACGGTAAGAAAACGGAGCATCAGAGTAAGTAGAGGGTTGTGTGTTTTTACAGCTGTGATGTTTATCCGGCAGCTAAACGTGTTGCCCTGTCGGCCTACTGCGTCACTCTGCCCAGGCTTTGTGTTGCCACGAAACCCTCCTGTTTCCTCGGCTTTTAAAACTTAATATCCAGTGTTCAAGTGTTAGGTTAATACACATCGTCCAGACTCATGGTATTTTTCAGCACAGCATGGTGCTGGCAGGTGGTGTTTGTGTCCTATGTAACGTGTTAGCCTCTGTAGGCAGGAGGGGGCATTAACTCATGATGTCCGGATATTTGTGCTCATACATTTCACCCTTTTCACATAATATCTGACTGACATATCTTACCTCAACCACAGGTATGGCCTGGATTTGATTTGGACGGTGCTGGTGATGGCAGAGGGGACTGACACTGTCGAAATGCCCTCCTTCGACCCAAGTCCTACTTCTGAAGCAAAAAAGAGACCTAATTCTTCTGATGGCAGTGAGTGCTGATCTGATCTGTCTGTGTCGCCTGCTCTGTCACCATTACGTCTTTATACCCAAAATAGGCAGAGGGATATCCTATAACATCTTTAGATGTTCAAATCTATATTATATTTCTATTCAGATGGTAATTAGGTAAAATAATGTTGATTTTCTCAGTGTGTAGGTTCAGGTTTGCCATACTCATGAGCAGCAGCAGTAACCTAAGTCTAGAGGTGGAGTCAGGTTTCTCCTGTGTAAATTGTGTAACACCTTTTGTATATGACACTGAGGTTCAAATTCAACGTCAGATTACTTTACTGCCATGATGTCGTGAGCACAGGTGGTGACTGGAATTTTCCTCTGTGCAGTTTTTACAACGGAGAAGACAGAAACATTCACACATACGTGTAAATAACTAATGCACATGAATGGTAATTGTTAAAAGCAACACTAAAACTAAAAGGTGATAATGACAATGATGGTAATGTAAAAACAATAACATAAATTTAGATCCAATATAACAAGTGGCAATAGAGCATTTTAAAACATGTCTCATTCATCCTGAATATGTAAATCTCTAAAAGACCACAAATTACAGACTAAAACATATTGCTAAAAACAATAGATTTTAGAAAATGAGGGTCAAGAAACAAATTTGATTGTCTGTGTTTTCCTCTAAGAATTCACAGCAGCAGAAAGTTTTCTGTGGGATTGACTAGACTTGAAATTACGGTATTCATGTTGATCATAATGAAGTTGCAACCACATGTCTTGTTTCTGTTTTTTAAACCACTGTTGGACAAAAGTGTAGGTATATAGCATGTAGGAATATGAAATCTGAAGCTTAAGCGTCCTGTAAAAGCTCAGATATGTATCTCTGTCATGATGGGAAGTAACATTTACCTCAGCTTCCTCTGTAAGTGGGGATGACTGAGGAACAAAGTGCATATTAGTCATTACTATCAGTGCCTGCCTAGCAGCCTTCAACCTGCCTGCCTACTGCAGAAACTGGGCCATTAAGTTCTGCCACAGCATCCTGTTTGAAGAAATGATTGAAATCCCCCTCTTAAAGCAGTTTCAAGGGACTCCTATGATGTTGACCTGTTTGTGCTTATCTTGGATAAATGATTTACTTTAATGTGCTGCAAGTTAAGGTTCAGTTTCTTAACCATTTACCTTTGTCATTTTATTGTAGAAGACGAGCCCATGAGGAAAATGCCTGTGTCAAAATTTGGTTCCAGACCTCGGTTTGAGCCTGTTTACTTTGTCAGTGGTGGAAGCAGTGGAGGAACCGGCACCGATGAGAAGGAGAACGATAAGGAGCGCAGGAGGAGTGATACGTTCGGTGTGAGACAGTGGGACTCTGAGCACTCCTCCTCCTACAGCAGCACCAGCAGAGCGCAGGGCTCCTCCTCCCTCAGGCCTGCTTTTGACAGAGTGCCATCGTCGTACAGCTCTGACTCCTGGGGTTCCCACAGAGACAGAGACCGGGACCGCGACAGAGACCGAGAGTTTTCGTCAGGTGGTACGAGCGGCTTAGGTTACGGAGGACGCGGCTCCACTTCGGGCTTCATGTCAAAAACACAGCAGGACTACACAGCCAAGTATGACGCCCACTCCGCTCGCGGTTCAGACACTTACTCTCACCCCAATAGGTACAATGGATACGGGGGAGCGAGCAGATCGGGAGGTTGGGATTCAGGACGTCAGGGTTTGGGGTACGGTTACCAGGACCGGCCGTCATCTAGCAGGCCGTTCAGTAGAGTCTACAACAGCCCGGGCAGGAGCAGTCCCACCACATCTCAGCCCAGCTCTTCATCGCAGCCTCATGCAATATCTCAGGCAACACTAGATGAAAAGCAAAGGCTGATTGCCAATGTGGCGTCTGCATTGGCCGTTGCTTTTAGGGACCCTATGTTTATGACTGGAAGTGAATCGCCAAACTATAATTTCATGTTGAGCCGCAGCATTCAGGCCTGCAAGACCAACCCTGAGTATATTTATGTCAACCTGAAGGATATTCCTCCAGCTGACTTGCCGAAGAACAGAAAAGTACCAACAGATGGTTATGCCTGTGAACTGAGATGTCAGGGTGTGTATCTCGCCACCGGATACTCCGGCAGTAAAAATGGAGCGAGGGACAGAGCCTCTGAGCAGGCGGTAAAACTCTTCCTGAAACCAGTTGAAGTTCGTGTCGTGCAGCGCAAGTACAGACACTCGTTGGTGAGCGACATTGTTGTGTGCCAGACGCACAACCCGACCCCGGCTTTTCTCCCCGCGCTCCGCAACCCAGAGGATAAACCGACGCCCAGCTCCAAGGGTCAATATGAGCCTGACAAACGGAAGCACTGGACAGAGTTTGTGGTTATGGACAACGCTCACGACGCCATCTGCATCCTCAACAACTCTGCGGCTTTTAACCGCATGAAGATAGACTACAAGTTCGACGTTCTCCCCAACAACACCGCTTGGCTGTGCAGCGTCTACCTGCAGGATGAGTTGGTGGCGCAGGCGACGGGCACTAAGAAGAGCTCAAAGCACGCAGCGGCCGAAGAGGCGGTGAGGAAACTTCGCATGAACCAGGCGCAGCGGCAGCAGCAGCAGCAACAGCAACAACAGCAGCAGCAGCAGCAGCAGCAGCAACAGCAATATCAACAATCGCAGTACTCCAGAGGAAATAACCAGTCAGATTCTGGTGGACGCTTCGGGCAACAGAGCGTCAAAAAGAAGCATCTGAGTGAGCTGGTCATCCTGGAAAACTCTGACAATGCTATCTGTATCATTAATGACACGGCACAATTTAATAAAGTGACTGCGGATTACAAGTTCACCGTTCTGCCTGATCATCGCTGGAGGTGCGAAGTTTACTTGGAGGGACAGTACGTGGCGACAGGACTCGGTCCCAAGAAAATAGTAAAGCACATCGCAGCGATGGAGGCTCTGGCCACCTTGAGACAGACGCAGGCCGTGGTCAAATCAAACCTAAGGAAAGAGGGCCACAGCGACGCCATATCCCGATCCCAGATCCTGGCTCGCTCTGGTGAGGAGGCCACGAAGCAGGAGATAAAGGAAGACAACATCGGAAACCAGCTGCTCCGCAAGATGGGCTGGAAGGGCGGCGGTCTGGGCCGAGACGGTGAAGGCATCGCAGAACCAATCAGGGTGAAGGAGCAGTTTTCTAGGGAAGGTTTGGGTATGGACACGGACAAATCTGGGAATCAGCTCAGCAAGCGTGACATTGAGGACATCATCCGTAACTACGCCAGTTCGGATCGCCAGGACGACCTCCGCTTCTCCACCGACCTCACCAACGACGAACGCAAACAGATCCACCAGATATCTCAGAAATACGGTTTACGAAGCAAATCTTACGGACAGGGACGGCAACGGTTCCTTGTTGTCAGTCGCAAAGTACACAAAGACCAGCTCATTGGTCAACTTTTACAGGAAGGACAGGTGGGACGATATGAGCTTGTGAAACCTCAGGCTTCTCACTAATTTGCATGCAAAGAAAAAATAAACTGTCATTAGCTTGGACTTCAGAGCAAATCACATTCAAGTGTAACTTCTGTGTTTATACTTGTGACAAATTTACAACACACATTAACTAATGAGAATCTTTCAGGTACCACCTGTGGTTTCTGCATTCCTTTGCCATGACATGTACTTTAGCTTTAGCAGGAGCTGTAGGATAAATAATTTAATGTCTCTTTTTGTCTCCTGCCATTCCACGTCCTATTCGTTTTCACATTTGCACAAGCTTGAGTTCAGTGCTTCGTGGCATCACGTCCTGACGATGCTGCAGTTTTATTTCATCAATTTGGAAAAAAATAAATGACTTTACAAATGTTTTTCCTTTCATCAAAATGATCTTTAATTTCGTGGCTATTTAAGGAAACCTGGCAGAAAATGCAGCTTTTCACTGCTTGTTTGTGAACAATGTAGACAGTTGACACATGAAAGGCAAGGATTAGAGAGGCATTATCATCGAACTGTAGCTAGGTGCTCATACCAGTCTGTACCATCACTGTAGTGATACATCTCTACTGAGAAATAAAACCTGCAAATGATGTTTGCTCTTTCAGCACCTGAGATCATTCTACAAGTACATGCTGCATTCATGATGTGAAAACCTTCACGATGAAAGTGTAAGCTGTGATCTTCGTTAAATGTCTGATGTGTTGGTTTGTGTGAGTACAGTTAACCTGTCTGCTTGTTTTCACAGCTGTAAAATCTGAATAAATTAAAACTGATCAACAGGCTGAACCTGGTTCAGATGGATATTTCTACAGTGCAAGTCAAAAAACAAAGCCAACTTGAGGTATATTTATTTTTATTTACAAGAAAATGTACAGTTTGTTACATGGGTTACCAGTGCAAAGTTTTATAATCTGGAAAGAGACACCATCCTGTTTAAACAGTACAATCAGCTCGTTACGAGAGCTGATTTTTAAGATTGTAAAATAGCATAAAAATGTTCTCACAAAGCCTTTAAATGTCAGCATTATGAAACTGTGCATGAAACAAAGTCAAGTGCCCAGAGAGGCTACTCAATGTCTTGTTTCAGTGTTGAAGAGGGCTGTACGTGTTCACCAAGATCTAGAAGATAATTGAAATACAAGGCATGGTTTTGCAGTTGAGAGAAAGGCATCTGTCGAGTTGACAACTTGTTAGAGGGATGGATGCCCATGCCAGGTTTATTTTTCTATCCCACTGAAAAGGCAGAAAGAAAACCAAAAAGGAGTGAGCCCACTGAAACAGGAGAAACACCCATGAACAGCTTTGTTTTTTGTTGTTGTTGCAAATATTAACTGTTGTATCTACACAGCAAACCACGCAGCAAGCACATCTAAGTAACTGTCACCAAATCATCCAGCCAGTTAAAAAAAAAAAAAAAAATTAACAGGTAGAAAAGTGACAACTGAGAGACCAGTCATTGCCTTTTTTTTGTTTTTAAAAAAAGAAAAGAGTTGGGGCACGTAGCAAGTAACCCAGATATAACAAGGTACATTAACTTTTACAAACATATGCTATTGCCCAACAATAGCTTTCGGCAGGAGTGAATGCCACAACACAACAGCATACAAACTTAGCAACAGTTATGGGACAAATATACTGAGAAGGATTTTAAGATGTGTAACTTTATTTTTTGTGAGATCAGTTGATTTCTTGATCGGTGGTTTCTTGATTCTGGGCTGGACACTGTTCATACTCGAACGTTAACTGGGGTCAACAGTCACGCCAACTCTGTTCAACAATAGCAGAAACCCTCTTCTCGTATTCACGCTTGTTTTCCTGGTACAGCTGGGCTGCTTGGCTATTGGCTGGACTGTTTGGGTTTGGCTCATCCAGTAAAGACTTTAAATAAACAACAGAGAATGTCATGGGGTTAGGTTTTAATAGTTTTTTCACATCATTTCTGAACTCGACAGACACTGCACATACAGATTACTTTTTTAATGTCACTACAGAATGGGCTTTTAATTTGCATTTGCATATTAAATGTTAACCTTCATAAAAGGGTGTTAAATTACCTGTATTGAAGTTAAGATTGAAGACACATCATAGGTTGGACTCCAACGATTCTGAAGAATATCTAAGCATATGCTGCCATCTGCATACACTGTGAGAGAGCAGAAACAATATTAATCTTTTTTTTATTTTTTTTATTTACAGAAATCGAGTCTGTTTTCCTGAGATAAATAACTATTGATTGCTGTAATTAATATTGTTAGAGTAATTATCCACACCAGGAAGTGCATACATACCATTTGGATGAAACATTTTGGAGACAAATCGCACTGTTGGAGGTTTATTTGGATATTCCTCTGTGAATTCAATGGTAAGTTTGAAGGTTCCTGAAAGTGAGAACAAGTGACATTGTATAAACTTCAATATATTATACTGAATTATAGTAATAATGTCAAAAAGAAAATGTCTTTATCAATTTGTCAGAGTCTGGCAGGTTGTTTTAGTGATGTTTACAGTCAGGAGAAAAAGTGCACGAGCCCGTTTGAGGGACATCGTTTTCTGCCTTAATGCGATCTGACCATCGAGGTTATAAATCTATCAGAGCTATATCAGTCAATATAATGTTACCTCCAAACCCAGAGCTTTGAGTCGTCATGGGTATTTGATTGATAGCAGAGTCGAAAAGAAAAATATTGCTGGAGGACACATATTTGGATGCGCTTTCAAGAGGACTTACCATCTTCAAAAGGTGTTCCCTCCGGTCTGAAATTCAGGGAATAAACAGATTGTAAATAAACCAGCTAAAGCCTCACTTTTCAACTTTTCATATCCTTTAAAATGCACTCAAGAGGCTGAAAAGTGGAGGTTTACAATGTATTCTGTATCCAAAAACAAGCAGCCAATACATGTGCAAAATATATACTGTAAATATATATTATTTATCAAAATATCTAAACCCATCTGTCATAGTGTTTAACAAATCCACTTGACTTACCCAAAAATGACAGCGTTCCAAACCATGATATTGTTTTCTGATGGCGCCCCACTAACTCCAGCTGGTGGATCCTCTTGCAGTCTGACAGAACCAGTAGAAGTACAGTGGCGTCATTAACAGGGCATTAAGTGTAGAAATCAAACCCATACTACCAGACGTTCTGTGCTATCAAACAATTATGTAGTGGGAGGAGTAGGTTATTAACATTAACAAGTGAGAGTAAAGCTTCTAATGTACAGCTGGGTGGTATATCAACATATTACAACGGGGTCTCTTTAGTTCCAAGACATTATAAGACCTCTTCATACCAAACAGAAAGTCACTAAATACCTGTCTCATGGCCATATGAAAGTATGAATGACAAGGACTACACTTATTTTAATTTATAATTTTGTTGAAATTCATCATCACATTTTGTTTATTATTTACCATCCAATAAGTTTTTTAAGGTTTCTGTTAAATTAACGGCTGAGTCGTATGCAATTAAATTGAGTTTTAATAAAATGACAGAGAAAACCTCTACAAATAAAACTTTAGGAAGGAAATGTTTTACAACTATGCGATTTAAGACTTTTTTTTCACATCTTCTGAATTTTGATTACATGCAGATATACTGTCTAAATGTTTTACCAATTGGCCAATTATCTTTGTAATTACACACCAATCATACTGGAGGAATACTGCTATGTGGTGAAAAGGTGATAAGCATTGTTACATTTTGTAAAAATGAACAATTCCTTTGACTCCTTGGTCACTTTGCCAAAAAATAATAATGTGATGATTGAGTTTGACAGTGAGCCAACCAGGATTAGGTCTTGATCTCTGTGACCGTCAGCACTGTTGAGATGAAGCATACTGTGGATCAGGGATAAGAAACCATGTGTCACAAGTTGACTGTGCTGAGTGACTGCATGGCAGATGGTTGTTTACCCTCAGGCTTTAGGCAGTGATCAATCAAGGTCCCTAGATCAGTGCTTGTAGAGAGAGCGAACAAACAAATACCGAAACGTTTCATCTGACTGTAAAAGGCCATCTGGCCAGTGACTTGAGTTGCATCCTCAGTTTGCCACTTTCACATACAGCAGCGGCACACAGAAATATAAACTGTTTTCGGACATGCTCTGTACGAAGCGATTATATTACACTGAATAATAAATAGTCAAATATACAGCAGTGAGTAACTTAGAAGTTACACAGCATTAACATCATTACTACTGACTGCCTTGCTAACGCTGATGTCAGCTAGCCTAACTAACGTGAACAATTATCGATACCGGTCAATAGCTTAGTAGTCATTTAGTTGACATTTCCAAAAAAAAAAAAAAAGAGGAGCAGGAGGCGACCCCAGGGAAGCTAAAATCGCGATTGTAACCCGCTAATGTTGAATATTTGTGTGAATTGTCATTTTTATGCTGATTTATAATTGTATTGCCGTTTAGGCTAACGCTAACAGGCTAGCCTCAGGTTGCTAACGTTGGCCACAACCACTGTTTGTCTGTTGTTTTTATATCGCTTACCGTTTAAAATCCCTCATTAAACGTCGTCTTGCTGGAGTTGACATCCTGTTTACGCAAAAAAAAAAAAAACTAAATCCTTGGCATAAACGCGAGCGGTTAAAGTTTAAGGGAAATGTATTATTTTGACGGTGTATTCAACTCCTAGCAGGCTAGCTGACGATTGCTAGTTTGTCAAATATTTGGCTGCCTTTGCTAGACTAAGGACGCTACCACTTTGACTAGAAAGAGGGCATTCACGTCAGGTATCTTTAAATTAATGAGCTGTATAGTCACATTAACGCGAATTAATAGTGTCACTGACCATAGTACTGTAATATACGTTTTTATATTAGTGAACAACTTAAAACCAAGTGCAAAAGGAGCTAAAATACTTTTTATATAGTTGATAGGACCCTTGTCTCTACACTTGCATCGGTCCGGTCCACGACAATGACGTCATATGTTTAGCACAGACTGTGCACCCATGTTTAGTTTTTTCTTTTTCTGAACACGACAAATAATTATGTGTTTTTAAGGTTTTGTCCGTCTCTCCTCTCCCAAATTCATACGTAGCATTGCCAATTTGTCGATTAATTCAACCTATAGTCAGTCAATCGCTTCAGTTATAACCCGTGACAACACAGGGTATTTATGGCTGACATCCTGTATTTAAGTTTACAGTAGCAGTAAAAGACCACTAGATGGTGGGGAGCATACACCAGTCCGACTGCCCAAAAGTCCGACGGCTCATTTCTCCGACTACCCATTCTACAGTGTTAAGGTTAGGTTTAGGGTAAGGTTAAGGGTTAGGGCTACTTAAGTCGGAGAATGGGAGGTCGGACTAATGGACGCAAAAATAAAGAAATGTATGGTCGGAGAAATGGGTAGTCGGACGGACGTCATGCGCCCCTAGATGGTATAGATCCCTGTGGTAAAACTATACGCCACGGCACTGGTTCGCCTCAAATGTATCTTGAAGCAACAGGGTTCCTCTTTTATTTTTAATTTTTATGTATCATAACCGATCATAACAACAACATAAGTAAGACAGCTATAGAGTGGAACAGAAAGAATAAACCACAATGGTAGTATCACAATGAACAATAAATAATATATGATATTGAAAATATTGAATAAAATACATTTAGCCCTTTTTGTGTGGTACACTGGACTGCATTGGTTTTCGCTAGGTGAAAACTGTAAATAACATTGATCAAGAAGAGCAATGCAATTTAAAAAAAAAGTGAAGGATATTATCAGATTTCTTAAAAGTCAATGGAGACTGTTGAAGACCCTGGGCAGTTGCACACTTTGCCCAGTTAGTCCAGTTCTAACAAGGAATAGAATAGAATAGAATAGAATAGAATAGAATAGAATAGTACTTTATTAATCCTAGCAACTCCAATAGAATGGAATAAACAGATACGACCATAGACTGTAAAAAGAAAATAACGTAGGCTAGCAATAATATTAAGGATACAGTAACAAAATCTGTATAAAATTACAAGGAGACATAAAAAAAAATTTTTTTCGGTATTCCTGGCTGTCAAACATAGGCTACACCAGAAGGAATATTAATTTGGAAATGTATATAAAAATAAAGAACAACTATGGGAGCTTAGGAGTTGCCGGACAGATAACGTTATGTGCTTTCTTAAAATAAATTATATTTTTTAAGAGGAAATTATACCCACATCAGACTATATTACAATGCAAAATCGTACCATTCATTTCAACCAACGGATGACAGTTGTGGTTAAAAACCAACCCTGCCACCTTTGTACACAGCTTCCCATATGGTCTAGCGGTTAGGATTCCTGGTTTTCACCCAGGCGGCCCGGGTTCGACTCCCGGTATGGGAACGTTCGCTTTTGGTTCTAGAACCATTACAGACACACATTCTAGAATTAGTGTCAGTTGTGGTCACATTCTAAACAGAATGAACATTATCGCCTCTGGTAGAAAGCGAACTCGGTCAAACTGTGGCGTGTTTCTCTCTGTTGGTCATTTGATACTGGATTCACCAACATGGAGTCATCGTTTCCAGGGAATCTGCTGCCTACAGACCCCGCCCTCTGAGGAGTTAACCTCAACTGCTCCCATCTCAACATTAAGGGCTTGGACATTCCCGTAAGATGCCTATTATTCTTCCCACATAAACTCCCCTGTGCCGTGCCCACACTACACTCATCGTAGTCTAACTCACAAACTCCATCGTGATCCTTACACGGCGGATTTTCTGTTGTTTTTTTTCCTTTCTTTGACCGCAACTTCATTTACTATTTGCCGTGTTGTTGTTGAGCTGTTGGTTTGGTAAAGCCACACCTGTTACCGCGTGACGATTTGCTAAACATTAACCGTCTAGCCCACCTCAGGTTGTCGCGCCAGGTCTGTTTAACTAACCAATGGGATATGACGCGGACACTTAACAACTTTTTCTAACGTCTTGTCTCTTCTCCATAACCACCGGCGTCCCTCCATGTTTATTGCTCAACTCCAGAAAAAAAAGCCCTTGTCCTCCTGACTCCTGACTCCTCTGGTCTCGGTATTTAGTTAGTAGCCTACCACCAGTGCTGCAGCAGCCAAACTTTTGGTCCGGGCCAATCATTTCCCAGGAAAATGTGACTGCGAGGAATTCCCCACGCATCAGCCTCTGTCGGAGAAAACTGCAACCTTGTGTCAGGAAGCACAAGAAAGCAGCAGCAGCAGCAGCGGCGGCGGGAGGAGGCGGGGGGGGTGAAGCGGACTGACGGACCGACGACTGTGTGGTGGTGATGAGGATGATGTAGACTGGTGGCTCCTCCAGCCGCGTTTTGTATCTCCAACTGGCACCGAGGATAATAATGTTTTTATAACGTGTTTGACCAGGACAAACACACTTACTGCCCGCTTAACGTCAGGGAATATGAACTACTGAGGACATCTGGTCACAGGGTAAGTCCACTCACTTGAGTGTTTATTAAAAAAAGCATGTTTTCTTATTGTCTACTATCTAGCTACTATAACTTGTGTAATTGGCTATAATCTTGTCAGCATTGCTAACATATTGGGTTACATTATTGATGTGTAAAAATGGAAGTTATCTTCTTTTTGTTACTCATCTTAGGAAATTATGACTTTCTAAGCAGATGGTGTCATCAGGATACATTGAAATAAACTAAATCAGTTTATGTAGCCTTTGTTTCACTTTGCCAGTCTGACACACTTGGGCTACTCATGCTACATCTATAGAGGCATGACTCAACTCATATGATGTTAGCAGCAGTAGCCGCTGGGATACATGCAGGCTTTTGCTGTGCTTTACTCCATAGCTTATAGTGACTCCCCTTTGTGTCACTCAGCCGGCATGTGACTGTACTAATGGTGTGTGTGTGTGTGTGTGTGTGTGTGTGTGTGTGTGTGTGTGTGTGTGTGTGTGTGTGTGTGTGTGTGTGTGTGTGTGTGTGTGTGTGTGTGTGTGTGTGTGTGTTTGTGTGTGTATGCGCACGTTTGTCTGTGTGTGTGTGTGTGTGTTTGTGTGCGTGAAAGTCTTGACAATTTGTGCAGATCAGATAGCAGGAGCAATTATGAGAGGAATGGCAATGCATCTTTCTATAATTAGTTTCATTATAGTGGGTTTATTATAGCTTCATAATATTAATATATGAACAAAGAACATTCACTTTGTCCTCCATTATCAGGAATATGGTCTTGACCCCTGTGCTGTGGCATTGGCTCCAGTATTGCCTTAAGAAAAATGTGAGAAATGTGAGTCCATGTGCTTCATAAACTGATCACTGAGAACAAGATACTTCAGTTGGTTCATCTTCCACCTCAAACTATAGTTAATTGGTATCAAAACTCATATGCTTGGTGTATTAATCCATTTGTCAATCCATAGATTGTCAGTTTCTACAATGTGGAATTTGTTGTTTTTCTGCTGGTCTGTGAGAGAAAATTGATTATCACTACTATTTAAATACATAACCTTGGGCTCTAGGAGGTTGTGATGGACATTTTCACTATTTCACACCACTTTAACTACATGGCGTGTCCACTTACTCCACTGTAGCAGCCTCAGACTCAGAATATCCACTGAAGTGGTTTGAGAGCTGCTTTGGGAAAAGGTCTCAAATGCTTTTTGGGATTTCTCTGAGGCTAAATATGAATGAATGTTTACTTCTTTCCTCAACTTTTACAAATAGATATGTCTATAATGTTTGACAGAATAGTGTTTTTTCTTCTTTTTATTGTTGATCAAACCTATTCTGTGGCAAGTCTAAATGTTTGCCAGATGTTTACATTTTTGGGCTAAGATGCTTGTATCATGGGACAGGCAAACACAGTCTCATTGGTCGACTGCAGTTGTTCCCTACAGAGGAGGCGGCCGTGACGCAGAGTGAAGGGAAGAGTTACGAGCTCTGAGCTCGTCAGACCAGCTGGACCCACCAACCCTTCACCCACCCTTCACCCGCCCTCGCTCCCTGCCCCTCCCCTGCAGTCTTCCCATGGTGGGAACACTGTCAGAGGCTTGTGGATAATTGGAAACTTCAATCCACTGAAAGCAATTATCCAGAACAAGACTTTCCAAATATACTCCAGTGTGGAGTCGTCTTGTTTGTCTCGAGCATGTGCCATTGCTTTAGAGACTTCATCCTGCCATGCCTCTGCCCACACATTCAGCCCCTCTGTTGCCCTTTTCCTCTCTGCTTTGATAGCTTTAATGTTGCACAGGCTGCGAGTGATATGGTCAATTGTGTATGCTTGTGTGTGTGTGTGTGTGTGTGTACTGCTGACGGTGTGGTTGAAGCCAAAGCAGTTCCCGGTAGCCTTCTCATCCTGTGACAGTGATGTCACCATCAGCAGTCTGAGCAGCTGAGGAGTGCGATGATGACCATGGATAACAATGGAGAGCTGTTCTGTGATCTCTTTAGTAATGACGAGCTCCTCAGACATCAGACACTTCTTCTTCTTGCCCAAGATGTGCCCTCCTGCCTTAATGGGCTGCTGAATATTGATTTAGCTACACAAAAAGAAGATCTGAGCTTTTATCCTATTTAGAAAGCTGCACTCCAGTTTCACAAAAGCTTTCAGAGAGGCCTTGCAGGAGTCAGGGAATCCAGTGGTTCACGTACCTCAGTCAGAGATATCTCAGCCAACATGCTGTTTTTTTTCTTCTCCAGGGCTTTATTGTTAAGCACCCACACATGCACCTGCGAATGAAGTTTACCTGCTTATTAACTCCGGCAAGCTTAAAAAGAGCATGATGACTGACATCTTTACATAAAGATGCTTTCTTCTTAGGTGTAAATTAATGTAATTTGGTACGTTAAAAATAACCACAAGATGGCAATGTTCATATGCACTGACTAAACAAACAATCATATGAGATGGCTGAAACCTGAAATGACTTGCATAAATGCAGGAACCGACTTGTGAAAAGAGAAATAAAACTGTCTAACTTCCCCTTTTTTACATGTAGAAAAATACCCAATGTTGGCCTGTTTTCTGTCTCAGGCTTGCAGGGGAACTGCTGTTTGGAAAGTTCCTTAATTGTACACTACTGATCCACCACCACCCCAGGCTTTTGACACCTGAATACCACCTTGTCAGGCATGTTTGATTGCTAGGCAGCAGCAGTAGCAGTAGCAGCAGCAGCAGCAGCAGCAGCAGCAGCAGCAGCGGTGGCAGTAAACCGCTGCCACTGGACATGGTGTGACGTCAGAGAGAAAGGCGAGATGAGGGAAATTCCACCTGTAACCTCATTCCTCTCTCATGCTGTCTGTCTCATAAGCATGTGACTCGGACGAGCTGTTATGCCTCAGTTTGTTCATGAATCTGTGTATTGTCATGATGTAATCCAGTGTTACAATCAAACTATGTTTAGTGTGTAAAAGTGGAGCACTTGACTTCAGTTAGTCTGTTATGAAATCAATTTGTGAGCTAGAAAACATACTGTAATACTCGTCTTTTAAATGCAGAGATTCATTTATTCAGGAGTCATCGTTCCTAAGACCATAATTAAGACTTTGTGGTGATCAAGAAAGAACAGATTAGAATAAAAAAAAGAGTTTTACTTAAAGGAATTGCTTAAACTTTTGGGAAAGTCTATTTGCTTCTTTGAGGTGGTTTGTACTCAGGTAGAAGAAGAAATCCCTCAGTTCATTTAAGAAAATGATAATGACATAATATGATATAATACCACACACACAATTCGCCTCAGTATATGAAGTAAGAGATACTCCAGAGTATTTAGTGTTCACTCTGGCAGCATGTTGACATCATAAGATTAGTTAACCACATTACTGAGACATTTTTATGGTGCCGGCTGAGGTCCATGTAAGCACAGTGTAGTAAGCTGTAGCACTGATGTATGTATAATTACATTAAGGAGTGGCTTGGCTTGTAATGTTCCTCTTACTGTACTTTGACCATGCAGAATAGTTCCTCACAAAAATAGAAACTGACTTTGTCTGCAACTTTTGGTGCATAATGATATGTCACCCTGTCATTTTTTTAATGTCTCTCGGAGCTAATGAGTTAGTAGTTAGTGAGTGTCTTTCATGAGTCAGCTCAGTCACTGTTACTCGCGTTCGAACAGGGAGCTTTTCCAGAGGAAGCCCTGTGATCTATCCTTATTCTACTTTAAACAAATGTGACCAATATACATTTGACAGAATTTGCAGGGAGCTGTGGCAGGTAATCAAATCTGCTGACAGGCAGTCGTCCGTCTTTACCATCAGTGCATTTTGCCTCCTTTTTTTTCTTTTCTTGGGGGTTAATTTCAACATGACAGGCAGCCCTCAGGCTTGTTGAATTATTTAACTGCATGGAGCCAATGGGTATTATAATCTAGGCCCTGAGTGACAGAGCAATATGCTCTTAGGGCCTGGTGGCATTTTATTAATAATGAGCTTCCAATAAACTAGGGCTCTCCGGTTAAAAACTGCTAGCTGTTGGCAAACTCTGGAGCAGTCATGCTCTGTTTTGGCCCTGATTTAGCTGGTTGGACACAAATTGGCTTTTCAAATCCTCACTGATTGTTTATCGTATAAGAAACAACTGTCATGTGGCAAGTCAGTGACTCAAAGTTGCAATGAATCTTTTTTTTTTGCTGATGTCTGACTGCAGGTAGTTGAAACGACCTGCAGAGGTGTGATGTGGGTGATCTGGCTGGTTGGCCTACTCTGTGTATTTAATATTTAATGGCTTTCAGTCTGTATTGGAGCTGGAGCAGCATTAGATGTATTGCTGCTGCTCCAGCTTGTTTCTGCTTATCTAAATTGCATTAAAAATGGTCTAACATTCAGTTTCACAATTCATTCATGCAGGGGGTGTTGCATCTTCACACTTAGCAAGTTTTAGAGGTGCTGATAGACACTCGAGTGTCTATGAAGTGTCTATGATGTGAGTGTCTCTATCAAATGATTTGGAAATGTTCTCAGGAGTTTGACTTACCTGCTTCATGTCTCATCCATAAGGAGAAGCAAATAAACTTATTTAAAATGCAGAGCATGATAAAGTTTGGGAGAGGAGTCTGTCTGATGCAGTTCAAATCAAACAAATAAACTTTTTTGAACTTATAGTAAATGCAACACCAATAAAATGTGATAGATGCATCCTAGTAGTGTCATGGATGTGTGAAAATGTAAGGTATGTAAGTGTTAAAGCTTACCAACTAAACCAGAAACCAGTTTGTTGAGAGGAGAGAGAGAGAGAATTGATTTTTTCCAAACTTCGTTTATGACACATAAAGGTGAAGTGGATTCAAACAGTGTCCTAATTCAGGGGCTACATTCCTGCAGAAGACAAGGTTTTCATATGCGACCATTGTAGGCCGGAAAGGCTAAACCAAAACGAGACAGCCTGGCCTGCGCAGGATTTCCACTTTGCATCCCCAGCTGTGACCACCACCTTCACCGACGTGTCACAAAACCCGGCTGCCTAGCAACCTTAACACACACGTATATATTTTTGGCTCAGTTGGTAGAGCGGCTCGTCCAATGATCAGAGGGTTGGCGGTTCGAATCCCGCTCTGTCCCGGTTGCTGCCGTAGTGTCCTTGGGCAAGACACCTTACCCGCCTTGCTCCTGATGGGTCGTGGTTAGCGCCTTGCATGGCAGCTTCCGCCATCAGTGTGTGAATGTGTGTGTGAATGGGTGAATGTGATGTACTGTAAAGCGCTTTGGGTATCGTTCAGGTATAGTAAAGCGCTATATAAATACAAGACCATTTACCATTTACCATTTTTTAATCGGATCTTGAGGTTTTAACACCTTTAGTTTTTACCTTTTATCACTCTTCAACTGAGCTGAAACCCAATTGTGCAACGAATCTTGGGATATGTTGCCAAGGAGAAGAGCGCTGCATCTCCTGGCTGCATTTGAAGGGGCCGTGGTAGTAGTTGCTGTGACGCAACCGGTCACGCAGCCTCCAAAGGGTGCGGCCCCTGAATTGGTATACAGCTCAGAGTGGGTGGGGTCGTCACACTTGCTCGAGACCCCTTGTTTATAGTATCTGTCCAGGACGTCCTTTTGCCTGTGTGCACGTGGTTCACGTCACATATTAGTCTGAGAGGAGTCAGGCAAACTCTGGCCAGAAACTGGCTGCTGTATGTGCCTGTGGTCGCTGCATCATTCTCTGCTCAGAGGTGCTAATGAATCACTCACACACAGTGGGCTGAGCTGTTGTACCCCAAAAGCATTGTCTGTCTGTCTGTCTGTCTTTCTTGTCTGTGCGTGCAGCACCTACGCAGCTCTTTGTTGGATTGTTAGATCTACAGTCATACTCAGTCAGAGCAGTGAATCACATTAGACCCCGGCTCAGCTCAGGGTCGTCACTGTCCAAGAATGAAAATGTTTTCATGGCTTTTTGAGCTGTCAGCTTATTGAACAAACCAGATTATTGCAGTACAAAGTCTTATCTCGAACAGCCGGCTTGTGCTTAAACCAAAATAACTGTCATATTTGCATCAAAACACACCTGACAGAGTTTTTTTTTTTTAATGATTCCACTTATTATAAATCATTGTCCATCTTAGTAGGGTTAAATAAAATGCCTCGCTGCCCTTTTTAAGCTTCCCTGCTCTTTCCTGCAGTTACAGCAGCCATCAGATGGCCTCTAAGCCACCCAAATAATTCTGTGTCCTCCAAAAGGCTCCCATATCTCATCCTGTCAAGGATTGTTTTAAAATGTTTCACAGACTTTATGAGACCTCAGTCCTCCAACATAACTCTTAACTGTGTGATCTGAATTTGAGGTTTTGGGGCCTTGCATTGCTTGGTGGAGTGGCGTGTGGCTGAGTGGCCTAGATAAAATGTCATATGAAGTGGGAGACTTATACCTTTACTTAAAGCAGCATATTAACTATACTTCCACCTATAATATAATAGTATGGGCTTGTAGAGGCTTGGATTTTGATACATTTTGACTTTGACATCTATTTATCCTGATTAAATGATATATTGCCAGAAGGGAACTCACTGACATGAGTTTAAATCACACCTGCTTCTTGCTGCAAAGTGTTGCTCTGCCCTGTAATGGGGACATACCACAGAAATGGGGTCTTTGAGGCCTGCATCCATTTTGGGTTGGCTTCTGTTGTGCAGAATGAGCACAAGAAAGTAACCAGTTGCCTTTTTTTTTTATTCTTAGGCTGCAAAGGAAAGGTGTGTCCTTTCAGTTGGTCAGGGTCACATGTCTCTGCACTGATCTCACACATCAAGGCCTTTTTTTTTTTTTTGCTCTAGTTAATACACCACCAGCATAGGAATAAAGCAAGAACACAAAACAGTGTATGACACAGGCTTTTTGTGTGTTTGAGCTGAGAGCTGAATTTAATCTGATCCCCCTGACATGTCTTGAAGCAACAGCAATTTAAACATCTTCTTTTATTGGTTTTCCCCAGAGTGTGGATGTAATTTGTTGTGCAAATCTGGGCGGGTTTATTGTGCATCTGTTGATCCTGGAAAAGCTTTTTTTGGACCGAAAAGATTCAGTATTGTGTGTGTGTGCGTCTTAGAGCTTGAGCAACACATTGCAGTCTATTTATTTTCACAATTAATTATCTGACGTTTTCTTAATTAAAGGAAAATAACTGCGTGTTTATGAGATGTCTGAAATAATGACAACAGCTCATCACAAGTTACCAGAGCACAAACTAATGTCATAAGATTTCTCACTAAGTCATTTCAGGATTAAATGATGTTTTTTTGAGACATGCCACCCGTTGAAATGCATCCAGCACAAATTAGATTGCAGGTAGTTACTGTATTTTTAGATGGTTGTCATTTAAGCTTGTTTGACAAGTTGATTTCATTCTGAGCCACTGAAACATTGCAAAACTTGCCAGGAATCCAAGTTGTTTTGTGGACTGTGATTATGCATTTTATTATTTATTATGATATATTTACAGCGCATGCAGATAGAGAGTCTCTGTCCTGCTCAGTCCAATGCTAACAGGATTTGTTTGGACAGTTAGTTCATACATGTCACTGCAGTTCCTCTAGATCCATTCTTGTAGTTCCTCTAACCAAAAAAAAAACAAACTACAATGACAATAGTTTGATTCTGGCACGTAGCAGAATAAATGTGCTCTGTGTTCACTGAAAGAGAGTCATGAGCTGTTTGATGCCAGCCGTGCCCTCTCATTTATTTATTTACTCCTTAAAAGACTTTCTTTTTGGCAAATAGTTATGATACAATTAATAGATCACTGGAATGTGGCATAATTTTCTTTTTGTTTCAAATTAGCTAAAATATGCCGGATTTGTGCTTGAGGAATTCAAAAGCTTGCAGTCAAAGTTCTGCACAAACATTTCCTCAGTGTACTACAAACATTTCCTTTCCTTTGATGGCTATTTTTCTTTCAGAGTAGATAATCTGTGAATGGAATTTCAATTTCAAGATCGAAGAGATTTGGAAATAGGGTCAATTAGGGACAAAGATTAAAAAGAAGAAAAAGGAAAAAAGAAGTGTGTTGGTTGTTGCAACATCTTGGCAGCACGAGCTTATTGGTTCTCACATCATTAATTAAACTGGTGTAACACTCACTAAGGTTGATAGGAATGTTAAAATTTGTGCACCTCTCTTTGCAGCTTTTTTAAAGCCTTGTACAGAGAAACATAGGAACTGAATTTGCTTGTGCATGTGTATGTTTTTGTATGTTTACATAGTTGTCCTGGATTTTAGCAGCGCTGCAGTGCATTAGCCTTTAAGAGTTTATAACACAAGAAGTGGACAGTTTCCACCAAGGCTTCAGGGGTTGTGGACAGTATTTCCAAAGGCTGATTAATGGAGCTTGTTTGGTGTAACTTTCCCGCACACTGAGGCTATCAATTTGCTCCGAAGCAAGCAGCTGCTTTCGACTGAACCATACTGAACCAAGGCCAGGAAGAATTAATGTGATGATGAGAGCCCTCAGTGGAGATGGAGAGGGTGATTTGGATAACAAACAGACCCCCACTACAGTCGCAACTGTGAGTTTAATGGATTCATTTTTTTTAATTTTAAATATCTCCAAGTTGTGTATCAGTTCATGTTCATTCTACGTGTTTAATTTAAACATTTGACTTTTGCTACTGTGTCTGTGGGCTCTGGGTGAAAAAAACATGTATTTTTGATGCAGACTGACTGTGTGAAGAGAGCTCAACACTCACCACAGACCACCACTTCCTGTTTGCTGAAGTGTCATTTCTGATAAAGATTTTTTTTTAAATATTTTTATCAAGGTTCTTCATCTACCTACTCTGAATAAGGTAAAAAAAATGATGTGTGCCATCGTCTTAGTGCTGCTGATCTGTGACACTTTTCTGCACATTTTCGACTCCTTGGTGTTAAACTTCAGAACAGAAATGCTTAGTTGCTTGAGTCGAACTTTGTATGTGGTGATTGTTCTCAACAGGAGCTTTCCTGTGATCATGATCGCTGAATCATGAACAGGAGGAACAGGAGGAGGAGGAGGAGGAGGAAAGATTTGGGGCTTCTGTGGTGCAGCACTTGCTCATAGCTAAACGCTTTTGACTTCATAGTTTCATTTCTCTCTGCCTCCCACTGGTAGAAGTTGTTTTATGGGGCTTTCTGATGCAGGGAGAACAACTCCCCCACAAGTCAGCAGCTTAACTGGCTCCCTGACACGGCTAATAGACTCACAATTCACTGTAAATGTTTTAATGGGGCACAAAGAGATGTGAACTTTACTTCTGAGCTGACACCCAGAATTTAATCACCTTGCCTGGCCCGTATTGTATGGTCAAAGTCTAAAGTGAGTGCATACCTGTCCAACTGTTTACTTACACCTCCGCAGCTCCACTGCCCCTGCAGGAGAAACCCGTCTGTCGTCTTTTCTCTTTTCTTTTTTTTTCTTTCTCCTGTGCTGTTTAAGGTGTGGCCCTCTGGTTGGATCTCTCTGCTCTCCCCTCCCCCGCTGCAGCCCCGTCCAATCCCTGCCACTGGAGAACTCACCTGAAAGGATTTGCATTCAGGACCAGTGCTCATTGCTGATTGGCCAGGTGAAAGCACTCTGCCTCAGGGCTCCCTTACCAATGGCGACAGTGCTGCGTGACTCATAGGGAGAGGACAAGTTGCTTCACTACACTTCTCCTTTTTCTGTTTCAAACAGCAGCCATTGCATTGTCTTTTTTCTCCCCCCCTCCTCCTCTTCAGTTTTGTTTTGTCGCTGTGAGAAAGACGTGAGCGGCTTGCTGGTGGTCCACACCTTCACGCAGCCTTGTCCCCCCCGTTTGTACGGACCTTGGATTATTCCCTGTTTCACCTTTTGTTGTCTGTCTTTTTTTTTCTCTTGATTTTCATTGGTTTGCGAAGATCGACACTTGTTCGGTTGCTATTATGGATCTTGTCATCCGAATCCTGTGTCTTTGAGGTGAGTGACAAATAGCACTTCTTGCTCATCTTCACAATTAAAGTGTTATTAACATGTTTACTGAGGAGTTGTATCTGTATGTTGGCGGGCTGCTCTGTAGTTAGGTCGCCATCATGCGCACCTTTGGCAGTTTCATTTGCACTCTTGACATATTGAAGTTCTCTTGAGGGAGTCCAGACATGTCATGCAAGTTCAGTTGAAATTCAGGTATCTGTCTTTTCCCCTATACAACCTCCTCTGGGCCTGCCTGTGCACACGTATTCATTACATAATTACAGGAGTTTTTATGTGAAGTTGGCACATATAAAACCATTTTTCTCAAAGTCCATTGAAACTTTTTATGGCTTTACAACTTGTGAGATCGATTAAGAAGTTGACTTCTTGTGTTTCATATTTAAAGATTTAATCCGAATGTTGTCTTTTTTTGCTGGTATAACTGTTTGTTGCTTTTCTTTTATTGCAATATTGAATTATTGCCTTATATGGTGTGTTAGAGCAAGGGCGGGAACAGTGTTTTGCAAGCCCCTTGACCAAGCCCACACGTCTGCTGATCAGTAAATAGACATCATGTCAGTTTTACCTCATGATCAGAGGCTAACAATCTTTATTTCAATTTACTGGGAAGTTTGAACGCAGCTTTTTGCTTCCTCTTTTAGGCCTGCATAAGCTGACCCTTCCCTAATGCCCCCCCCCATCAACCATTGAGATGATTCTTCTCGATGCTGTTGAGTATGTGTTTCTAAAAGTTGCTCAGTGCAGCAGAGATAAAAACACGCTTCCTGTTTCACCAGAAATCTACCCAGAGCTTTGTGGGCCACAGAAAACATGTGCACACACTGTTTCACACATGAAACAGGGGGAGAGTTGAAGCAACAAATTCAAATTTCACAGCCATATTTAATCTGTCTTCACATACTACTGCAGTAAACACCACAGAGCTTTGTAGATAGCCCCGAAAAACCCCTGAACCAGTGCAGCCGGCATATTTTCATCCAATTTTGGTCAGACTTTTTTATACAGTTATATGCAAAATACCTAGGCCTGTGATTGTTTCATCAGTTTGGCATTCAGAATTGATTTTGTTGATGTAATGTCTGACGTAATTTTCAGTTGGGGCCTAAGACAGGCAACTGGAAACAGATTATTGCAAATAGATGTTTCCACAGTGATTAGATACTGGATTATTACTAGGTGTGGAGAACCGGCAAGAGTGAATTCATTGTCTGTGTTTGCACACAACACCTGCCAAAGTATCAGCCCATGACCTAGTGAGAGAAAGGCTCTGTTGTGTCGAGCGCGTATAAGTTTATGTTTGACCTAACTTTTTTTCAATCCACTTTATGCCCACCCTGATTTGGATTGTAAATGAGGCCTTCATGCCTCAGAGGATGGACTCATATTGTAGCGTCTATTTGGTGAAGCCCTGGGTGTGTGTGTGTGTGTGTGTGTGTGTGTGTGTGTGTGTGAGGAGGAGGGGTGGTGGGCGGGTGGGGGGTGGGGGCTGGACAGTAGTGTCAGGTTGGCTCCTCTTTCAATACAAAGTCAACAAGTCTTAGCCTGTAATTAGATCATTAGGCTGGGGCAGGTTGTTGGTGTGACGAGGAGGTGAGGTGGAGTTTATTACTACAGCCCCAGCAAGCCGAGATATGTAGAAATGGATCATTTATTCAGTTTCATGTTACAGAGCCAACTTTGTTTGTTTGGTCGGTCGGGTACAATCACTTCTTTTTTTTATCCCTTGAATAGAATAAACACAGAGGTAGCTTCAGTTTCTGCCTCACATAGTCAGGTGCAAATTATTCAGTATCACTAAAAGGATCATGATTATTTCTTATATCTTATCTGCAGCAACAATGCAAATACGATGCATTTGTGCAAGCTTGTTCTTGTACTGATTGAAAGTCGGTGGCACAAAAAACTTAAACGCACCCTGTTTGGACTTATTATGGAAACCAGTAGTTGTATTTGTTGGAGTTTGACCTGATATTTTAAACCTAAAAGAGACCAGAGTTTCACCTTTTTAATGGAATGTTTTAACAGTCACATAATGCGGCTTATGGGAAGAATTATTTCTTTCTCTTAAAGCAGATTTATCTGAACAAATTTACTTGAAATAGCAGCCTGATCGTTCACCACCTGTGATTAATGGTCCCATTTATTGAAGGGGATGCGGAAAACCAGTTGACTCATGGTGAATAAGTAGATAAACGTCTTGTTTGCCCACGGTCGTTATCTTTTAATAAACCTGGCTGGAAAATGCTCATATGAGAAAGCAGAGTCAGAGCTCCTGTCCTGTTGTGATGGTTTTCTTGGCTGTATTATATTACTCAAGGATGGATTTGCATCATGTTTCCATGTCAGTTTCTCCATTTCTTCTTTGCCATTTTAATTTCCATGGCACTCTCTTTTTCTGGAGAGGATGGAGGCTTAAAGGTTAGAGAAGTTCGCTTATACGACAGGAAGTTTGAGCTCCTGTGACCAGCTGGGAAAATCTGGGTGGGGAAAGTTAATGTGTAACACTCTCCTCCGTCTTAACGGCCGCGGTCGTCACTGCTCTGTATCTTCAGGTGATCTGAGACCACAGCTACACTAACCTCAGGAGGTCAAAGCTGCTGGTTGTGTGTCTGTGTCCATGTGCTGCATTGGTACACTCAGAAAAACCCTCCCTTGATAAATAAAGTTAACTAGATTGAGCAACTGTCTTCCTAATGTTGTAACTCGGAGCGTGCCGGGACTGGCAGCTTGTTGTTGTGGAGTACATGTCCAACCAGTGCTGTGATCATCACATCTGAACACAGAGCCCAAGACATGTAGTATGAGGCCTTTTCTATCCAGACAACTGTCACTTTAATCCTGTATGGTGGTTTCTGATTCTGTATCAGATCATGCTTGTTTCTTCTTGAGTCTTTTTCCTCACATCTATTTCCTGAGAACCGGAAAGGATGTGATGTAATTCTGGGCTTTTTTAGCGATTAGAAAACAGGCCACTGTGCCAACCGACTGTGGATGGCACAGGTCTTTTTGCTGTAGTGGACGATGTGCAGTGAAGTCACAAGACTTTGAAAGGACTTTATACCATGTAACTGTCTTTCATGTCTTCTTGATTATACATTTTCACACCTTTAAACCCACCAGAAGAGAGATGGACAGAGACAGACTCATCACACCTAAGAGCGTCATGTTTTTGGATACAGAGAGTGACAGAGAAAGAGTGTGTGTGTGTTAGAGAGAGAGAGAGAGAGAGGGAGATGATATGTGGAATATCAGGTCACACCTTTTGATAACACTCCTGGTTATGCAACGTACCATGCTGGTCAGGGCGCTGATTCTGTCTCCTGTTAACATGGCTGCAAATAGGTTCACTTATCACATATTCAACACAGTGTAACACGATCAGTGGTGGAAAGTAACCAAACACATTAATCCAACCAGTGTAGCTAGCTAGGTAGGTAGGTAGGTACCGGTAGATAGGTAGGTAGGTGCAATTTAAGGTGCAGGTATTTGCAGTTTATGCTGCTTTATTCCTCTACCACACTGCGTTACAGAGGAGAGGGACATGTTGAAATAGGGAGGGCTATAGAGTTATATAAATACATAAACACTGGCTCCAGTACAAGTATTTCACATCTGCAGACATTTTTCAGATTAAGGAGTTTGCATATAAAACCATAAACACTTGACAACATTATGTGGAGTTGTGAAAATGAACTCCAGGTTGAACAGCAACAACATTAAAAGGCTGCTTACATGTTAAGGAAAGAATAAGCTGATGACATAATATATGTTGTTGCTGCTGCTGAATGATCTTTGAACATCCTGGTTCTAATGTTTTTACTTTTAAATACTTTAAAGGATTTAAAGGATTTCTTCCACCACTGATGATGCTGGATTTAGAAATAAAAGTGCACCCCATAAATTTCAAAATAAAAAAGTAGGCTCTGCTTGAAAGTGGAAACTGTAAAACTCAATAAGAAGCGGTGTAAGACACTAATCATCATTTACTGTAATGATCCAACAGTCTGTTGAGACAGTGTCTGCAGTGCACATAACTTAGTTTAAACGTTTTTTATTGTTCTGAAGTATTCTCTCCAGTGGACTATTTTAAAAGGTTCATAATTAATTTGTCTTGATGAACGTTTTATCTGTCATAAAAGTTACTCACTGAGTTTGTGTGGGAGGAGGCAGGTCTGAGGTGCAAGCTTATTTTGTACCAGAAAAAAAAAAGCAGCGTTGCACGGCCTCATGAGAGTTTCCATTACTGGCTTCTGTCGAGCTCTCCCCTGTGTTAGAGAAGCACGCTCATCTGCGCCTGTGTAATTTGTAAATACAGGAATATGATACCTGTATGACTTTCCTAACTGCCAGTTGACAGCTCGAAACCGCGAGCACTATATAACGCAGTGACCTGAAAAACATATTCACCGAGCGATGTTTTTCTTTCCAATTATATGGGTTCCACCCTGCATGAGGGCACAAAATAGGCTCTCAGCTGGGAGATGGATGTGAGCGTAGGACTGACATCCATGGTGAAATAAGTCTGAGCTGGTGTCTCCTGCCAACTCCTTCACACTCCCCTCATGCTAATTTAAACATCGTGTTGGCTTTAATGCACTATCACTTGGTACAAAGAAGCATTCTGACCCAGGCACAGACAGAAATTGATTTCCCACATGGTTTTTTCGGAGGCTTTGGTCCCAAACACCCAGCTGCAGTGGTGTCTGTGTCTGGAAGCAGCAGCAGCAGCAGCAGCAGGCTGTCATATGGAAAACTGGCCATGCCCATAATGACTCCAGCATTCAAATGATCTGCTGAACTCCTGTCTCAGTGGAAATGTCTCAGTAGTGCGGGCCAGAAAGTTTATTTATTCCTTCAATTATTTATTTTTTGCTTTGAATCCTTGCCTACTTTTCCTTTTTATCCTTTGCTGTAACATCAGTCAAATGTCACTCTTCTTTCCTTTCATCACCTTCTCCTACGTGTTAGTAAAAATGCTTAAATTGAGCCTCAAAGTGCCACATTTTACGAGGACGATGGGGTCGTTTTTCGAGAAAATTCGTCATGACATGTGGCTTTTGTGGTGGATACACGAGTTGCTGAACCCACAGGTTTGACAGCTGAATAGCACAAAACGCTCCCCTTATGCAAACTCTAATTCTGTCTAAACTGTAACTCTTGCTTCCAGTTTAAACTCTGAAATCTCGCTTTCATTTATAGCCCCCACGTCGGCGCACGCAAGAGCTGCACGCAGAAAACGACAGATTTGAGGATAGCGGCTCACAGCGACATTTTTATATCTTCATGATTCGCCCATCAAGCGTATCTGAATTGATACTGGAACAATATTGAAAGTGCTTCTTACATTTTACCTGAATGGCTGTCGCTGTTCCCACAAGAGCACTGCTCAGTGTTATCTCATTCATTCTTCTTAGTCTTGTTATGCAATAGTTTTACATTTGTGGAATAGTTCTCTTGCAGAGATCACATGTGTTTGTTAAATACAAAGCTATAGCCAGCAGCTAGTTAGCATAGAGCGTTAAGACTGGAAACAGGGGACACAGTTACACATGTTCTGTGACTAGGTAACACAATCAACCTTCCAGCACATATAAAAAGCTCCTGGATTAACATGTTGTAACTTGTTTGTTTTAATCTGTTGGAAAACAAAGTGTGAAAATTACAACTTGTGGTTTTATTGGGGCTGATGTGCAATTATGTGTAATTAGTGAACTTTTTGATGTGCTGTTTCCCACTGGTTCCAGTCTGTATGCTAACATAAGCTAAATGTCTCCTGGCTCCAGTTAATCCGTCACCGCAAGGACATGACAGAGATATAATCACTTCATTGAAACTTTTTATTTTAGCATATTTCTCAAAAATGTTGCTGCTCGATTGAGCTGAAAATAATAGTTTTTATGATCATGTGACTACCTCATGTCTCTGGAGCTACTGGCAGCCTCATAACGCTTATACTGTACATGTGACGTTGCAGTAGCAGTAACGCCACCTTGCAAGTTTCTCAGTGAGTCACAGTGTCCATGCTTGCACAAAAACACATAACGCATTTGGTTAAAATGAATAGCTGCTTACCGGCACTTACTTAAAACCTGTCAAGTCTTTAATTTGGAAGAATTAACACTGTGATTCTCAGTGTTGTCAGAAATGACATTAAGCCTTTACTGTGCATCGCAGGGACTCGTACTCATTCGACTTTATTGTAGGATCAGCAGGATGTGTCTGTCTGCATGTTTTTCTCTGCTCCCTTGTAATGTGCTGAGGTTTTTTAATTGGCCCATGTGTAGGTAGTGGAGGTAGCTCTTCCCTAAGGGGTAAAGTGGGTGGATTAACTACTGGATTTCACAATTGGTGCTGTAATGAGCATGTGTACTTTTATTCAATTAGTGTCTTTGATTCTGTTCAGTAAAGCTGAGGTTGTCTGTTTATTCCCAGTCTTCGACATGTGTCCTCACAAACACACAGCCGGCCCACCTGGTCTTTGCGTCTCGTACTGTAGAGCCTACTTGACAAGCCCTCTCTCCCTCCGCTTGTTCCTAAGCAACAGCCACTCCTTGTTTACCTTTGCGTTTTTGCATTGTGATTCTCGTCAGAACAACATATAGCCCCCCACCCCCAGGGGAGACTGATTGTCAGGCCGCTTTATTCAAAGCAGCGCTGGAGCAAAGGTTACTATGTCATATGTATATTCTCAGAGCCATTTTTTATTAAACTCAACCACTTTATCATCTTCAACTTCCTACATCTAATAATTAGAGATCTCTAATATGGTTAAACAATAACAAAGTGTTATTATTTTGTTATATAGCCAGAGCGTGTCTGTCTTTAACCAGGTAGTTTATTGTCCTTACCTCCTGCGCTCACGCTGCTGCTGCACCTTCCTCATCGCCTGACTATCATAAACGAGTGTATTTCATAAAGCCTCCTCAAATATTGACCAGGCTGTACACACTGTCCTTTTTTTCTTTTCCTGCACAGAGCTTCTTCAAATAGGTGAGGTGAACATTTGATTGATGTTTAGCCGCTGCTGGGATATACGAACTGAGATTATTATGTTGGTATTAGCACGTAAATCCCAGGTTTTTACGTTATAAGTGCAGTTGAGACACAGTTCACGATGACAACATGGAAGGACTGAAACACGAGAAATGTCGTAATACCTTAAGCATGCAGCTCAAGCATTTGTCATTACTTAATGAGTTGTAGTCAAGGAGTGGGAGTGAAGTCACATAGCTCAACTGTTTTTTTTTCCCTTCACCCTATTCAAAGCATTTACCTGACATCATGAAACGCAATGACTCGGCACTTCTGTCCCGAGATCCGGGAGTGGGGCACACACGTTTACTGGCTTCGAGATTAGATAGAGACATTGGCCAGTGATACTTAATACCACACTGACCTGGTATCCAATTGTGTGAAATCAGATAAGCTCTCTTGAAGGGGCTAAGCTTTCTCAGTGTGAGTGGTCCTGTCTGTGAGGCTTTACGGGGGATCAGATGAGAAGAGCTGATTTAGTTGTTATTAGCTGTTAAACCGAAGCTTGATCTGCAGAAATCTTGAAAACAGCTTTGCTTAATCTGCAAATTAGCATGTTTCATAGTGTTTTAACCTTCCCAGCAGAGTGACAGTTCACACACACGTAATAGATACAAGTAGAAAAAATTATTTTCACTTCTCTGTGTTCCCCTTGCTTCTACTGTATTCAGAGAACAATGTTTGATGGTGGATTTGAAGGAATAGTTTGGGGAAATAAGCTTTGTTTGCTTTCTTGCTAGGAAAAGTCAGGTGAGAAGATTGATACCACTCCACAGCAAATATGCAGGTGCAGCCAGGGGACTGTTGTCTTATAAAGACTGGGATGTAAAATGATGTAAAAAATCAACAGGTTGTAGCTGTAGAAGGGGTTTAGGTGGTTTTTTGTTCTTGTCTCCTGTCATTATGTTGACAGCTGCTGGCTCTAGCTACAAATATACCAGAGTGGTATCAAATCGATCTCCGAGTCTTAACACTGCAGCATCCAGCTTTTCTTAAAAATGTTGAACTATTGCTTTAAGAAAATCTTGATCCCGAAATGTATGACTAGCCGGAGAAAAATGAGCTTATTTCATCTCTCTCTGATTCTCTTTCGCTCTCTCTAGGCGTGTTGTCTGTTACATATTGCAGCATGCCTGACTAAGGGTGGACACATCAGCCTGCTTGTGTCCAGACCTGTTTGGTATGCAGTCTCCTCTGCAACAGCCGGGTCCCCTGTTCCCATTGACTCAGCCCCACAGTCCTGAGATGTCAGCGCTCGATCTGAACATGCACCTCCTAGTATTCTCTTAAGGCGACTGTGGAAAGTGTCAAGATGGCAAGATTCACAGACAGTATATAAACACTCAACATGGTGTTTTTCTCCCCACGAGAAAATGAACCATTTTGAGAGGTTACATAAGGTGATGGCTGTTATCAGCCGCGGTGATTTATAGTTTAAGAAAGAATTAGGAAAGCTTTCCTTCATCGTTTTGATTTAAGCTTGGTTGATTGAGAGTATGCTGGTATTTTTCTGGGTTCAATGTCTTCTCTTGTTGCTGGCAGTATACCTGTGCTATGACATGTTGGTATTGGTATGAATGTAAACACATGAGAGATGGGCGTGTGAATGAGCAGGATTGGTGCACAGCAGAGTAGTGATGTTTGTAGAAACACTTCAGGACTTGAATTTGGCTTTGTTTGTCATGTTTTGTAGTTTACAGCTTGTTTAAAAATCTGCTTATTTTGTCTTTTTCTCTTTTGCACACAGTTTCCTCTGCATATCTAATGCCCATGGGCGGCTTGGTTACTGTATAAAAAGCAGAGAAATTAGCTTTTCCAGTCTAGTCATGCATAAAATTGCTTGCACACAGCAGCCGAAACAACAGCAGACTCAGGATGAAGCATCTCAAATATGTCTGCAATAAAGGAATCAGCAGGGCAGTTTGAGGCAACTGACACACATGCACAGACTTGAATGTGTTTGGTTCTTAGCTTTTGTGTTTTTTTGTTTTTTGTGTGTGTGTTTTTTTCTTGGAATCATCTTGATTTTGAAATTGATGAAATTATGTAATTGAGCTGAGGCACAAAAGGATGAAAGGAGCAGTAATGGCCACTATTAGCAGGGAGATTCACACCATCAAACACACTGTTACGTTTGTTAATTGCATTGAGAATAAGATGGTATTTGATAGTAGGTTATCTTTTTTAACCAGTTTGATCAAACACCACATTGAGAGTTTATTTAGGAGGGAAGTGGATTTGGTCCTGCATGTGAAACCTACAGTATAGTCACCAGAACAATGCTAAGGTATTGTTTTTCACTGACCACATGTTTTATGATGCGAAGTGTTGATTTAAATTTCAATATGTAAATTCTGTACAAGAAGAAAATGGATGCTTGAAATGTGTTCTTCACACGTATTACTCATAGAGCTTCTGACATCCTGCACAGACCAAAGAGTGCTGATATGCAGAACTACAAACCTGCAAACTCGATAGATTGCACTGCTCGATGTAGCCTTGTGTCTTTTCATGTAAAAATAATAAACCTCTTTTGAGAGAAAGCCTTGTCGGTTTTAAAGCAGTAATCCCAGTGCTATCACCTTGAACAGATAGGCTTTACCAAAAAACTATTGATTTTGGAGCACTGGTTTGTTAAAATACCTGGATTTGTTGAGCTCCAACAAACAAATCTCATATCAGACCCTTCATCCATCTTCCTTCTTGCTGGAAAGAGTAATGAAGAAAACCTTGGTTTTTCTCTCAATGCTTTAAATGTCAAACATCACTGGTATACATTGTGTATGTATACACACCAGCATGTGGTACCTATACCTATACCTATTATATATATCAGACTTCAGGCTAATGTCAGCAGCACTGTTGTTCTGAGATTTTCCTTGTTTCCTTGAGTGGTAATTCTTAACAAACATGACATTTTCCCCCGCCATCGATGCACCTTGCCAGACCAGTGTTTCTCTTCATCTTCCTGACGATGTCCAGATGCTTTAATAAAATCCTGCAGGCTTTTTTGGGAACATCAGAGCAGCTTGCAGGAGATCAGACTGTGATGTTTGAGGTTGCAAATGTCATTTCTAAAACTTTTCTGCAATTTCCTGTCCTCTTTTCACAACTTGAATGGTTCTTCCTATCTGTGACATGTGGCCTGTTGCCACATAATAGAAATAGGCTGCAGGAGGGTGGGGGCAGTTTGAATGCATCTGTTCGATTTAAACATGACATTTCTCTGACATATGAGCCAACTTTGGATTCATTATGCACCGGGTAAGACTTCAGTGATGTAGCCAAGTCGACTTTTGTTTAGTTCTGGTATTTATTGCAATTTGGATTTGTATGGGTCCGTTTCCAGGCTTATGATTTGTTCATATTAACCAGGAGCAGAAGTTAATCTAGCAGAATCTCTTCATGTAGTTAATTAATGTCTTGTATGTGCTGTGCTTTAGGGCGCAAATTCTCAGTGGCTCATAAAAAGCTTGCGGGGTTCTCTGGGCCGATATAATTTTCCCGCGATATGACCTACAAGACTGTAACAGGAACCGCAGTGCATTCTGAGAATTTGGAGTTTGTCTTTGTGTGTGTGTGTGTGTGTGTGTGTGTGTGTACGTACATATGTATGAGTATGAGAGGGTGGGGTGGCGGGGTTGGTAACACTGTCTGTGTTTGCACGCCTTGTGTCAGCATTGTGGGGAGGAGATGTCTGCAAGTAGCAGGTGGGGATTTGAGAGCCATGTTGTGATCCCTCTAAATTCACCATCGCTGTCATTCAACAGTGGGAAAGAGATTAATGTTGTCTCAAATTCAATCTATCTAATCGTGTACTAATCAGCCTTATCGTTGTGCTTTCTAATCAATTTTTTATTTATGGATCTCTGATTTCTGAGTTGTTTTTTTTAAATGCAAAACATGTTTTCCGGTGAGTGCACCTAGCGAAACGCACTGTGAAACTCAGTGTGTCAAGCTACAACACTTTGTCTTCATCGTAGAAAACTAGTCACTTTTGTCTTTGACGTCACTCGTTGAGGTATTTCTAGCTACTACACTTCATGTAGAAAAACGCAGGCCTCTATCACAAGAGTCTCATCTATGAGAGTAACAGCGTGTTATTTGAGGAGGAAGGAGGGGGAGTTGAGAACTTTCCGCTCTTACACAGAGGAAGAAATTTTCTTCTGAGTGTGGTTTAACAGACAGGAAGCAGCAGAACCCACTGCTCAGTGATGCTGTGCGCACAAGTGCAAGATTCACAGGTCACTTTGTGGGTGTTTCTTTTTTTTTTTTTTTTTTCGATCCATTTCTAAAACATGTCACACTGCTATTTCTGGCTGTCGTTATTTTTCTCTTGCATGCCCTAAAACAAGAAAGTTCAGTATTGTGAATAAAGGCATTTTGGACGAGTATATATAGAGTAGACAGAGAACAAGTTTTAATATCTCAGATATGTCTCTCTTACATATTTGAGATTAATCTGACCAAAAAAAGTAGTGGAATCTGGTCTCCGAGGACATTTGTCAACGTCAAACTCTGGGGACGTTACTGTGGATTCATCCCAGCTCTTGAGACCATATTATCCGACTAAAGCTCCCGTCTAATCTTCCGAGATAATGCCAAATGTTACACCTAATAGAGAGTTAGTTGGCACAAACAACTGTTGTCACAGGAAGGCAATGGGTACTTCTCCCACAGCCTGAAGTCTGAGTGGAAAAGTACAAGGTTTGCAGGAGATGAGATTAAATTCCATTCTCTTTTCTGAAAGCCTGTGCTCGAGGTGACGTTTTCTCTCTCTCTCTCTCTCTCTCTCTCTCTCTCTCTCTCTCTCTCTCTCTCTCCCTCTCTTTCTCTGTTTCCCTCTCTTTCTCTGTCTTCATTTGGCCCTGGCACGACAAAGCCAAATGCCTCCTAGTGTAAGACACTAGTGAGCGCTAGCTGGCTTGGACGCAGTGCCCTCTTGTCTGTGTTTCTGATGCCTTGTGTTCTGCAGCTGCACGTTGTTAAGCAGCGCCTGTGCCTGCCTCTGTGCCCGTTTCTGCCATTTCTTTCTTTTTCTTTTTTTTTTTATCACCACATGCATGGTGTGGCCTCAGGATTGCACTGAAAGCAATCCTTTATTCACTTCAATGAAGTTGAGTCGGAGTCTGAAACATGGTGAGACATGCTGTATTGTGCAACGCTGGGTGAGTAAAATGTAGGATGCCCAGAAAATACTGTATACAAAACAGTTTTCAGGCTGCTGACGGTGCTGTCGCCACAGTGAAAACCATCTCTGTGTGTTTTTTTGGTCTGGTGTTGATGCAACTCCCAATAATTCAGTCAACACTTTAGCCTTATCTTGAAATGCAGAATACTCACACAGTCTGTTGTCGTCACCTACTTCACTTTTTCTCTCTGTAATCAAAGCCATGTTTTCACTCGGCTCAAACTGATGTATTTGAGCAATTTTCCATAGTGCTAAAAGTGCTATTGTTCCATGCTGGCGCTTAGTTCAATGACATCTGGGTGAAACATGCTGAAAAGCGAACGGCTGTCCCAGAAATGACGACCAGGATGCCGTGATGCTTATATGGGCTATCATGGGGCGTCAGGAATGAACTTGAGGCTCATATCACTGAGTCATTTCCTTTACAGGAACCAGGAGGATCCTGCAAAAACAGCATGTCTGTGCTGACAGCCATTCAATAACATGGTAGCGGTGGTGAGCCCACACATTTTCTGCCATCTTGCACATTGGAGTTTCTCTGAACAGCTGAACTGGGAAAACTAAACCTTTGTAGGCCTCATGTAAGGTTAAGATTTTTTTTTTTTGCCGTTGCTACTCAAACTCGGACCTGCCTGGTGGGCAAAATCACAACCTCGGTCCATTTTTAAGCCCTTACAGGTCAAGAAAGACTTTTTGATTTATGTCCCTTACAGTTTTCACCAGTTGCATCTGTGCCGTCTATAGGGACATTTCAAATACCAGGAATACCAGTCTCTGCCTGTGACAGCAGCCATCTTTAAGTCCTGTGCCTCCCACCATCGCTTAGCAATATCTAGCAATGTCACCTGCAGGAATCTGCATATTTGTAACCTGAGCTGAGAATGGGCGATAAGTAAAGTTTGCCCCGGCCCTTTTTCTTGCATCAGTGTTTGCACTCACCACATGCAGGGTGAGTCATTGCATAGTCATTCAATTGGCTTAAATTACCTCCTTTCATGGTCAACAATGAGCTCAGCTGAAGAGACTAAAGCGGGGGAAGTAGGGCCTTCTGGGAATGCTCCATTTGTTCATGAATCCTGACTCTAATTGGTTGTTATTGCGACTGGCAGTCACCATGCTGTAGGGGTGGAGTAGGCCAATGTTTGCTTCATACTCCTCCTCCAGTCTGCTGCACGACGGGCTGCTGCCAGCCTGCCACACATAACAGACAGTTGTAATTGCCGGAGGAGAGGAGATTGATTAAAAAAGACATCACCACCGCGGTCACATGACCAGGAGCCAGGACGGAGCCACTAACACTATCAGCTGACCACCACAGCAATGATTATCTTTAGCAGCACTTTTGCCAATAAAATGGTCATTTAAGAGATTTTTTTTTAAATCACATGTCTCCAGCTTCAAAGCGAGAACGCTTCGTCAGATGTCTGAGATGGAAAATGAACAGTCCACCTGACCTTTAGGAAATTGTGAAGGGCATATTTGGTATTTTCTGGCTTTTATCAGCCTTCTAATTAATAAAAAAAAAACAATAATTAGATTAAACAATACTGAAAATGATATAATATTGGTTTCTGCTGTACATGAAGTCAGATGTTAGAAGCAGATGTTATCCATCTAATTTCAGAAAATAAACTTAAACTAAAAGTAATTATACACGACCTGCTCACCTCCAAATAAATAACAGAGCTATTATTCTAAGTCATTAGAATAGTTATTTAATGATATGTCATTTAAGTCATTATCTAATTGTTTCAGCAGCTTTGAACAGCAGGCACTAATAGGAATTACAAGGAGAGAGAGAGAGAGAGAGAGAGAGATAGGGGAGGGAAAGAGGGATGACATGCAGCAGCACATGTGTTTAGTTGGCTTTAAACGCAGGACACCACAGTTACACACTCGGAGCTGTAGACCTCAGCAGGATGCCCCGCCTGGTAACCACACTGAAATACTGAAGTCTGTCAAAATAAGGCTCCACCCAGAGCGAGTAACGCGCGGTCTATTTGCTCTGTGGACTTATTATGCATCGACTAACATCCCGGTAAAATCCCTCCCACCGCTGTTCTCCTCCTCTTCTCCTCTTCATGACGTAGTAAGTGCAGTTACAACCCTGCCCCTGTGCTGGGACAAGGCAGCTGTTGTCATGTGCTCGGGGATAATGTGCAGACTGTGTCTGACTAATGGCTGGCTCTCTTGTATCCCTGTCTGCTGTTAGCACCATGCCAACTGGGCCATCCCCGATCAATGAAGCACTGACAGGAGGGATATAGAAAAATACACACAGAGGATGAAGCAGGCAACACACACAGGCACAAAACACGGGCGAGGAGGAGGAGGAGGATGAAAGAAACACTGTTTACCTCTATCATGGATTGATACGCTGATTTTACGGTTCGATAGCAGTCTGTTTCCTGTTCCCTGATAACACATTAATGAAAATGATGATTTGTTCAACGCTTGTCCTCAGTTCAGCGCTGCGAGCTCGCAGGCTGAAAGGTTCCCACTAACAGCCTCATAAACGCCTGAACGTCTAACACTGTGACGGTTTAAAAGGGGAACTGAGATGCTCTGTCGCAGAGAAAACGCCTGTTGGTTTCGGCGCTCGCTCCTCGTCTCTCCTCAGATCTGGGATGAGGCGGCGAGGGCCGGGGCAGGGCGACTCTGCACACTGATCCCATGTGATCATCAACCCCGCTGCACATTTGCCTTCTTCTTCTTCCACATGGGGTCCAGCTTCACAGAGGCCACACGAGGGCATCTGGTGCAAATATGTGTGTCTGTGTGGTTTAGTGGGGGAATTACTAAAGAGGATAAAGCCATTTTTCTTTTTGTCTGTCTTTTCCTTTTGACATGATTTAAAAAAAATCATCCTCCATTTGGAAGCGCCAGCCCCCCCTGTACAATATTATCCCCCCTCTATTCTGCTCCAGTCTGGTAATGTCTTGTCACACTCTCATATGCCAAGAGGACCAGGGCACTCCAGACAGATGGCAGCAGCATCCAGCTCTGGCAGGAGTGGACAGACATGGACGCTGCCCAGCAGAGAGGAGCAAGAGACAGCGACAGAGAGAGAGAGAGAGAGAGAGAGAGAGAGAGAGGAGTAGAGAGGCCGAGTGGAGTGAAACACTAGTCTCCTCCAAAGTGATGCTGTCCAGACCTCGGCCACATGTTAATATTCTGTCTGGATGCTCAGCAGAAAGATAAACTGAGTCGCAACATTTGTTTGGCCTGTGTGTTCCTATTCTAGTACCTCTCTTCTTCTCCTGCTGCACCCCCCCCCCACCCCCCCTTCTTCCTCCCCTCCTTTCTAAATACAATTTGGCCTGGTATGCAACTTTGTCAGTCACACAGGCATTTCAAAGCAAATAAGCTCCACCCTGCAGCAGTGGGAAAAGCTGGGACTGTGTGTGTGTGTGTGTGTGTGTGCACTAAACATTGCCATCTCTAACTTCTCTCCTCCTGCCAGCTCTTTGGTCTGTGGGAAAGAAGAGGGTGGGGAGGGGTATGTGGCGCCCCTGGGGTCTGTTGATCAACATCAGCCCCTCCCATCATCCTTTAGTCCCCAAACCTGCCTGTGGGTATCGGGTTGTTGGGAGTGGGACACACCTCAACACACACACACACACACACACACACACACACACACACACACACACACACACACACACACACACCAGTTTCTCTCCCCCGCTATCTGTGATGACAGTGACTCCCCGGGGGGTCGGCTCGGCATAGAGGGGCTTCCAGAGCATCATCATATCCCCCACCTGTGTGTGTGTGTGTGTGTGTGGGAGGGTTGGTTCACACCCCTCTCATGTGATCATAACATCACCCCCCCCCCCTCTCCCCCCTCTCCCCCTCCTCCACTGGTGATGAATAAACTGTCCTCCGTCTTCCTGACCACACGCCAGCATGATGACGCCGCCGCCGCTGCCGCTGCTGTTGTTGTTGTTGTTGTTGTCGTTTAGTACTGCAGGGATTAATTGATCGGTGACAGGAAATTAACGCTCAACGTGTTGTGATAATTGATTCACATTATTTTTCCAAGAGAAAATATATTTGATGGTTCCAGTTTCTCAGACATGACAAGCTTCTGCTTTTCTTGGTCTTACGTTTATAAGTAAGTAGCGGTTTTGTGAGTGTTTGTCAGTCAAATAAGCACTTTGAAAATAAATGTCAAGTTGTGCTTAAAATGCACCGTGACCATGTTCGTTTTCATGTTTTCCAGACAAAATGATTAGTCAGAAAAGTATTGACGGATTAATAGATGACAATGATGGTGGTTTTTGTAGCTCTGTGTGTATGTGATGTTTGAACTAAAATAGATATTTGGAGTAAAAGTGAAGTTAAAAAAAAAGTTTTCTAATGTTTGCAGCCATGCAATGAATCAGCACTGAGAAACTTTTTTGTTTTCGCTGGTCTTTCTTGACTGTCTTCACTTTTTAGAGTTTTATTTGAGGTGTTGTCAGGCGAGGGCCAGAAATCAGCTGGTGATCTGATTTCCCTCCTGACGCTTGGTGTTTTTGTACATAACCCAGATGTGTGTTTCCGGCCTTAAACCTCTGCACTGCAAAAACTCAAAATCTGACCAAGAATATTTGTCTTATTTCTTGTTAAAATGTCATTTCTAGTCAAAACAAATCTAATTATACAAAAAATAAGACTCATCACATAAAAAGTAGCTTGTTTTGTACACACTTTTTACTTTTTTCAAGCATATTTTCACTTGAAATAAGTAGAAAAATCTGATAGTGGAGCAAGTTTTTCTTTCTTATTACAAGCACAAAAAACTTGCTTTCACTGGCAGATTTTTCTACTTATTTCAATTGAAAATTTGTTTGAAACAAGTGAAAACCATCTAAAAACAAGTTAATTTTTCCGTGACGAGTCTTATTTTAAGTGGAAAGAGATTAGTTTTGAATAAAATTGAGACATTTTGACAAGAAATAAGACAAATATTCTTGGAAAGATTCCGAGTTTTTACAGTGTGTAGGTCTGTTGTTATTTGTATGATGACTTTAGACTGCTCTCTATATGTCTCCCAACCTTAACCCTTACTCTCTCTCTCTCTCTCTGTCTCTCTCCACCAGGTGTAGATGCTCCAGGCGCAGCGGGACCCAGCCTCCGTGTCAGAGAGGGACGAGGCTGCTCCCACCTGGTCCACAGCGCTGCTCTGAAACTCGGCCCGTGGCCTCTCTCTCGGAGCGCTAACCGCCCAGGTTAGAGAGCAGCAGCAGCAGCAGCAGCAGAAAGAGGAGGAGGACGACAACGACGACAACGACGGAGAAGTCATTTTGTGAGGTGAAGCTGATTCAGAGAAAGGAGCCGGAGTAGTCCGAGCCGGGATATTTTAGGCTGCTCCCTGCCCTCCGAACTCCACCGCCATGACGACCGCGGTGCAGCCCACCGAACTGGTGTTTGAATTCGCCAGCAACGGGATGGACGAAATCAATCAGGTACATATGACAGAGGAGAAACCGCAATGGAAACTTTAAGAAAACCCAAAACAGTTTGGTGTTTTTTAAGCATAACTGGGCTTGCGATCAATTTTCATTTGAGCTTTGGGCCTTTTTAAACCAGATGTACTGTGTGTGATTTTGTTGATAAATGTAAGACAAACAGAACTTGTGTAAACAGCGTGGTCACTGGGGCAGGATTAGCTGTGACTCAAAGCCTGTGATCTTTAACTCTGAGAACATGTTGGGCAGCGAAGCAGCAGCAGGAGGAGGAGGAGGAGGAGGAAGGGGAGGATGGAGGGGAAGAGGAGAGAGAGAGAGAGAGAGAGAGAGAGGAGGAGGTCTGGGAAGACGAGTGTGGGCTGTTGGGAGAGCAGAAATGGAAAAAGAAAAAACCTGCAGCGAGGGTTAGGGTGCGTGGGAGGGAAAGGGTTGGGCTTGGCCATGAATGTGTTTTTGACACAAAGGTTACTGTGTGTGTGCATATACGTTGACGTGAACCTGTGCCTATGTGTCTTTTCATTACCCGGTCAGGTGTGCAGTTATCTCATCCCCACAGCCGTGTCTGAATCCTGTGGAGCAGGCTTGATTGTAAGTGTGGTCGTATATGTGTGTTTATGTGTACCGGCGTTTTGTGTATGTGTGTATCTAGAGTGACAAGTTGTCACTGGATCCCTGAATAGCACCGGTTCAGGCCTAACCTGACAGACCAGTTACAAGGCTGCCTGAAAGGCATGGGATAATTCTTCTGAAAGGTCTCACATTGTTCCAGGGCTACACTTTTGTTTCTTTGCTGCACCCACTTAGCCTGTTATGCAAGCAGAATGCCCCTATTTACCAAGTCCTGAAAATACCCCGAAAAATGAACCTCACACTAATGTACTGCCACACTGGCCATCTTGTCTCCTCTGCCTGTTGTAAAGATTTATTCAGGCCACAATAAAGCTGTTGGAGCTGAGTGAAATCATACAGTAGGTTCTTTAATGATTAGCCTCGCTATATTGGTTTTTAAGTCAATAAGTAGCTCCCTTGGGTGTATCATGTATTGACTAGAGACTAGAGATAGCCATATAAAAGGTTTAAAAAAATATGAACATATAGTATCTCTGGTGCTATGGGTGAATAAACTCTCTCAACTGTTGTGATTGCGAGGATAACGTCGTAACAGTTGGACGTCACTGTGAGTGACGCTGAGCAGGTAAAGCAGAAGAGAGTCGGGTGAAGTGAAGTGAAGTGGCGGTGCTGGTTGGGGGGAGGGGGAGGGGGAGGGGGAGGGGGGAGAGTCAACCTGTACAAATGCTGTTGCTTTCAAAGGCAGAATGAGGAACTCAAAAATGCAAATGGGCCCGATTCTTATCGCTCTTGTTGTTTCCCCGCTCGAAACATGATTCAAGTCAACAAAGAGGAAGAAGCAGTCGAGGCCTTTATGATGTTCAGTGTTTGTCAGACTGCATTTACATGCCTGCTGTCAGATCTGCCGAGAGCCCCACCTCTTCGCAAGTGTCAGACCTTTAAACAGTAGTTTCTCTCCTCCATAGTTATTATCGCTGCACATCACAACGCGCATTTTAAATTGTCAGATCAACACTCGGTTTACATGACAACAACAAAAAAAAGTGTTTCCAGAGAAAACAGGTGAACAGTTAACATCAAAACAACAGTGGAGACAGCCTCTCCAGACGTCTCATGCTCCGTCAGCAAACTCGGTGTTTGATGGGAGGAGGAGGAGGAGGAGGAGGAGGGGGGAGGGTGTGTAGAGCCGGTGTTTCAGGCGCTCAGCAGACCAAAAGTCAAAATGCCACACGCTTGACTCTCACTCAAGGACGGCAAACATCATTTAAAGTCCAGTGGAGGAGATGCAGTTGCCTCCCTGTCTAGCTATCTGATAATATGTCTAGCAAAGACTCAGATTAATGGGAAACATCCAGTGTATGTCAGTGAGACATTGGTATCGCCTGTAGTCAAAGCACGTCCCAGGGTTTTTTTAAATTTTTTTTTTTATTATTATTAGCCCCGGGAGGAGTGTTGGTTTTCGCTGCAGAAATGACACAAGCTGTTTGTTGCTGATCTTCAAAGTTATGACAGACATCTTGTGCAGCCGTCGTCCTGCTCTGTGCTCACCGACACCTACATTTTTCACAGCATGTACAGCGCATATGTTCAACTCCCCAACAGCTTCGGCTAATTACTGCTGGGTGCTGCTTAGAGATGCCTAACCGTACGACACCATGTCCACATAACGAACCAGTCTGTTTAGTTTCCTGGTTAAAGTGTAGCCAAAACGGGAGTGTAGCCGGCTCCGTTGCCCCCTCTCCCCCCCCCCCCCCAGACACCTGGTATGCCTCAAGGCCCAAACCAACAATGGACACTTGTGCAAAGAGACAGATACACCTTTATTCGTCCATCTCTTACTTCACCTTTTGTCTGTCTGTTATCCTCTGTTATCACATCGTTACTGTAAGAGTGTGGTTTTATTGATTGGTTAAAATCCACATAAAATACATGGACAGGTGGCAGTTAACATTTTTCTTTCTTATTAATGGCTTTTTGTATGCGAGAGTGTTACAATTAACAAACATCAATCCAGCCAGTTGATTTTTCATATAGTCTTCTGGAAATTTAAGTTACACTCTGATTACATGCAATGTGTCATTAGAAAAGTGTTTTAGTTTTTATTTTTTAACTAATTTTGTAACTTCAGAAAAGCTTCAGAAATGCACATCTCTTCCTGGTTTGAAGTGCTGTAAAAAATGAACAATTTATTAAAATTCTTGAGGTTTGGACACACAATAGACTTAGAAGATAATCCTGGAATAAAGCAGCCCCATTAGCTGCTTGGCACTGACATGGTAAAAGCAAAGCAACAATATCTGCACTTTTTTTCAAGTGTAGTCTGCTGCCATCTGCTGGTGCTTAGTTGACTCTAAGTGGTTTTACATGAAAGCACAACCCGAGGTGACCTTTTTTCCATTTGAAAACAAAAATCATTGTTATGGGTCAAAACGTTAACTCAATTTGATGGTTTCTAAACCAAACCTACCTCTGCTTCCGATGCTGTATGTATGCTGTATGCTGTACAGAAAAAAACATTGAAATACTGGTCTCAGAGGACCATAGATCCTCTTACAGCCAGGGACTGAATTAGTCAACACATTGTCCCTCCCATTGACACGAACGCCCAGTGAGGACTCTTGACATGTGTGTGTTTGAGGAGCTGTTGTGCCTCTTAGTTGCTCCTCGGTGGTTCGGCCCAAACTCCCCCCGCTCCTCTCTGCATCAGGCTGTGTCGAGCCTGAAAATGAGACGGCGAGCTTGGAATTCCCAAAGTGCGTTTAGGACATGATGAAGGGGGTGTTTGCCTGCAGTTCATGATTGATCCATTAACATTCATTTGGGCTTATATAATTTCTGAGCGTAAGATTAACTTCTCAGGAGAAGTAGGCCAAATCAAACATCTGGTTCCTGTCTTCTTCAGTGGGTCCCTGTGGGCTGGTGCAACACCACAGAAATGAGCTCTCCTCCATGCTATGTGCCTCCATATTAGCTGAAATTCAGGGATGAATCTGCAATATTTTACTAGGCAATAAAAAATAAGAGACCACATCAGGCTATAGCATCAATCTGATGTCATCTGTGGTATTTATTTTGCATTTATGATGTGTAGGAGAGGGATTAATGGTGTTTTTATTGGATGTGCACACATGTATATTCACAAAGTCCATCTGTCCCCTGCCTCCCAGTGGTAGTTGTGATGTTGCAACATCTCATACCATCCTCTTTATATGTGTGTCTTGTTTCCATCCAGCTGGACGACCCATCAGTATTCCCAGCGGTGATTGTTGAGCAGGTGCCTGCAGCCGATCTGCTGCAGGTCTACTCCGGCCTGGAGTCAGACGAAGTGCCCAACGGCATCATGGTGGACTCCACCCTCCATGTGACGGAGGAGTCATCCATCTTGGTGGGAGGAGTAGATCTCACAGGTAAAGATACTTTACTACCAATTTATGTCTCGATCACAACAGTTACACAAAACATAAAACCAACACAACAAAATACAACAAAATCGATCTATTAATTGTTAACGATGCAAATTTAAGTTCCACCATCCAGTGGTTCTCAACCTTTTTTGTACCAACGCCCCCCTGACCATACCATGATCCTCTGACCGCCCCCCCCCCCCCCCCCCCAAAAAAAAACAACGTTACAAAATTTCGCTTTAAACTTGTTTTCTACACTTATCTGTTACTTTATTCATATTTCACTGCTTTCATGAAGCTAAGACTCTGGTAAACATATTTCAAGCACCAAAACAGTTTGTCCTCATGACGAAGGTGTGTTTTCACAAGGGATTTGAACATTTTCAAAAAGCGGACTTCAAATTTCCAGCATTTGACCTAAATTATTTATTTTTTACAGGTCTCTAGAACAAAAACGGCCCATAATGATGGTAATGATGAAGGAGCTCTCCATGGTTACTTAACCAAAAGTCTCTTGACATATCAAACAAAGAAAACTATGGACTATGGAAGTTTTAATGCTCAAAATACAAACAATATCATGACGTGAACCCTATGTTGCGGTTAAAAAAATAATAATAAAAAAAAGATTGTTGATTTGGTGCTAGAATGTCCAATTGTGCGCGCAAATTTTTTTTGAGGATCCCCTCAAATCACTTATTTTGGGCACTAACTGGGGGCCAAAAAGTTGGTAAACTGAATTTCAGAATCATTATCTTGGCTAACAATGTGGAACAATAAGGTGGATGTATAAAAAAACTTATTTCACTTCCATATATTGATTTTTCGTGGCTTCATTGTAAACAAATGCACATGGCCAGGGACTGCAAGCAAAACAGCGGAAAAGCAGGGGACTTCCATAGTTCCTCTTTGATTAAACATTTGAAATCCCTAGTTTATTGTTACACTGCTCTCACATTTCCATTGAAGGTAGCTCCCCTCCCCAAGCACAGACTTTTTTTTTTTTTTTTACCCCAAGTACGGACTGATGCAGGCAAGGTGCGCGTGTGTGCGTCAGGGCGGAAGAGACCACATCCATCAGAAAGGAGGGGGGTTGTAATTTTTGGAAAAAGGCAATGATGTATTTTTGAGATGGACTATGACATTATTTGTAATACATTTCACTCAATATGACCACTGATCATAGCTAGATGGTAAAATAATAAGTAAAGTAAGTAAAAAAAAAAAAAAAAAAAAAAAATCATCCCTCAAATCTGAGGGGGCACCTGCCCCCTCGGTTTCTATTGACATGACGCCGCTGGTAATTTACGGGCTTCCCTCTTCAAACGGGGTGTTTGTGCAAGACGCTATAAAGACCCAACATGCACGCTGTAACTATTAAGGTGGCGGCCAAAAATCACCTTAGATCGGCAGGAAAACCCTGTCGGGTAAAGTCGGCCGGAGATGTGCGTGTGCTTCACCTATAAAGACGGCGCAGCAAAAAAAAAAAAAAAAAAGACGGCTCCGGTCACCTGCTCCTCGCAGGGACGAGCAGTCAGCTGCTCCTCTTTCTTCAGCCTGTAGCCTACACTAATGTAGCCTGTACTTGGTATAAAAAATCCATCTAACTTCATTCAGTATGGGTAAACTATACAAAGACGTGTGTGTGTGTCATTTAAATCAGACCGTCTGACGCAGCGTTCCTGTAGTGCGCACTATGATTGGTTTGAAACGTGTGCGTGAATTTCCCGCATTATGAGTGTTATATTTGCGTGTTAAATCAGTTGAACAGTAGGTTATTTATGTCGGTTATTTGCACTTGCAAAGTTGGGAAACCATTAAAGTTGAAAAAGTAGAGCTCAAATGAACTTTGTAGGAGCCAAGTTGTGGCGCCCCCCATTTTTGCCTGAGCGCCCCCCTCTCAGCCCTCACGCTCCCAGCGCCCCCCACAAAGTTCAGAACGCCCCCTGGGGGGCGGTACCGCCCCCGTTGAGAAACCCTAAGATAGAGCTTCGTTTCACTCGCACCTGTTTCCCAAAACTATTTTAATTCTAAGACCACCTTGGTTTTAATGTTGAACATAGTGAAAGGCCCTTTTTCATGAATTAATTACAGATAAACACAAACATAATGAAAAGTGCGTGAACAGTACCAGAACATGAAAAATGTGAATTCTGCCAACGTGCAAGCAATTCAACAACATTCATGAAAGACAAGTTTTCCATTGATTAATGGAGAATGAATTATTGCTTGTGTTTAAACTGAACTTTTCAAGGACACCTATTGAAAAACACCACAAATTTAATTGGTAATTACCGACCATCATTGATCTATGTACTGAATTCAATTTTTTTTTTTTTACCATTCATTTTTTTGTACACCTTGATGTTTTATTTTGATGTAACCTTTTAAAATTCAGTGAATTCCTTCAGACTTGTCTGGTACATCTGATAAATGATAAAAGAAAGTATTTACCTGCAGGGATCTCATGTTGATGAATTTTTCTTTGTCTGGCACAGAAACAACAGTCTCAGGTGCAGAAGACAGCATAGAGACGAATGAAGCCGCAGCAGCTCTTCTTAACATGGAGTCTCCAAACAACATTTTGGATGAGAAGCGTATGAGTAAGTCCATTTGCATTGTTGATATTCCACAGTCTCAGAACTGGTGCAGAATATTTAACTTTTTGCTCCCTCATAAATCAAATCCGTAGCATTTTGACTTGTTCTTTACGGTTTCTGTTCCTCTTGGTGTTGTTTATGTTTAGTTCACACCTACGGTACTCTGCTGGAGTCGGACCTGACATATACCCCGCTGAGGCCTGACCAGATGGACAACAGTGCCCTTGACATGTCCCTAGACGAGGACACTTCATCCATGGATGAGATTCCTCAAAAAAGTCCCTTGAAACCTCAGAAAAAAAACAAAGGTAACACCCTGTTCCTCCTCCCTCTCGCTCCCTGTTCGACCACAGCGATGATCTCCTGTGCTAAAGTAATTGGAAGATTTCACTGCGACCTTCCACCTTATAACTCTCCTCCTCTCAATTTGAATCATAGTCCGGAAGCCGCGGGCAGTGCGTCCCTGTTCGCCTATCACCACCCCTAACCTGCCACTCAGGAAGAAGACCAAAGAGGGCAAAGGTAAGCCTCACTAACTAGTTCGCTTCTCGGTAATGAGCCAATAAAAATCAAGGTCTCTCCTCCTCTTGTGTACGCTCTGTTTCCTCCTGTGGAGTGTGCAAACAGCAGTCCTCAACCCCTGCAGTCCGGCTGGGTTGAATCTGGCCGAGTTAATGGATGAGGGGCTCTCAGAGTGCTGTTTCACGGGGAAACAGAAGTGATTGTAGGCTGGAGGGCACGCTGATGCTCTGCTGATAGAGGCAGACTAGCGCTGCTCGATGTGAACCCTCGCTGCACCATACAGTGTGACACAAAGAGGGAGAGGGGGCTGGAGACGGCGGGTTCAGCAGCACACATATACATCACCCTGTCACGGTGTCTGGGATTCAAGTGACTGCTGGGAGCGATGCTGTTTTTAACCACTTCTGGCCACAGTATCTCACAAATTAGAGTAATCTACTCCCAGGCTTGGTATAATTAATTCCCTTCCCAGGCACACACACACACACAACTGACACAACAATGGTGATAGGAAAACGAGTGGTTTCTCCTGTAAAGCTAGTAGCTGCTATATAAAATTTTGAATTACAATTGCTACATAAATGATCGATGTCGATGTCTATAGCAGCACTCGAAGGCCTCACTGTGAATGTGCTTGAATGTCAAAAACAATGGCTTAATTTATCCTTCCTCCTTGAATTTGCAGGCAACACCATCTACCTGTGGGAATTCCTTCTGGCTTTACTGCAGGATAAAAACACCTGTCCCAAATACATCAAGTGGACACAGCGGGAAAAAGGCATCTTCAAGCTAGTGGACTCCAAAGCAGTTTCAAAGCTGTGGGGCAAACACAAGAACAAGCCTGACATGAACTATGAGACCATGGGAAGAGCTCTAAGGTGAGATGAACATTCAGATGAGGATCATTTTCCAAAGCACCATTGTCACGCACATTAGCTCCCATTTAGCCCTGAACCCTGCAGACACGACTCCGCAGACGTGTTCATAATAACGCGCTGGGATGATGGTTTAAGACTTTATGAGGCTGTTAGAATTGAATGATGATCATGTATATACTGCGTTAAACAGGCTCTGTGTCTACTTCCTCCTGTAGGTACTATTATCAAAGAGGCATCCTGGCTAAAGTGGAGGGGCAGCGGCTGGTGTACCAGTTTAAGGAGATGCCGGCCGACCTGGTGGTGATCGAGGACGAGGACGGTTCGGACGCCAACACCGGCTACGGTAGCCAGAGGTCTAGCAACGGACGATCTGTGGTCCGCGGAGGGTCCAAAGGGCACGGGAGGGCCCACGGCCAACACCACGTATCAGTGAAGCAGATGAAGAAGGAGCCGAATGATGAATGTCTGTACCAGGAAGCTAACGGCGGGCAGCTCCTTCAGCAGCTCCATGTGTTGCAAGCACATCAAGGGTCGGGTATCCATGACGCAGCACATGCTATGAGGTAATAATGATGATGATAACAACAATAATAACAAAGCTGTTAATGATAATGAAAATAATTATGATAATATAAAAAAAATAAAATCCACTAATTATATTGAGAGTGACTATGAGCTAGATGAAGGATACTTAGCTAAATGTACAAATGCAAACAGACTCTAAATAGGAGGATTTGACAACTGTGAAATATTCACAATAACAAAAAAGCCCCAGGAAGTGACTGTTCCCATCCAACAAATAATTTCCCCTTTCATAAAACCACATTATGTTTTTTGCCCCCTCAGTTTTTGTGCAGATTAAATCAAATGAAATATAACATGCTAATTAGAGACAAGGCTAACCAACTGCTAGCCGTGGCCTTATTATATTGAATGGGGAGACATGGGAGTTGTATCGACCTCAAAGAAAGAAAATAAGAGTATTTGTTGTTATGATGTCTAGTCTGTACCATAAGAAAATCCCAAGTTTATATGTTGGGATCTGCTTGTTCTAACTTTTCATATATCAGGATCAATCTGTGCAGGCTCTACTCCAATCCTCTGGATGTTTTGATAGCGAAACGTTGTTGTTTTTGTGTTGGTGTGATGTTCTCCGGCTGCGGTTTGTGTTGTGGTGCGGATATGCTTTCAGTTTTTAATGTTTGCTTTGTCCACTGCTTCTATTATTAATCTGCTATCAGCAATCTGGCTTCGTTTTTGTCTGAGCAGTTAAATATTGTCTGCTGTGTGGAATTGAGGAGAGAATAATGATTTCTGCGGTACAGCCGACAATGCCATTTGTTATATTAATAAGGGCATTAGTTCTGCTGTTTAGGATCATAGCTGTGCACCGGGTAACTCTCCCAACAGGGTTCCATTAAAAAATAATCCTTGTCTATATTTGCAAAGATACAAAGTGAATATTCAGCTACAACAGCTCTGTCAGGGAAAAGATGAAAAACACCGGCACATATTTTGCTTCATTTTGTCTTTTCAGGACCATCACTGCTCCTGCGTCGGTTCCTATGGTCCTGACGTCATCCGGCTCTTTCCAGTCCGTTCCCCTCACCACGGTTCTGGCCAACGGGGACTCCAGCCACTCCCCGCCTCCCCAGGTTATTCTCCACACCGTGCCCTCCACCACAGCAGGTGGTAAAGATGTGCTCACCATCCAAACGGCCTCTTTAGCAGGTGGCGCCACCAGCCTGCAGGATGGTCTCCCACAGCAGCTTTTGGTCACCAGTCTGGGCTCCTCCTCCGCCGTCGCCTCCTCCTGCACCACCTCCTCCTGCTGCACTTCCCCTCCAGGAGTCATTAGCTCCACCGCCTCCAACCTCAACAGCCTCCCACGCCTGGTCGCTATCAACACCACCTGCGGCCAGACCATGGTGGCACAGCAGCCGGGCACCGTAATTGCCACCGTGCTCAAATCCAGCGATCTGTCTGGGCTGCAGGTCAAAGAGGAGATGCTGGACCCCAGCTACTTCCAGTGCATGGTGAACGGCGATCCATCACTGACGGTACATACGTTTGCGAAGGAAGAGATGGAGGTAGGGGAGGCAGAGCTGCAGTACAGGACTGTGATCATTGATACCAGTCACAGTCAGGGCCATGAGGCTGCGAGTGAAACTATAATAAATGGACATTCCTCCCAGAGTAGCAGCCCCAGCGAGGGCCTGACCCCTGTGGAGGAGCTGGAAGTGCGTGGGGAGATGTCACTGCAGCCCGAGCAGGGAATCAAAGGTCTGCAGGAGCTGCCACTGTCTGTCCAACTGCCTGCAAACTTTATCCAGATAAAGACAGAGCCTGCAGAGGCCTAAACACTCTTGCACACAAGCTGAACCAAAAAAAAAACGACAATTAAATCCATTCTGCCGACAGACTTTGATGTTTTCTTTTCTTACCACAGTGATCTGGTCGTAGATCAGAAGCGAGGGATCTATGCTCTTACAGGTTGGTCAGTTCAGCCTCAGGATTTATTGTTTACTCACAGATTTTTGTGACCATGTGCCTAATTTAAAAAAAAAAAAAAAATCAAAGTTTAGTGTTTTCTAAGAAACTTCACTTCAGATTTGTGATTATGATCTGTAGACATGAACCCCAACACACAGACACAAATACACTCAGAGACAGAAAATCACACACTCTCACGCTAAACAACCCCCCTCCCTCTCCAGGAGAAGAGCCATTGGATAAACCAGGGATTCAGCCTACCAAATGTGCCAGTTAGCAATTCTCTTACTTTACATCTCATTGGACTTATATGTTTAAAGAGGAGGACGCAACAAACCAAAACGGGACTGAATGCCAAATGGTGCAATGAAATCAGACTTCTGAGAGCAGGCAGAGTGACTGTGTGCGTGCGTGTGTTTTAATCCACATTCAAGATGGATGATGGGCAGATGGATGTCACGGCGTCCAATGTGGTGAAAAAACACACCTCAGAGTTTAATTGAAGAGTGCCTTACAGGAAGTTCAAACAGCTCAAGACTCTTTTCTTGGAAACGTTGAGAAAAAAAGGTGAAAAACGAACTTAATGGCTTTTCAGACTCTTGGACTTTTAAGAACGTATTACTCATTCATTTTCATATAAACAAAAAAGGTATGCATTTTCTCTCTATTACTCCCGGCCTTAAAACACTGTGTTACTATGGAAATGGGCATTTTCTGTCCATCAAGGACAGTTCAGCATCAGCTATTTGTATAGAGCGGCAGACTGGAGGCACAGCAAGATTAAGAGGCAAAAATAGAGAGAAAGAGTCCGCAGGATAAAACAGATTTTATCAGCCTCTTCTTCAGAGGCTCCAATGTTTAAACCCTGTTTATATGAAATGGAATATATATGAATATATATATATATATACATATATATACATATAATATACAATTGAGATTCAATTTTAAAGGCCACATCGGATTTATTTATTTTGTGAATTTCTAAATTCTGTATAAAAATGGCACATTTGTCGTCTATTTACATGTGTAAACATGAGGGAAAATATAAAGAATATGAACGTTAATACCAGGAAGCTTATCGGGTTTTTTGTTTTTTTCATTCCTTTTTTTTTTGTAGACCAACTTTTGTTATTTGTATAGCTTTTCCATATAATCAGCTCTGCTGTTTTCTTGATTTTTGGACTCCAGTGCTCAGTGCAGCATCATTATTCCACTGTTATATTCTCCTGTTGTAGATAGCCTCTGTTGTGTTTCTGATTTAAATATGTACTGAATGTGCTTTTTGTTCCCTCTTGTCAGCGGACATACCTCTTTACCCTTTCCAACAGGCAAGGAGTCAAGGCTATGCATTCACAAACAGCATGTTCTGTTTAATTCATAAAGTGTCAGATGTGTCAATCAATAGGCCTTTGAAAACATATCTGAAGTGCCTAGTTATTTGGTACTAAGACATACTAGTGCTCTTTTCTCCTCTCCTCTCCTCTCCTCTCCTCTCCTCTCCTCTCCTCTCCTCTCCTCTCCTCTCCTCTCCTCTCCTCTCCTCTCCTCTCCTGCTCTCGGGTCAGTTGAGTCTGTGCCTTCTTTATTTGCTGTCCCATTTTGTTAAGGACACCCCAGGCCAGCGAGCCAGGCCGTCCGATTGGCCTCTTGGCCCTGCTGGGGATGAAGCCATATTGATCCTGAGTGGTATCAAAGCTAAATTGGTTGTATTTTCCACCCGGACTATAGCTGCAGAGTGAGGACGTTCAAACATACTGACCTCCATCTGCACTGGCACCGAAGGACAGGAGTTAAACGCTGCTTCACAACCCGGAATCAGCCAAAGGGCTCTGTGTCTGCAAAGACGCTCTGAATGTATACTTATATTTTGACAATCAATAATTACACTGGGTTACATTTGCATAGAAATCTGTCAATCCTTGAGAGGGAATTTGCTGCTTGTTTTTTTTTTTTTTGCTTTGTTTCCATCCTTGTATCTCTCCTGCCTTTTCCTTTAAGCACTGTTGTCTGTGAGATGTTGAGGTATGTCCACTGCTCATGTTTTGTTGCTTCTTTTGTCTTTGGGTTGTCAGTAGCCTCCCTTATGCTAAATATAGAATAGATTTTTAAGAAAAAGTCAATGTACTAATTAAAAACAAAAATCTTCACCGAAGACCCTCTTTATTTGTTGTTTTGTTGCAGACAAAGTGTTTCTTTTTAAAATTGTGTGAGGGAGAAAATGTCACACAAGACATTTTTCTGGGGGAAAGAAAATTAAAGTCAGTTTAAATAGAAAGAAATTAAGTCAATTAATTTTACAGTGTCACCATAATGAAACTGAAGTGGTTCAGCCTTGAAAGCTCATATTGTTGGGCTGTTGCAGCTTTGGGAGACATTCGACCACATAGCATCTGAAGAGGAAAAAAAAAAAAAGTAGTAAACTGGAATGAAGCCATCATCAGGCCAGAGACTGATTGGACTGTTTCTTAAAAAGCGTTTCTTCTCCAGTTGCTGTGGGTGGATGAAGATATGTGACAAGCCCAGAACTGAAGACTGAGGATGTGTGTCGCCACATCTCGCTGGGAGACGAGAGTTATGTGTGTATGTTATGTGTGTGTGTGTGTGTGTGTGTGTGTTTGGGCCATGGTCTGCAAGTGGCGAGGGTTAGTCTGACTTGGACTGATTCTGTTGAAGCATGTGTTATGTGTATGTGTGTGTGTGTGTGTGTGTTTGGATGGGTGCACTGGCTTAGCTGACTATGTGTGTGTTTGTGTGTGTGTTCAGGGTTGAGGAGGGGGGCGTTGGTGTTGGGGAAGCTGTCTGGCAGCAGGACTCGCCTACTGCGCCTAGTTCTGTCTACACCCACATGCACAGCTGTGTACCACACTATCCAGTATTGCCATAGGGTTAATACACACACACATACACACACACACAGCCACCACTCCAACCTTCTCCACTCATCTTCCTGAGCTTTTTTTTGCAGATGGGAAAATGGCCTGGAATGAGTCTGAAATCATTGCACAAGCCTCTCATTCAACAACACACAGCCCTCCATTACATCTAAACAGACCCTTAGCTTTTCTGTTCAGTGGTTCATCGATCGGCTGCCATATGGTAAGCGCAGGTTGTTATGGATTACTAAAATAATGAAAGGCTACTAACAGCTGCTACGACTGTGCTATTCCTTTGGTTAGTGAGTCAGAGACCCTGAAGATGGAGCGAGAGCCGGGTCCTGCGAGAGGAGGACTATTTCTGTGTCGCCTGCAGCCACTGACACAGCGCGAGTGTTTACTGCTGTGCCATGCTGCCTCTCACAGTGGGAGCAGTTGAAGGATGACGGCTGACATTATTGTGCCTCCAGCCTGCAGCAGGAACAGTACAGGGAGAGCTTATTTAACCATCAGGTCACCAGACTGACTGCAACATTACAGACAAAAGGGAAGAGTTGATGACTGCAGTCTCATGGCCATTGCAGCTTTATGCAGGACGTTAACTTGACAACCTGCAGCCAAGGTTACATTTAAATAGACCACTTTAAAATTCGGTGGCTTTCTCAAAAGAACTGAGAGTAAATGTATTTAAGGACAAAAGGTGTAGAGTGGGTTTGAAATGTGAAAAAAATGAATGGTGACAAGCGGAACGTCTTGGTTTGATTTCCTGCAGCAGTACACCTCTCTCCACACAAGATGGCACTGGTAATACATGCGTCCCCTCCAGAGCCTGAGCCTCAGTCTGTGTCGGAGAGTCCTATTTCTTCAGGTCACTAATCTAAATACAGACACTCCTCATACATTGGTTTTCACTCTCCTCTGCCCCAGAATAGCAAAGCATGGATCTAAACGAAAGAGTGATTATTTGAAATGAAAATTAGCATCTGGGAGAGAAGCTTCCTTGTGTTTTTGTTAAGTAACAAATGGATTTCATTGACTGGTGAGCTGCAGTGATGGCAGCCACGCATTCCTCAGGCCAGGTTGGAGAAATCTTTTGGACTGTGCAAACCCTCTGTATATCTCTGTTTATCCTGCAGAGCGGTCCATCTTGTTTCCTCTCATCATCAAAACAGTGATAAACAAGTGATGGTGGGGGGGAGTTTCCTAGAATGCATGAGAGAGATCGTGCAAGGCCTCATTTAAAATGATATATTCCTTCATTTTGTTTACAAGGGAGGGGCTCGCAGCCACAGACTCAGATTTGCTTCATATCTAATGGAGATAGTATTGAACCGCTTCATACATGGTAGGAATGCAAATTAATCTCTACTTATATGGATGTATGGGTTTTAAAAAGCCATGCATAAATAAAGAGAGATCATGTAATTTTGAGTAGTTCAGGGTTTTGCATTTTCGGAGGAAGGAGAAAAAGAAAAAGAACTCTGCCAGCTTGGTCTTGTTTTCGTATCCACTCCTCATATTTGCAGCAGCCTTTAGATTCAGTCACCACAGATCCCTGTAAATAAGCTGATTTGCTAAACATCACATTATTTACATGATAAGATGCAGTATATTTAGAGAGATATCCAAGAGAGCACTGAATCGCTGTAGATTCGTCTTGACTTGTTTCCTCAAGAAGCTTTCAATGACCTCTGGAGATTTTATGTGTTGGATATTGGATCTTTTTTTTTTTTTTGAACTGGATAGTGATCCACTTTTTTCCTCTTCTTTGACACATGTGCAGCTGCTGTATCACCACCGCCATCCACCATTCAGTGTCTGTCTGGGTCTCCTCCACTATGATTTTTTAATTGTGAGACCTCTGTACTTTTTAAGTTTGACTTTCATGGTTCATATTGGACTTGTGTCCCAACAGGGTTGAGGAGCTCTCAGGGAACCAGCTGTAATATCTGTATCAGCCTCTCCAGTCAGGGTGAGCCATCCCTTTTCAGAGCGACTCTCAGGGCTTCCATGGCAATTTACTCTCACGACTACACAAGAGTCCTCAGAGTCCGCAGAGACCTCGCCAGATAGACAACTAACAACTAACAGCATCTTACGAAAAAATAACACTTTACACAATTTCCCAACATTGTGACTGCGAAGGCCTCGCAACAATGGCGCCGTGCCGAATGCATTCTTTTTAATAAAACCCAATGATTTGATGTGATAAGAGGGAAAATAGTGGGAAATGAATTATATAAACACTGATTTTATGAACTTTTTAGAACAGCTTCGGGGGCTTTGCAGTACACTTGTCAGTTTATTTGAAGTATGTTTGCAATTATTGCATTTGTTAACTCGTGCCACAATTTTTTACTTGACATGTTGCTTTAGGGCATTGACATTATTGATTTAAAAATAAGATGGTTGCGGTCTGAACTCCATTTATGAGCATATCCATAAAACATTTACATACAGTAATATGTTCCCCTCCTCTTTTCCACAAAATCCATTCCACTGCCAAATATTACTGATATTACTGACATTATTATTATCACAGTGCGTCAACATGAGTCAACGTCCACACTCGCACAGCAGGCACGATACTTTCACAAAGCTGTACACAAAGGTTTAACACAGCCTTAGGTTATTAAATGGAAACAATAAGAGCATATATGTCTGTTTTCCTCTTGTCAAGACTCTTTTCAATTTGATGCTAAATGTTTCTGCTAATGAGCAATGGGACTAATGGAGAATAGAGAGGATCTGTCTATTCATTGCATGAGTCAGATTCAAACATTTCACACAAACACCCCAAGGGTATTAAGTTTCTCTCAAGGAAATCACATTGTTTCATATGACGAGGACAACTGAGATTATTCATACAATGAAATTTTAATTGGAAAGAAATCAGGGAAGAGATAGAAAACACACGACTTCAAAGCAAAGTATGACAGGAGTGCTCCATTTTTGTCTCTCTGTTTAACTTTTGAATGTCTCGCACAGCTCGAATACTCTCGGGCATTTATGCACCTTGTTATTCTGATGACAGAACATCAATTACAAATGCCTATCGTGCTTGCTTATCTGTTAGTTACAGATGAGAGTTGTTTCAGCTCGACAGATTGAGATGTGGTGTTACAGATTAAAATCGCCTCGGCAAAGAAGACTCTGTTTGAACTTGAGCACTATTTAAAGCATACCGTGGACTGCAACAACAGTGAACACAATAGAGAATAACAGGGAGCGCATCACAAAAGACAGCTGAGGTCTGTGCATCTTTAATTACACTGAACCTCCTTAGCTTAACATGATACCAGAAACACAGAGAGAATAATTGTTATAATACAGCCTACAGCGAGTTTACTTATTATTATCAGGCTCTTTCTGGTTTGTTTGCTTCTTTTCCTGATTCTGTCTTCATATGTCGCATATAGTTTTCTATATATATATGTGTTAGATCGAGATGAGATTTTGTGTTTCATGTCTTATGATGCTGCAGTTTAATTCACTTTAATTTGTAACATGTTTTGTGGGTGCAAATGTGTGTGTTGTGTCACAAATGTGTGCCGCATGTCAATGTGACAATGTGTCAGCTTCATTATTTGTGTGTACCTACCGTGTGGTGGATATAGGGCAGAGCCTTTGTTTGATATTTATATAAGCAAGAAACACAAAAGACTACAGTACATGTTGAACAACTCCTTTGAACATATAAAGTAAAAAAAAAAAAAAAAAAGAAGGAGAAGAGAAGGGAGCACAACAAAGTGAGGACAGACAGTGCTGAATTGTTTTTTTTTTTAGGGCACATTGGTTTCTTGTGATATATCTTCCAAACTAACAGGGTCAAATGGGGGGGAAAAAAAGAAAAAGAAAGAAAACTGAAACAGGTGGACAAGCGAAGAAAATGAGACAGCTGTAAACAATCAGTGACTCTTTAAAAAAGAATCTAAACACTTTAAATGCCATTTAGACTTGCTTAGAATGACTAATTCTCAACGGGCTCCACTGGCTAATAATTGAGTGTGTAATTGGCTGCTTTGGTTTCACAAGGCGTCGGGAATATTTATCAAAAGGAGAAACCGACACCTCCAGCAGCGTCAACAGTCTGAATCCCGCTTCAGACCCTCCCCAGCATACGGGCGATCCACCAGTTGCACGGCATGATGGTTTTACAGATGACGTGGCCTCCCCGGTAGTAGTACGGCCACGGGTTGAAGCCACCCAGGGGAGCGAAGTAGCGCTGGCAGTGGCGGTAACCACGGCGACAGTGCTGGCAGCAGTAGCCGCGGTCATCCAGACGGCCGTCCAGCTCGATTCCAACGTCTCTCTGTAGAGGACACAGGAGCGGGCAGGGTTACAATCACACACATGACAAATGTCAGTCCTCTCAAGGCAAGGGCAGGAGAGGAGGAGGAGGAGGAGGAGGAGGAGGAGGAAGGCGTGAATTGATGAGCCTGCTTTAGACACAAGAATATATGTTAAAAAAACAAAACAAACCAGAGTGAAAAGATGTGGACGGATGATGAAAATGCAAAGTTGTGTCCTGCGTGATAGCTGTGACAAAGAGATCAAGATAGCGTTGAGAAGGAGCGAGCTTGATTTAAGCTCCAGGAGCATAAAACATGATATAATACCCTTGACCTTTCTATTATACCGGCGGTGGCGCGACTGTCGGTTGCAGAGTGCGCCACCTCTGAATCCTGCATTCACAGCCTCTCAATCTTCAATCAAAGGAACTCCAACATTGGTAGTTACCAGCATAATTACACTATTTCTTTCATCTCTGACCTCTTAACTCCCTCGACCGAAGCCCACACTCTGCACCAAAATGGCTGCCCCTCCTCCAATAGAGCATTCAAATTAGAGCTCCCCACGTCTTGGCGCCCTCCTCCTGACCTTGACTTTAAGTGCGTGGCACATTCCTAAAGCAATTAGCAGAGTAATGATCGCCTAACAAGGATTCTTTCATTTGCTCTTGCTGGCTGCCTCTGAATTTATAGAGGGGCCAAATGAAACCCAAACGAAAGGTAAATTGGGTAGAATTAATGGCCCTTGGATTTTTCCATTGTGCTGGCTGGTTCATGCCCTCGTAGACTCACGGGGGCTGAGTGCCATGCCTTTGATCAAGAGCAACTCCAAATGGGGTTCGGAGAAGTGCCACTTAACTCGGCGCGCGAGTTGAGGCAGCAACTGCCCTCAGTATGCATTTGACCACATTTCAATCTCTTTTAGTAAATGAATCCTCGGAGACAATCCCGCGCCGTCTCGTTAAACTGCTCCGGATCCAGGAGACGACGGCCTGCGCTGACTTCACATTTGGAGAAAAACTGGCATAATTCTCTGCAAGCAGTTGCAATGACTCAGCTACATGCAACAGTGCAGAACAAAACACATCCACTGTTGGGAGTAGAAAATGTGTGGGAATTGTTTAAGAGGACAGGACCCACAGGAACACATGGCTGAGTCCCTCCAGTCCCCTGCTACATTAAGGACGGGAATTAGGGGGGTTTTCTTGCATCCACTGTGTAAGTCAATGCAGTAGTTTTACACACACTTTTTTTTCAGACAGAAAGCAACAAACCCATCAAGCATGACTTATAAAGAAAGCAACCAATGCATTTGATGCTATGATAAATGCTGTGATGTATTGAGTGAAATTACACACTCACGAGACATAGTTAAAACACATAGAGAGGGTGGGACAGATGATATCTGGGATAGCTAGGGCTTGATTTATTACTATGACAAGCACAGGTAGGCTTGCTAATGATTTATTGTTTCAGTCAAGTTTCAGGTCATCAGCTTCCAGGCAACAATCTGTTATGGAAACAACACGAAAGCTGTCAATGGACCAACGATAATCTTATCTGCTCCTCGCAGCCCAAACTGGGAATGTTATGAAATCTAAGGGGCTCCGGCTCCGGGAAAATGAAGAAAAATATTTTATTCAAATGACGTTGTGTTTATCAAAACAAACAGCCAATGGGCAGCATTGTACCTTAAAGACAATTAATCAGAGCTATCCTTTTAAAACGGAGGCTACATATTAATCACTCTGGCTTTGAGTTGCCGTCTCTAGTGGGATGCTGCAGTGATAAGAATGGTTCACCTTGGGAAATCTGAGGCAGTCACTCACAAACAAGCAGCATTAATGAAGAGTAAAAGCCATTACCCCCTTGCTGCATCTGATTTCATCACACACTCAAGCTCATGTAGGCCTATACACATGCAAACACACACTCGCCCACGCGCAGACACCTCCGTGCATAATATGAAGCACTGGATATGAATGAGTCTACAAAGTAGAAAACTGCATCAGTCATTCAATAAGATGTAACGAATCAAAGCACGACTCCTCTAATCTCCACACTTGTTGGTGTTATTTCACACACGCTGATCACCGCTTTTCATGAGCTCATGCCTGGATGTGTTATTAAATCTCATAGCAGAGCTCATCACGTTCATTCTGGGATCCAAACGGCAACGATAACATTTCTGTTTCATACGCTGCTTTGTATTCAAAAAGATTTTTTTTTCTCCAATGAAGACACACACAGGCCAGTGTAACATACGAAATGCTTTGCTGCGTGTCCTGATCTCAGATTTTCATCTCACTGTGCTCTGCAGTCAGCTGGAATGACAATGAAATTGGATGTAATTGAATAAAGAGATAGTCATGTATTTCAGTAAACTCTGCTGGTTTACCAAAGTGATAAGGAGCTTTAGCTTCAGTGTAGCGATTCCTCTGGAGGCAACGACAGCTCGTGCGTTCCTGGATTTGAATTCCTTCAGCTTTTTGCACCTCGGTTATGCATGAATAACCAGCTAGCCTCACCCTGAACATGTCTCCCAGAGGTTTATAACAATGCTCTAAGTTAAACACACAATGCAAACACTCATATACAGGCAGAAAAGACACTCCAAACATGTTTACGTGTGTATGTATGCGAGGTAAATTCATTCTGAAATCCACGCTGTGTGGGTCAAGGACAGTGGCACCATCCTTTCAGCCTTGTCAGATGGTAGTTATTCAGTTTGAGATTTCCAGGGCCACCTCTGACATGGCAGCTGTGGCAAAGGTCAGCTTCATATATCTGTCAGCATTTATTCTGGCAACCATTATTCTGCTCTACAAATGTGCGCCATATTGGGAAGGTGCAACTGAATTTCCGACTTATGAAATGCAGATGAAGTGAATGCATATAAGTGAGAGTGTGTGTGAGCATGACAGATGAAAGGATGAAGGCAGGCAGAGGAATAGTGTGCACGCCTTCTGTCTGTGCGTCTGCACGTCTACATGAGTTCCAGATGAAGCAAGGAAAAAAAAAAAAAAAAACAGGTTTGGCTAACACATGTGGCGTCCTACTGGCATGAGCTAGAGTTCAGACTCCCAATTACAGGCTGCTGCCTGCCCTCCGCTTGGCCACAAAAGCCTTTGTTATCACCGGACCCACAAACAGAGCCTGGATGTGCTGCTGGAATGGATTGCAGTGGTATGCATTACTCAGCTGATAGAGGCAGAGCGTTTCAAAAGGAGAGCCGAGTTTTTCATCCCCTGGTATGTTTTAATTGCATAGCGCTGCATCTCCTGCCGCAGACGATGAGGGAGAAGACAGGGGAGCCGAGGGGAAATTGAAGAGTTGAGCGGGAGGTGTTTCTGGGACGTGCCTGATAAATGTCAACATTATAGGACGTCTCATTTCTCTGCATGTCTCTCACCGTTTGTCACAGCTCTGAGGAACAGACCGAGCTTGGCTCATTATCCCTAAATTTAGCTTTAGTGGCTATTCACCTGTAAGTGCTGAATGTTTGTGTGTGTGTGTGTGTGTGTGTGTGTGTATGTGGGGTTATATGCTTGTGTGGGACCTGTGCATGTTCCTGGTATCTTTAGTGTGCAACTGCTGCTGTTGTTGTTGTATTTCTGTGTTGCTACGAGTGCACAGCTCCCGTGTAATATCCTGCTTTACGTGATTTCCCCTCAGAGTCGTGGGTAATTAATCATACAATATTGAGTAGTTTACATACGGTTCACCAAAACATGCCACCAGCCCTTTCCACTCATTTTATATGCTTTGATAATTACGGCATTATAAATAAATGTAACTTATCTGTGCAGCAATGAGTGACCTTGAGAATTTGCCTTTGTACAGTGCTTTCCACTGCTTCAGAAAAAAGGAAGTGAAAAAGGCACTAACGGGTGCTGTGAGGCACAAGTTGCTGCCTTTGAAAGGCTGGATATTCCTCTCAATTAATGGGGAGACATTAAGGGAGTCTTCAATGAACTGGCCTTACTTAAATAGATATATAGAGCAATTGCTATACCCTCTGGTGCACAGAGTCAGTTTTAACATCAATTAGTGAGCGATTTATATGCAGAAAGAGTCGTGACAGAGCCGGAGCTGATTGAAGTCGCTCTACTGTATCTCGTGGTGTGGTCCCCGGGTGACGTGGCACAAAGCCTCCCACTCACATAGTCGCTGACTGGAACGTGCTCCTCGACGTCACGGGCGAAACGCTGACCTGTGACCTCGGCGTCGGGCGCATCCACATTTCCCTCCTCAGCATCTGACATTGTTGAACAGAAGGAGAGAGAGAGAGAGAGAGAGAGAGAGGGAGGGGGAAAATGTTGTTGAGATGTTTATGTACTTGTGACTGTTTTTCTATTGTTTGATGTAAAATGAGAAAGCTCTTAGATTACATTTTGGCTTGTTCACTCTATTTTCCCAGTAGCTTGATGCTAATTACTACCATTCAGGAGAAATACGCTGGAATTCAGTCCAAGCTTTTTCATGCCCCAGTCAAAGAATGGAGTTGTTGCTGTTGTGGTACTAACGCACAAATCGTTTTCCACAGATCCTAATTAGTAAAGCCTACACATCCCTTTGAAAGAGAATGAATGCCTGAATAAAATTAAGCCCATTGACTCAAGTAGCCTACTCTACTTAAGTACAATTTCTTATTTACTTGAGGCTCGGAGAAACATTTTACTTTTTGTTCCACTACATTTATCTGATGACTGGAGTACATTAACATTTCACATATTGCACACACACTGCAAAAATCTTCATCATCATATCACTACATTTTTACCAAAAGGTTGTCTGCATGTCTGAATAAAGAGATTGTATGTGAAATACATGGAAAACTCACATTTTGAGTTTTAACTTAATTCCTTTACACATCCAACAGTTGTGGAGCAACACTATCATTCATCATTTTCATTCATATTCTTCATCGGTCATGTTTCTTAACACCTGGTGAGTGGGAGTCTCAATCTGCACTTTGTTTTAGCTCTGTTTTTGGTCTCTACCACCTCCTGAGGGAAGTGTTTGGACCATAAGCTGTTAAATGCTCCACTATGTATCTGTCTGCAGTTTGGTGCTATACAGGCCGTGCACAGTGGGGCTTTTTTTTTTTTAGAGATTTTTTCTGTGCTGAAAACAGCTGCCTAGTGCAGCCACAAGAGATGCTATGAAACCATTGAGTGAACCAAAGCATTAAAGTTGCAGGCCTGACAGTTCAACAATGAGCTGAAACTCACTTTAAAGCTCCATAAAGCTGAAAGGAGCTGTCGATTCAGGTGATAATTCTCTGTAGTTCATCACGATGAGCCACCTATTTCATATTGTTTTGACATTGTTATGTCAAACTATATAAAAGCGGTCAATTGCAGCTGCTGTAAGAAAAGTCACATTCATCCATTCAGTTACACATTCATACTGCGCTTTTTTGTACATATTGCATATGGTGTCTAACCAGTCGAGCATTGGTTCAGTGTGTTGCCCAAGGACACATCGACCTGTGGACTGGAGAACCCACGAATCAAACCACCAATCTTCAGGTTAGTGGACGTCCTGCTCTACCTGAACCTGAACCACAGCCAGACTCAGTAGCTATGTTTACCAGTTTAGATGTTCATAAATTGGTAATAATTGTTAATTCTAATGTTGCATTCTGTAATAAGCTGTTATGCTGTAATGAGTATATTCATTCTTAAAGGGATAGTTCACCCTAGAATGATATTTCGCTCATTATCTACTCACCCTCATGTTGACTAAGGGCTGGAAGAATTATCAGAGTCCACCGTCCCTTCTCTGAGTTACAGGGGGTCTCGGCGTAGCAGTGCATTTCAATGCAACGGTTGCAAAGGGACACCAGAGCTCTTCGTAAAAAAACACACACAAAAAAACATCCAAATACCTCCATGATGCTCGTATGTAATGTCCGTCTTGTGCTGAAGCCCCAAATTGCGTAATTGTCCCGAAAAAAATTAAATAAGTCTATATTTTAAGCTTGTTTGTAGCGGAAGCTTCTCGAAGCTCCTCTTCCTGGTCCGTCCAAATCTCGCGTGATTTGCGCCGGCGTCAGTGCGGTTACTGCGAATCACGCGAGATTTGGACGGACCAGGAAGAGGAGCTTCGAGAAGCTTCCGCTACAAACAAGCTTAAAATATAGACTTGTTTAATTTTTCTGGGACAATTACGCAATTTGGGGCTTCAGCACAAGACGGACATTACATACGAGCATCATGGAGGTATTTGGATGTTTTTTTGTGTGTGTTTTTTTACGAAGAGCTCTGGTGTCCCTTTGCAACCGTTGCATTGAAATGCACTGCTACGCCAAGACCCCCTGTAACTAAGAGAAGGGACGGTGGACTCTGATAATTCTTCCAGCCCTTAGTCAACATGAGGGTGAGTAGATAATGAGCGAAATATCATTCTAGAGTGAACTATCCCTTTAATATAAATGTTATTGATACTATTTCAGTGTTCCTACTAAAGTAAAACCTGCATAACTTTCACTTGGACTGAAGTATTTTCACACCAAAAGTTGTAAAAGGCAAAGTATTGATAAGTTTACCCCAGTAAATCATCTGAGAGCTTCTCCCGCCACTGAGCACTGACCATGAGTCTCTCAACTTTCCAAACACACAGAGGGTAGCCTGGGCGGGCTGCTCATATGGTCGAGAAATCATGCGGTCTCTGTGGGCCTATACGTATGGCCTGTGGGGGATGCCCTCCAGCGAGAGTGTTAATAGTCTGCATTTAGAGGTATTGATGCCCCCCTGCTCTCACCACTCAGAGGGGAGGGATGAATCCAGTGGATGGGCAGCTCCTGGCAAATCTCCCAGATCTTGGAGTCGAGGAGGAAGGCTGGATTAACGATGGGCTCCTCCGCAGGAATCCACACTTGGGAGTCCTCCACCTTCATGTCCATGGCCTCAGCCTCATCCACCTGCTAGAAAACACCACACATACACATGCACACACAGTTTACGCATATATGATATAGCACGTCGGAGCTTGCTGAGATGAGTAGGCTTGCGTTTGCACTCTCCTCCCCTGAGCCGCGCAGCAGCTCGAGCCTCATCGTTTTATCTATCACCTTACTGCGAGAGGGCGGCAACTTCTTGACTCCCTCTGCCCTGACTCCCTCCTCTTTCTCTCTCACCCTCTTCTCGAGCCTCCGGCGTGCTCTTTCTATTATACATCATTGAAATTCACAGACAGTGATGATTTGACTTTTAAATGACTTTAGAAGTGGTCTTCATTACTCTGAGTGTGGCTGCAATATCATTTAATGTGACAGACACAATAAAGCCTTGCATTCTCCTCCCTCCTCCCCCTTCGCACCCTCCCTCCCCTGCCCTCCCTCCCTCCCTCCCTCCCTCCCCCTCCACCACAATGCTTCACTTGGCAGCCAGCACTATCAGTGGGCTTAATTTGTTGATACTGTAGTTCATGAGCTGTAAAGTAAACTATTATTGCTTAATGATAGGGACTACATGTCAGTGTTGTCTAATAGAGACATATGAAGGGGATTTGGTAATGCTCTCCCCTAACAGTGCAGATATTTATTTTCTTCATGTATATGTAAATACACACACAAACAAACCCCTCTTCCCATTCCCTTGTTAATTAGCAACCCAGAACAGAAAAACAGTTCACTTGACAAATGTTTTTACAAGGTGATTTTCTCCCAGCCTAAAGCTTAATTGCACATTAGTTAAGCTTGACGTAGATTCCTGGGGCTATAGTAGGAGCAAGAATCATTAATATTGGGTCGCGCACCCTCCCTCCCGTTCACCCCTGTCACTCTCGCTTGAATTAGACTTTCGCTTGCTTCTTGTTTGTCGTTGGGCGACACAGTTGTGACCTGCACAGGAAAACAAAAAAGACTTAAGCACATTCTGTCACATCAAAGCTCGTGTTTTGGGCGCGGCAGGTGTTTAGCCAAGCTTTTGACACACTCTCCCTCACTTTTAAGAGCCGGCCAGTCGACTAATGATGACTCGGAGGACTAGTGTAGCGGGGCGGTGGTGGTACAGCGGCTGGGGTACTCTGGCATTGAGCTGGCACACTCACTGTGCCCGTGCTTGAAGAAATTAAAATCAAACTTGAAGAACACAAACAGCACTCTCTAATTGGACATCTTAACCGCTGAAGCCAAGTGAGTCTTCTCCGGAAAGTAAATGGAGGTCACGACACAGGGCTCACAACATGACTTTGACTTCACAGTTGAGAAACGACTCCAATAACTTGTAGGAGAAAGTGCCTAGGGGGAGGTGGTAAAGGTCAGGAATTTAGCATGGGGTGGGGATTTCTAAATGCCAGTTGACAAGCACAAAGACAACATGATTACACTCTTCTAGTTTATACACACTTTTGAAAGACTTTTCCATTTAGCTATTGACAAATGATATATTATTATGATGTATTACAGACATCTTTTCTTTTTTTTATATCAAGTATTGAACCTTGGGAATGGTGGTAATTTGTTTTGTGTGGCCTGCTCCTGGTGTATGTTCGCGTTGCGCCTACAGTGCACCACTTAATTATACACCAGTTGTGTTGTAGTTAATGAATTTACCCTCTCCCGCCACTGTGTCCCAAGGGGGGAAACACTGTCTACATGACACATTGTTTAAAGTGGTGCTATGTTTGCCAGAGATCAACAAAGATTTTCCCATGACACCCTAGAGCATTCACATAGCGCGCATATAACACAGACAGGAGGGTGTTTATTATGCTGTGCAGTAAATTTTAGTTAACACCCATATTCAAGCGACTCACTCTCATTGAGAGTACTGGTACTCGCTTGAGGGCACTAAAGGCCTGGTCGCGACAACGTTTACAACACTGACGCTTCACTGCAAAAAATCAATTCATCTCAATGGAATCATAAGTGGATTTGCTAGTGGGGGCATATCTGTGCAAATTTTGTCCGTCCAACTTTGGTGAACTTTGATATGCAAATTTGCATCGACAAATGGCAAAACTGTCTTGATCGTGCTGACCTTTGAGGGAACAGACAGCAAGAGAGGCTAAAATGGCGGAAGCTATCGTAGCTTATTAGCTGTGTTGCATAGTCTTGTCAGAGCTGAAACTTCTCCCTAAGAGAAGAGCCACTTTAGTGAAGTAATGAGACAGTCAAGTCAATTGTCCACTTCTATCAAATGGCTCAATACAAGAAAAAAGAACCCCAAACAGCTTTTATCACTGATTAGCATTAGCATATATAGCAGATTGGTGGTAAGCTCAACAGGTAACCAACTGTACCGCTCTCTGGTGAACAGGCCTGGCTGAATACGTCAGCTCTCAGCACTGACTGAGCTCTTATCCAATAAATACATGAGTTAAAATAAACCATGCTGTACTTCTTGCAGGACTTTGTAAGTATCTCATCCTTTGCCATGATGTTGTTCCTCAGCGCACTGTTTTTTCCATTTGCAGTTTTTGTCCGAGTGGGAGGTTTTGGGTTGCTGGGTGAGCTTTGGTCATCCATATTAAGTGGCTGTTTAATGGAGCAAGCAGCATCCATTGACGATGTTAAGGGGTGTGAGGGAGGCGGATGGCGATTTCCATGTCAGAGTGGGAGAACTGGAATGAAGCTCAGGGATTACTCCCTCAGACGTTTCATAGAGGAGGCAAATTGAAAAGGGAGGAAAAAATCCTGGCAAACAAATCATGTTCGTCACCTGGTTCTCCCTCACAGGGGCTGCATTTCCTTATCAGCCCCTTGCAGTTTTTCAGCAGTTTTTTCCATTGTTTTTCACCCCAGCTCTAAAGCCTGCCATGGCTGCTCTGAGCCCTCTCTCCTAAAAGCCTGCAGCTGGGTTAAGCTAGGACCCATTAACATTTGGCTTTAACCCCTGTGAGCTTTATGTGTTTCACCACCCGAGGATGAACTTGTGCTGATCTTGTCCAGGGTCACACGTGGGTGTATTTTCACAGAGGACGGATGCTCTAATGTGAGGACAGACCTTGTTGAGGTCAGGCCAAGGTCACTGTTTATTACCTAAATGTGGCCTCCCTGATATTTACTGTATTTCTCTGGTGCAATCGATTGTTTTTGTGATGAAAATATCCTCTGCAGCAATATCAACAGCAGCAGGCTACACAGTGGTGCACTGCTAAAAAAAAAAAGGAGTAATGACGAAAATAAACTTCCTTGCAGGAAGGAGTGAGGAGAGATGTGTGCCATTTGTATGATATTTTGAATGCATGAATTGAGTAATTGTTTTGACATTTTGGGGAATACATGTATTTGGTTTCTTGCAGGGAATTAGATGAGAAGATCAATCTCACTGTGTCGTGTCTACCAACAGATGGTTGTCCTGTGCACAGCTATAAGCTTGTTCATCTTCCCGGGTGCATAGCTGAAGCCGGAACAATATAAGCAGATATTCCACTGCGCTCTAGGAATGTCTACACCGTCTTCTTTCTCATTAATTTGGTCGTACATCATCACAAATTTGTGAAAAAAACAAACAAAGCAAAACTGTATTTTTGCACTGTAGCGTCTTGGGGTTGTCACTGTGAAGTGGCCACGCAAATTACTGTACCCAGCAGATAACCCCCTGCAAGACCTCAATATGTTCTTTTTTCCAATTTGTTTTCTGCATGGAGTAAACAAATGAAATATAACATATTAATTAGCGCACTTCAATGGTAGACAGATTTTCTCATCTAAACTCTTGGCAACAAAGCCAATATTTCCCAAAGTGTAGAACTATTCCTTTAAACTGCCATCCAAACTACATTTTCATCTAAATAATGAGGAAATATTTTTGATGGACACATCTCCCAGGCAGCAATATGCATCTCCAAAATAATTATTGATACCATATTTCATTAGTTTTCCTACTGTTTCCTACAAAAAACCCATTTGTGGCAACAAAAGCAATATTACTAAAGTGCCTTTGTTTCCTAAACTCTTGTGTGCTTTTTGTATTTGCTGAGTGATGTGATTCGGTCCTCTTCCTTAAGCTCAACCAGTAATCAATACCTGCAGTGTAAAGGCTCTTCACTACACTCTTCACCAGGTCTAGTCATCAACGTAACAACATTTGCAGGTTTCCCAAGACTTGTGTGTTTGGTTTCCTTGTGTTGACCTGAACCTGAACCTGAACCTGAACCTGAACCTGAACCTGAACTCTGCCTTTTCCTCAGATCCCTTGCATTCAGCCCTCTCCGCACGTCTTCCTTGCCCAGCTTGTTGTCTGTGTGTCAGTCTCCTGGTTTGCCTGCCTGCCCTTCTCCATCTACGTAACCATAGCCTCTCGCTCTGGATCTCTCTGTCCCTCCAATTTGTATGAGACGGTTGCATGTTTGGCCGCCTGGTTGTCCCTACCAAGCCTGGCGGTTGATTCAAGCTTCTATAGTGGAGCTCCTGGTGGTAGCAGTGTTCAACTAATCACCATGATTGTTAGAACTACTTAATGCAAACCGTAGTTTAAAACACCCTTTGCATTAATATCTTATGGAACAGAGTGCAGAGTGTTTTATTTCATTAATGGTACTGTAGTCATAATACAAGCTCCTTTGAATACTTGTATGGGCTTGAAGGTATAAGCCTTGTATACGTCACATTCCTGGTCTTAGACAATTCACTTTGGAGCTGTGAATAAAGCCAATTAGGCTTCACTGTGCACAAAAGAAGACAGAAATGGCATGGACATATGGTGCTGCCTGGGCAATTAGTATCTGTAAACGTGGATCAGACATTAAGAAGATGAGAAGGAGGGGGGGGAAAAAAGCAAAACTGTGTTTGGTTTTTGGGTGTAACAGCTTGTGTTCTTAAAGTTAAAACCGAGACTGGGTTTTTACTTGGACTGACAATTGGCTTATTCTGTTTTTTAAAATGAAGCAGTGAGAGCCGAGATATTTGCCAGCTACTTCTTCCCATCTACAATGTGAAATGTAAATGAGAGCATGCTAGCAGTAGAGACATTTGAGAGGAGGATTTTCTCTTTGAACATACGGCTCACTCAGTGAATTGCACTGTGACACTGAAAAATTGGGAATTTTGATTGATTGAATTTCTTCCGTTCCTTTTGCTGAAGTTCACATACAACTGTAAGAACTCAGAAAAGTAAAATGAATCTCTCTAAACTTGGAGAGGGAGCCTCGTGAATCTTACAAAGAAAACATCTTTTAAAAAATACCATTTTAATGGCTTACCTCTCACTCAGAGCTCTCTTGCACCCTTCCCCCTTTAGGCTATTTGGGTAGAGCCTTTGGAGGAGATGATTAAAAATTAATATTGGCTCAAGATTGACAGCAAACACTATTTGATGTGAGCCACAAAGAGGCTATGGGTTTGTGGGCAGCTTTCTGACGGTTTCACAGGCACCACAAACCCCAGTTTATTCTTCAGTGAGAGGGGTAGGGGTGATAGGATAAGATGGACAGGCTGAGGATTCGTGTGGAGCTCGCACTGCTCTACTCTGGTTATCTCCCTACAATATGCATGACAGCTTCTGTAGGACTACAGAGAGTCTGAGGAACAGACAGCTGAGAGAGGAGGCATACCAGTAGCTCCGTGTCCTCAGCCTCCACCTCTGCCACCGTGGGTAGTTTCCTAGTTTGGGTCCTGATGTAGCACCTCTGATGTTTGGCAAAGCGGATCCCAGTGATTCCCTTTGAAAAAAGAAAAAGAAATGAAGGGATACTCAGCAATTCAGACATATGTATCATTCATTAGCTTCCTGTGATGTGGATATCCCACAAGCACTGGGGCGATCGTTTTAAAACGCTCAGCTTTTTGCTGATAATCAAAGCTCTTAAAAAGTCAGAGAAGTTAAAACCTAATGAGTGAGAGGAGGTGCGTTTTGATCTTTTTTTTTTTCCTCCCCGTTTGGCATGGCATGAAGTTGATCGCTGCTTGGACCTTGCACCACCACGGCAAGCTGAATGGAAGTAAAAAAAAAAAAGGCAGGGTGCTCCACATTGGCTGTTTAATACTTCATAGTAGGATATAACGCACAGGAGAGCCAAGTGACATTGTTGAGAATGAAGTGTTTTCTACAGAGAGTGCCCCCATTGAATTAGCCAGTCATAGGTCCCTGTCACTCTCTTAATCTGTGCACTCAAGTGTGGAGTCACTCTTCAGCTCCACTGATGATCCTCCACCATGTGGACTGTAGCTCTATTCATGCTGACACACAGAGCCTCAAAAGGCAAGAAAGATCAGTTAATTCTCTCTCGCTGCCATTCTATGTTAATCTAAGATATTCAGCCAGAATAAGTCTGAAAGAATCTCAGCAGATCAGATTGTATCCAATTTATTTTCTGCCGCGTAGAGCTGCTCATTCAGCACACTGTATTAGTACAGACGGCAGGATCTACATCTGCCACGGCTGCTTTAAAATTGTATCAACTGAAAATTGTAAGAGTGGTACCATGAAAATGGACTTGATTCAATCTAAATTTAATTACAGTAACACGGTGATTGCTATGACATCTCCTTTGAATCGGTTAACTTGACCATGTGGGTGCTATTTCTACATTTTCTGTGGTGCTGTCAGTCTGAAAACCAGATACCAGCCGCACAGGACATGATACAAAGTGATGCCTGTCACAATCTACTGCATGTAATTTCATCTGTGCGGAAAAAGGATGGGACAATAATAGTCTCAAGCACAAAAGCATAATGTTTATGCCGGGCTTGATTGTGATGAGTCTCGGTTTAATTTGGGTCTACTGTATTGGTGAGCTGTAGCAGAAGAGGAGAGGGCAATGTTGTGATGAGATACAATGATTACTGAGGTTGGTCAACCAGAAAATGAAGAAAGACACATTAACACAGAGATGAGAAATGGAAAAGCGATGTCACTTTAACAGACCATGTTCAAATATCCACTTGGCGTAACTGTGTGGAAGATGCTCATCTGCATCTATTCAGGAGAATAAAGAACATGAAGGCGCATGCATCATTCAGCTCCTGTGAATAAAGAACTAAAGTGATGAGAGCATGTACTAGTTTGGACGATGCCTTGATGCTATCACCATCATTTTTTTTGTATCTCAGTCCGACAGCTCACGTTTGACACATTTATCACAGCAGCAGAACATAGCTGGACTTTCTCCCTGCAGATATATCTCCATATGGTGGTGGTGGTATCTTCAACTCCCCCCTAGCCAGAGCCTGCAGGTGGATGCTGGGATGATGGTGGTTGTAGGACTGAAAGAGGGCAAGGCAGAGATGAATGGGAATTTTTTTTGCAGCTTAAATAGACAGCCAAATAGGGAAGGTGTGTTTGTTAGATGATTGTGGACTGTAAGGTGTGCTGCATCTGTAGCAGTAGCTTCTATTGCCGGCCTGAACTTCAGAGACTCACAGGTGTCGCTCACTTTGAGTGACATTTTTTACACATGAAATATCTAAAATCTGCAATACCAATATTGTTGACTTAAATGTCAATGTGAGAGCTATTTACCTGGAAAAGGTGTGAAAAGGCTGAATTATAATTACAACACTTAATCTTGTTTTCAATTTAAGTGCAATAAATCTAACATCTACTATGTATCTATCTACATGACTGTCTCTTTAATATTAGGTATCCTATACTGTATCTGCAAAACTAAAAAACTCAAATGTTAGCCTATATTTTTCAACACTATAGGCTACTTATTTGCTGTTAGTAATGTTGATCATGGTAAAGCCCAAAATCCGAGCAGGATGTTAGGTTACCGTAGGCTATCCTCAACATCAGCTTGTAGCTTTTCTGCAGTCATGGATTTCAAAAAAAGCTCCAAAGATTTAAGGATGGTTGAACGCCAGAGGGGATTTTTGTAGTGTCCGTATTATTTACTCTGAAATAGGATGCAGTAGAGTGTTGAACAGAAAAAAAGAATGGTTAGATTTTTTTTTCAAATTCCCCTTTGACCAACACATCCTTATGGCTAAAGGCTATCTGGAAGACAGACAGCACTGACTACATAGGATATAAAAAGTATAAACCTACAAAGCAGCATTTGGTTGTAGTGACTGTCAAAGAAGAGCCCCTGAAGGCACACAGTGGGGCTAGATGTTGATATTTAGTTGAGTATAGTTTGTGACATACAGTAGCTCGAGTAAAGTTCTGTCAAAGCCAGCAACCAATGCCAACTTCACTTTCATGTGAAATATTGATGACAGCTGATGTTGATAGTTTGTTGTTTTAAGTTGTGTTTTAAGTCACCAAAATCCAACATCTTCCAAATGTCTTATAGCAATGCCATCTTCACATAGGCCTACAGTGTCATCTAGTCATGCGGAAAAGGCGACATCTGTACATTATGTCAAGTAGCCAATGATGAATGAAGAAAATAAAATCACAGGGGATAAAAATTAAACATTAAAATGACAATACAAACATGAGGAGCTTTAAAAGTAATCAATAAAATCATTAAATCAATCCTGAAACAAACAGGGATGTTTGTTTAAATAAGTTTGTATTTCTTGGCACCAGTTAAAAGCCTATAGCTGAGTTCTGTAGCTACTAGATGTAGCCTAATCGATTCAAGGCTTTTTGGTTGATACACAAAAAGAGACTGTTACAGTAGGCTAATCAAGGCGCGAGGTCGAGGATATAAAAGAATGTACTGATTTCAGCATCTCTAGAATTTAAAATGAATCGTAGGCTATTTTAGCGATATTTCTGAGATGGTAAAAGCAAGATTGGACAAGCTTAGTAGGCCTAATGTGTGGTTTAAAGCTAAAATTGCTGACAAAATGCACACCAAGATTTCTTGCAACAGGTTTGATATTTTGCAACCAGCGAGCAGTAGATGGCACGATTTGTTGTCTAAGACTTGGGGTGGGGGCAATAAAAACAATTTCTGTTTTTTAACTGAAAATATCAGTCTACTAAAGTATTTAATTTTTTTTTGGTAATGGCCTTGAGGCTAGCCCTTTCTTGCCTCTTTGCTTTGACTGGCTTTCTCATTGTTTCAGGGAATTGATGACTGGACCTGTGACCATGACAGGTATACAGCACCCCTGAGCAGGCTAAGCTGGGAGGCATAAAGCATCTCTCAGGCTCTTCCCTAAACTGCTCACCGGCCTTGTCTTTTGTCAACAACCTGACCTGCACACAACCTGACAGTCCATCCTATTCCTCCTTCATTTATTAATAAGCACAGATTATGTACGGGCTCCCTCTCTGAGCTAGGTTGTAACATTTTAAAAAGTTAATACTTACTTATTTTTGGTAGCTTGGCACAGTTTTTTTTATTTTTATCTTCCAGATTTTAATAGATTTGCTCAAGGATAACTAGCCTACGGTGTAGCCGCCTAAAGTTGTTTTCTGACTACAATTAGGACTAAAAATGGTGACCAAAATGGATAGACACAAAAAACAATTTGATATCTTACTGACTAAAAAGAGTAGAGAAGGTTGTATATTTACTTGATGATCCAAAATCCGGATGACTATGCTGCATGTTTTACTTCCTGTTTGTCTGAATCGTCTTCCTGGTAAATTGACCTACACTGGCAGCGGCACCATGAATGCACCACCGAGACGTCAGGAGCTAGCTTAACAGTGAAAGTGCTCAAACCAAAGATACTCCTATTTACCGTATTTGCTCAAACTTAAAAAGAATAGGAAGAAAAAGAAAAGAAAATACACGGTGACGGAAAAAGGGACATGCCAACGACAGCGTCGTGACCGGTCGTAAAGGACAAGTTGATTGCTGGAGCCAAGAGGAACTGGTGGTGAAACATGAGGAAGTAGGCTAACTGCCGAGAGAGGATTTCTGTTGCTACCATGGAAACACCTCACCTGACAACAGTCACCAAGCAAATATCAGGTAAAGTTAAGTACACATTTCAAAATGATTTATAAAGAATGCAATGAGGGAGGAGTGCCATTGATTTTCTGGTATGGACAGTGTGTGAGGATCTGAGTTTTTGTTTTATTGGGCTGATTTTACATGGCTGCTACCTTGGCCAGTCTCCCTTTCTGATCACAATGGGATTTCCTGGTCACCTGCTCAAGCCAAGAGTTTAACGTTACTAGCCCATTCATTTGTTTTTAAAAAAAATAAAAGAAAGAAAAGAAAGAAAGGGGACATTACAATCCATTACACAGTACATTATTTTTTCAGATTAGGTCTTAGCCGCACTGAAAAGCCAGTAGCCGAGCTAGCTAAGTTTTGTTTAACATGCTAATCCACTGCTAACTCACTCCTGCTGTGACACTGATTTGAGCCCATCACGCTGCCCTGACAATGCTGAGCAGAGGGATTTGTTGCTGGGCTGTTGTGCAGAGCTTTCAACTGTGATGATGGGTTTTCTCATGTCTGGCTACTCAGGGTTTGTGTTATCAAACAAAACATCATAGAAATGACTGACTCGTCGCAAGAGCTGGATTTACTAATGTTGTTGCATCCTTCTGGACTTCACTGCTTTATCCTCTTTCATGTCTGGATTTATTGCCTAAATTAATAACATCAGACCAGACACCCTGTCTGCAAAGCTGCATTTTTGATCATACAACCTGTCACTTTGTGGCTTGTTGCCGTTGTTATTTTCTTTCACGCTAAAATAACATGGATGAAATCTTACTTGACAGCCAAATGCTGAAGTTTGAATCCAATAGTCTACTCTGCCTGGTCTAAAATGTTCACAATATTTTGTCGGATGACTAATTAAAGACTAAAGTGTCAAGTTAGGCTACACTGTTGTTTGTCTTAATTTATTTATTAACTAAAAATAAAAGGGTTAACTATATGACTGAAAATAACAAGACATCTCACAACTTAGACTTGTATAAGACTAATGATATTAATTGTGAGATTTTAAAGGTTATAGCTACAACTTTTTCATCAAAACGATTAAATTTTCAAAAATAATAACCTACATCTACAGAACGTCTAGATGGGTGCAATTAAAAGTAATAATTTGACAGATTTAGCATTAAGCGGTTAGCAAATTAGCTTAGCTTTAGCTACTAGTCGCTCTAGGCGTACAGCAACCAGTACAATTGAGGAGTATGAGTGCGACACTTACTGTACTGGCTGGTAGTTAACACCTTTAAATGTCCAAAAAGTCATATGGTAAATGGCAATAGGTTTTGTCAAGTTGAGGTTACTACTCTGGATAATCTATGTGGTTAATATACAGTTGTTTGAAAATTGTGAGAAATGAAGGAAAAACATTACATTGTACACAATTTTTTGCTTATTACAGATTGACTACATTCACCTGCAGATTCTTCCAGCTAATCTACTTGTTTATGGATGTTTGGTACCACAATCCAAAAAGTGAGATGCCATTTGAAGGTAAGTAGCTGAAGACTGAGAACTGCTGCATAATGCTCTTAACCATGACTGAATCAGCTATAGCCAGGAATACCTGTAATGAGAGTCTGGCAGAAACAGGGGGAAGTCATGGGTTTAGTAGCTTGTCCAGTTGGCTTGTTTTGTTTTCACTGCTGTTTACACAAGTTGGCACGGTAATGCAGTGGTAAGCTGACAGCAAGAAGCTCTGGCTCTGGGTCCACTGGTTTTCTCCCATAGCTCCACTGAGTAGGAGGATGACCAAGAGTTGTCTGGTTAGTGCACACCACTAACACATCATGTCACAGCGGTGACATAGAGACGATTTGACCGCACATTAAGCTCAGATGATTTCACTTTATAACCAATGGTTCAGCCACACTAAAGAATGACTGAGTGTGGTCAAAACGAAATGGGAAGTGTGGTCAGAACGGTTACACAAACCATTAACAAGAGGCTTACAGCTGTGCAGTCTGGATATGTTCACAAGGACTCAGGACAGCACATACCTCAGTGGTTCACATACAGACAAGTTGACCCCTTAAACACACTGTCTGTGCAGTAGGTCAGTGGGTCTGCAATGTTGCTGCCCTAAATTGCATACTGCTGTAATGTGAAACACTGGAATAGGAGATCACCAATAAAAATAAATGAATAAATAACAAACTGGCATGCAAATAGCACAGTTGTCGTTTCTGTATAGTGGCACAGCCATGGTGATTCACTTAGTTTAAAGGCATTATGGATGAAATGGTAAAGTAAGGCACCCCTTAGTTGTTCTACAAAAAAGATACGTCTCAAAAAGATAACTCTACTACCGATGTAGCTGATGGAAATACAACACCATCTGGTGATGAGTTTGCGTACTCTCTAAAGACATATTGTTTTTTTTTTGTTTTTTTTTATGCTAGACTGTCCATGTTGTTTGGACTAAGTCACAGTAAAAATGAGGTTTTATTAAAAAAGGGTTTACTGATAGGAAATCCTTATCTAAAATGTATCAGTTGCTATAGTTTTGGTTGCTTCACCCCCAATTGTTATCTAGTTTTGTAGCTCTCCTTGGTTGAACACTTAAAAATAAGCATTAATTTGTGTGGTAACACAAGCGCAGTTTGTAATTTTACTGAAGCAAAAATTCAGAACAAGGTTAAGGCCAATTTTCCCATGTGTCTTTGTTTTAATGTAAAAATGATTCTGTTTTTTTCTCTCTCAGGATGTCTCTTTCCCCATTTCATTCCTGTCTCTCCCATTAAAATGAGGTTGGTATTGGCCAGGAACAATAGTGAGTGGATTTCGCCTGTGGTCCACAGTTCTGGTGGTATAATCCCCTCATTTTCCATTCCTCACACACCCCTCAGGCTTGATGGAGATTGTTTTTGAGGTGGCTTTGGTCCCTTTAATGACATGCAATATTCCCATTTTTGCGTTAAACAAAATCAATTCTAACATCAGAGCAGAGGCCACTACTTCATATAACCCTGTTGTAAGTTTAGTGTGAATTTCCCTCCTTTCTTTTTTTGTTATCAAAGTATTTAATTACTCTGCTCGCTTGCTTGTTTGGTCGTCTACCTCAGTGGGACAGCACACTGAATCAAAGAAAATCTCATCAGGGGATGTACTTCACTAACAGGAAGTGGAAAGAGCAACAGGCGCATGTGTTTATGCATGTGTGTGTGAGCTGATCTGTGAGCTGATAAGGAGTCACGCACACATATTGGACTTGTTGAGGGAAAGAGAGAGAGAGAGAGAGAAATAGAGTGATTGCAGAGGTTAAGGTTTCCCGGCGCTGTGCTGGTTTTCCATCATATAGCCATTTTAGATTCACAAAGACCATTGTAGCAAAAACAATAACAACTCAATGCAGGTTTTTGTTTGGGATGAAGTGTATCCTGTAACATTCAGCCTTGCAACCAAACATTTCACAGTAAATAATGGTTTGAGAGAAAGAGCATTCATTACCCAGTCAGGCAGAACGCACCCTTCTCTGAGGTGCAGCATGTGTAACCTCCTGCACACTCGAGCAGGATTTAGGAATGAAAGGTAAGTTAATGAGTTCTGCTGGAGACAAAATTACAGTTGAAAAAAGGTGTAGGAAACAAAAAGAGATGGGCTTCTTAATGGTGTTTGTCTTTGTACTGTGAGGAAGTTTCTGTATGGAATTAACAGTCCTTTACCAGCCCCTCTCTCTGTGGTGCTGTGTGTGCACTTAAAACACACTTAAGTACAGTTGCCACTTTTGCATCAATTACTGGTAGTGTGTGCATGCACGATATTCTTTAAAAGTGTATTCCTGACCCCTGTGTACTCTTTACTTGGAATACTTTCCATTATTTTGTTTTTCAAATGTGTCAAAGGTTTGTCACACCATTTTTTAGTAAAAGTGACAAGGGAGGGGAAAATGCTGCTGAAAAAGAAAATAATATCTCAACAAAGGATTGATCAGGTCAGCTCAGCCTTGTCTCACCAAATGGTGTATAATTAACACACCAATTTCTTTAGTCATTTCATGTCTTGTGCACTTTTTGCTTTTTGCATGTCATTTCACGGCAAGCCATTTCTTCTATTGACTAACCCCAAACCAAAACACTAACCTTATGACAATAAATGACATGCAGGGTTGAGTGGCTTTAAATGAAATGCAAAAAACTTAAAAAAAAAAAGTGTAGACATGACACACAAAACATCCATGGAAAGTGGTGTGCTATTTATACATCATCTCATGTATTACCTAGGTCATCAGCTTCTTTGAAAAGGGCACGGTGTGAACATCCTCATCCTTCCCAAAATAAGGTCGAGGCACAATTACAGCACCAGTTTTTCAGCAGAAGAAGAATAGCTCACACCTTGTAGTTATACTTACATTTTTGAAGTCGTGCACCTCAAGTACCTCCTCACTCCCGTTTCCCATTCTGAAGATCTCAATGCGCTGACCTGGGTCAATCTCCAACATCCCTTCTGTCTCTTCGCCATCCAACACGGCTTTGTATGGGTGGTCATACACCTGCAATGACACAAACAACCATTTGGTAGCTTTACTAATGCAGCATGTCACACGCCTCCATCTATTGTTGGCAATGTTGTTATTCTGCTCCATAGAAATGTAATTATCTGTAGAAACAAAACACTCAGACCAATTTATAAATTTCTCAAACTTCAACATCTAAGAGCTCTGAGCTGAACAAAAGATTACCCCTGTGAATCGCTGCCCACATTTCAGATTGTTTCAGCTATTCAAACAAGTCGGTCGTTGTTCTCATTGACAGCTGTTCCCCTGGTTGGAAAAACAATTGTTTGTGTTCTGGATTAAGACTCCAGACATCGTCTTCCAGTGACAGAGTTAAAAAAAATAAAAAGCTACATCCGTGAAACAGTGACAGAAAAATGTCACAAAAATTACAAGTGTAAATGAGAATGACACAGCTGTACAGGTTGGTGGAAATAAACTAATTAAATAACAATCCCTGTATCAGCAACCCCCATTTTTTAGTCATGGTAAGTCAAGTTAGTCGTTTCTGGCAAACTTTGCCACAGCTTTACTGAAAATGATGACGATTGGACTGATGTGCCACTTGCCTCTGAAAACACAAAATAAACAACAAACAGCTGACACAATGTCAGAATGAAAAATGTAGCGTAACAGAATGGAAATTCAATCTGAATAGGCTTGCATGAGATAGGAAACAAAAATTGTGCTCATGAGTTTAAAATATCTGCTTTGTACTTCTTATGAAAATTTATAAAATGTTAAACCTGCATTAATTAAGGTTTTTTGGCTACTTGCAGGCAGTACAAGTTGTTTTTGTATGGAGAACATGGTAGCAGTCAGTTGTTTATTAATACACCCTAAGCAGACAAGAGAAACACCAGCACTGAGAATCATGCTTCTGGCCACCAAATGAATTTAAGTCCAATATTCACTGTCCCTCTGGAGCTGCCTGAGGGAAATATCTGGTTCTTTCAATGCTCTACTATGTTCATCTGCAAGTTGCTAACTTTGTCTGCCATTTAATGCCGAGCAGGTGGTGTACAGTAGATTTTCTTTTCCATTGAATACACTGTAGCCTCCTGCTGCACCTGGTGAGAGCGAATTCAAGAGAAATTGTAGATTGTAAAATCTAAACCGAGATCCCCTGCTAGAGCTGAGGGAGACTGCAGAGCTGGATGATAATTCTCTCCAGGTGCATCACTAAGAGCAACCTTTTTCAAATCAGACCCATTGTTTAAATTACTGGCTGTAAAAGTTGGGTATTTTCTTTTAAGGATCCTAATCAGACCTATGTGAGAACACTATGATTAATGCATTTTGTGCAATCGTTAATCGCAATTTTTGTATGGCAATTGCTCGTCAACTAAGATTTCATGATTGTGACAGCTCTACTCATTGAAAAATCTGGATCAGGCTTTATGTCCCGCCCACCACTTCCCTAGTCAAATCCAGACTCGGATGAAGAGGACTTCAACAAAATCAGTGACGACCAGACATGTTTGTGCCTAGTTAGTTTATTTTATTAGTTCATGCAGTTTCTTAGCTCAAAACTGGAAACAACTGCCACAGTGCTAGTGATTTTGTTCTGTAGATATATATGTAAATTAATCTCTGGCTGTCTGGATCCCATAAGTATGAGGCTGTCTTTGGTCCTTAGCAGCTCTGAGATGGACATGCAGCCATGACATTGAATATTTATTTTGCTTGCATATTATTATATAAATAACATAATTTGAACATGTTAATTTTTATGGGAAGGGGTCTTTAATTCCTTATAGCTGCTAATACCAGTTAATTCCAAGATGACTTAGCTTTTTAAAATGCTGGGCTCATAAACAAACATCACTGGTGACGACCACTTATGATAATGTGTTGAGAAGCGATAAGTTTAAATACGAAAATGTATTGATAGAATTTTGCCAGAAGAGGTAAATAAAATAAAGACCTTTTGAGTCTCCAGTATGGGTAAAGCCTTTTCTTCACTATTGCCTTAAAGCGGTGTTGTTTATCACAACTGCTTGCTCATGTACTGTTCTTGGACACGCATGGATAGCTCTTAAAATTCCCTGTCTGAAAAACGATTCATGCCCACCAGCTGAAAATATGCTATTAATATTTATGTGAGGGTTGTGTTATGATGAGAAATATATTGCTGAGTTCATCTTCATCTGTCTCAGTGCCAAATCAGAGCCTCGCCAATGAGACGCATGATTAATGAATACACTCAGATGGGAGTCCATCAGGATTTATATCCCTCATCAGAAACATCTGAATGTCCTCTAATGCTCTAACACAAAATTAGCTTTTGCTTTAAACTCTTTTACAACATGTTAAGCATTTACCATGTGTTGTGTCTGCTGTCTTTATATACAGGATATGGAACATTAAAATACACTGCATCACATGTAGCAATGACTTTTCTTTCTGTGGTGGGAGAACAGAGTGATAATGATCAAATGGGATATAATTCTTAATAGAAGATCACTGTTAGAATGGCACTAGCCTATAAATCTCCATTAACATGGGTCACAGTGGCCATGGCTCCAAAGAGAAGTAGAACTTAAAATTGTCAGGAGAAGCCAAATTAAGATGGGCTTGAAATTTAAGTGTCAATTGAGCAGTTATGGATAAAATTGGGGCTATTAAACAGTCTGAAAGTCTGTGTGGTGAATTAAAGTTCTATTTGGGCATATCTTTTATATTAACATAAAGGTGGAATGGGGGAATAGATTCTGGAGGCTTATTGATTTATACTAAAATAGTGAATTACATTTTCAGCAGGCTATCACTTTTGATGAAAATCCAGCAGTGAGAATCTCCCCACCACACCAGGTTGAAATAGATAATAATGTATTACAACAGTTTGACTTCAACTGGTTCAATATCCAAAGCTGCTGCTGTGCACCATAATTGGCATTCTGAAAATAGAAATGAATAGCCTCTGTATGGCCTCTTTTGATACTTATAGATGCGTCAGTACATTGGGGAAACTTGCAGTGTGATTTATGCTGCAGGAGGGGGAGGGTTTTGGAACACAACACAGTGTTTTGGCCCATTGTAGCGGCAGCAATCGCTGTAATTTCTTTTTGTGCTGATTCTCATTATGTTTCGTCCTGCATTTGTTTAAAGGTATGCACCGTGAGATTTAAGCACTTGTTTTGTAATGTACTCATCTTTGTTCTTTTTCTTAATATTGATTAAGGGGAACTTTCCCCTGGCTACAAAAAAAGTTAAAGCTGTGAAAGTTAATGGGCTTCCCCTATGACACTGAACCAGCGGATAAAAGGCCAGCGCATAGGAGAGGCTCCAATTTATGTTACACACACTTTCAAGGGCTCTGAAAGGCTACTGTGTGACCACCTCGGTTATAAGGACTTTTAATACGTTTGAAACTTTAAACAATTATACCACTGTGATATCACAGCTGCAGTAGACACACTTTTTATTTATTAAGTAATAGTTTCAAAATAATCTTAAGTAACTATAATTATGATGACCATGTGTCATAGACTGGAGTGAGGTGTTGATTTAAGAAATTATTTTATGTATTATGCTGCATTTATTGTAGGTGTTGTTCTTTCCACAGAGTTCCAGTTGCCAGTGACCCTGCAGAGGCTTTGTCCTTGTGGCTGTGATCTAAAGACTGAAATCAGATATTTTCTGAATCGTGGCGCAACAGAGGCATAATAAGGTCGGTCTTCCTTCTACATTCCTGCTCGCTTGCATATTTTGGGCAACTTTGTTCCAATGATTGGTGGCCATCAACTCTTAAATGTAAGTGTAACATAAAGCAAATGACAAATTTACATTTAGGCTACCGTACCATCCATGCAATTCTATGGAGTTTTTATAGTATCGTAATCTTCGACAAAAGAAAATGCAGTCTACTTGGCAGTTATCCTTGACACCACAGATCACTTTCCTTTTTTGGTGATTGAAGGCTTGAGCTTTCAAGAAAGTGTTAGGATCGACAGGCTTTTCATACATGAATCCCCTTATGTTTTCTTTTTTTCTTCTCCTGTGGGTCATTGTGATTCTTTGTATGCTGGTTGAAGACCAGTGTTGCATTCTTATGTCTATTTTGTCTCTTGATGGGGAATGAAGTGAGCTTGAGCTTGCTGATCACCCTCATTTCCCCTATGCCCCTCTGTAGTTGAACGTCACACCACACTTTGTTTACCAGCTCCTCTGGACTGTTGAGATCCAACGCCTTTGTTGTGTCTTTGAAGTCATCTTCTGATGGTGATACACAATGACTATTGTGTGAAGTCTTTTCTTTCTAAGGGATTTCACAATGCCTAAGAGTACATTGTTCATTGCACCATTAGGCATTGTAGTGTATTTCTGACCATCTCATGAATGTAAGTCCAATATTTATCCTCCTTTTTCAATTTGTCATTGGTGGAAAGTCTTGAGGGAAATGTGTGGTTCTTAATAGCTTAAAGCAGCTAGTGCTTAACTTTGCTTGTTTGCTATTTGGTGATGAACAAGTCGAGTACTGTGGGTTCAGCAGAGCTTTTTTTTTGCTTTGGTCATAAAACCAAAAATAATGAGCTTAAAGCAGAAGTGAGTGATATATTTGTGTTAATATAAGTCTTAAATAGTTATATCTTCCGACAGCAATCACTTACATAGAGTGTTTGGACTGAAACACGGGTCTCTCAGTCCCTCTGCTCTGCTCTGAGCCGAAGAGAAAACATTTATCGTATCCTACAGTTTTTATCCAATGAGGAGAGAGAACGGCATGCAGGGCTGTGTGTGCAGCCAAGGAACGCCGTGAATGTGGTGACGTAGCGACGAGGACTGTTATGGTGCGTTCAAGGAAACTCGTATTTTTCCGACCGTGAAGTGGTACCAGTTCGATCTGGTACGAGTTCACCGGTCGGAAGTTACGAGTGGCCGTTATAGTGACTTTCACCGGTAAAACAGGTCGGAAAAACACGAGTGGGTTGCCTGGAACGCTACAAAGTCGTAAATTGTGACTTGAAGCTGTAATTTACGATTTCAAAAGCCTGCCTGGAACGCAGCATTAGCGAAAACGACCGGACCACTCACTTCTGCTTTAAATATGCTAAAAAACTCCACAGAGGGGAACTGCAGACTCAGGTGAGCTCCTAATATTTACACACATTTATAAAACATACATTTTTCCATAGCCAATGTAAAAATGATTACTTTGCTTATTTGAGTAAAAACATGTACTTAAAATTTACTGTAACATTACATTGTTTTCTGGAACGATTTCATTTAAAAACTTTATCTTTAGTAGGCCCTAAGTATAACGTCCTCTCTTTGCCTCTTCTCCAATAACCACTATTTCAGAAGAAGCTGTCTTTGTTTGGCCATTCTTTGAAAGCCTGCACAGCTCTGAAATCACATTTCATGATTTTTGGGATTTGACATTTTTCGAAATTCACAAGAGTTTCTTGTCAACATGTGAAGTTTCCTACTGCGGCTATAAGCAGTGGTCTGTAATCTGAAGTTCAGCACTGACTCCCTGTTGTCTCACTAGCATAACAACTTGTAACAGCGTTGAGGTGCCAAAACAACCCCCAGGAATAAAAGCAGTTTGTTTTTAAGAAAGCAAAACATTAACAAAAATATAATGACATCTTCTGGATGTTAGCTTATTGTTATTTTTAACAGTTTATTTGAACACTTAAAGGTTATGTAGTAAACAACCTAGCGCCGTGAAATGCACAGTGATTGCCAAAGAAACACTACTGCGAACCAGACCTTGTTATTTATTTGAAAAACTGCCTTCCACTATGTCCAATATATCCCTCTGGAACAGTTGGTCTTTTCTCACATCATAAGAAGCCTCAGACTGTTGTACAGTGTTAGATAAAGAATTCAGATCTCCACAGCTAGAAAAACATTCAAGCTCAGGAGTGAGGCGATCTGTGCGGAAGCCTTCACAGACAATGCCTTGTTTATTTCCTCTGTTCAAGGTTTCTGTCTGAAGTGGTTCTTAACAACCTCCACCTAGATGGTTTCAAACACAGACTCCCAGTGTGAATGAGAAGCGGCAGGCACAGCCAGGGCTGCAGGTTGTTTGTGTGTAGGTTCTGGTGTGGCACCCGAGGACATTAAGCAAAGGTCACATAGATGTTGTTACAGGTGAGTGGGTCGCAGTTGGCTGTATGTGTGTGTGTATGTGTATTCTTGTGCGGAGAGAAAGAACGTGTGCATATGTGCATCTATGGGGGAGGTGGCCGTGGGAATGAGAGAGATGAGTTGATGACAATATGTCCTCTTAGTTGTCCTTGAGGGTGAGAAGATGGAGGCTCCAGCCAGGCGGAACTGGAAGCCTGTCACTCACGGCGGGGTGGTGATGGCAGTGGAGGTGGCGGCGGTGGTGGTGGTGGTGGCGATGGGGGGCAGGCAGGCAGGGTGGGAGGCGGTGGTGGAGATGGAAAGGTGGCGTGAGGGCTGCGCGGTGCAACGGGCCTCCCGGGAGCCATAGGGATCTGTGTGATAGATCGAGGTGGGCAGTGGCGTAGACAGTCACACCAGTACACGGTGTCCTTTGGGTGTTAGTCCTTTTAAAGTTCTCGCAGACGTGTCAAAAACAAGCTGTGCGTTATGGCATGTTCATATGATACAGCTTATGTCGGATATATCAGCAAGCGTGCATTATGGGTAGAGAGCAACAGAACAGCTAGTTGGTACACTATATAACTAATAATAATCACTGTCACGATTACTTGTGTTCACAATTAATTGCGGTATTAAATGCCACGATTAATTAATCAATCGTAAAGATTCATAAATACCGTCACTTTCCAAAAAAGATTATGTTGGAACCATGTTGGCAGATCAGCACCAAAATAAAGGTCAATGCACAGCCACAGATACCGGTCCATTCACCTAACGTAACATTGAATTGGTAGGAATTAAAATTTTAGCGTGTCATTTGTAATAAAAAAAAAACAATTAAAATAAAGTTAAACATTTGGTATACAGTCGATGACAATTAATTACTTGAATATTTAATAATAATAATAATAATAATAATTGGTCCTATATTAATAGATACCTAAATATTAGTATTTTTTTTAATAAAAAGTATTTTTGGGGGGGCTTTTTCGCCTTTAATGGACAGGACAGTTGAGAGAGAGAGACAGGAAATGGGAGGCGGATATAAGATATAACCATCACAGTCAATACTGAAATACTGATACTTCTGATTCCAAATGTTAGTGTTCTAGGATTGATCCTTATGTTTAAAAAATTAATACTTTAACTTGATTATCATCGGCAGGGACAGAGTAGAAAGTAATAAATCTATCACTGGGATATAGTGTAAATAATGCCTGAATGATAGGAATTTATTCGTATATATATTTATATTTAATCATTTGTGGAATTTCTACGGAGAACGGACTTCTTAGAAGTTTGTGATGTGTGATGGAAGACTGTGAGGCGCCACGGCAACATTGTCAAACACCTGAGATGTAATCACAGGACACAGTATAATGAGCTTGTGCAGCAGTGGTCTTGAAGAAAAGGAGAAGAGAGTTGCTGCTGGGGGGCTGGACAGACTTCAATGACTGAGTCCTTTGGCAGAGACTGGCATTATTCAAGCACAGACGCTACTGGCCACGTTGATCATTGTAATTCACATCTGTCCAGGCTTCAGTTAGTGTGTTAATGTTCAAACAATGGGACTTCTCCTCATTCTTAAAACCATGGAAAGCCATTTTATTGAAATGGATATAAAAAGATATGCTAGCCAAATAAATAAATATGGTCATGAGGTAACTAATGAAAATGAAAAGAGGCTGTAGGGCTACCACTTCGACAAATTCAACTCTATTTTTTATTAATTATTAAAGAATAAGAAAGAGTACTCTGATTATTCTCTTATTTGAAATGGTTATATCCTACCTACTATTTCCCTTCTGTGACTTATTGGGGCTTTTGTATCAGTATCGCACTGGTATCAGTGACATCAGGCTGAGTATTGGATGGCAAAGGACATCAGAGGAATCACACGTCACTGTAGTCCTGTGGCTGAACGCACTTACGCCAGCAGTAATGTTCAAATCATCATTCCTACTGTACTGTATAGTTCTTTATGAAAGTAATTTGTGAGACAGGGTTGTCAAGGTGGAACCTTCATCAAACTCTAGTGAGCGCTTTAAAAACTTGAAGTCTGTTGTTAGAGTTAAGAAAAGAAGGCATATATGGCTGTATTTGAACAACTGATGAAAACCACCATTTATCTGATAAGAGAGACATGACGTGATTTGTGTTTTTGTTTTGCATAAAAGATATTGTGATATTATAAGTTTGGGTGATAGGATTTCTGACAAGATGTGTATGTCTACAAGCATTTCCTGCTAGTAGGTTGTAGGTTTAAGGACAGTCTGTCTTCTGAAGATGTTTTTAAGTGTTACAGTAGGAAAATCACAGGTGTAGATTGTAAAATGAATGGTGGCTTCTTCAGTTTCAGGTGTTATTCATGCTGGCTTTCTGTCACATTGTTAAACTCATAATTGAGTTGTAGGAATATCACTCGTGTGGTGATAAAGACATTCACATATCCCACATAAATTGGTTCTTTTTACGACCAATTGGCCATAATTTATATGATAGAAACCACAGGGCTGTAATTTAAAATGTTGGTTGGACTGACCCATTTGTTTGCATTTCATCCCTCTGACTGGTTTAACAGTGGGGGATTCCTGTTTGAGAGCCGCTTTAAATTGCCAGTCAATGGACCACATAGCAACATTTGATTGGAAGATGCTGAGATTTCTTTACAGTAAGAGTCTCAATACATGGAGATGTACCAACAATGAAACCGCAGATACTGTAGTCATGCTGTCAGGATGTTGAGTCACTCAGAAGTTCATGTCTCCAGCTCTTCTCTATTGTAGTGTGCCAGCAGTAACATTGTTGTTTGTATATGCACAATTAGTGATGACTCCCCACATTTAAGGGGTTTGTTTTGCTGTCTTTTATACAGCTTTTATCTGTGACTCATGGCGCAGCATGTACGTCTTTTAAGTATATCTATTATAGCGTTATTACTTAGAGAGATTTTACTGTGATTTCTTCCTCTAGCTGGCACAAGTGTCAAGTGTCTTGTAAATGAATTGCAGAACCAAAAAAAAAGAGAAAAATACCTCAGTAATGAGTTTTGTCTCCCAGGTATAAATGAAATCTTAGGAGTTCCTTTTTTAATTGAAGAGCTTAAACTCAGAACATCTGGGCATGGAAAAGCAGAGCCAGTTGATCAACACAGCTACAGCTTTCTTGCCAGCTATGCAGGGGAAGCTCCCTCTCTCCCCCTCCCTTCCCCTCTCTGTCCCTTGTCTCTGCTGTTGGCTCCTTGTCCTCCAGCAGACTTATTTTGCAGAGCTCAAGTCTCTTCACATGGGCAGTCACATGAGAACTACTAATGTCTCCCAAGTACTCTGGTTGCGCTCTGGCTGGCAATGTTGTTTTTATTAGAGTTTCTCATTTTCTCAGGAGTAAAAATGGAACATCTCTGTTAGACACTTTGGAAATTGCCACTGCAGAGGTGTAACCTTTTACAAATAGAAGCAAACACAGTCTCTGCCAGAATAATTAATCTTTCCCCAGAATAATGACAATTAAAGACACACACACACACACACACACACACACGCACTTTTGTTTCCAAAAATTCTGCTGCCAGGTTTGTTTTCATTACCTGCAAATTTCTCGTGAAACTCAACACATAAAGCAGAGAGAAGAGCAGGAGCAGGTTCCTATGGAGATATTATTTGAAAATGATGATCCACAGGGGAATAATTATAGTAGGTATAGCTTTTCATACCACAGCGGTGCAGATGGGCCTCACACATGTCACGGATGGTATGGTATGCATATTTGTGGGTGCGCTTTTGCTCGCAAGGTGACTTTAGCAGATTCTATATAAAATCTGAGGAAGGTTAGGGAAAGGTAAAGAGAGGAATAGAGAGAGAGAGAGAGGGAGAGTGGGGGATCTGATTGTGTAGTGTCTTGAGACCACAGGGATTATGCTTGTGGACACTGGTTACCAAGCCTGTCAACTCCCAAGGCCTGGAGAATTCAGATAAATGAAGTAAGAATGGTCTCCGGCTGCCAAACACACGCAGTCTGCTGTTTGGTGATGCCTGCTGAATACAGGCAGCTCGTTCTGGACAGGCGCCAGCTGGGAAAATTCAATTTAGAAAATACTGGTCAGTCACTAATGCATCATCAACTTAGTCAGTACATGGTAAAATGAGCCCACTGGCGGTGCATGACATCAATCTCACTGAAGACAGCCTGACAGCACGCAGAATACAGCACCGTGCAACATGTTGCAACCAGTGGAAATACAGTATGTCGCTGTACATCAGACATATAATGATGACACCGCGTCTGTCTTGTTGTTTGTTTGTTTCAATGTCTATGACAATGAGGACATTTACATACATAGTTATTGACAATGAGAATGATTTCAGTCGGCAAACTCTGCTACTAGAGTTTCTCTGGTGTGTGTGTGTGTGTGTGGCTGTAGCTGTCTTCCTGGAGTTTATTGCATTCAGTGTTGCTGTTTGTTATTCCTAAATATCCTGTTAAGCTCTGAATACAGCACAGTCATCAGTGGACCACTGCGTTGTGTTTACTGTTGCTGAAGAGGATTAAATCTTGTTCATGTGTTGTTTTTCAGTTTTTATGAATTTAGTTAGAAGAATTGCTTGTGTGCCAACAAACTATGATAATGTGGAGCTCAGCTGAAACCAACTCCCCGTCACAGAACAGTGACTTTCACTGGTTGTGAACCTCGGTCACAGCAAATAAAAACCTATGCTCAAAGTTGTCCACATTTTAAGAGTATTTATTTAATGTAATGCCCTACCGCTTTTATATTTAGTCACTAAAATAAGTATATCACAAGATCAAGAACTGAGTTTTCTTGGAAGGGAATTCAAGAGGAATTTCATCCTCCAAATATAAAGCCAAAGCATGTAGCCCCGACTTTTGTCTGGAAGCCGTGTGCGTGTGCCCAGTCAGTGTGTAATGACAGGACGCAAACTCAGGCTCTAAATATAAACAGTTGTAAGGAACTTGAACATTTGTGCACTGTAATTAGCTGTGGTTTTGTTACATGTGGAGGTAAATAGCTGGATGCAAGTAATTAAGTATCAGTGCCCACGTTTGCCCTCTTTTATCCTCAGGAAGTTCTATCAATAGACTCAAGAAACACCAGTGGATGTTCTTACAAACATCTACTGACGATGGAGTGCTTACTACTCACTGACTGACATAAAAAATAATGTAAACTTACTTTTGATAGCTGAATTTAATGGTGTTGTACACTTGAGTGTGAACTCCTACCTTTTGTGGTCTCTTTCTTTTTGTTGTTGTTGGAAGCCATTCAAAAATCACAATCTGAGTACGTGGTGTACAGTATGTAGCATTAAATGAAAAGCTAAAACTAGGTTGGCGTGGGGTTAAAGTGCTTTTGGGAATTCACCCAAGCAATTACTTAAAGCATCAATTTGATGTTAAAATGTTTTGCAGCTGCCAATGCCAGAGGCCAGTTTAAGAAAATGCTAAGGTCATTAGCCTTTCAAAGACTAAGCTAGAACATGTCAAGCTGCAAAAGCTTAATGCTTCCATCTTCCTAAACCACATTAACACTGTTAAAACAAACAGCTAACGGCAATGTACCTCCATTCGGAGCCAATTTTTATTGTTTGATGGTGTATTTTTCTTTTTCAATAAAAAAAAAAACTTGTGAAGGCATTGATGGTCTGTCGTCTCTCTCAGATAGTTCCAGCAAAGCTCGAGTGGAGTTTAATCACTGAGACACGTATAACCACCTAAAACATTGGTCATAAAGGTCAGATTTAGGAGTCAGTCTAACAAGAGCAGAGAGCAAAATCTTCTTTCTAGTCTCACCATTTAGCGCCGGTGTTCAATAATCGCACAAATCCCCTGTGGTTGAAGAAAAGGTCTAAAAATCCCCCACTGACAGAAATATCAAAAGACCAGAATGTAATGTCGCCACAGGTTAAAGGAAAGTGCATTTACCAAAAAGTGAATTATGACATTTCACCACAGAAAACACCCCTGAAGTGCAAAAACACCACCAAACTGATGGTACTTAACAGTGTAAGAGAAGGGTATATCTTTTTTTTTTCCTTTTATGTGCAGCAGACTGGAAAACCATATTACTGAAAGTCTATCCTTGACAAAGAATTGTTTATCTGAGTGAACTCGATGTGAAAATACTCGAGCTGACATAGGTTTGACTCTTCTGCCCTGAGTCTCATATCCGACAGGTGTCATTTCTCTAAAGATTTCAAAGGTATAGTGCAGAACCTGGGGCATTATTTGCTTTCTTGCTTTCTTCTTTGCATTAAATACAGAGCAAAAGGCGAAGGACATTTAGTTCAGATAAGCTTAAAGACTGCAAAAAGTGCAAAAGGGTTTCTCCAGAGTTTAAAATATATCTACTAGCACTAACAAAACCCGCAAATTAACTGGCTGTATGTCCTTTGTTGAAACCCTAGAAACAAACATCTAAGAATGATGATTTGTGTTTTTTAGCAACTCTGTTTTCTACAAATTTTAAAATGTATCCTCATTACGTTATAGAGAAAACACTAGCTGGTCACATAAAATGCATATTTGCTGCAACTGTTTAGTGATACTGTATTTACAGGTTTACTTGCATGGAGTTGCAATATTTGTTGGCTAATAACAGCCCAGAGCAGTGACTTCCCAGAGTCATGACATGCTGGATAAACTGTTCATCAAAAACATCACTGGATGTAAGGGTCTGGTGTTGTCTGAAATCAAATGTGTTGTTCCAAACAGCCATCTTCAAAGGTGGAGTGACGAGCCAGTCGCCATAGAGACAGAGGAGACGTGATATTGCTTGAGAATAGGAATTTATACTAGGAACTGCACACATTTTCACACAGTCGCTCCTGGAAGATAACATTTCTCTCGGTAGTTCACATGAAAAGCGACTGAAAATAATTGTGTAAAGAATGCATAAAAAGACCTGAGGTTGGGAGCTGTGGACAGCAGCTGGCCAATCAGCTGCAGCGAATTTTGGCTTGTTGGTTTTGTTACATAAGTTACAGAGACGATCAGACACTTTGGAGGGAGTCAGTCCCCCCCCCCCCCCCCCCCCCTCCTTTGAGTTTTAATGCTAAGATAAGCTTATTTCCTCCGAGCTCTAGTGTTGTAGTTAATGGAGAGACATACGAGTGTTATGAGTCGTCTCATTTAATTGTCAAAAATAAAGCGACTAAGCATATTTGCCAAAATGTCAAACTATTCCTTAAAGAGAAATACCATACACCCATGGAAAATACTTCCCCGACTGAACTGCTGGGTCAGATGTTTTTTGATGAGCTCTTCACAGGCTAAAAAAGTTGAAGGGAAGAGGGAACAATACTTTAAAAAACAAAACAAAACAAACACAACAGAAGCCACAGCAACCAAAGGAAAGGGTTCCTTGAGCACCTTTTTTGCGAGGAAAGATGCAGCACAGAGATAGCCAAGGCCTCGTGGAATATATGGAACATATTTTTGCAGCAACTCAAGTGGAATCTTGGCAGAAGTCTCGGGGTATCATACTTGCCGTTTTATTTTCATTGCTTAACTCAATTCATCGCCGAGCCTGTGGATCCTGAACGTAGCCCACCTCTCCCTATACTGTCAACCTACTCGTACCTGAAAGGGGTGTAATGACCCACTTTCTCTCCTTGTCCCCCGGCGATTCTGCTGCTTACCACGTTTGACCACCTTGCTGTGGTCAACTACAGTCTGCAGCTGCTGTTAATTTACAGGAGCACTGCGCACCCCCTTTTCCAGCTCTGAAGCATATATGACTAATCACACCAGTCATTTTAAACAACTTGAGCTCTTTCTGGCAATAAATCACCTTGATATGTGCTACTGTGCCCATAATAGAGCCGCGTACAAGAGGGAGGAGGAGGGCAGGGGGAACTTTGGGAGCTATTCACTAGTTTTGGTCAACACGCTATTGTGGAACAAACCGAGGCGACTGGGACATATTGTTGTTTGATGTGTCGTTTGTTTCTTTCATCTCAATAAAAAATCAAAGTGGAAACAGAATTGTATTATTGTGTACAACAGCTCGGGGAATACAAGGTTTCCCTGGACTTCTTACTGAAAACGTATATAGCCTACTCTCCTTCCCTTTTACTCTTTCTTGTAGTTTAAACTTTTACAAAACCTATAACAATATGCTCTATAAATATGCCTGAGGTTTTTCCAAGACACAAAGTTCTGTGTTCAAGCAAATGTGACACTGACCACAGACTGGAAATTAAATCTTGCAAACTTAAATTTAACCAGTGTTTGATCTGCTTTCAACATTTTTTTTTTTAATAATTCAGCCAAGGCCTAGATAAACTAGAAAGAGGAATTGCTGGCTTTTTTCTTCACCTCAATAACATGGAGAAAACAGGGCTTCCAAAATGTCCACGAGTGTACGTTTTATCTCCACCTGCCAACTGTAAGAGAGAACAGAGGGTCTTCACAGGGCTTTTAAAGACGGTGTTAACCACCTTTTCAGGACACGACAAGTGATGTAACATCTCCCACATCCTACCAGCCAACATGAGACCAAAATGGTTTCCACGGTGGCAGCAAACAGTAAAAAGTAGTAAAAAAAAGAAAGAAAGAAATGAAGTTTAACAGTACAAAGGCCCCAGCTATGACTGTGTTGTGCCATTTCTTTTTTCTGTCTGTCATTGTTCCATGTTGCATCTTCCCTTTTTTGCCTTTCGCTGCCAAGTAACCACCGTGCCGAGCTGAGGAACAATCTGCTCCTTGTCAGGAGTGCTGAATGAATCCTGTTGCTTATTGTTGAGGTGAACACGTTATTTGAATACGACCGGTCTCCTGTAATAAAAGGGCTGTTGTGGTTTATGAAATATTCATCAAAGGTATCCCCTGGAGACTCCAGCGCATTCAGATGCATATCTCTGAATCTGAAACAGACTTCTCCAGACAAAAGATTGCAAGCAGCGACTCCGATCGTCTGAACCATGAGGCAGACAGTCACAAAGGGAGTGACCTCTGTAGTGGATATGTCTCCTTGTCGCTCTGCTGGTTTTCAGCCATTTCACCTCTTAATAAATCACAAGGAGCACACTCTGTGATCCAGCAGCTAAGTGGCATTTAAGAAACAGCTTGTGAGAGCTGTAAGGCTGCAATTTGGATCATTTAGATGCAAAGCAATAATTTGGCCAGATGAATGACATTAACAACAACCGGAAAGTTTCGAAGCCATTAAAGAAAAAAGAGTAGTCCAAGTAACATTTTATTAAAAAGCCAGTGAAGACTGAACTTCTGCGGTTCAGGAGGGCGGAAATGCTTTCCCTTTGCTCAGGTTTGCTCAATATTGGGGATGTGACACATTTAAATTCACTGGCGGTTTACCAACTGATGACAATAGATAGTTACTTTGCTATTTATCAGTTCTGTGTGTAGAGCATTTATCTGTGTGCCAACTTATGCGCAGGAAATTGTGCATGGAAAGCAATAAAAGCCATTGTACACTCAGCTTACTGCAAGAATGCCAAGATACAGTTTCTGCCACAAATAACCAATAACAGCGGTTCCAGCAGACATCCACAGTTCAGGTAGGATGATCAAAGTTGGAATCAGAATAACAAGAGTGCGACCACCCCTCTCCTTTTATGATCACAATACAGCTGATATTCCCAGAAAAGCACCAAACTCAACCCGACCACCCTCCTGCACGGCTTCATCAGTGCCTTATAACGTACAGAACAAGCCAGCTACAGTATGTCTGTAACAAGGTAGACCGTTAGAACAATTCCTAACAGAGCTGCTGGGAGATATACAGGCTCATAATTGTTCCAACACTGTTTACACCATGCTCCTGCCTTGAAGACACAATAAAAGAGGGAGTGATAGTCCTATGCAGAGACACTGGCCTATCACAGTGGGACTATGGGTACTGATGAGAAGCTCTTGGTCTGTTGCCATGGCCCCTGTGTGGGTTGCATGTCAGCGGCAGTCTGCCCTTCTTTTTAATAACACTGAAAAATACTTTGAAGACCCACTGTGGGAACACAACACATTATGCTCCCAGTGGTGTGGGCCTGTGATTTTACAGCTTAACATTGTCTCGTGTTATTAAAGCCAAAATCAGGAGCATCATAATTTGACTCAGTTTTTCAGCACAATTCATTATTATCAAACCTACATGGTCCATGATGGTCAGCCTCTGATGAAAGAAATGCAAATTTAGCATTATGAAAGAGCAAATTAGTATTTCAGTAATTCTGCCATTGGTTAGGACCAGAGTGTTTAAAGAGGGAAAAGCCAATGTGATTTTTATTTTTTGTTCTCTTTCGAAATGAGGTGAATGAACAGATTTTCTCTGTGTTGTGCAGTGGGAAGTCGTATCTGGTTTAAGTATGAACATCAACTGTGGCTCCATTACTGTCTGCCACTGTCACTCTCATTAACAACCTCTACGTTCAGTTTAGGTCAAATGTTGGAAAATGAAGACACTGACACTTGGAGCTTAATTGAATTGTTTTTATGCACTGATTAGCACACACGGCTTTTTAATTGCAGAGAGATTTATTTGTTTGTAGATGCAAACTGCCACTATATAATGGGTTGGAATTATTTTCTTGACAATATGCGACAGTGTGACTATATTACAGATACTATGTCGATCTGAAGTCACAACTCCCATCACAGGAGAAAAAATATATTTCTAAATTCCAAACTATAACATGAACATGACGTCTTAATAATACGATTGGAAAACTTAAATTAAATTGCACCCCAAAGCAATTAAGTCCAAATAAAGCAAAGTGTGGAATAACTGTAAAGATTAGTGTATTTAACCATGAATTTCAGTTTCTGTTTTCTGCACAGTAACTGTCAAATGGTTTTAAATGACAGAAAAATAAGCGGTCTGCACCACTGCTGTACTTCCTATAAACAGGGAGTAGATATTTGTCAGTCACTGGACTTGGGAATTACAGAAGATCGTATGGTTAATTTAGCCACAGGTGAGATTGGATGAAAGCAGGTGAACACAGGATCACTTGCGTAAGAACATCAGTGACCTTTGGATCCATCTCGCATGCAGGTTTAAATGAAAGACAGGACATTCTCGACGTAATTAACAAATGCAGATATTAAAGAAAAATGCCTGAAATCATGATTCAAACCTGTGTTATTATTAAAGCTTCTAGTGATGATGATGTGTTAGGATGGTAATTCCCCCAAACTAAACTGATAGAGTGTGAAAATCTGTCTCTCAGCAGGAATGAATTTTGATATTAATATGTAGTGTATGACAGCATTGTTGTTAATTAAACCCTACAACATTTCAACCAGGCTATTATTTGTTCCTGCCAGACAGCTAATGAGCCTCACATTATCCCAGCGAGAGACAAAAGCCCAGAGGACACACTGTACTTTAAGGAGTCTGAAACCATTTCATCTGTCCATATTGTAGCTGCTCATGCAGGTCAGTGGGTCAGTCCGGCTGCCACCGTGAATACAAGGAAAAAGATCTTGACATGCTTTATCACCATGGGCTGACAAAGTGAAGTACATTTTCTGGCCAAATGAGACACAGTAGACACAAAGCAGCTGTCATCCATCATACTTGTGGTGATGAGTGCTAGATAACTACACATTCAGTATGAGAGAAGGAAAATCACAAATACTTAAGAACATTGGATGCTTCAAAATCTCACACATTTTACATTTTAAGTGGCTCTTAAGGCAACTGGACCATCTCGAATCGTGACAATGCACAGTTGTACACACAACTCTTAAAACTGGCTGCTCCTATTATTACTGATACACTGACGCACATTTTTAATTTGACTGTGATCACTGAGAGTATTCCAACTGTATGGAAGACTGCCTTGGTATCTCCTTTACACAAAGGTGGTCCTGCAGATGATTTAAATAATTATCGGCCAATCTCTAAACTGCCTTGCCTGGCTAAAGTATTAGAGCGACTAGTTAATGATCAATTAAAAATATTTTTGTCTACTTTTAACATTTTAAATCCCTTTCAGTCCGGTTATAGATCTGCTCACAGTACTCTCTCAGCAACAGTCAAAGTTACTAACGACATTGTCAAGGCTTTAGATAACAAGCTGGTCTGTGCTACTCTTTTTATTGACCTTTCAAAGGCTTTTGACACAGTAGACCACTCGTTGCTTTTAAATGCCTGGAAACTATTGGTTTTGATAAAAAAAACTAGTGATTGGTTTAATAATTATTTAAATGACAGATTTCAGGCAGTATTGGCTGATGGCTATCAATCAGTATTTGTGCGTGTAACTAAAGGGGTTCCTCAAGGATCCATTTTAGGCCCTATCTTATTCACCCTTTATATCAACAATTTAGGCATCGGCATAGCTAATAGCTCTATTCACCTGTATGCTGATGACACAATTCTTTATTCTGTTGCTCCAACTGCTGACTTAGCTCTTAAAGGACTACACTCTGATTTTAGTACTATGTATAGAGCAAGCTCTAATTAATCTTAAATTAACACTTAACCCAAAAAAGACAAAATACATGATATCCACAAGATTGCACTCTTCCTTGCCATTACACGGTGGTATCTCAACAGCTGACGGGACTCAAATTGAGAGAGTTTCAAGTTACAAATATCTGGGCATTTGGTTATATGACAAACTGTCTTTTAAAACTCATATCTCTGATCTTACCAAAACACTTAAGGGAAAATTATCATTCTTGTATCGTAATAAATCTTGTCTGTCAATGGAATGTAGAGAAGAACTTGTTGTTCAGGCCATTTTCTTATCTGCACTTGATTACGGTGATGTCATTTACATGCATGCTGCTCTCTCTACATTGAAACCCCTGGATGTTTTATTACTGGAGATGTGTTCCGAACCCATCACTGTGTTCTTTATAATAAGGTTGGCTGGCCATCCTTGAGTGTAAGGAGGGAACAACATTGTATGGTTTTTATTTACAAAGCTTTACTTGAAATTTTACCTGTTTATCTTACTAGCTTAATCTCACTTAGAATCTGTAATTTACGCACTCGTTCACAGGACACCTTGGTTTTACAAATTTCCAGTATCAGGACAGAATTGGGGAAGACTGCCTTTCAGTTTTATGCCCCCCAAAAGTGGAATAACCTACACAGGGTGTCCGCGGGGTTTTAAAAAGTATTAAAAAGTGATAAATCAAAAAAGCAAAATTTAATGGCCTTAAAAAGTGATAAATTTGGTCCAAAGGTATTAATTTTAAAGAATAGGTATTATTTTTTTTTCTTTTGGACAATGACTGGTTTTATTTTGATGAAATAGGCGTAATAAAATAAATAAAGCATTACTTGCTTGCGCCGCTACTTCAAAAAAAAAAGGAATGATATTGACGTCATATCAATTCATTGTATTCATTGGCCGCTAGAAATCTAAAATCGTCTTCGCGCGCATAGTTGTCAGGCGGATAGAAGTGCTAGTGAATCTCTTCGGATTTTAGCGTGTGGCAAAACGTTTCGAATATGGGAAAATGCAAGTTTGCAGAAGACTTAAATTGAGATGACAGGCGCCTTGATGTAGCCTATGTGTGTGTCAATGTAGATGCACGTCACGCGCCGCACATCCGATGTGCTCTTTTTTCATGCATTCGCGGCTCACAGCTCCATGAACCTTCTACCGCCAGCCCGGTGTTTAGTCGGACCGGGTCCGGGTCTGCTCCGTTTGAAAGGGCAGGAAGCCCCGAAGCGCTACAGATACAGACACCTGCAGCAGCTGCAGCTTCTACTGAGAGCTGAGGTCAGATGGAACGCACGTGAGACACAGACCGACGGTGCAGATGTGCGGACATTGTTGAAACTTTTCACACTGATGTAAAAAAAAAAAAACATATATATGGCCTACCACTGTGTTCTGTGACGGTAGAGACAGAACCAGGTATTTATTTAAAGAGTTAGTGAGGTGAGTTGGGTGAGGGAGGGAGGTGAGGAAGGAAGACGGAGCGAGGCAAACTGGGTGAGGGAGGGAGGGAGGGAGGTGGAGTGAGGTGAGTGAGGGGGGGGGGCAGGTGAGGGTGGGATCAGGGGAGAGAGGCTGGTGATTGAGAAAGGCATGATAAGATATTTTATTTTTGATCAAATGTTCCTGATGACTTATGGATGATGCCCTGTTGTGCAACCGAGTCTCCTGGGTAATGGTAATGATGTAAGTAAGTGTTGGATGATAAAATCTATGTACATGTCATAAAATCTTTCTGATTGATACTTGGTGCAACTCGATGTCGTGGTGGTATTAAAAAAAATCTGAAGGTAGTGAAAAAAGGTATTAAATGGTAGTAAATTGACTCAAAGATTTGTGTATATACCCTGCTACAAAACTGTCTGAAACTGGATCATCTTATTTCCTTAGATAGTTTAAAAAACTTATTATCGAATGTTTTACAACCTGTATGTAATTGTGAATCATGACCTTGTATATTGTATAATTGTGTTTTGTAATCAGGGCGTCATTGAAAAAGAGAGCTCGCTCTCAATTGACCTTCCCTGAATAAATAAAGGAGAAATGAAAGACGGCCAAAGACAAACAAGTCAAATCTACAACATAGGGGCGCATTGTATAATGGGGTTGACCAATATCGCTAATTAGAATTATAAATAAATAAATATAATTAAAGGAGCAATATGTAAGACTGTGGCCTAAACTGTTGCTACAGGCAAATTCAAAATACTGCAGTGCGTTGTTGAGACTCATAGCGAAGCCTTTTAATGTTAGTATAACGTCAGACATAATCCACAATGCTTGTAGCTGCCGCTCAAAGGTAACGGGCACCCTGGATGCCGAAATGCCACTGACTAGGTGACTGGGAGAGAGCAGTGGGTGGTGCAACAGGTGACATATTGGGTGATTTTATGATAACTTGCCATACTCACTAATTTCTTCGATATAGCTCCTTTAACCCTATAATGCCACAGTAGTACTGTTAACTTTCTGCTTTGCCCACTTTAGAGGTAGAAAATATTTCACAGTCACTGATATGTAAATCCTCTGAATTTTTTTCAACAGTAACTCTATGAAAACTCAAAAGGGGTAAAGATGAATTCATTGTAATAACATTTTCCAGATCATGAACCACTTCTTTTTATGTATGCTTCTTCTAACTTTCTGTTATGCAAATGAAATATGCAAGTTAAAAGTTTGCCCAAACTGTCAGTTTTTAGACACAAAAGACGCCAGACTGAAACTGTGCCGAGAGTGAACTTTATAGAGCAAAATAAGTTTCTTTATTCTTTGGATTTGACTGACATGTGTTTGCTTAATGAAGCTCAGCGGTGTTTCTTTTCCTCACTGTCACAATGTAGTGCTATTTGTTTAGGTAGTGCAGTGTACCTGTAGTTCTCAGTTTTCTAAGGTTATACTGTCACTGTTCCTACATTGGCAAGTTAACACAGGGTATCTGAATCAGTTGTAACTGACCACGTGGTCTCATTCATTTACAAAAAGGGCAAGGTTACAGTAATACGGCTGGGTATTGTGAACCAAAAACCAAACCAAAATTTGGAATCGTTTTGAAATACCAAAGAACGAGTTATCAGTGAATAGATTTGATTTTGGCTCTGTTTATCGATTCCTACTTGTCTAGAAACGTCATGCTTCAAATCAACAGTGTGTCGATTCATGAAGATACAAGCTGGCACGCACAGTAGGGGAGCGCTGGGTCGATTGATACACGGGACGATTGATACACAGCGATTTCCTCGAAAACCACACAAGCTTGAGCCGTCAGATTTTGTCACTATGTTCAGCACTCAACACCGACCAATCCTGGGAAAGCTCGGGAAATTACGTCACGCCATTCAAAAGTTATTAGCGCGAACCGGTTTTTGACTACGGAAAGTAAAATGTTACGTGCGGTAGTTTTTTTGTGATCAAAAGTTGTATTGTGTGTTTCATGCAATAATAATATGACCTAACAACAGATGATTCGTACATAAACAGGTCCTAATGTATGCAATGTCATAGTTTTGAAGTTTAGAGGCAAAACAGGTTGAAGTGTCAGTAATCGCTGCAGGGACGATTGATACAGCTGTTTCAAATGTCCCTCACGCCACCGTGCGTAGTGATTGTGGTCACATTGCGCGATCAATATCTGTATATAAATCACCGAATTAATACCCTATTGTTCTGCAATGAACAACAACCGATTTGAATGAACAACATATTTTTAATAAACACCAGATATTTTTAATGAACAAAACGTGTTTATGACATGAATCAACAGATATTCAGCAAAGTGAGGGGAAAATGCCGAGGGTAAAATGACAATATGTTCAACTGTGTATCCATAAACATGACTTAGGACAGGGAAATAAGTAAATGAAATGAAAATGCAGTCGTCCAACAACTCGTACAAAAGAAGAAAGGCGAGTTTAATCGAAATGCGGATCCTGACAATTACGCACGGGACAAAAATATTTATTTGACCTATTTATATTGTGAGAAATTATGTGACATTTTGGCAATGACGAGTACACTAGTATGTTGTCTGATATTCTGCATAAAAACGAGAGTAATGTCAGTAGTTTCTGTTTAAAACATGCTGTTTCAACCGTCCCTCCTCTGTGTCTCAAACGACCCGCATAGGTGGGACGTTTGAGACAAATGTCAACTTACGTTCAAAGTTATAAAACAGCGCGATCATCCAACATATGTGTTAAATTACACTTGTAACTAAGAGAATACATGTGAGTTGTTGATCACATGATAAAAATGTTTGTGTACATAACGTCATCTTTGAAAAAGACGTTTAAAGCAGAAGTGAGTGATCCGGTCGTTTTCGCTAATGCTGCGTTCCAGGCAGGCTTTTGAAATCGTAAATTACAGCTTCAAGTCACAACTTACGACTTTGTAGCGTTCCAGGCAACCCACTCGTGTTTTTCCGACCTGTTTTACCGGTGAAAGTCACTATAACGGCCACTCGTAACTTCTGACTGTGAACTCGTACCAGATCGAACTGGTACGACTTCACGGTCGGAAAAATACGAGTTTCCTTGAACGCACCATAACAGTCCTCGTCGCTACGTCACCACATTCACGGCGTTCCTTGGCTGCACACACAGCCCTGCATGCCGTTCTCTCTCCTCATTGGATAAAAACTGTAGGATACGATAAATGTTTTCTCCTCGACTCAGAGCAGAGCAGAGGGACTGAGAGACCCGTGTTTCGGTCCAAACACTCTATGTAAGTGATTGCTGTCGGAAGATATAACTATTTAAGACTTATATTAACACAAATATATCACTCACTTCTGCTTTAAATGAAAAGTGTATCAATCGACCCGGCGCTCCCCTATCAGATGATGGGGAGACCACAGTCTGGTTCACCCCAGCAGCAACAACTGTCACTCAATTATACAGGAAAGCAAGCGACCATTCACTGTTAATGTGAAAGATGGAATTAGTTAAATGGCCAAAAGTGTGGCTTCTTTTCATTGTGGAAAACAATGATAGATGCAAAGTATGTGGGAGGCCAGTGAGCTGCAAGTCAGTTTGCAAATCAAAACATTAGGCAGCGCATTGTTGATGTGAAAGATTGTGCCGTGTTTGATTCGTTGCTGCTGCTGCTGCCCTCAGGTAATTTAAAACGCAGCTACCCTGCATCGGTCCGTGATCAATTCACTAACCTAGTGGTTCAAGGATTGCAGTATGACATTCACTCTCATCTTTTTCTTGCTGGAGTGGATTCACTTGTGATTATGGTTAAATTCTGTGATTCTTGGCCTGCAATGGTTTTATTTTCCTCAAATATTTTTCCATATAAATAATTCAAGAGTATAATCCTTTCTACATTTGCTTGTTTTGACTGTTAAAATTACCTCTGGAGCGAGATGTTTATTTGTTGATGGTGGGTGCGGTCTGTGATGTCCTTGACTAGTAAAATCTTATCCAAACTGGAGTGTGAGGGTGGGCAGCACTAAAGTCTGCAGGTGGGTGTAGTCTGTTCAATCACAATCCATACATAAAGATTTTCCATATGCATCTGTTAATAGTTGTATTAGTAAACCAGCACTGTATTGAATCCATTGCTGATATACAGTACATAAAATGCGAATAATACCACTCTGGTAGCATGAGCTGTGCTTGGAGCAGCTTGTCAGAAGCAGAATGAACAGCTGGAAATCAAACATGCAGAGTTTTTGTCTCAGGGATGTTTACCTTATCAATTAAATTTTCTGTCAGGTTTAAATTGAAACATGACGTTGTAACAATATATATGTATATATGGCAGTATAACAAAAAAGGCATAATAGCCTTTGTGAAATTCTAATGCATATCAGAGCATACCTCCAAGTGATCATTGCTATTGGCTTTGAGGCAATGCATACGTTAGCTTTAGAGTTATCAACATATTGGTTTGTTAATGCCTTTGCAACTTACCGCTGTGAGGAGTTTAGATGAGAGCCGGCTGACAGCCAGCTGAGAGTTCACAACATTAAAGGGCCACTGTGATGAAACACCTGAATATGTGACTGAATCTCATCATGAGTGAACAACTGTTACTGTTTTGTGTTTGCCTATATAAAGGAAGGTGCTCTGGTACTGTAGTACCTCAACAGAGCAGCCAAACTTCAGCTCAGTCCACAAATGACAACTCTCAGCCAACACTGTGCCACGTGTGAGTGCTTTTTTTGTGCATGAACTAATGACACACAGCTGACCAAGAAACAGTTAGTTGCAAAGCATCCAATTACTTTTTATCCCCTTAAATTTGGGAGCTCTGTGTTTTAAGGCCTATACCTCCCACATAGTTCTCTCTGTGTGGGAGCTAGCTTGTGGCAAAGCTGCTCAAATTAATGTGAAGACTTAGCTGGCACTTAAATACATTATCCTTTATTCTATCTCAAACTGAATGTGCTGAAACTCACAGCCTGAAAAATAATTAATGTTTAAGTGTCCAAATACTGTATGCTATTGACTTTATTTTTCAAGTCTTGTAATGTGCAAACATTATGCAGATCTTAAAAACTTTTAATCTGGTTGCACAATGTTAAAATACAATTGACATTCACATAGAGAAAGATAATTAATTTGCTTCAGCAGTTTATTAATGCATTTTAATAATATTAGAAAATTAGTTTTATTTCTAAACAAAGATCTTTTGCATCAATCATTGACTAGAAATTCAGCAGACTTCAATTTATGAACCTATGAACACAGGATTAAAGGCTCTTCTATTCAAAAGGATATAGTAAGTTCTTAACAGTTATTTGATTAAAAAAACTGTTTAACACTTAATGGGATTGAGCAAATATCTCACATTTATTGTGTATCAGCTCAAAGGCTACTGACAGCTACTTTAGGTGTAATTGTTTTCTTTGTTTCATGTTTTTCAGAGCTTTGTGATATTGTGAATTAATTCACTCACTTTAAATATCAATATGACTAGTCTGAGTTGTTACCAAATGAGTGATTCGTAGGTCTTCTTCACAGTCATAGAAGGAAAATCACAGTGTTGCTCATGACATAAATGGAGACTGTTTTATTATAATGGAATCCAACACATAATGGGGTCAAAGTGTCTTCTGTGAAAAAGGTCAGCACAAGTGCCCAGCATTAAACTGTAAACCTATGGTGTGGTATGACCACTAGATGTGCTAAAGAGCAAAGTTTTCATGAGTGGGTCTGTTATTTGCTTGTATTTTGTGTTACTGCTTTGTGTATCTGCTACTAACCCAAAGTTTCTTGTGCCAGGTTGTGCGTGGTGTTTATTCACACAGTAAATCAGTGTACTTGAAGAGGAACTAAGTAAGTTTGGTTGCTTTTCTGCTGTTTTGCTAACCCTCCTCCTGGCCATGTGTATTTGTTTACAACGAAGCCGGCAAGAAATCAATCAATAGAGCGGTAGATAAGGTTATATATCATATACGATCTTACGACGTGTATATTGGTGTAGTTTAATCTGTCATAAACAAGAGATTACGGGTTATGGGGCGCGAGACGAGAACTGGAGCACTGGGCGGCGGCCCCCGATCTTGCAAGGTTGGTTTCAGCCAAGGGACACGATAAGTGACCTGCAAGTGGAAGGCAGAGAGCCTCCATTCTCTCTCGTAACAAGTTAAGCCATTTATTAAACCATCATAATTACCCCAAAGCTGTTTAATCAAGGTAAAAAATGTAGCATAGTTAAGGTACAGATACTACATAGTTCCTCTTTAAATGGATAGTTCATTTTGGCAAATTCGCCTATTGCAATAATCCCTATAGTAATAGGGGTAGGTTCATTACCTTTTAATTCATTCAATCAGTGCATGTTGTTTTCAGATCCGCGAGGCAGAGACGTGAGCTGCTCAGCGAACACAATGGAGGTGAATGGTACAGGTCCCTCCCTCAAAACTCATCAAATACACTCTGTGACTATAGGGATTATGGCAATAGGCGAATTTGCCAAAATGTTGAACTGTCCCTTTAAACACAGGGCACCTTTAAAATATTCTTAATTCTTAATGAAGTGTCACGCTTTTTTTCTGTTCCCCTCCTTCAGTGACATGTTCGTGCCTCTTCCCTTTTCTTTCACATTGTCATATACAAAACTGAAGTGATACCAGAATTAAATTATAGTAGAGGAACTCGCTCGCCGCATTATCCAGTATGTCAGCATGTCAGTTTTGATTTTGTCACTTATGGATACATGGTATCTGGAATGAATATCTCATTATTAACGAGGTTCATTACAGCTCTAAAAACAAAGCTGTCTGGCTTACTTTGCCTATTTCCTGTGGAAGCACTTGACGTGTCTCTGGATGAAAGATCTTTCTTTTAAAAGTGGGTTATTTTTTGCAGATTTTTCATGTTTATTTCACCAAACTAAAAAAACAAGTTTTAACAAGTCTGGTAGGTCTAGATAGATGTCAGTAAGATTACAACTTTTCGAGCTGCTCTCATTCTCGGTAGTTTAAATAAAGACCAATCAACCCAGGTTATTTAACCTGCAGTGTTAGACTTGGTTAGCACCAGACAGAGACCTGCATGGGTGATTTAGATGCTGCGTCTCTGCTCAGATATTGAGCAAGGTGAGTAATGGAGCAAACTCACAAAAAGTCAATGCAGCCTTTTAATTGCTGACAGATATATAGCAGAGCACACTGACAGGCATTTTTCAGAAGAGAGATTTACCCATCATCATTCACCGGACTGTATAGCAAAAAGGTAGCAAAAGATTTTGATCTGCGGTCTTAAATGCGCTCAGAGACGACAGATGAACTGAGCATTTCCCGTTTGCCGTTCACCCCTCTGCTTCGGCATTGTGGCTGTGAATGCAACGTCGAAGCTACAAGCAGCGCCGACTTACTGGGAGAGTGAAAGTGGATGTGAAAGCTCAATCACATTCTAAATTGTACAACAGAGCAGAGGAGTCTACTTGGCAGTCACACTTGTGAGACAGGGAGAAGAGAGAAATGGAGACTGCAAAAGGAGAAAAAAAGAGGCACGCATTTGTGTCTGTTTAAACACCGCACTGTACATACAACATGGTGCACATGAGCTGCTGGTGGATTGGCAAAATGAAGTACTGGCAATTAAGATGCAGATCTTTTCTTACACCCATGTGTTCTAGCTTCTAAAAAGAAAATCACAGACACACTAAAATGCTTTATGGAACAATAAATAACTCCCAGTGGGCTTTGCAGTGCTGTCACGCTCTCTGTAGCATTCACCGTCTCAGAAGAAGGCAATGTGCCACAACCGCCATGAAGCCTTCCTACCTCAGGCACTCCACTAAAACAACTCTCTTTTGTTTTTCCCAGTCTGCATCCCCTCCCTCCTCCTCCTCAACTGCTCCCGGAGTAGAAAGAATAATGCATCATCTTAGGAGGCCCACAGCGGCCTACTTTTTTCCAGCCAGGGAGGAACACCGGTGGACACTGGCCGGCTAATGAATGAATGAATGAGCCTGACGTGTAAAATCAGAAAAGATTACAGACTGATGGGCAGGTCTCTGGAAAGGTCCTGCCAAATCAGCTGTTAAGATAAGCCCCGTTGCCTCTGCAGAATAATAATTCCTCTATTTAAGGCTTGGTAAACAAACAGTGAGGGGGGAAAAGTTAGCATCTTGTTTTATTCCTGGAGACAAACTAGGTATAAAGAAACATCTGCAAGACAGAAAGATCAGATCAGATGATCAAATCTTGTTTCTGCCTCCCCTGTTGCATGTTGACATCTCGACAAGAAGGGGACTGCTGGGTATACACAGCCTACGAGCAATAAATAAACAAAGGGGCCAGGCCTTGAAAAGCCATACACCTGTGACCAGTGGAAAAGCAGCAGGCGCAGCAGTGTTCATTAAAGAAGCCAGTCCTGACAGTGAGGCCTTTAAGAGGCCATCAGGAGCGACAACTCAGCAGCTACCTTGGGACTGGAGAGGGGAAGGCATCAAGGTGAGCAATGCAATTTCAGCTTGAATAATGGAGCACTTTCCTGAGGCATGACATTCATGTATTTCTCAGGCAGTTTTGCCACACAGCCCAACAGCACCTGTGAGCTATTCAGGGTACACCAGGAAAAACCGGTTTACAGTGTTTACAGGTTCACAATTACCCTGTGCCTGGCTGCTGGTCTGCAGATAATCGCTCAAAGTGTCTCATGAATTAAAAAATACCACCAAATACATCAAATCTAATGATATGAAAATTTTGATTTTGGACACAGCAGCAACTGCAGACTTGTGTTTTTTTGTTGTTTTTTTAACACAGAAATTTTTGGAAATGATTTCGTCAAGGCAAATTATTCTCACTTTTCCGTTGGATTCACCAGCCAGATTCCATTTTCATGGAGTTGCTGATGTAAACTGGTAATAACAGAGGATTAATTTACAAGGAGGCAAAATCCCCCAGTGGGACTTGTGGCCCAGAACAATAATGAGCACATAGTAAACAGGAATTTGCCGTAAGCCAAAAGAGAATGCAGGGGCACCTAATCTACACACCGAAACACTAAAAGCACACTGATGCATACACAATCAAATGCGCACAAGCACAACCACGCCCTCACACACACACACACACACACACACACACACACACACACACACACACACACACACACACACACACACACACACACACACACAAACACTCACACACATTTGCACACACTCACACATGCAGGCAGTGAAAATGATGGCAAAGTATTTTCCCCAGGCCTCTGTAACAACATATGTTTGCAGGTAATTAAAAGAAGATCCCACGCGGGTATCATGTCATATTGAAATACAATGCACAGAGCAAATTACCTTAGTGCGGTTATTTATACAAAGCCGGGGGCACCGGGTCACGTTGCTTTGGCGATCTCAGAGATAGATGAGTGTTCGCGGCTGAAGTCGTGCTGTGGTTTTGACCTCTAATTAGAAAGCCGAGGTCAAAGCGCATCGTAATGTGTGATACGATGCAGCTGGTAATGCGAGCGTGTGTTTTACTGTTGACTGACAGCTTTTAGTAATTGTTTGTAATGGCAGTACATAAGGTAAACTATCGTCGGAGCAGAAAACTAATACAAGCACGTAGTGGATTTGTGAGCGTGGGCAAAGAACTGAGTCTTAAGAGCAGAACTAATTTTGTTGTCTATGTTTTTTGGTAGTTAGTTTGGAGGCAGCATTAGGGCTTCCTGCGTTTGTTACCTTCAAAGCTGTGGAAGCTCACATTTGTCAGTTTTGGTTTGTATCCTTGCCATGAAGAATCCAACTGAGAGCAGAGTATCCATTGTATTAAACCTGGAAGTAAAGCACCATACTGTTGAACACCACCTTCTAAGTAACGCCAGACTACTTCCTAGTGTGCTCCACCGCCTTTTTCATTTGCCTTTAACTGTGAAAAAGATTTGAGTCTAACAGCCGGTTTACGCCTCTCATTTCAGGTGCTCAGACTCTGTCAAAGCAGCTGGAGGAAACAGTGTGATTTCAAACTGAGAAGAGACCGCGTCAGGAATTTTATCTACAAAACTTGTTTTTTTCACTTGTGAGTCTCTTCCTGTAGACTTTCAAAGCTTTACCTTTTCAATGATTACCACTTTAATATGTTTTGTGCATATTTTTTACTGCCACTCTGTACTTCTAATCTGCTTCATTTTCAGAGGGAAGTGTTTTACTTTTTACTACATTTATCTGATTGCTGGGGTCACTTTGTAGATTAACAAATCTCCATCTTGCCAAGTGATTTCTGTCTGTTATTGAGTCCTGAAAGTCTTATTTTCTTAAAGCGTGTGGGAAACTGTCATTGTTGCCTGATAATTTGAACCCATTTAATAGAATTCAAATGGTTTTATGAAATTTCCAGACTGGGGACATTTCTATTGGCTTTAACTATCCCCGAATCTCGCTTCTTTAAAACTGAAAAAATAAACAATCTGATCAGCCGCTGCTACTTTATACTTCAACTCCACTTCAGTTGAGAGGAAATTTATAGCGCCAGTCACAGGATACTTTGCAGTATCTGATGAATAATACAAATATAATGTAAAAAATAGATTGTGATGAATTATTATCAGTGAAGGTCAGACTTTATTGATCCCCAGGGATGTGCAACTGTGAAACTCCACAGCAGTGTGAAGTGTGTCAAGTAACTGGAATGAATTTCACTTTAAGCAGCTGTAGCATCACAGTAATGTACATATTAATGCATCAATAATTACAACCCATTAATATGATATACATTATTTTGAGATAGTCTGTTTCCCATAATAAGCATGTGTACTTTTAGTAACTGAAGTATTATAAGTTGCTTATGATTTTGTACTTTTGCTACTTTTGGACACATGAGTTCTACTTGTAACATAGCGTTTCTGCCCTGTGGTGCTAATACTTAAAAACAGATCTCAGTACTCCCTCCACCGCTGGTCTGTAAAATATACAGTGGTTACATAAGACCACACCACACATACATTTGTCTCTCCAGTTAATCTTGGTTTGAACAGTGACTGAGCTGCCTGGAGTTAGAGAAATAATAGAACCTAGGTTACATATTGTTTGTACAGTATGTCTCTGTTGGATCCAGACAGATATATTCCTTATGTTTGAGGACTCTGACACAAGCGCTAGACATTGGCGGAATTTGAGCAGTCACCAAAATGCTAATCTTTGTGCTCAAATAAAAAACAACCCCCCCCATCCCCCCACAACTGTTTCCTAAAATAAATGATGTACTCTTCTCTTGGCTTCAGCTGCTGAGCTCTGCTGCCCAGAGTCTATACATGTAGGTGCCAGACTCTGCTCAGGATTAGCTGCTGGTGAGTCAGGAAGTGTCCTGCTGCATTGCACCTAACACCCGTTCACCACACAAGATGCTGGCTGCCACATTAATGCGGGAGAACTAATCCATCCCTCCATCTCTCCGTCTACTATATATCAACCTATCCCACTAGCTTCGGGGGGAAGTCCCCAGAGAGATTCGCAGCGAATACATACCTGAGTTTTTACTGTTCTTCTGTGTCTGTGGGAGCTCCCTTCCCCATCTGACTGACAGGTGATGCTCCTTTGAAGTGGCTCCATCTCACTCACTGATGTGGAGGCCAGAGAATGAGCCTCCCCCCTCAAGACCCCATTAAAGCAAAACCCAGGGTCTGCAGGTTTGATATTCATCGCCCGGGCAACCTCTGCCATCAACACATTTTGTGCCACGTGAGAATGATCACAGCTTATTAAAGTGGAAATAATGACTGCTCTACCTCCGGCATGAAATATTTAACAAGGACAAAGGAGATGGCTCAAAGGTGATTCATATCTATGTTGAAAGGAGAGAACGTGGACAATACCGTCTACTCAGGAAGTGCGGCCGAACCTTGGTTAACAGAAGCTCGGAAGTGACTGGTGGCAATTGAATTTTGTATCTTAATGAAAGCAGAGAGAAAAGCCATAGTGGCGAGGGGGTGGTCTGAGGTAATGTTTATCAGGCATAACAAAGATTTCAGTATAAAAGCAAACGACATCAGTTCCCGTACAGTACAGACAAAGAAGACTCACACACACTCAGACTTGAAATATATGTCCTCGTTCTCAACCATCACTTCATTTTAATCACTCTCTCATTCCCAACCGTGCCCAGAACGTATACAGCATCCAATTTCTGAATGTGAAATTATTGATGTACTTTTCCCTCCAGCTTGGGTAAATTAGCTTTTTTGGCCTCTTGGGAAAATCAAGGGAAGGGAGCAGAGTGAAAATGTTCTCCATCAAATGTGATCGAATTGGATTTTACAAGATGAATTGCCAGGACAAGAGTTTATCCCAATTACATTGCCGAGAGGTTTCAGTCCTGCTGCAGCCACTCTGGTCAACAGCAATTAGGGTCAGCTTTGAGTTATCAGGAACCGTCATTGTGAGAAGATGTTTACAATGTGAGCGGAAAGTAGATAAATGCAACAAGCCAACATTCGCAACGGCAAAAAGTGGTTTGTGGTTTGGTCCAAGAATTCATGAAATTACAGATCTGACAGCCAAAACATGAGCAGAGCAAAACACAGCTGTCTGTTCCATGGCCCACACATCTTTTAATCTTGCAAAATACAATGCAGACTGCAGAGACTGCCTCTGGCCCTTTGTGTGGCCATCCATTTGCCTTATTCGTGTTTTTTTTTTTTCCTTTGATGTGACCTGTATGATTTGCTGATGTGGAAATGCAACATGTCTTTCATCTGTCTCATCAAGACCACACCTTCACAGACAGTGGCAGTAACTCTGATGACTGGCAAACAGGTGATAAAATAAAGAAACAAAACCAAAATCCAAAAACAAACAGTGAGGCGATATTTAGTCTTACCTTCCCCAGGCTGGGGCTCCACAGATATCTCAGGCTGAAAACACATAGAGCCAGCACAAGGAAAACCAAGGCCAGAGCCAGGGCCACTCTCTGGTAGGTGAGGTACTTGGCCTTTTTTTCCTTTACAGACTCGACCTACAAAATAAAACAAAAACAGGAAAAACACAGTCACAGAGAATATTTCAATGCCTATTCTTGTGTAGATTCAGACCATGGATCCCATTCGCATGCTATAAACTGTATAATATGAAGCTATAGCAAAGTTAGCTTAGCACAGAGACTGGAAAGTGAGATAACCTGCTGCCAATACATGAGGTTTACAGGTGGTGGTAAGCAAAGCCAGATTAGCTGTATCAGGCTTCTGCTTCTGGCTTCATACAGAGATGTGAGTTGTATGACTTTTCTCTTTGGTCAAGTGTATAGGGGACGTGATGTGAGGTACTGTAGTTTTTCATTTTTGCACCTATTTGCCCAGTGTTTTGTAGCCTATGGATCAAATACGAAAAAGTCTGGTGAGGTAGTAAGTAGGCTAGGCTGGTAGGCTGGTTTTGCTATACAGTCAAGCTAGCTGTTGCTTAAATTTTTAAAACGAAGCTGTGCCAACTGCTTCCCTCAGATGTGAGTGTGGCATTGATCTTCTCATGTAGCTCAGCAAAAAGCTTAAGGCTGCGATAACAGATTTTTTTTTTTTAGTGGATAGCAGAAATAAGTTGTGAACACGACATTGACTGATCATAGCCTTGTAAGTTGAAATGGCGAGCCTTCTTCATACATTTATCTGTTATACAGCAACATTATCATTCATTTGGAGTCGTGACCACCTGATGAACACTCAGTAATATTCACTCACTCCTATCTCCACATTTGGTTCAGCAGCTCCAGGGAGAAATATCTGTCTCTTTCCCTGTTAAATGCTTGTTTATGTTTATTAGCTGGTCTCTGGCTGTGTCTGTCTGCTGTTTGGTGCTGAGCAGGAAGTGTGAGCAGGTACTGGTGTTTTTTTTTCTTCTCTTCTTCAAAGCAGCTGCAGACCGAAATGAACAGGGAACCAAAAAGATTACTAAGGCACATGCACAGTTTTCATATTTCCAATTGATACGTTGGTATTATGAAAATATAGATTATAGCCATTTTTAGCATATTTTTCACATTTCAAATTTATTTCTTTAATTTACTTCTTTTCTTTTCCCACTTTTATCCAAAAGAAAAGCCATTTGATTGAATTTATCCACCAGGGCGGCCGCTGACAAGAGTATAACCACCCCCGACACTAAGCTCAGGATAGAACAGACTGCTACAAGTGCTACAGAAAGGTTACATGTATTAAACTTTTACTCAAATTAAAACTCTGGCTGCTGTATTCAATTCCCAAAGCTTAAGGCCACAAATTAATAAAGATGGGCTTTTGTTCCAGCAGGGCTCCAGTGGGGAGAAAATGAAAGCTTCTCATTCACACTGGGCCATTTTTGAAGGTCTCAGAGGACAACAGACAGCCAGATATGTAGAAAAAAAAATCGAACCAACTTAAGTTAGCAAAATTGGGGTTGCTTATCTTTGTGTCTGAAAATGATAAAGCAGCTTTGGTTCCATTGTTACTGAGGTTGTTATAGTGGTTCGGATGCACTTGACTGAGCAGCACTTTAACCTGCTGACTTCTTTGTATTATATGTAAGAATTAGATTTGAATAATATTTTTGTGACCTTTGGGCTTACTCTACTCCATACTGTTAACAATAAGCCAAAATAGTTTTAAGAAATACACGTGATATTCATTTTATTATTTTGTAAATGCAGATGTCCGTGGCATGACTAACCTGTACAAATGTGGTTTAGCAATAATGGCACATAGCCACTGTGCACTGGTTTACAATATTATTTGAGTATGGATTGAATGTCTGTTTGGTAAGTCCATTAGCAGGGTGAATTTGGGGTTGAACCAAAGGCACATTGTTCAAAATTTTAACCACATCTTTCCCATGAATTAAATCTGCACCATGACTATTCCACATTTGATATATTAGAGACAGTAGCCACACAACCCCGTGTCACATCAAAGTACTGTACATTCCTGAGGCATGATGAAAAACAGAGGAGCACAATCAGGGAGCCAGAAATTCCTTACGTTGTAAATTTCTAAGAGTGAAGTGGGAGGGAAAAAAAAAAAAAAAAAACGGTGGCTGAAATCCTCTGCTCTCCTGTGGCAGGTTGCATAAGCAGTGGAAACTTAACTAGAGGACAAACCTCTCCCTCTCCCTCTGCCTGTGCTTTGAATATCGAATACTCAGAGGAAGGAGGTGGGATTGAGAGACAGACAGAAATAAAGGCACGGATGGAGACAGAGTGAGTGAGCGGTCTGAGTGTGCAGCAGCCGCCAACTAGTGTTTAAAGGTTTAGGAGTTCAGAATCAGCCTGGCAATTCGCCTTGAGCTTTGTGAGGAAGAGTGCCTGGAGCCCCCTGCTGTTATCATGCAAAGGAGAGGCACTTTCTCAAGAAAACAACAGAAAAAAAGAGAAGTAAAGCCTGCATAACCAACAAGCAGAAGGCTGTAGTTTATCACACCGGGGCACGCTCTTATAAGCATTGAATTCCTCCAGAAACTGTTCTAAAATAAGAAGCCGCAGGTGATTTCTTAATCATAATCATTCACCATCCGTGACTCAGAATGTGTGATGAGCATCTGCTGGAGCAGTTGCTTTGCTTTGATGGACAGTAAAAGAGCTTACTTTTTAATATACATATAAAAACATAATAACACAGTGCTGTGGTGGAATTTATCTGTCCCTCTGTTGCTTTCTCAAGTTTTGCAACAAGTGAAATATGAGAAAAAGAAGAAGGATTTCAGAGCCCAAAATCCCACCTCTCCCTCTCCTCAATAATAAAGGCTCAAATAAAGACAATTCTTGGTGTATATTTGAATGCTGCTTATGTGTGAGAAGCAAGGATATAAAGATATAAAGCAAATACAATGGTTCAGGTGAGACTGAATATAAAAGTGGAAATAAAGGAAAGAAGCAGAAGTGAAAAGCCAAAAGGAATTAGATGGAGAAAATTACTATGCTGAGAAAACTCAGATCAGTCAGCCAGAGACCAAACAGCGCTCCTTCAAAAAAGGCAGACTTCTGACAGATTTTCCTTGCACTTAGATATCACAAGATTTTTTTTTCACCTCTAAACCACTACTCCTGCCACCCACACTTAATTTATTAAGCTGTAAGAGCTGGTGCTCTCATTTTTCCTGACACTGCTGTAACATGAAATTAGTATTATAACAAATAAAATGTGAACTTTATCTAAAATTGTTTGAAGAGTTATTGTTAGTGCCATAAATCAAAATGGAAAAAAAGCAAAAAAAAAAAAAAAAATGGACTCACATCTTTCCACAGAATCTGTTGACTGCTGGATTGACTGCTAGCTTCCATGATGCAAGCACTCAGGAGGAATCTTTCCGATCCTCTTAGCTGGGGAAAATACTAACGCTCTGCAAGGCAAAGAGTCATTCCTTTGCTGAAATTTGGGAGTGTGCTAAAGGGGAGGGAAAATTTCAGATGGAGTGGAATTACTGAAACATTTGTGATACCCATTAAAAGCAAAGCAGATGTCTCTCCTGCCTGCCTGCTCCCATTTCAAAGGTGAAAAGCCACGAATGGATTCAGGCTGAAAAGACAAACCTCTGTTGAATAAATTACATACTATGCTGAGATGAAAATACTGCTGTGCTTCACGTTTTCAATAGATTGCTGTTCAGGGGACACAAAGTTTGCAGATGAAGATAAAGAAAAAGAAATAAAATTATACTTCAGATACTGATCTTTTCACTCCTATTTTCTGAAGTATCAAAAAGAGTTAAAGTACCTTCATTCTGCTTTTGTTCCCCAGCCATTCAGACTTCACACTTGACAACAAATGGGAAACAGTGAAAGAAAAACTCAAATGACTGAATAGTACCGTAACAAAAGAATCAACCTTATGAAATGAGGAGAATGTGAACTTGCGCACATACAGAACTAAAAGAGACATGTAATAATTGTGTGGGAAAAGTGCAGTTATCTCATTATAAATTGACAATAAAATGACATTTACTCCTTCTCCAACTTTGAAAACTACAGAATCTATACAGATAGATTTATTTCATTTAAGTTTATCTGCTGCTCATAAGGCGTCTCCTGCTTTATTTGAAAGTCAGCTCAGACACAGCTGGAGATTTTAAAACCCTTTAGCAGGCAGTTGGCTAATTTGGAGTCAGCTGAATCCTCCTCACACCTTGACAAAAACATACATGGCTCAGAAGAACAAAGTGCAACATTTAAAATCACTGAAACTGTGAAAACATTTTGTTTCAGGTGTGCATACAAAAGAAAATGGTCAAAAACATATCTGAAAAACAAACAAAAAAAAGAACTAGAGATACTAATGTTGCATTGTGAATGGCCTCTGGTGGCCATAATTAAAAAAGTAAATACAACAGGAGCGATGGAGGAAGTTGTGTTACAAAGGAAATTGTGACATAGAGGGCTCTATTTTCCTGGCGCAACTCAGGGGGGCGCAGCGAGGCGAACCCTGGCGCAGCCGGCGCAGTGGTATTTTCCTCCAGTGCAACAACGTGCCTCCTTCACACACAGCTGTTTGTTTATGTTGTGATCTGTGCACACGTGTCTAAATAGTAGGTTACTAAATATGAGTGTCTTTATTAATGGAAAAGGGGTGTGTGTGTGTGTGTGTGTTTTTTTTTTTACCGGGCAACAGCTCTCAATATGTCAGAGCAAACTTGGATAACATCATAACCTCCTCCCTCCCAGACTACTTTTGCATAGTCAGCCCGTGAGGTCTGTTGCGCGACCGTATATTCGGACACTGCGAGCTTGGACCGGACCAGATCAGATTCCTCCTGTCTCACTGCTGCCTCCCTCCTCCACGGTGAAATCAAACTTGCGCCTCGCGCACGGTGGATTTAAAGGCGAGGAGAGGAGCTCATTTGATTGGTGAAGATCTGACTCGGCTGTGTTAAACCCACTCCACGCCTTCTCTCCTCCCTCTATGCCACTTGCGCCGGTGGGAGGGAAGGAGGCGGGATTGCGCCTGGACACGCCCCGTTGGCGAGGCGAAGGCGAAGCGCAGGGCAGATCCGCCACGCCTGCACCTAGTCTAGGAAAATAGAGCCCAGATTCTGCACTAGTGGGAGGTTTTGGTGGATGGATCTTATATTATTTTAACCCAAACAATGATCTTCTTCGAAAACTTGAGGTTATAGCCAGCCAAACCATGACTCTTCGACACCTTTAATCGTGTTTTTATTGTTGTTATTGTGGCCACAAAGGTCCACCACCCCTGCTGCTGATAAATTCATGCAGGATGTGTTATTGTTACCGTGATGGTGAAAGTCTGGTACATCTATCCACACTGTACTCCTGGGGGTTATGGTAAGCAATGTTGTTAAGTTTGGAGAACTTGCTGGAAAACAGCTAAGATACACAGAAGCTCAAATCCCCAGTTGGGGTCAACTGGGCTCAGGAGGGAGAGTGGATTGTTGACTAAGTAGAGGGTCAGTGGTTTGATCCCCAGCTCCAGGAAGCATGCCAAAGTGTCCTTCAGGCAAGATACTAACCCCATGTTGCCCCTGCTGGCCTCTCATTGAGTGTATGGGTTTATATGTGGGTGTGATGTTTGAATGTGAGGGGAGAGGTGACTGTGGCGAGTACTGTGAAGTGGTCAGTTGGACTAGAAAAGTACCAAAACATGCAAAATACGTGAGCTGAACTTTTATGAATCATATGGTTTAATCTGAGGAGTATGAAAGTGTTTGATCATGCCCATAGCCCAGCTAGTAGCTTTTCTTTTCATTGGTCATCTAACCCCTTGGTCGCACTGCACGCGGAAGCTGCGCGCGTGCACTGCGCGCGGCTTCTCAGGCGCTTGGGTGGTCGCACTGGGAGCGTACTTCTCCTCTTCTCTCCACGCCCGTCAGACATCGACTGCAGTCGTCCATACTCGTATTCACTCGGTTACACACACACGTCATTTTAAACATGTGTGTGTGTGCATGTGTCAAATATGTATAGACGGACAAGCAACAACTTCATTAATCATCATTTAATTATTTTATTTTGAAAATTGACCGGATTCTCTCGCCTTTTCTGTGCCCGACTTCCTGTCTGGTACGACCTGGTCTATCCAGCTTGACAGACGGCGCTCGCGGCGCTTGCGGCTCGCGTGAAAAATAGAAATGAACCGATCTGAAGCGCTGCAGGCGCGCGCACTGCGCTCCACAGCGCGAGATGTGCGACCAGGCAGACCTGTTAACATGTGCGCCTATGCGTCCAGTGCGACCAGGCTGTAAGGAGTTAAAGAGACCCCGAGGAGTTTGCTTTTGGTCATAAATGAGTCTCATATTACATGTAATGTGGATGAATCTACGTTACCCACACTTGTTAATGGGTTTTGTCTTTATCGTTATTATTATTTAGTGGTTGGCTCGCCCAGCATATCCTACTTTTGGTTTCGCGGACGCTGCCCAGCGGGTCATGGGGGTCAACGCTGCCGGATCGCCGGTCGGAAGTACGACGGTATCTGATCATCTTCAAACCTCCGACTTTCGTTCTTGATCAATGGAAACATTCTTGGCAAATGTTTTTGCTTTTTCGTCTGTCCAAGAATTTCACCGTGTAGTAGTGAAAACAATTTGCTTTCCAAAACTCCTCGTAGTCCCTTTAACTTAGAAGAAATTGTCCCTCTCTTTTAAAACCTGGTTTATTTTAACCTTAAACCAATCACAGTGCACACTGAGGAAACTGAGGGTAGGTGGGCGCCCTAACTGTTTCGTAGTGCTCAAACTGAATGTTTCCAGTTTGTGCATCATAAGAAGATAAAACTCTATTCACAAAATAACTATTTTTTTCTGATAACACTGGACACATGGGATAAAATAAAAGTCTGCTTCAAACCTAGAAATCATTTTTCACTTCTGGCTCCCATATGGAGAAATCCAGATTCCCCCCCTCATGCCAGGATTTAGTGTTTAGTCTCCAACAGGAAAAGAGTCTGGACCAGCTTATCAAACTCTGTGAAGGAGGAACAATGGAGGCATCCGAGGGCTTGAAGAATAAATATTCTTTACAACACTTTTGTCTGCTATTTACAAATTAGACATTACATACCAAAAAACATGCGGTCTCCAAATGTGAGACTTTCTAAAATAAACTCGTACTGGAAAGAAACTTTGGTTTAAAGTTAAATTATTCTACTGATCACATCTGAAACCAAAGGCAGACTGATATGTCAGATGGAAGAACATATTTGAGCATCAGTTACAGAAAACACACTTATTATTCTGAGTTGTTACACTGATAGAGAGACACAATTTAAATATTAAAGGCTTCATTGCGTACGATCATTGAGAGGCGGGCTTGGTCTAAGATTCCTAAATGTATTAAATACAGTTCAGAAATTGGCACATATCTACATATGTTTTGAGAATGTGCAAAGATAAAAGGTTTTGGAGAGAAGTGAAAGATGAGGTGGTTATTGGATATGACTGGCTCTCACCTCTTCGATGTGTTTTGGCAGCTAAAATGGTGGTGCAAAGGAACAACCACAAAGCTAAATTGATTGAAATAATCTTATTATAGAGCAAGAAAGCCCATTCTCCAATTCTGTATTGTATTGTGAGTATGAGAGAAGCAAACAGATAAAGAGCCGGATGCTATAGTCTGGTTCAGCCATTTACCAGGTTTCCACCCAGTTTTTAATGCAGTTAGTAATGAACCAACTTAAGGGGCTTACAAGGAAAGGGTTAAATAACAAATGGGGTAACTGAAGCTCTTCAGTTGTTGGCACCCCCAGTTCTTGGCAGGCTTAATAATGCCATCCGATGGTTCCCAGTTATTTCCCCTCATACATATACGTAGTACACGGTGCCATTAATAGTTTTTGAAAATGTCACTGCGACTCGGGGAAGGTGTGATCACACCTTCAGTTCCCTCGTCCCTACGGTCAGAGCCGTGTTGGGAAAGTGAACATTTTTCCATTTTTGGTTTGGTTTGTTTTGGTTGATTTAATCAATTTTAGTTGACTCATGACTTGTAAACACTTTTTGTTTTTCAGTAAAATGTCACTCAGTTTGTGAGTTTGTTTCCACCCTGTACATTTAGCAAACACAAGACGACACTCTGTAGTCAGACAGGCAGAAGACAGGAAGAGAAAAGATTATGATTAGGATGGCCCATTATGATGAAGGTCGTGGACGGGAGACAGACCCTGGATGGAGTGCTGGGATGACACATAATGATGCCCTGCTGTTTAAATTTTTAAATTACTGTACCTTCTCAGGTGTAAGACTACCACCAGACACATAATGACAGAGCTAAAAATGCAGCAGCCATGGGTTATGTTTTCAGCCTTACTAAGAAAAAAGAAGGTCAATATTGGACAGTTCTGCAAACCCTGAATTACAGTCAATAACAACAGTTGTATTACATTTTTATTTACAGTGCAGTTTTAAAATTCTGGTCTCCCATGTTACAGATTCATCCACCACCCTGACCTCCGCACCCAGAAGTTGTTGTCTTCATACTCCGAAGTTCTTGTAGGAAACCCCCTAACCTTTCTGGTGTCGGGGGTTCAAACATTTCTGTATCTTGTAAAAGATCTGACATCCACACCCACTTCACATCGTCAGTGTCGTTAACTCTGTGGAGGTAGGAAAAGAAACAAGGGTGGAGTTTCTTTCCACTACTTGTGGCACTCTCAGTTTAACCGTTTGGATCAATTTGGCTGTATAAACACTTTTTGAGTTTGTGGTTAGACAACAGTTTTCAGCATTAACACATTAATCAGACCACAAAATGACCTTTATGTTCTGCCTGACTACATGTAGGGCACACTGCTTCCTCCACTGGTATTAAATTGTGAATTTTAATCACCCAATATGGTCGTAGCATAGCTCTTACAGTATGAGTTTTCTATGTTTGTTTGTTTGTTTTCTCGTTAATTTTGAACTTCTCATAGGGTTAGGCAACTTCTGGTTATCTAATGTCAACAACCAAAGCCTTGACAAATATTTTAGTTTTATGTTATGTTCCAATTGCAATCTCATTCTCGAGAGCACCACATGCAGCTTTCGATAATGATATTATCTAGGTGTAGGTGTACACTTACAATTATCCGGTGCTACTGAAGTTCAAATGCATCTACGTCCTACAGGGATCAAACTAAAGGAACAAACAATTCTAAGTTCAAAGAAAGCCCATGCCTGTTGTGAGGGAACACTCAATGAAACACTTCAAAACAGGAAATGTCTCTCAGCTAGTGACTCTAGAGATCAATAAATATGAATACTAGATTTAACTGATGAATAAACTGTGAAATTTGCTGTAATAATCTTCAATCAGATCCACAAAACACTGAGTTACTGAGTAACAAGTGAGGAAAAATCAAATCAGAATTTAATGATAAGGTGACTCTGAAATGAGCACCAGTTGTTAATTATAAGGTAAATATGTACATGCTTTGAGAGATGTTGGTAATAAAACATTATATACATTATATATATATTATATTATATAACAGTTATGATATTGCATATTGATTACTTTCTGTTATTCACCCCCTTATTAACTCAGGTCACTGTTTACTGGGAATTACTAAATTAGCTCCCTGAGAAGGTCTTTAAGTAATAAATCATTAAGACTTTTACATAAATGAATCTTGCTCTGTTCAGACAGAATAAACTGCCGCAGGAAGTTAGAGCACCTGATTATTTTACTCTGAACTGCAGATCGTTAAAGTTAAGTGTAGACCATATACCATATTACTGTGTTCAGACTTTTGCGTTCTTGTTTGACGCCCTTTCTCCGTTTTATCCTTATCTTCCATTTGCGGTTTTGTGAGGATTAATGTTTGTCTGAATCTTTTTTGCCTTTGGTTTTATTGTTCCTGTTTACAGGTGCCCAAAGCAAAAGCAGGTAATGGTTTCTCAGTGGACCACGTTGCACTGTTTAAATAAAGGTTGAACAAACGGATGAAAAACCCCCCACAAATTTGCCCTCCTCAAAAATAGCACCTGATATTTAAGTCATAAGAAAATTAATGAGCAGTTGATAATTTTGTGCCGCTTATCAGCTGATTGAGAGTGACCTCATTAAGAGAGTGGTCAGTCTGGTGAAAGACACATATCACAGGAAAAATCATTATATAATGTTTCATTAACACAGTATCTCAGTCTCATCATTATAGTCCGTGTGGTCCACAATACGCAGTTACTCAGAGAACTCCATGTACTCAGTGTTTCCTGTAAAATGTCACCCATTGTGTGAGGTTTATCATCACATCACCATCATTACCAACCACAATACTTTGTTAACATCCTGCACTGTGCCGCCGCTGACAGTATCTTTATTATTCTACCTGTTCACCATCTTAAAGACACACAAAACAAACTGCATGTTTAATTTTAATCCTGACATATCTTGTGACAGCGAGCGAAGGATACAGTCTCAACGCACGACTATGTTTAGTGATTTATTCAAACCACCTGTCAGTCCTTTTTATTTTTTTTTCCCATATCATCTCAGATGGCATACAAAGCAAAAACTAAATGGTGTGATAAAAATGTTTTGAAGTGATTCCAGTTTATTAAAAGCACAATTTCACAACCTACAAGTTCCACTTCACACTCGATTAGCACTAGTGAAAAACGACGGCTCGGTCAATACCACCCGAGGTGGAACATTCCGGGTAAAATTGGTCAACCCACAAGCCTTTAGTGTGGCAGGGCAACATTTGAGCACATATTAAGTCTGTCAGATCTGATAGCTGTGGGACCTCGTCAGCTCTTTCCCATTGATATAAATCTTCACAATTACTGTGACATTTTGCTTGGGTAAATCAGGCGACAGGTCTTTGAGGAATACTGTTGTGTCAGCAGCAGAGTTGAGCATCCTGGGACCCTCATTCCCCCGATAGCATTCAGGCCCAGGTGGGGGCTTTGACACCCACAGAATAGAATAAACAGCAATTTACTTTGGGAGTGCATACCAGATACTCACAGATTAGAGCAGAGGTTGATGGGAGCAGCCATGGCAAACCAGGAAGAATCACAAAATAAACATTTGCTCGATCCTCTTCATGCTTCAGGCCTGATAGTTTTGATAGGAATTTCCCTCTTTTGTATTTGTCACTTTGGCAAACACAGACTGAGCATTGTGACCAACGGCAGGACCCATTACAAATCCAACAGACCAAGTTGGATCTTGTGAGTTTTTTTTTAATATATATACTGTAAATAGAACAGTTTTCCATCAGACAACAGTTCTACTAAAAATGACTTGTAGTGTAGTACTGTACTCTGGGCAGGCACTGCCTTCCCAAATTTGCAGAGTATATATTGCTCTATTTTGCAGTGGCCATCTGGAAAAAAGCTGTTTCTTGTTTGCTTTTTTTTTTTTTTTAACTCTTAAGCCTGCCTCTAAAGCCTTGTCGAGCTTCTGTCACTCAAAGAAAAAGCTGTAGTGGAAACCCACTCATTTCCCACATGCACATCCACATTCATTAACAGTCCCTTCCCACATGAAGGGAGACTGTCACTGCTAAAGAAAGAGAAAAAGATGCAGAAGGAATATGTGAAAGAGAGATAGAAATACAAAAAAGCAAAACTGAGCAGGACAGAAAATGTATTTGTGTCTCCTGCTCTTTCTGTCACACACCCAGGCAGACAGGAAAAAAAAAACCCTGATTGATTCCTACAGTTTTAGTCCAGGAACTGGGCCTATACAGGTCAAATGTGACACATAATCCTGTGTGATTTGATTATCTGCCTGCTGCCTCGATGCAGCTACACCACCACAGTCTTTCATTACAGGGGAAGCAGAGGTGGGCAGGAATGGGCTCATCATGAGGAGGCAGTCACGGATCTTGACTCGGTCTAGACAAAAGATCTGAGAGCCTCCATCCGTCATCTTTTCAGGATTCTCCTCATGCTTCAGTGACGGTGGGAAGGAAGTGTACCTCTGCACAGGAAGTTTACACAGCTCTGTTTCCCAGGAGTCACTTGGCTCTTCAGCAGACTGTAGCGAACGCCTTGAAACATCCTGCTGATATACTACTTCTGCAAATTCCTAAGTGCAAAACACTCACAGCCCTAGCAAAGTAGCAACACTTGCAAATGAAACGCTCTCATCAACACTTGTCTGAATATACAGTATGTCAGTGTGCAGCTTCAGCTCGGCGTCCTTTTTTGTATTTATTGTTAATTATTAAGTTTGAGTCCATCAGAATTAAAATACACACAAATTTTCTCCTGCAGCACGCTTCGCTTCTCCAAATGTGCTTTTTTTTTCTTGCTGCTTTGCGTTCATCATAGGGTTGTCTGAGGTTTCCTCCTTGTAAACAGTCCATTAATTAGTCATGTGGAATGAATCACCAAAGATATTCAGTTTACAGAAAAAACCTTAAAACATCATTACTAGCATCTTTTTTGAGAGCGGGATGACAAGGGTAAACCAAAACAGTGAATTTACAGACCAAGTTGGATGATATTTTTATCGCTACGAGCCCCATGCGATCCATTGTTAATGTGATAATATGAATTATAGCCACTTTGAGGTGCAAAATCTCTAAATCTCTCTATTTTTTAGCGTCAACAGCCTCTCAGTTTGTGTTTATTTTAAAGGGAAGATGTGCCGTGTGTTGTAATTTTTAAGGACTTGCCGCTCACTCGGCCTGAGTGCACTCTCAAACTTCGAAACCTACACCTTTTACACATTTTACACAACTTAATATTGATGAAATAAAATCTTCATCCAGAGCGGTGGATAAATCGCTGAGATTAGAAAATATGGTTATTTTATTGTGCACATCATCGTTCCGCCTGTCCATACCTGATGTTGAGGGAGAGGAATGTAACCTCTTAACAGGAGTCAGATGGATAACTATGCGCCATCTCTAAGGAGTTGGTGTGACATACTGAGGAGCCAGATGAATAGGAATGTGGATTATGGCACTGCAAATCTTCCCCAAGTTTATTCATTCATTTCCCAAATCTTACCTTGAAAGTAAAGCTACTTGCTGGGGGATTTTCTCAATTTCTTGCTTGATGGGACAGGTGTATTTACTTACATAATTGTATTCCTCATCCAATTTATAATGCGATTAAATATTAATACAATTCTGAGTTTGAAGAGAGGCAGATCTGTGAAAATTATCTAGACAGCAATATTGTGAAATTGTTCTTCTTGCTGTGCAACTTTTTCAATCACCCATAAATGGAACAGAAGCAGTGAAAGAGAAAATACTGTGCGTCTTAGGATGCATTGAAAATGGTATTTCAACAAATAAAGCAGCCTGAGTGAAAGGTAAAAATAGGTGCAGGTATTTTTCACTGTGATGATCTTGACTCATCTTGGCTGAGCTTTGTTTAGTTAGCAGCAGAGCTCTCTGGAGGAACATTGAGTAGTGTAGTCAAAGTGGAACTCTCCTGAATGAGCTTTGAGCTTCAAGTCCCCAATATCCCAGCGTGTGTGCCAAAGAGTCAGACAATGGAGCCACATGCAAGTCATAGCCAAATCGTAATTACCTCTGCACCCTGCAGAAGCAGACCAATTGACTCCTCTAGATGAATGAGAACAGGTAAAGGGCAGTGATTAGCCACAAGGCCCCAGAAGCTTTGTTTGGTGCAGAGGGAAAGGAAATTCTCTATATAGGTCAGAAGATATGCTTCACTTATTATGGTCTTATTATTCTGTGCAGTTATTATGGGCACAATTCTGCTCAGTACAGGAAACTTTGCTTGTCATGGTCGACTGGCAGTGCACATTCGGTCTAGTACATCCTTATCTGTCTAGTCTGCGTTGCTTGTAGACAGTTCAGTAGCATCATGATCAATTACTTGATGAATTATTAGTGATTAAGGTTACCTGTAATAGATTAACGATTAATTAGTTGCCAAATTGTAACTTCTAAGCTTGTGTAGTCATTCACCAGGAATCCTAATTAAATAGCAATAGATAGTTGTTGATATAAGACTGAGGACATTTTATGGGCAGAAACCAACAGCGTTTGACTGATGTTGTTTTGCTGTCAGTTGTATCCAACAAACAAAACAACAGAACTTTTGGTAAATGGTCAAAACATGAAATGTAACAGCTACAGTCCCAGATAATATTAAAGATAATCTTTCATTTCTACACTTTCATTTTTATTCAGAATGATATTTCAAATTCATCGCTGCAGAAACAAACTCAGTTACAACGGCTTGATTAACTAGTGAGAAACAGCAGCCTAATTACAAACTAACACTTTGGTGATAAAAAATAAGATTAAATCTGCGTGAATCTCATACAATACTACCCAAACTCATTAAACCTGGAAATATTGATTATACGCCCATTAATAAATCAGTAGTTAATTGTTTGCACCTGATGTGTTATTGGAAAGAATGGAGTAATCAATCTAACTAGTTATGAATGTGACTCTGTTTGTTTAATGGGCTTGTGTTTTTACAAGATGAAGCCTTTAAACTATAACTTGTTTTCAGATCTTTTCCCCGCTCATTGCTGCCGGAGACAATTTCCTTGTCAGTCATGAAATATTAATAAAATTAATCACTATCAATAAGGACGTAATGATTCATTCATCGCATGGATCCATTAATTATGAATTATGCTGATTAAACCACATCCGTCTGGCAAAATAAAGAAACAGAATGAATCCCTTCAGCAACAATCAATATGAAATTACTTCAACTGAACTATTCATGACTCTTTAAAAAAAAGTTGGTGAATATTTTTACAGCACAGTACCCATGCCGTTTTACATCATTCACACTTTTCAAAGTGTTTCAAATAATTTAATGCTTCTTGAAACTGCTGAAAATAATCAGAATTTCAGTGGCATTACCATTTGACAATAACTATTTCTTTGGTGTTACATTGCAAATAATAACCCACTGAAAGACTGGAGAAAAAGGACATCACGTCACTTGTCACATGTTTGTGTTTGTGATGGATATGTAATTCCCCCTTAAAACTAAATGTATTCAGTAGACATAAAAAGGAAACTTAATCAAATCAGGAACAATACAGGCGGTCGAACTTTTAAAAGCCACATGCAGTCACTGGGAAGTGTGACAACTTTCATCCACTTAAATTCTCACACGTGTGAGATTTGGTCAGAATGATCTTTCTGAAGCATAAACCAACATGACACAGCTGGCACAATGTGTCAAAGTGAGCACTGAGTCAGTGAAGTGAGCAAAGATTAAATGGTCTGTGAAAACATCTTCTGCTGTGATATCACCATTACACCTGGTAGACTGTGACGACGAGCACGTACAGCATCTGTGATCTAACGTCTCGCATTCAGGCAACAAAGACATAACTGGATATAACTGTGATTTATCTGAGCTCTAACATGATAATCTAGACAATGCAGTGACTGTGGGCTGTCTGAAGCCAACCTGTTTCATTTTAAACAAAAGGTGCCATCATGAGATAGCAGCGCCTTGATAGAGTGCACACACATGATCTTACAACATGCATTAATTGGATTATAACAGTCATCGCTACCTGTAATCTGAATCCCCTGTGGACGACCCATCTGGATCTCCAGTGATGAAAGTAAACAACTGCTAGCTAAATGGTGCTAATGATCACCTAGAAACGAAAGCTAAACTAGGATGAGCTCAACAGCACACAGAACGTTCAACCCTCCAGGGTTTGGGAGAGCAGGATAAATTGCGGCTGTGCAGACTAGAGAGCTCGTGTGTAGGGGCTCCATGGAAAGAGGGAAGTGGTTCCTAAGCAACTATTGGTGATTCGCTGTGGGAAGTGCAGTGGTCATATTGAAAACTGGACTATTACGAGAACTAACGCCCGCCATCTCCACAAAAGGCTTTTTTTTTGCTTGAGCAGTAAGTACATATTAACAGGAACATTGGCTGAATTACAGCATATTAGAATCAAATAGGCAGTTGAAACCTTCTATTCATCAAATTTTTCAGTACTTTAAATTTCTTCTCAAACTGGCTGTAGCTGGTGCCCTTGGAAATGCTGCAGCTGTTGCCAGAGTGAAAAACAAAGCAAGAACTGCAGTAAAACTACAGCTTTCAAAAGAAGACTCAGTATATAATAGAAAAAAGGGCATATATGGGCTTGTTTTTAACAAGTTGAAAGTTGAATTGAGTTTTTTGTAATAGAGTGATGCAAGTAAGACATGGCAGAAGAGTAAATAATAGCGTCAGAGATGGATTAACTGTGTTGGCTGTGTTGAGGAAGCTGCGTTTTGCAGAATGAAAGGGTAAACAGATGAGGGGAACAAACATCTTTGAACAAACTTTTTCCGACCTTTAGTCCGATCTATCCACTACCTCTGCTGGTGACCAGGTAAAGCAGCACCAAGCGAAAGAGAGCAAAGACTATGCAATAAAAACTATAAAAGCACAGTGAGTATTCAGATCCATCACTTAAATTTTGAGTTAGTACAGGAGATACATTAACCCCTGTCCTCTGGCCGCCAGATCCCACCCCCAACATGTACTGTAAATACAGCAGCAGCAGCAGCAGCAGCAGCAGCAGCAGCAGCAGCAGCAGCAGCAGTAACACTTTCGTCTGTGCCGACAGTATGAAAGACTGTGAGTGTGCAACTGAAGTTAGCACCTGTACTATTTGTGAGGCATTTCAAAGAGTGGATCAGTGAACCAGTGTTTGTAGCAAATTCAGCCTCTGTTGATTCATATGCCTTATTTTGTCACTCACCGTTTCCTCTGCCACCTCTGCTGCATCCATAATTGACGTCATAGTTCAAATACATGACCTGAATTTGACTTTTAATTGGAATTAGTAGCCTAATTGTAAAAATAATTGTTCACGTAACAATCCTGCATTGAAGATTCTACTGAAGAAATCAAGTATGGTTCCTTGTATAGACTGTAATTGATGATGATATTATATTATATCATTAATGTATTACTGGTGATATGTATAAGCAGCATTTTATTGTCACTGGAGCTGGATTCACCAACCTCATACTGTACCTACTACTCAGTAAGGCAAGGCAAGGCAGCTTTATTTTTATAGCACATTTCATACACTAGGCCAATTCAAAGTGCTTTACGGAGCAATAAAATATAAAACATAATAAAGGATACAGATTTGCAGTAAAAGAGTTAGAAATAGTAATAGTTTAATCTATACCAATGCATCATATTTCTTTTAGGCCATTAGAGGTTTCATATGTTCTTTGAAGCTATCTGTGAAGTAATTAGCTGCCATAGGTGTCAGATAAATTTTTTAAAAGTACATCTTCCTCTGAATAATACACGGGTAGACATAATAGAGTACCTCAGATAGTAATGAATTAAATGTACTTGGTTACATTTTGATTGTGGAATTGATGAGAAGTTAAAGTTTGCTCCAGTTTTGATTGGGGGGTTTGGATGAAAGCCCAGATGATCAACCAAGCAACTAACACCAACTTACTGTAATATAAACACTGCGTGAATGGACTGTGTTATCATTTTTTTTAATGGTTTAGGCTCAAAAACTGCACTTTTGTGCTGTAGATTATGTGCTGCACGGATGTGGTACTGCTTTTGGCAGGACACTGTGGTTCTCCTGTGAAGGTTTGTGTGAGCATCTGTTGAAAGATTCCCTGCATTGATTGAGTGAAAGCTTCAGCAGAAAATCTGGTTTGTCCAGCAAAAACCTTACACCTCAAGCTGCTCCCACACAGCTGCGTAGATGCCAGTTTCTACCTCGATCATTACTACAGGTGCTGTTTCATTGGCACACCCTCCCTGTAACACTGCCAATCTACTTCCAGTGTGGCCTGACAGTGTAAACCTATATTTTTTATGTGTAGTTTGATTTAAAGGCTTGTATATTACTGTATATAGGGCCATATTTTATTAGTTGTTTGTATTTGCTGCAATGTTTTGCAATAGATAAACAGTTCTAGCCATTGGTAAATAGGTAACTGCGGCTGTAATGCAGAGTCACACTGAAAAACGAACATTTCAACAGTCGTTATGTGAATTAGTTCAGTGCTTTTAAAACCTTGGGGAATAAATTGGAAGCAACTCAATATAAATAGACGACAAAGCCTTCATTTATCTCTGGGCTTACGAACAGAGGGACAAAATAGACCTATTCATCACATATTAATTATCATGATTTGCTTCTACAGACAAGATATTTTGGAGGCCAGAGACTCTTCAAATGGACCTTTACTTTCTGAGAACCTTAATTTAAAGAGGGGCTCTAAATAATTTTAATGCCGTCATCTTTCTCTCTCTCTTTCATCACACAAAGCCAGGAACTGCACACAACTATATTTTAATTTGCAGTAGAGCGATAACTCACCTCATCACTTTAAATTAGGCATACAGTTTAAAATGAAATAACGGCTCTGCTACTCTCCAGTATTTATGTCCAGTTATGAAGGTTGTGGATTGTACTTTAGGGTTGACACAAGTAAAGGGGCTAGAAGTACCCAAACTAATTCATTCACTCAGTTTTTCCTTGTTTTAATATAGCCTCCTGAGACTCAGCAATACAATTTTGTACACTGTGGTGTGCATCATGTTTTAGCTTATTTCTTTTATGCATCTTATGCATCTTATCTTCATAAGCATGGCACCTTATTGAGTCCTGTTGTCCATTACTCAACAAGCACATTTTTATGGGAAATGTAAAAGTGAGCATGATATTGGCAATTTTAAGCATTTCAGTCCCACATTTTGATTGTTTATTATAAATAAACACCTCAGCAACATTTAAGTGGATTTTGACGACTTGTGCAAAAAAGGTAATCTTACGAATGTACACTGTAGTGGACATTGGGACTCTGTACTTGTGTTTGCTTCACATTTTTTTTTAGGAACAGCTCTTTGACAGAGGCTGAGTGAATTCTTTACAAAATCATTGAGGGAGAATCAGAAATAGATTTATCAGAGGATGAGAGTCAAAGGAAAGATGATAACCCTGCAGGAGAGTGTAAAAGTTCAGATGAGGAGGAGTCAGATGAGAGAGATCAAGACACAGAGCTGTTGAGGTGCACAATCTACCTCTATGGGCTGAAATCAAAACAGAGGGTTTTGAGGTTTTAAATGAATGCCTATGGAAATATGCTCCAGAAAACAGATCCCATGATTTTATTCTTGACTCTAAATAATGATTAATCAATAAAAACTGTTCATGGATGGACAGCAAGCCTTTTGTTGAGGTATTATTGGAGCATACGATGCAACTGTTTCTCTTTGTCTCTAAAAAGTCTGAATGCTCTATGAAATACCATTTCAGGAAGAATGTCTAATGATGACAGGTAAATACTTGTGTGTGTTGATAAAAAAAGAACGAAACCAACATGATTGACATTAGTTTAAAAAAAAAAATGTGTTACAGTACTTTAGAGGATAATTCAAGTCTTTCCATGTACATAATAAACATCAAAATATTGCACGTTTAAGAACAATATAGTCCTGTTGTCCACTACAGTGCATGTGTTGTAAAAATTTCTTTGCAATTTTTTCTTTACCACAACAACATTTAAAAAAAAAAGAAAAAAGAAAAATCAGAATCAGAAAACTTTTTTTCCCCTGGGTCTCAGGAGGACACAATTCACCTAGAACCTTAGCAATAATAAATAACCCAACCTCTTAGAGCATTTAAAAAAGTCTTAACCATGGATGTCTTTCCCCAAATGAACAGTACAAGACTATTCAAGTGTTACCTGAACTTTTAATGCATGCTGGTTATGAATATTTGATTAAAATGACCTTCCTAGAGCTATTTCAAGAGGGTAATAAAGTTATGAAGTGTCTGTAATGGCAGCGGTGCAGTAATGGTCGACTTAGATGATGAAACAGAAACCAAAATAATTCTGTGTTTCTCCAGCATATTGACTGATGCAACACCCAGAGGTAAGCACAAACTAGAAAATATGGTTTCCACTGATATAAAAAAAAAATTATCATAGAAACATGGAGTTAGGCTTTAAACTGGTACACACACATCATTGAATATATTTATTTAAATACATAGAATAACCAAATTCTCGACATTTGATATTTGACTTGAGGAAGTTTGTGTTGGATGTGAAAGTAGGGGAGACTGGGGACAGTTGCAACAAGGGACAGTTGCAACAAGCCTTATTTCTCCAATCAGAAACATGCTAAAGTGATGACACTCACACTGCACATTCACAGTTTGACCCTCTACCCACCAATAATAGAAAATACATATTCAGCATCTGCTCCTGCTTGTACTGAGACAAAGTTGTTTTAAGGGTATGAAAGTAGCTTTTTTCATGAGCTGTATTTTTGTCATACTGTCCTGACCTTTTGTATGAATGAATCCAAACATACCTAGTTTGAATCACTGTTTTGTTGACTATCAAATGACATGGTCAGCATGTGTCAGTGTCATTCTGTCTAGCTAGTACAGTACATGATGTTTTGTCATGGCTGACAGGGTGGGGACGGTTGCAACAACTGCCATTTGAATATGGAAGCACTATGCAAATGCAAATAAAATGAAACATTTTTAGTTTAAAATAGGCACAATATATCCATTTTATTCCTCATGATGAACAGAACAGCCAATTATATTAAACCATGAGAGACTAAGATTTCAAAAATAATTCCCCAGATAACTTCCTATAATGAAATATGCAATTTGTAGTTGTATCTTATTCTATGGGACAGACATAGCCACATACTGTATATTTTCCTTTGAAACTTAGAGAAAAGTACATTTATTTGATGTCATACAGTGAATAAATCATCCAAGTAGAGTACATGTTTATAAAAGTTTCTTGTATTGCAAATATTTCCATTCTTCTTGTCTCACACTGAGCTATTGAGTTTTATTACCACTGTTAACCTCTGCACATTGACTCAAGGCCTATGTTCCACGCAAAACAAAACTCCAACTGTTCTCTGAGAAATATTACTAAATAACTAAATAATACTATAGTATTATTGTAAGACAATGCATATTTTAGGAATACTTTGCTTATTGAGACAAAAATCAAAAGTTGATTAGTGAAATTTAATGTATGTTTAATATGTTGCAACCGTCCCTGATCCGTGTTGCAACTGTCCCCACGTTTGGGGTCAGTTGCAACGTCTGGATTCTTCCATTCAAATGAATATTGTGATTGATGTGTCATATGTAACCATCTTTAAATGGTATGACTAATTAGCTGACAAATGTATGTTTAATCTATAAAAGTTTGGTGAGCCTAGTCCAAATAGTCTCAGAGTAACTGAGAAAAATGTAAAAAGTGTTGCAACTGTCCCCAGTCTCCCCTATGTTTTGGATCATGGTCCTGTTGCTGTAATCTGTGCTCACAAACCCAAAAGGCTATATTTCCACTTGTGTGATTATCAGTTGGGAGGACGTTCTTTTCATCTCAGGCTGCTCCATTTTTTCCCCCAAACACACTTTTGGTGATTTTTGGAGAGTTCAGTTACACTTGTTGTTTCCAAAATGATTCTGGCTTATCCAGATGTTTCTTTTGCAGACTTCACACGCTGACTTTTGTGATGAGGTTTGCAGCTAAGTTTTCTTTCTGATGCCTCTTCCATGTAGGTCCTGTTTCTGCACAGTGGAGCACTGCACTGCCACTCCTGTGTCAGCTAAACCCTCCTGCAGTTCCTCTGCAGTCTTTTTTTTTGCCTGGCCTTTCTGCCAATCAGAAGTGTGGTTTGATCTGAAAGTGTTCCTGGTCTTCCAGATCTTGTCTTGACTTCCACTGTTTTCCTCAACAGCCATTTCTCAATGACATTTCAGTCACCAGAAATTTCAATCTGGAAGCACTTTAATGTTTCCATAGCCTCCTCATCCTTGTAGGTATCAATTAGCTTCCTTTTCAGATCTCAGGCAGTTGCTTAGAGGAGCCCATTGTTGTTGAGTGTTACCACAAGGTTCGAAGAGTCAGAGAATTTATCAGCTCTGGAAATGTCATGAGCCGACAATTGATAACGACCTGCCTCACAAGTCCTAATGAGTGAAGTTCTGAGTGTTGTACATCTCCTAGCGTGCCCAAACGTTTGCACAAGCCAATTACTGTTCTTTTTTCTTTTCTTTTTTGCAAAGTTCATGAAATAAAAAGTAACAGGCCATTAACATTTGAAGAAGCTCAGTTTTAAAGTCAGTTTCCTGCAGGGGTTGTATTGACTTGGAAATCAACAGAACATGTAAACTTTTTGAATGCAACTGCACATTTAATGATGTGATAGGACAAATCTTCACAGTGGGCTAAAACATTTAGTCACTCTACACATACAGACCATTTAAAAAACTGTTGCTCAAAGATAATGAAACTTAAATATCAGAAATTCTCAACCTCAAAAACTTTTGACAAAGAAATTCTTCTCAAAGTTGATGTATTTAACAGATTTCTGTCTAGCCTTCAGTGTTCTCTTATGAACTACACTAATTATGGATGTTTCAGAGGCAGACATATAGTTGCTTACAAATCCAATAATACATTAATAAATACCTTTAAATGTCAAGTATATCTGACAACAATTACCCTATAGTGACAAGAGCTTTTAATTTGTCCATTACGTTTGCTGTCAGTACCTTGCTAATGTCAATTAAGTTGTTTACTTACTTGTCTAGACGAAAAATTGGTATCAAGTTCAGTTCCAACTCCTGTGAGTCACTAAAAATCTAAAACTAAACTGATTTGCAGTCTTGCAGATAACATTAGCTTAGTTTAAAGTTGCAGGAAGAAAATGCCACTGCTCAACATGGGACGTCTTAGAGTAGGCTAGCCTACGACCCACATGTAGATAATAGTCAATGTAACGAGGACTGATGGGAACATTTATAGGATGCAACTAAAAGGGGAAAATCCCTCAAATTTGGAGGTTCATCTTCAGAGATCTCACCTAATACCTGTATATAACTAACTAATAACTAAGACTAAGACTAAATAAAAACAAGTCAATTCCTAAAAACTAAACTAAAATTGCTTAATCACTTGTTGAGCTAACTAAAACAAAACTGAATAAAAAAGCAAACTGAATTTTAAAACTATAGTAGCCTATAATAACCTTGTTTCTGTCACTATCACTTTTCTTCAACTGAAGAGGGCATGCTAACATGCTACAGTAGCTCTAGTCCAGTTGGCCCATTGTCATGTTCCAATAAAAAGTAACTTTAATGTCCAGTGAAGTAGCTGCTCAGATTGTATTATAGCCTCTGTATTGTGAATCTAATGATGGATGAAAGTTGAAGTAGGACTGGTACCTGTACATGCTAACATTGGGTTTTTAAGAGTAGGCTAATTGATTAGCTGAGCAAAACATTATCTGAAAGTACAGTAGTTTGATTCCTACTGATTAATCAACAAATTATTCCATGCCAAGATACTAATGATTCACTGGTTTAGCTTTATTAATGTTAGGACTGCTTTTCACTGTTTTATATATACAGTAATAGTAGTTTGTCAGTTTGTCAGTTAAAAACAAGCCATTTAGAGACATCACTCAACCCCTAATGAATGTTAATAGACCAAATAAATAACTGAGAAAATAATCATCTAATTCAATGAAGAAAATGTTTGTAATTTACATATTTTCAGACAATCTGCTTATAAAGGCTAAATCATGTGTTTAAAATGAGCGTGTATTTTTCACACCGAATAGGCTCTGGTAATGAGGAAATCAAAAATTCTGCTGTAAAATCTCATTGAATATGTTTAAGCTGCAATTCACAGCGTTTTGCCTTGAGGCAGGAAGTGTATTGTTAGTCTTGCCCTCCTCCTCCTCAACTGGTCAAGTTCCCAACTGACACTCATCACTCTTTTTAATGAAGGATGTGGCCTGAGGCTGCAGCACTCTGCATCCATGAAGCACACTCTGAAAGAGAGGCGACACTAATGCTAATGCTCAGTGTCTTTTTCAACACGGTCTCTCGTGCTATTTGCGGAGCTCTGTTAATTTGCTTCTTCTGGTTTTCCCTCATTGTAGTTGTTGCTATGACTTCCCTAAAAGCCAGTTGATGGGCTCACTAGCCTATGCCAGCACAGCAGTGGATCGTACAAGATCCATAAACATCACAGAGCGCCTCAAAAAGTCAATTTCAGGCCAAGGTGTTTATGTTTGTATGCACAGAATCATAATGTATAGCACATCTGAAAAAACCTTGAACTGCAGCTTGTGCTGTAATAACAGGTAGTACAGCTGATGTAAAGCCGTTCATTTCTTACACCGCTGCAACAGGGGAACAAAGACAGAGTGGGAACATGGGAAAAGGAACACGCTACTAATTTATCTGTGAATTTAATCAAATGGAACTAAACTGATTAAACTATATTTCATGCAAAGGGACAAAGCGATTTAGTTTATAACATTTCCTCACCTAATGTATAATTTTAATCAACTCATATGTATTCTCTCTTTTAAATGTGCTCATTCAGAAATAATAGGAGCTATAATTGCTGTGTAATTACTTTGTGATGTAATTAGACCATGATTAGCACGACACTGCCTTTATTTATTGGAGCTCTCCTTTTTTTTTTCCTACAGTTTTCCCAGATGTTTTTTCACTCCCTAAAGCAAACATAGTTGCTATGTCCAAGGAGTCTAAACATCACAAGTGAAGCCAATTTAAGCACAGCCGAGTTTTGTTTTCATCCCTTTATCTTGTCAATACTCAACAGCTGGTAGCTAGATTATTTGTTTGCATATAGCAGACCATTTAAGGAACAAAAACATTTAATGATTACTTGGTGTGACAGATGTAATCATATAGGGTCTCCTATGGAAAAAGGAAGCTCTGCTAGTGAAGCTGTTCTCCATTTTAAGCAGCCAACGATGTCTTCATCGGCTTACCAACTGCCTGCAACTTCACTTCCATCCATTACCTTGTCAGAAACTTTGTATTGAAATTGACTTATCTCGTGACTCCCACTCCTTCTACAATACATCTAAAATACTCTCCTGAGACCCAATTTTCTACCTGTATCCCTGTGCCTTCTCGTTTGAGTTATTTCCTCTGTGAGCACAAGTAAGCCATCATGCTGGACAATACCGAAGACAAAAGTTCTTACAATGATGAAACACCCACACAGACACAAACCAAAGAGTCTTGAGGGTGTTTCTGATACTTTTATCTCTTGGCATTTGTGAACCAATAGACGTGAAAAACTTGTCCGTTTAATGATGCGTTCGCTGTTAGATTGTGCAGGAAATCCGAGCAAGTTTAAAGAAATGGAAATGCATGGTAAAAGAGGGAAATAATATGCAGCACATAAAGATAATATTTGACATTTCAACAAGTTGAAGATTTACTTTGCAAAAAAACTGAATTCATGATGGGGCTGATAACTTCACGCAAGCCTATGCCTTTTTTTTTCTTTCTCCAGAGGAACTTAAATTTTGCTCAGGTCATGTGCTAATGCCCAGGCCAACAAAATAATGATGAAGATTTAGACAAGTATTGAGCAGTGGAAAAATATTCATATTCCTGGAGGTGCCATCATTAGCAGCTATACTCCTTGCTCGATGTTTACTCTCTGGGGTAAAGCTGGAATGAATTACAGTAATTGATTGGATGCAAGGAGGTGGATCGAGCACAGAGCTGTCCACATCTCTGACTGATCTCCTTGTTATAACACTTCTTCCTCCTCCCTCTTTGGCCAGTGCCTTTCCGCCTCTCAGCTTCACAGAGGCCGTCCTAACGTATGACCATTGTCTAGAGGTCACTGTGGATGTCCGAGTCATGTGGAGGCAGCTCGTCATGCAGAGCACTGCATGCTTCAGGGAGTAATCACAAGCCTCCAGCTTCCCCCATCAACATTCTTTGCTGCCCTTAGGCCAACAAACCAGATTTTTCATGTCAGCTGGCATGCACCTTCAACTCATAAGTAACTGTTTGACTTTCACAAGTCTCGCATCATCCAAGCATACACACTCCTAGGCAAGGTTGCTATATCCTTGGTCGATAATTATATGCCAGTTATAAGTGTCCACTTGCGCATGCAGATGGGCTGGGCTCCTTAAAAAATCCAGGTAGCAGGTCGAACCCATCTACAAAGACTATTTATCATTCCCTAAGGGGGCAGCCCTCACATCGTGATAATAATTTCGCATATTCCTCATTACTTTTGTTCTCACTCCCTTTGTGCACACAAACACCACCAAACACTCAACAACGGGGGGCATGAGGGGTGTAAATAAGGACAACTTTTTAAAAAGAATTTTCAATGACTTCATGTGTTGTTAATTATCATTGTTCGTTTTCAGGACAACAACCCTACATAAAAAGATTATGTTATATATTTGACTTGCTGACACACAGTTTATAAAACGACACACAAACTGGCAGATATATACTCCTTGTCTGACTTGTGCTTATTTTAAATTATTTGTCCTCTGATGGACAAACATGTAACACACATTGCATAAAAAGTAAAAGTTCAACTTACCAATAAGAAAAAAAAGTTCTGCTACGTTTGTCATCTTATGCAGTAAAAAAAAAAAAAAGCCAATCATTTGAAAAAAAACATCAAAGTAAATGATCCTTCAAAATGCTGACTGATTGCATCAAATCCTGATTGTAGCTCATTACTGCCTAAGTACTTCATCTGAAGTGACAATGATTGTCATTTGTGATGCATGACACATAACTAACTTAGTGGCAGGTATTTATGGACAGTAGTTACTGCTGTGATGTTAGGGAAAGGGAGGTGCATATGTGGTAATGTGGCGGTTTATGGTTACAAGTATATTTACATATTTTTTAAACGTACTACACTGAAAAAAGTATAACCTTGCTCAAACTAAAAAAAATGATGTCCAGATATCACATCTAAAATATTTGACTTCACAGAATCTAAATTGAGTAACTTCATATGACCTAATTATTTTATGTTGATGTAAACAATAATACTGCACTTGACTCAACCTTAATTTTTTGCCTTGATCCAAATTATTTTCTTCACTTTTAGTTATTGAACCAAACTAATAAATTGAAATTGAACCAACCTAATGTATTCACTTTTAACTGATTTAACTTGAATTGTTTGCATTGTCACCAGTTAATTAATTTACATATATCCAAACTATATTTTTTACATTTTATTTGACCCAAAAATAATTTGTTTCCCACCTTATAAACTCTATAAAAAAGACACTTCGCCAACAGATTACATTAAATGTATTTATTAATATTAAACATATTAACCATATGCAACATTAACATTATGCAATCGGCCTTCATTTTTCTTTAAAACTAAAAGAGGGCAGATATGTGTGTAACCCTGGACTATGACTAAACCTGGATGCTGACTAAAATTATACACTGTATAGCATCCCTAAAGGCACTGCAAGGTGGCAAGGGGAGGAGACGGTGGAGAGAAGAGGAGAAAGGCTGGAGAGGGTGATGTGGAGCCAATTGAAAATTAAATAAAACACAGATGCTTCAACAAAGGGTGATATTGTTGTCATTTCCCTGTAATGCCTGGGATTAAACATCCAGACATAAAGTTACTTATTTTTTATTTGTATGTGAAATCATTACAACTTGTATAGCCATGTAAGAATACAATTTTCAGGTACTCTCTTTTATTTTTCATGCCAATCATTCATTTAAACTAAGACTACCTTTGATTTCTTGGGTTAGTCAGGCCAGGAGAAGATATGGAGAGGGGAACAGAGGAAAGGATGAGAGGCAGGAGAGAGGAGGAGAGAGAGCAGGACAGGGCCATGAGGGCAGGGGAGGATATACTGTTAACACACAGGAATAACAGTGAATTGTTTTTGAGAAAACATGCCGTTTTATCACCCTCTGGCAACTGGAATCTCCCTTTGAACTGGGCAGTCTTTATCAATATTGTATCTGAACTTAGAATCTGCTACAACGTTTTCAGCACAGATCTTTAAGAAATACAAGTCAGATAAAAAAAATAGATTAGCAAATGAACCAGGACAAACACACACGTGGTAATAGGCCTATACACAGGCTCTATACAATCTGAACTGTAATAACCGGTAAATGAAATTACATGAAATATTATTCAAAACACTCACTCAAAGCCCAACAATATAACATAGCCTTAAATGGCTACAGCACCCTTGGCTAGGTGCAACTAAGTGCAGAGGTTCTCCCCCTCATAAAGTGCTGACTTGTGGTTACTACAGGCTACCTCAATATAAATGCAACATCTACTGTGTGTGTAAACACACAAGCATGTGTACGCATGTCACACATACTACTGTGCAGTGTGGAGTTCACCATTCAGTTTGCGAATCTTGGAGCTCATCTTGTTGGAACCAAGCTCCATCAGGATCTTCTGAAGAGCCTCAAAGGTAAACCTGAACCCCTGTGGATATTCCATGTTAAGAGCATAACAGAGTCCAAAGAGCATTACCACTCCAGCTGCCACAGAAGGCAACTCACTGAGAACTTCCACACCATCAATGATGATCCCGATCTCTTTTGGCTGTTGTAGAAGGCTGGAGTTATCTCTAAAGACGAAGACCGCCATGGTGGTACTCTCCAGCTCGGCTTGATCTTTCTGGGACATCTGAGGTCAAATATAGGACAAAATGTACAAGTGAACAACTGATTATTAATCACCACATCCAATAGCAGGGCTTTCAAGCTTCCCCCAGGATTATTAAAGTTGCATCTCATCACGGAGAGAAAACAGATTTGGACATACCGTGTATTCTTTTATCAGGTCCTCAACACATTCTCCCAGGTATATGATGAGAGATTTGAGGACACACTCCCTTCTGAGATCAGCATCAGCATCCTGCAGGGACAGTGAAAAAGGGTTACTATGCAGTGTGGAGGATAGGCAAGCTTTTGAATTTCCAGCTCTACCACAAACAGTCGGTGCTTGTACGATTGGATCCATAGCACAATTAATTGAAATCAGAGCGTTACAGGATATGTCAGAGACCACTGACAGTCTCTCTTACAAGAGAGATGATTGGATGTCTCTTTGCCAGGTCAGGCCAATCCTGTCTTTTACAGCGCTCTCTCAAGACCTGCCAGTGGTCATTGACATGTTCTCATCCTGGATGTCTCTGCTTTCACTAATTTGTGCTGTGGAAGAATGTGGATTTGAGCTGGAATCAAGGTATTGTGCAAGCATCTCGCTGGTTTGTGGAAGAGCTGGTATTTGCACTGGTCACTTCACAAATACAACAATGGCAGTAGCTCCCCACCAAGGGAGAAGGCCACAGCAAGGTGAGGAGAGCAGTTCCTCCAAATCCCCCAAAATGCAACTCTGTGTGCACCAGAGGAAGGGCACCTGCTGCTAGTGTGTAAAGAACATTTGCAAAGCCCACACATCCTTGCTTGACACACACACACTTCATACCAACAGTTTAAAAAGATACAGCATTTTTCAAATGACTATAACCATAATCACTGAAATAAAAATGGAAAAGGATACCTATCCCCATCAGACAAGGGTTAAAATGCTAACTGTTGTTAGTGGTTCATTATATACATCATACCTGATCAAGAAACTCCAGGATCATGGCAGTTTTTGCTTTGGTTGCCCCTCCTCTCTTTTTGATGATCTTCAGTAGCTGCGTGGAGTACTTGTCCAGCTGGGCCATAAATCTCGACAGCAGGGGAACTGCAGTAACCCGCAGAAACTCTGCATTGATCTGTACATGAGGAAGCAGTGCACAATATATATATATATATCTATATATCTATAAATTATAAAAAAAAAAATATATATATATATATATATATATTTATAATTTATAGACAAACTTCGCACAAGCATTCATTTCCCACCTCCAGAGTATGAGTTTTATGTAGTCTCTCCTTTACTAAATTGTCAATTATCAAAATGTATAATTCTTCATACACAAATACCCCTCAATCAGTGTTTCCCCCAGAAAATGTGTTAGTTAAGGTGGTGTCTGTCCTGTTGGCGGGGGGTGGGGGGGGGGGGTCGGTGCGCCGTATTAAGTTTTGCTTTCACCATGCGCGCTGCTGTTATGCATGTGTGCTTCTCTGTGGTGTGTAGAGCAGGGGTCTTCAACGTTTTCCAGGCCAAGGACCCCCAAACTGATGGAGAGATGGAGCGGGGACCCCCTACTTATATACAGTATATTGTATAAAATTGTGTTTTATATTTAACTGGTCCTGTAGTGCCATACAGGGCCGTTGTATAGGGGAGAAAGGTGATGATCATTATAGGGGCCCAGCGCCCAGTAGGGCCCACAAAAACCCCAGTAGTCTAATCTTTGTATGACTGAATTATTCTGCATAAGACCCTGACTGATACTCATAGTAATGCTGCATTAGCATCAAAACAAAGTAGGCTAAATAAGAAATGATAATAGATACGTAAAAGTGGAAAAGTCAGGGGGCAGGGTCCCACTTTAGTATACTTTCAGGGGGCCCAGGATTCCTAGCAACGGCCCTGGTGCCATATGCCAAAAGTACCATGTTATGAACTATAAATCACGCTTTTTTTAGGAGTTTGGCTGGTCATGGGACTTTTCGCAGGGACTTACATAAAAAACATATGCCATGCCATCTATGATCACAACGGGTCACAACTACGCTCGTGGTAACTGAACGCTGCTACTACACCAATGAAAGAATTACTAAACCATAAAAAGACAGAGAAAACAAAGCAATGTTTCCCCTACTTAGTTTTTTTCTCTGGCTTTTTATGCATTTATTTTGAAAGGGCAGCTGGAGAGAGACGGGGACGCGGAGAGAAAGTGAGAGGGGGGATTGACACGCAGCGATGGGACTGTCGGAGGGTCGCTGCAGCGGCCGTGCTCTACCAAGACATATGACGCTCGCGACTCACCCCAATCGTCAGCACCGCGGTCACCGGGGCTGATTCTGAGAACTTTTACACCGGGCGCGCCGTGTCATGTCTCGGTTCCACGGAGCGTTTCAGTGACGGCCTGACGCTGCTGCATTGTTGCTGCGCTATGAGCAGACGTGGCGGCGCGCGTTAATGTCACCGTCGTGTGTGTGTGCTGTGAATATCGCTACATTTTTATTTTTTTAAGACGTTAGTTTAGGCGGCAGCTCTTTGTTGTTAAGGCGGCCGCCTTAACAAGAAAGCGCTGCGGGAAACCCTGCCTCAATGATCATTTAGGTCCCACTAGAATGTATGGTCTATAACAATCATGTAACAATTGTTCCCCATTTGGTTGTGTTTTGGTTATGATTTGTTATGATTTGTTGTTGTTCATTGTTACTTCTGTCAAAATTTAGTTAGTTTAATTTATTGTCCACGGTGTGGAAATTTGTTTTTGGTCTCATAAAAACAACAAGCAGGACAACAACAACAACAACAACACTTACACACTTAGTAATTTCAAACTAAATATAATTTTTGATGAAAAAGCAATACTATTACTAGTCTTCACAAAGCCCTGTGGATGTATTATTTCTGAAAAAATGTTTGTTATAATTAGTATGAAAGAGGTTAAGAAAGGTATACCTCTTCCACCTGAAATAGAGCTGGCCATCTTTCCATGAGGTTCTCGATGGAAGGGTTCTGATCTACAACCTCTTGCCTCCTAAACTCGAAGGTCCTGGCCATCTTCTCCCGTATGGTTTTGTCATTGTTTCTCTTCTTTACTTCAGTCAGAAGCAATGTTCTTTCTTGTTCCAGGCTTTCTGGAGTCTCAATGCTGGGCTGAGGATAATAATTGGCCTCACCTCTTCTTGCCTTTTTGTTGTTCTTTGCTGGGCGGGGAAGGGGATCTTCTCGTGACTTGGATTTGAGTGTGTTCACCATGAGCTCAGATGCAAGTCCATGTGACTTCAACTGAGTGCGATAATTGCACATCTTATTCTTGAGTCTCATTTTCCATCCATAGCTCTCATTGAAGGAGTCTGGTTGCCTAAGGCAGGGATGCTTCCTTGTGAGAGCCTCTGCGACATCACTCAGGTCTGCATCATTGGGGTACGCCTTGTAGGAGAAAATCTTCTCTGCCAATCTTTCCAGAATGTCTGACAGCATTTTAGACGTAGGGGTCAGTCTAGTTTGGTTCTGTGTGTATTCAGCATTCCCTTTCTCGAGTTGACCTTCTGTTTCAAAGGAGAAGGTTGGGATGTTGAACTCTTTCGGCCAGGGCTTTGTTCGGAGTCTCTCAGAAGAGCTGCTGCTGAGTATGATTGTGTCATCTGAATCAGTGTGTGTCGATAAGAAGCTTGAATCAGTGAGTGCCGATACGGAGCATGAATCTAGGTCACTCAAATCAGTTGGGGCACTGTCTATGAATTCAAGAATGAGATCAGTATCAGGAACAGTCGGTATGACCTTGATGGTGGTAAGATCCTTGATCGAGGAAGTTGAGCTTAAGTTAACAAATGCTCCTCCAAAGTCAATATCTTTGTATTGCAGCCTGATGCCTCCAGTAAGTTTGTATGCTTCTTTGACCTGTTCAATGAGCTCTTCAACAGTGTCTGGCACCAGTGGTAGATCCATCCTCTCTGAGCTGTCGTCACTCAACAAGATGAGGAGTCGTATGGGATTTGCCATATTGACGGATCAAGGGTCCAGGAAGCTGCTTCAATACCAACTAAAATAACAAAGGACAGGGACACACAAAAGACATGGCATCAGCTCCCACTGCAGGTTTCTACAGATGAATAAAAACATTTGTTCTCAACGGTAGCCTATCTGATCTATCGGGTAATGTTTCAACTAATATTATAGATAATACCACAATACAACATAAGTTGATTTTACCCCCAAATTGTGGACAGGCTCCTCTAGGAAGCCCACACAACAATCATGGTTAGAGTTTGAGTAGGCTTCACCAGGTGAGGGGGGTCAGGTTGAGGACTGTTATTACCTGGATGTGTTGAAGAAGTTGAATGTAAATGGTGATGCCCAGGCAACCGATGAAGTGCAGGCTGGCGTCAAAAAACGTCCTGGATGTCTTTACACTGGGGAAGAGACATGAGAGACAACAGGACTCAGTCAGATACAGACACATATGATGAAGAATACTGAACCTCAGCAGGAGGAAGATTCCGGAGACGGACGAGTGAGCGAGAGAGAGACCCAGGTTAGGAGTTGGGGTCACAACTCATTCTTACCTGGGCGTGTTGAAAAAGGTGTTGGTGTAGATTTTGATGCCCTGACGGCGTGTGTAGTGCAGGAGACTGGAGTCAAACCACGTCCTGGGTGTCTGGAGAAAAAAAGCAGGAGAGACAAAGGGGGAGAGGGAAAGCATTAATTTACATTCAAAACAACCTTGTGTGGGCATAAAGATGACAGGTTAGAGTTGTAATAATGTTTCAGTGTCCCTTTAACTTAGTCCACCATTACAACAGGACTCAGAGACAGATACATGTGATGCAGAATCCTGAACCCCAGCAGCAGAGAAATGAGGATTCCTAGAGCGGGAAAGAGGGAGAACCAGGTTGGGGTCAAGGTCAGAACCGTCATTCTTACCTGGGTGTGTTGAGAGGGGTTGACAGATTGTGAGCAAACAACAGATGTAGTGCAGTAAGCTTGTGTAAAAACACGTCCTGGATGGGTGTGGAGAACAGGAGAGGGGGAAGCAAAGCATTATTTCACATTCACAATCACATTGTGTGAGCATAAAGATGACAGGTTAGAATTGTAATAAGTGCAGTGTCAAATTACCCCAGTGGCAATTAAGTGCCCATTTAACATTTCTAGTAGAATTAATTATATGCAAATATGATGTTTTGATGAAAATGCAGACCTTAAACTTGAATATGTCTCTTCAGGGTAATCAAACGCAATCCTCCCACAGTGTAATCCACCAGCGGATATGGATCCGTCAGTTCATCTGGCGCCACGAGTATTATGTCTTTGGTGGGGCTCACTTTAAGTTCAAAGGCCCTGAAGTGTTCCCAGTGCCATGCACTCAGCTTCCGAACAATGAAAAAAAGATTGTCCTTCAGAACCAACATGTGGATGATTTCAGTGAATTCAGGGATCCCTGCCAAAGATCCATATGCAAGGATCATTCCAGTTCTGTAATTGAATCCATCGTAAGTGACATTCTTTGCCAGACACACATTGTCCACAGCTGGGTGTTTCAGCCGGATAGCTTTTGCGATCTCCTCTTTCAACACATCAAGAGAAAGAGTTGAAACATTTGACACTTCCAGAAGAGGTTTTTGAGGGTACATAAATACCTGCTGTGCCATGTGAAATTGGTGTCGCTCGGCCAAAGACAACAACACATTCTTGAAAGATCTTATATATCGAGCAACTCTTTTAAAAAAACTGTGTTTGGCTTCAAATCTTAAAGTCCAAAGACAAACTAATGGTCCAAATTGATGAATTAGTTGGGGGTAATGTTCCAAATAATGGTGCTTAGGCAGCAGGTTGTAGTCTGGGAAAACCTCTTTAAGTTGTACTCTGTGCTCTGATATCTTGAAATTCAAATATGCAATCGATTCCTCTGTATGAACAGGTGAGACAATAAGGTCCACAATATCCTTTAGATCAGTCAATATTTTCCATGCAGGTTCTTCAACAGGCACCTTCTGGCCAACAAGGAAGGGGAAAAACCTTAACAAGCTCCAGTTTTCGTGCGAATTCCCCCCTATCGTCTTTCGTGTTGCAAAGTTCAATGGCACTGGATGGGGACAATTAACTTTGTCAGTCCACTTAAAGGGGAAATGTAGTATAGACTCGTTTAAATATGCAAGTGTAAAGTATTTCTTAGATGTGAAGATGGACAGACACAAAGCTATCTCTGCAGGAACAATCCCTTCAAATAAATCGTGGACCAGATCCGGGGGGAAACCGGTAGTGACTTTGAAATGACTGAGTTTCTCAGAGAGAACACATCTCCTCTTAACACCACAGAAATTGTTCAGAGATTGTTCTTCGATGGTTTTGAGATGGTCCGAGTGAAGGTCTTCTGTTCTTGATGTAAAAGATCCACTGTCTACTTGCTTAGTTTGAATTTCTGATTTGGAAGCGGTACAAAATCGGCATATGTGACCACTTGAAAAACTCTCAATAAATCCAGCGATGCCGTGGGCTCCAAGATTGTCTGCTATGACACACTGTACTGTTCCCTTAACACATTTCCCTAACTTTGACAAAAACACACCGTGTTGTTCCAAGGAAATTAAATCACAAATGAGAGGCTCGAGTACTGCTTCATAGCCATACAACTTCAAATCATCACTTCTGACTAGAAGAGCCAAGTGTATCGATGACAGTGAAGATTGACAACCGGGGGACAGATTACCTAAAGTCCAATAGAGGGCACAGATCTTATGTTTTCTTCGTGATGTCCCAATGGGGTTGCATATTTCAAAATCATCAATATAAAGGTTAAGTGAAATTGCACAGTCTTTAGACAAAAATGTGTTGTTTCTGAAAAATTCACCATCAAAGGGACAACTGTAAACTGCTTTATCACTGTCGGGTGACTGATATTTCCCTTTCAAATTGGCAGTCTTTTTTAAGATAGAATCTAAATTTAGAATCTGCTGCAGTGTTTTCAGCACAGATACATACTGTAATGATTTTTGTTCCTTTTATCAAGAATATATTCCACTGGTGACACTACACCAAATTCTCTTTTATAATATGACTTGCGCTTCCAAGAAGTAGACAATGGGCCTTGTTTCACTATTGCTTTTTGAATTGGATGGGAAGAACAAAGAACTGTAGCTAGCTCTTCAACAACAGATGCTTCCACATGACAATCGTTATCTCCCAAAACCTGATTAATTGTTTTTAGACTATGTGGCACAGAGACAGTTCCAATAAGATGTTGTAGCTCCTCAAGCAATTCGTTGACAGCTGTACTGGAGACTAAGTATGTATGTTCCAATTTAAGTAAAAGTGAAGCTAATTTCAGTTCAAATTCCTTTTCAAAATCCCTAGACTCTTCAGTGGTTGGCTCACCCAGCTGTACTTCTTCATTCAGGTCAGAGTTCAATGATTCAGAAGGATTGGAACTGAGTGATGATGTGACAATTATTCCACTTTTTAAGTCATCAACGGTGCATGTCTGATGTTTTCTCCATTTATGGGTCCTGAAACTGCTGTATATGTTTGTTTTGTATGAACAACCATCAAACATACAAGAGACTTGTTCATTTTTTTTCAAATGTTGATTGATATGAAGGAAAAAATCATACTCCGTGGAAAGCTGATTGTTGTCACAAATGTAGCACTTGAATGAAGAGACCTTTTGTGTGAACTCCTGAGAAGGATGATTCCTAGTAAGATGTTTTTGTAGACCATTCCATGTCTTAGACGAACAGGGACAATTTTCGTGGATGCATGGGTAAGGACGGCGCCTACCGTGAAACCGATGGTCAATGCGATAGTGTTTTAGTAGCTCAGATCGTGCTGAAAATGACAGGCTGCAGTCTTTGCATTTCCACATCCGATAACTGAGAAAACAAAAGAAGAAATGGTGAATTCCCGAGCTGGCGCAATCAACAGAGCTAAAAATATATTTTTTTAAAATACAGTAATCCATTTGCTACTATGAAAATGTATAGATGAGGGTCTAATATTCAGGGTGATTTGTGAAATGGTTAAAAAGGCGATGTGCAGTGTAGGTGCAACATGTTACCTGCTCAGGTTGGATGGAGATATAGGCTACAGCCAGGGAGCTGAAGAGAGCAGCCTTGTGTTTCTGAAAGCATACAAGATAAAATAAACAAAATACTACTCTCTGAAGACCACATAATACAGAACCAAGAGGTAAACCTTTATGGGTGGAGAGAGCCAGCGTTTTCTCACCAGCAACAGAGCTCAGCCTCAGAGTAATAGCCACACTAGCTGGATGTTAGCAAGTGCTAGCACGTCTCTCTTTCTCTCTCTTGCAGCACCACAAAGGAAAAAAATGCAGTCTGGGTGAAGCGCTGGAGCCGCGAACGGACGATATCTAACGTTAACTAAAGCCTGGAATGTAGTTAACAAGTATGAGAGCCGTTGTAGTGTGCTAGCTCGATGCTAACTTCGACTAGCGTTAGCGGTTAGCATCCGACGCTAACACCCCCATCCCAGCTCAGCACAACGGCTCTCCTGCTCGGTAACTTAGACCAAAACACTGGAGGCTGCCGTTGTTATCGGCCCACGTCTCCAGTGCTTCACTCGAACTGTATTTCCTTACCTTTACGGACCTGACAACTGTTGCTGGAGCCCGAGAGGACGGGCCCAGTCTGCAATATCTGTTTAGCCTGGAATGTAGCCTTTTGGCTAACGTTAGCTTACATTACCGACACTTGTAAAGAGTTAGAAAATATATTTATTATTATTCACGGTCATAGCTGCTACTGCCAACTAGCTAGCCAGCTAACGTTACTGCCAGCTAACGTTACAATCATGCCAGGTAACTTATCGCCCCATATAAGTACTTAAATTGGGCCATTCTTTGCAATTTTAACAACACGAAACACTAAAACATTAATTAATGGCAAAGTCTTTGCTACTTACGTTTATTTTTCGACGAAATCCACCCAGGACGTAAAGGATATCACGATGTCCAGCGTCTGGTCAGCATGCCGAGAGGGAGCTACCGGACTTAACATGTGCGCTGACTGAGCAGTGTGCAGTGCGCATGCGCAGTTCATTTGACTCAACCTAAAAATATTACCTGCAGGTCATGAAGAAAAAAAATAAATTGAGAGAAATCAAAAACTTTGTTTTGGGTCCTTTGGACGTATATTTAGTTCAGTATAAATCAAACTTGATGTATCTAAATGCAAAAAGAATGAGTTTTACAATCAAATCAATAATTTTATACTGTTTTAAATGGCAGTTATTAGTTTGAATGAACAACTGCATGTTACACTTTTTTCAGTGTATACTGAAAGTGTCAGTCTGTCTTGTTGTATACGTGCACTACTGAGTGTGGTTGGAAACATGATGCGGCTGTCACACCAGAGCATTAGCTGCTATTTAGTGTAGCTGAAAGGGCGCCTGGTATCTGTGCATCAGCCTTGAATTCCGACAGAGGTGCAAGAAAACACATCCCCAAATAAATCTGAGAATTTTTTAAAACTGTCTTATTTTTCTGAAAACACCACATGGCATGAATCTACATGCTGTACTTGCAGTTAACATTCATGGCGCCCCGTTTATTTCCCCCCTGCATGGTGTAAATGATTTTGGACAGTCTGAATAACCATGATGGTTTGTTATTCATTTTCTGTTTGATAAGAACATTGCAGGACGCAGAGAGAGCGTTGTCTTCCTCTGTTTCTACCACGACGGCCCAGCTGCAGAGACAGCTGCGGCCTACGTCGACACCTGGTAGAGGAGGGACAGGATATATCACTCCATCGTCGAACTGGATCTCGGCTTGATCTCAGCTCCGAACCAAACTTTATGTTGCTGACTTACGAGTGCTGCAGTAAATAAACATGTAAACACCTGCAAATGTCAGCAGTTCAGACCAATTTGGAGTCTGTTAATTAAAAGATGCTGATTGTAGATTTTCTCACATTCTGGAGGAATTGATGACTAAACAAACACCACAAGGAACAGCAGTAATTCTTATATTTGTACATTCACTAATGAGTTGTTAATGCTAGACTTCACTTTCAATACACCAGTTCCAAAAAAAATAAAAAAATAAAAAAAGAGAAAGCACCACAAGGAACAACTGCAGCACTGTCATGAAAATATTAATTGAAAATGCGCTCTGATGGTGAGATTGGCAGCTCTGTGTATGTGTGGTGACACCAGTATTACGGCAGTGCCGACTGTGGGTCCATGAGGCAATTTCTGTGCACAGTCGAGACCCAGTGAGATACGACTTCCAGTGGCCAGCTTTCAACCCTCACACTCGGAAGCCCTACAAAATAGTCATTACAGAGTTCAGCACAGTCAGCAGATTTCAGGAGAACTTTGTAGCTCCGTGTTGGCAGCCAACTTGATGCTTGTACTCACAGGAGGTTAACCATTGGCTTCCCTTGCTGACATAAAAATATGGAGAGTTGTGACCTCTGCTGCCTATGGATGTGAGATGCAACATCTTATGAGCAATTTAATTTGGTTCTGACACAGCTCAGGCTGAAGTCAGTTATGTTTTATCCAGCTTTATCAGACTCTGACAAGATCTTATTGTCTGATTTTAGGCTGGACTTTTAATTAAATCCTGTGTGGATTAAGTTTTTTTATTGTTATTTTTATCATCATAATGTATAATACTGTCACCTGCTCACTCTCCACACTATACAGCATAACTATATGTTCTTTAAATGCTGTTACACTAGTTTGATTTTGCTTTTTGCCTGTGACAGTGGATAATAAGGACAGGAAAGAAGAAAAGTGTACAACAGCCAACAACGCCTCCCAGCCAGTCAGAGGACACTGAGGTTATACGGTATGTATCTTGAACGATTAACTTGGTAATGGTCCATGTTTTTTGTCTACTGTCAACAAAAAGACCAAAACTAACAGACAAACTAACAAAGTGTTTGTTTGTCTCGGCCGCAGGCCCATTGATTCCAACTGAAGATGTAAATATTTAAAAACAGGGCACAAATACATTTTCTCAATTTGAAGAATTGCTAAACAGTATCCCGAGACACCTGGGAATTATAGTTTGTAGCAGACATTGCTCAACAGAAGTAAATAGCGCTATCACTGGAAACAATTTCTAGCTGTGGATTCAGTGCCCCAGTAAATATGTTCAGCACCAGGATCATGTATCTGAACTGACTCAAAGTAAGCTAACAGTGCCCATGTTCATCATAATGAACCAACGTGTTGCCAGACAGTGCAACAGTGTGGCTCATTCATGTATTTTTAATATTTCTGAGCAACAATGGAGTGATCTGGCACAGATGCATAAGCCTCATCTGGTTTTGGTTAGTCTGGACTGTAAGTTAGCTGGGTCAGCTTATTATTTGTCTGTATTCACAATATGAAAAATACAGAAGATCATCACTGTTATCCTTTAATCATTACCAGGACATCCCAAAAGCTCCCTGTAAAAGAAAAAATTGTTGTTATTACCACGACAATTGTAAATAATGCCTGGCATGTCTTTTTATGTAAGAAATCATGGGCACAAAAAGCTCTTTGAATGTGGAACAGGTGCAGGTGAAATCAATCATGGCAGTCCATCTGGTTTTCTGGGTCATGCTGGGTGTGACTAGGACAGGAAAATATTTTCTCCCAAGTGCAGATGAGTTTTATAGGAAGGAGAAGCTCTATGAAGTGAAGTGGAGCAGACTCCAGCCTCCCCTCCATGAGGGTGTCACACTGGGCCCACATCGTCTGTGCTGCATCATTGCTGTGATCCTTTGTGTAACACTGACTATCTGAAGGGTAGTTTAAAGCCCAACACTTGTTATCCTGAGAAGTTTCTTTCGAGTTGCATCACTCCTCACTTTCGAGCACAACCACAGGGCATACTGTGTTTTGTGATACTTACAGCCCACCTTTGACAGCTCACACCTTTTTCATCCCCTATAATGATTAGAAATAAAGCTGGATATATTTGAAATGAGGATTTGTTCTCTGAAAGTAATTAGGAGGTGATGTCCACAGAACTCATAAAAGGTATTGGTACAATGGTGGTAACCATAGAAACCTTGTGGCCGGAGTGGTCTTCTGGGAGATGTGCTTTAATAATATATTGGCCAAGCAGAGAAGGCAAATATAATATCACTCTATAGAAATGCCAGTCAATGACAGGATATGACTGCATTCCTTTTGAGAGGCTAGATGTCTGAGGGCACATGAGCTGGTAAAACTGAATTGACAACTGGAGTTTTGAAGGAGAATGCCCACAGGTCAAAGTCATATTACCTACAGTACATTACATTTCAGACGCAGATGCAAATGTGTTATACAACCAATCTGTTCCAGAAAGCAGACATAAAATGAGAAATTAGAAATTGAAATAGCATGAAAGACCCATACTTATTATTGCAGCTAGACACACACATTACTTCTCTTTGCACTATAGTGACTGCAGCGCAACAAACTGGTATTGCTTGGCAACCAGCAGTATATGTTGGGTTTTATATTTTTTTGCATGCCTACTTACCAATGTACAAACTAAATCTGCATTACTTTTCAAACACTTGAAAGGGGCGAGGGTGTTTATTTGTTAAGTCTGAAGCTACAACTCAAAAAGAATCAGACATTTGTTGGAAAAACTCACAAATCTGTCAGACATGCACACTTACAAAAGAAAACTTACAAATTAGCAAGAAAAAAATATTTATTGCAAAATAAAACCCTTTTTGAGACAAAAATCCAAGGTTCCTTTTTGTCCATTAAGGAAGGAAACATGTAAGGTTGGACAGACATAGCTTGTTTTGCATTATGCCTGCAGTGGAAGATCAATTGGATTCGGCAACAAGGTAAAACAGTTGTTTTCATTCTTTGTCATTGAGATTCATAAAAGCAGATTCTTTTTTGCCTTTAATGGACAGGAGAGTTGAGAGAGAGACAGGAAATGGGAGGCAGAGAGGGGGGGGGATGACACGCAGGAAAGGGCCGCTCGACACGGGATTCGAACCGGGGCCGCCTGCAGTGAGGACTCAACACATGGGGCGGGTGCTCTAGCAACTGAGCTAAACACTGCTGAATTAAAAGCATATTTTCAAGCCCTTACGCTGCAGGGCAGTTGACACCTTAATGGAGAGGTGAGAGTCAGATCTCAATGAACCGGATCTACATGCCTTTATACTCATAGATATTATTATGGAAATAACTGGGCCACCTTTTAACTCACCGCCATCATTGTTATTAGCTGGATTTGAAGCTCTCATTGAGTTTGCAGGTGTTCCATAGTTCTGCTCTCACATTGATGTCTTTTAATATATGATGGCATAAAAGGATTGAGGAGTGTGGCAACACAGTGTTTCCACATACTGTTGTAAATTATGCTTTTATTTGATAGAGAATGAAGGGAATACACTGAAGGGTAATAATGCTAAGTGCTAAGTACTTGTTAGATAGTCTCTACATAATGATACTATCAAATGATACCAGATAATATATGCATATGACTTTGTAGAGATTATAGTTTAACAAAGGAACAAAGAAAAACAAGGTGGTATTTCAAAATGGATGTTGTTCTTTTGGTTTGTCCCTCAAATTAGACACATACAAAGTTTTACAATACACTCAAACATCTGATATGACTTTCACTCATTTGTTATCCACATTGTCTTATGACAGATGTTGTCTTACACACTACTTTGTAATGTTTTGCTGTAGGCTATACTACTGCTCAGTTGTGTTTGAATCCGTGGATAATTTGCCAAAGATACTGTAATTCTCTCAGGTTGTATTTTCCTTTCCACTTGTTTCAGAGTTACCGCTGTGCATTCATACTAGATAATCCGTCTTCTGTACTTTGTTTGTGAACTGACAGATTCTTTTCATTTTTGCACCTCAAAGTTAAGTCCTTTCTTCAAACCACTCAATATTATGTAATCATAGGTTCCCAGACAGCTGAAGTGTACCATATGCTGTATGGTATTAAAGTTATAAAGTGTACTGCTCTACGCCTTCCTCTCTCAAAAGAAAAGCTACAATGTGACATTAATTTGAAATCGTAAGGTCACATTTTTACAAACAATAGATCTTGATGAACGATTTCCATTCGCTAATACAATTTTGTAATAGATAGTTAAAAGGCCTCATATGGATGTCGTCCGCCATGGCCTCCTTGAGCGCTCACTTTGATTTGAAATTGAAAGCAGCTCTGTGTTACTTTTGCGCTCTGGAATTGATTGTCATTATGTGTCTTTGTCCATTGTAACATTCAATTCGCTGCATAACTCTTGGGTGCAGGCACTCTGAGTTGTTATATAATTAGCCTTGGAGTAGTTCAATTTTAGCCTGACACTATAAGAAGCACTGAGCCGGGTGAAGGGACACTCCAATTTGTCCAATTCCACACTTCTGTGGATTTGAGTAATCATCCCGCTATACTTGCTGATTGGCTCTGAATGGCTGGTACCGAATAGCAACACCATGCAGAAGATATGCTTTTTTTTTGTCTTATGTCTTTTTATCCTTACTTAAGTCATACCTGGAGATTGCATTGAAAATTAAGAACAAAGTCCAGTCTACGAGGAAAAGGAACCCAGACTAATAAAGAGACAGTACATCATCTGCATTAAAAGAGAAACTAAACTGTCTTTCCAGCCAGATTCCTACTGACCTTACCACCATTTATGAGCATTAGTCTGTGACATCCCAGAGGATCTCAGCCACTGATCTGCTAAAGTGATCAAAACTGGAATGTTTTCTTAGCTTTTAGGCACGCAAATAAACTGTAGACTTATTATCTCTCGCTCTCGTAGAAGGATGAGCAGACCATTGAAAAGTTGCATAAGAACTTATAAATGCCTCTCTGTTCACCAAACTAGTGTTATGGTCTTCATGTACCATTTACAGCTTAAACAGCTTTTCCCCTGCTCGAACTCTCCTTCCTCTGTTCCCTTCACACAATCCTAAAAAAAAAGATATATATATCTGAACATGGCAAAGATCCTGGTTTTTCCACTGCAACTTGTGATCACAGCCGTGAGCAGAGACCTAAAGTAAAAGCTAAAAATATTTTTCTGGCCTTCTTCTGTCTCCCCCTTGCATTCTAATGACTTGGATGTACCCATGGTAGATTTATTTGTGAAATGAAAAGAGGCTAATGCTCATTATTCAGTTGTGAAGGACAAGGACAGTGGAAATGATTAGACCTCTGAATCTGCTAAGCGTCTGTAATATGATGCTTTCATAATTGTAATCCATGATAAAGCAGAGTTTCATTCTGCGGTCTGGATGTGCTTTAGCCAAGGAGCTACTTTTGTTCCTGTCCACCTCCTCGCTTTGCCAAGTTATCGTAGCTGATGAGAAACATTCCAGTCCTTTTTTACAGTATTCTTTGTGAGACATGACACTATTCATCCCATTAATATATGTACATGAACACACAAAGTGTAGACATGTTTGGAGAGCAGGAGGTTACCGAGTCTTTTGATTTATGTAGCCTAGATCCAAGAGTAAAAATAGCTAAATGAAATTGTTTGTCAAATTTTTATGCACTTTGTTCCACCGGCTGGCCAAGTTTCTATCAAAGAAAAAAGAAAAAGAAATTCAACAGCTTTTTAAACCAAGGTAGACTTTTATCTATTGCAAATCAGGTTGGTTCTAAGATTCTCTTCACATTCTCTATGGGTGTTTTAGCTGAGAGGCAGCCCAAGGTGAAAGACACTTAATAGTACAGGTATGCGTTACCTCAGACTCTTTGACCTAGCAAGTGCACAATAAGAGACATTGGAAAGTTCTCACAACGAATTTCACCCATTATTGGTAGCGGTGCGTGGCGCAGTGGTTAAGGCGGCCGCCCCATGTAGAGGCTACAGTCCTCAACGCAGGCGTCCCCGGTTTGAATCCCGCGTCGGGCAGACCTTTCCTGCATGTCATTCCCCCTCTCTCTGCCGCCCCCTTTCCTGTCTATTTATACTGTGCACTATCAAATAAAGGCAAAAACGCCAAAAAATATACATAAGAATTTCACCCATTATTGAAATGATCTCAGACCACAAAGCTCCCACCTCTCGCGACTCCCATGACAGATGTAACATGGAGTCACTACTGCATCACCCATGTCAGAGCAGGTTGATATATATATATATTAGGGCTGTCAAACGATTAATTTTTCTAATCGCGATTAATCGCATTTTTTCCATAGTTAACTCGCGATTAATCTCTATTAAAAATATTATATATGGCGCTTTGGACTTTCAACACTCCAAAGTGTTATAATCTCTAGACAAACAACTTTTAGACCAGACCTAGCAGGCCTACCTAACACATGATGCATGAAACTCACACAGAATTCACTTTATGCACAGCTACACTACTTCCTGAAATAAGCCAGCTCGTTTAATTCTTGTCTTACATTATTGGACCAACTGATTAATCCAGGTGTGTCTGACCACTGTGACTACTCAGACACACCTGGATTAATCAGTTGGTCCAATAATGTAAGACAGGAATTAAACGAGCTGGCTTATTTCAGGAAGTAGTGTAGCTGTGCATAAAGTGAATTGAAACGAAGTGCATCCAGTGGAAATTGCTACGCCTCTGCCTGGCCATGTGCATTTGTTGACAACAGAAGCCGTCAAAAAATCAATACATGGCCATGTGCATTTGTTTACAACAAAGCCGTCAAAAAATCAATGGATGGAGCTGTGGATATATGTTAGACTCAGGTTAGACTGTGTATATTTGTGTAGCAACCAACTTGAAGGTGGCTTACCGCCACCTACTGGACTGGAGGTCCCACACTCCAGTCCTCCAGTCCAGCAGACAGAGGACAAAATGGGCCGCGATTAACCGCGATTAAAAAATTTAATCGCGTTAATTTTTTTAATTAATCTCATCGCGATTAACGCGTTAACTCTGACAGCCCTAATATATATATAAGTTATATAAGCAACAGGTGTTGTATTATTGTCCTATATCAAGCACCTATAGAAGAGATTATTGCAGAACTGTAAACTCTCTTTGCAAGATCGTTTTAAAATCCTGTCTCCAAGCAAAGTAATTGATGCAGGTTACTAGGCAATGTGACCTCTGTGTCTTGCGGATGAGTTAATAATATCTTTGGGTACCACCAAACGTACAGTATCTCAGATTTCAGCAATCCCTTTAGCCATGGTTTAATAGTTTAATATAAATTATATTCTCAGATTGTGGTTCTGTCAATTTAAATGTTTCATTTAATATAGCTGGACCAATTAGACAGAGAGGGATATCATTTTACTGCACCTATACCTTTGTCGGTAGTAATGACTGTGAAGACACATTAACAGAGCAGGAGGAGAGGGAGTCATTTGAACTTTTAACCAAATTCAAGTTAATAACCATAAACATTCACATTTCGAAAGTTACAAGGACAGAGGACTTGGTAATTGTGCTTTAGCCCATGGCAAATGAGTTCAGGTACAAGATGTTTCCTTTTTACTGATGAGAGGAGGATCCAGAGCATAAAGCCAAAGCCAAATTTACTTAATGCAGAAAAGAGATAGGACTATTTGATGCTGTCATTTTTCTGGCATATGGCATGAGTGAATCACTGAGCCAGCTCCTAACTTTACTTTCCACTTTCAATTCTCTATAGCCTGGTGTTGAATTCTCAAAATTAAGAATTAAAGTTGGCTTCATCCCACTCAAGTGACCCCCCTTTTCAATTATTACATTTTTAATTTCTGTCCTTCAGTCATGTTTACTCAAAGACAATATCAGCTTATCCTGAAGCAGTCATCAAAAACAGAATTGAGCAGGGACGGAGACATGAAATAAGATCAGTCAGTCTGCAGCCCAAAGTTACAGCCCTTGCCACTCGTATGCAGGTTTTCTTTCAAACTCAACACCGCAGAGACAAGCAGTTGCTAATTAGCGAGTCAGGTGAGGTAACATTCAGCTGGAATGAAAACCTGCAGCCCCAGGGGCCTCACAGACGAAAGACCCACCGAGAAGGAGAGTCTTTAAAAGTGCTAAGAAATAATTTTATCATGTGTGAGAAAATGATGGAGCCATATGCTTTGGTGACAGATTGAAACGGGAAAAAACTGCTCGATCAAGCTCCGTTATAACACCATCGAGAAGTCAAGTGACTGAAAGATATCCTAACTGCATTATGTCGGAGCAATGCTTTGATTCTATCAATGCTATTGGACAAAAGATCTCTTCCATGATCACACCGGCATTATTGAGTTTTTAATCTTCTCAATGCCTGCAGGGATCGCTTTACATGGGCCTTGACAACTTGGTTTCCTACCGTCTCTGAATTGAAACTGACCTGAGTCATCCGTCCCAGTGGGCATTTGAATCACTCTCTTTTTCTGTCCATGCTATTTGTCAGTCTGACAGTCAAGCTGTCAATTTTGTGACATACTGTAACTCGAAAGTATTTTCTGAATTCAAATAGGGGAATAAATGCCACAAAACATGGCAAAGAGTCCATTAGAAAAAACAAAAGACAAAACTGAATATGTCTGAACAAAAGAGTATTTTAAATTGAATATAAAGCGACAAGGTTGGTGATATTCTATATTTTTGTTTTTGTCAACAAATCCCATGAAAAGACTAAAACCAAGATCACTTTAGTCCATGTGTCAATACTGTCTGTCTGTGTTGCTCAGACCTAATCGCTCTTACTGAAGACATAAATCCTTAAAAATGACTCACTATAGTTTGAATTAAAAAGAAAAAGCTCACTTGTCTGAAAGAATATAAGAGAATAGTGCATTTGTTGGCGTCTCTTTTCTACACTAGAGTGTTTAAAGCAGCAGAGCACTGCATGTGGGGTTGTCTCAAAAATAATCTACAGTGCCCGTGCTTATAGTAATGAAGGAAAACATCACCCAGTGCAGCACTGTGGCTCATTGATGTGTTCTTAATAGTTTATTGACAACAGTGGTGGTTTCAGGGGACAAAGGAATAAGCTGTATCAGGCATTGGCTACACAGACTACTTGTTAGTTCGATCAAATTATTTTTGGTTTGGAACATTTATCATGGCACTTGCTGACAAAAAGAAAAATATAGAATATGGATAGTAATGGACCTTTGTATAAGATATTCAATGTAAACCAAAACAGTAGATATTTGCTGCCTTGAATTTGAGCATGCCGTGTGCATCTTTTAATTTAGAGCTTCCAAGATACTACTAGCTGGTTGACGAAGACAGCCAGCTCCCAATTTGACTTTGAGTTTCAGTACCTCAGTGATGGTGTCACTGTCTGTCACACACACACACACACATGATTCACAAGTAGAAAAGAACATCTAGAATGATGCAAAAATAAAGCTCGAAGACACTTGTCTGAGGAAGCAAGTTCCACACAGCACAAGATGTGCTCATCAGGAGACAGTTTCAGCTCAGTTTGTCAAACAGTGCACCTACAGTATCTTGCAGTGAGAGCATGAGCAGCCATAGTAAAGCTTTGCAGGACAATCTACACTACAGTATGTATTTGTGACGAGTGCTGTGAATAGAAGCGATGACCTTTTCATGGCCAAAATGAATACACATATGTATACGTGCAAAAGGCCATGGTCATTGTATTAATGTAGAATACTGATAAGTAGTTATGACAAATATGTGCAGTAATCAGACAAACATCCTTGAACTGGCCTTGTAATGTATTTGTCATGATCAGGAAATATAGGACATTGATGTTGTTGAAAATGAAAAATGAAAATGAAATGAAGAACTGCAACAGGTTAAAATAATAACTTGAAAATAGTGCTTTAAGATTCATATGAGATTTGACATGACCTGAGTTTGTTGTCAGCAAAACTATGTTGTATGCAAAGTCAATGAGCGTCGTGCCACTGGCAAGATACAAGTCTGTGCAAAAAAAGTACACACACACACACACACACACACACACACACACACACACACACACACACACACACACACACACACACACACACACACACACACACACACACACACACACACACACACACACACACACACACACACACACACACACACACACACACACACAGAGGTCTCTTCTTTCTCCTCATAGGCCTCATTAGTCCCAAGTTTTATGAGCTTTAGCCATGAGAACATATCATATTTTGCCTGTATCCATCATCATGGATGATTTTTTGAAGGTTTGCAAGCGAGAATTAGCTTGTACATGCTTCTGCTGTGTAGGTCCGACAGTATATCACGTGATTGCAGCCAATCATTACTGTACTGTATGTGGTTGGACTCTTAGAACATTGTATGTTACGGTGAGTACCAGGACACGGGGACAAGACCATTTATTTGAAGGATTGTGAGAGGTTCCCTTTAACAGCATGTCAGTGCTTTGTAAAAAAAAAAAAAAAGAGAGAAAAAAGAAAAAATGGTGGGGTGGCAATTGCGGAATCACAAAAGGGGTTTCATGGAGCAGATATGACGCATTTTTTTAATCAGACCGAGGTGGCCGTTGTGGGGAAAAATGTTTAGCAGAGTTTTAGCAATCTCTGAAATTCAGTGAGCAGTTGTGTGTGGCATTTTTAGCCTTTCACTGAAGTGCAACCAGATGGGAGTCTTTCTACAGTTAGTAGCTCACACCCAGCAGGCACACACACACACACGCACACACACACACACACACACACACACACACACACACACACACACACACACACACACTGGATTTTTGCTTTAAAAACCCTAATGATCTAGATTTTTCACATTCTCGAATCATGCTACATTGGCTTGAAATCAGCGGTTTGAACCAAACATGTTTCTTTACTGTAAATACAGACATGAGTGTAACTGAAGCATGACCTCACCAGCTCATGCCCAGTCTTGCCAAGGTGATGGGGTAGATGTTGGAGAGGTCTGTGCAACCGACATATTCAGCTCAACTGCTTAGGGGCTGTAAATATGGAGCCTGTTCCAAAACTGATAAACTCTGTCCACTGGTAGTGTTTACACCAGGCTTAAGCCTAGACATATGTTTTGGAAATGAACATCTGCTGAGGCTAGCGATAATCCTATAGGCAGCCCATTAAACACCCGAGGTTCACAGATAAGATATACAGTATCCCTATATTCCCTCTCAGCCCCTATCATCTTGAAACTGATTTCCAATAACATGCATGGGTCTGAACTCTTAAGCTGTCTTTGGCTAATGCTACTTATCTGGTCTAAAACATTAAGCAAGGCCTTTCAGAGGTTAAATTCACACTGACTACCCCAATGAAAGCTTAAATCATTTTACTTAGTGTCAGAGGCGGTTTCCCCATTTATCTGCAAAATCCTGAAGATTAATTTTGGGGGGAACACAAGCACACATTGTGGGTTCAATGTTGAGTAAATCACTTATCTCTATCTGGATTTCACAGAATGATAACACCAGCCAGTGTTTTTTTATTCTGTCACATTTCATATGCTCTTATACTGTAAAGCTGCCACTAACTCAACGATTATCATTTACTATGCGCTCCATCACATTAAATCGTTCTTGTGACTGACCCCACATCATTTAAATCGTGACATAAAAATACCAGCTGCTGAGAAACATGGACATGATTTACATTTTTGTAATTTCAAACTAAGTACCTGGACTGCCTTTCAAGACACAGCACCTCTGAGGTGCTTCATATAAACAGTGTGCTGTCCAGATTTCCTTTGCTGTTAAAGCTTGAGCATAAAATCAGAATCCAAACACTGAATTGTCTCAGGCGACTGGGTCATTAAGATAACTAATCCAAGCTGATGTGTCGAAAACTTCTGATGTTTCTCAAGGCACTTGTAGAAGTCTTTCACACACAAATTTTATTACTCACATTTTCCAAAAATGTCTTAGGAAAACCTCCACTTCAAACTGTAAATGTTGTATTCAGGCAGAGAGACATTCTGAGTAGTAATATTGTGCCTGCTGCAGCTGCACCCTCCTCTAGTGACAAGTGTACTGTAGGTGTGCCTCATGACTCTGACATTTCCATGTGGACTTGAGAAATGTTAGAACATGAAAGCATACATGAACAAGTTTATTAACTGTGGGTGGTAAAAGAAGACCGATGACAGGAGAGCGGTTGCACTCTGTGACAAGAAGGCTCTTTATTTGCAGAAGACAAAATGTTGGTGGCAGTCCAGCATTCATCAGTGTCACAACTGTGCAGTGCTGATGCCACTTAAATGACACAGAAATACAAGTGCATCCATTTAAAATAATGGGCATGGTGCACCTTGCAAATAGGAAAACATTTGCATAAAGCAACCAATCATTATCTAACACTCAAAACAAGGCAAACCCAATGTGGTAAACGACAAATCTCAGACAAATAAATAAAACTTAGTGGTGGTTCTGAATAGTTGGCGCACGGGTCCAAGGTAGGTGGAAACAGTCAAGTCAATTTAAATAAATAAACCATGTCCATTTACTCAAGTGCTGTACTTAACTAGTAATTGAGGTATTTTGTTTCAATTTCTACTTCTCCATCACTATATTTCAGTGGCAAATATTGTACTTTTTACTTCACTGCACAGCTTTTTACTACAATACAGGTTAAGGTCAGGACCACACTTTATTACAGAGAGAAATCCGACAGATCCCACACTGAAACCATACCTCCGGTAGAACCAGGCTCAGTGTGGGCGGCCGTCTGCCTCAACCAGTTAGGTTTGAGAGCAGAAATAGGGGATGGGTGAGTAGAAGGAAAGTAAGTGAGAGAGAGAGAGAGAGAGAGAGAGAGAGAGAGAGAGAGAGAGAGAGAGAGAGAGAGACCATGAACAGCATACATTTTACCATCTGTTGTCTATGCTGATCTACGCGGGGGGGGGGTCTGGAGCCACCCAGAGGCCCCACAGCCCTTAGCCTACCTAAACATACATATAATAATAATAATAATAATAATAATAATAATAATAATAATAATAATAATAATAATAATTGTGAGTAGCCTATAATAAAACAATAAATAAAAAAATATATAATAATAATCATCGTCAACATCCTGAATGTTTTGAAGCTATTTTTTTTTCTATTTATGCACAGACGGTTGTCACATGACCTGATCATTCCGACCGTGCCTTGCAGCTTGCAACCCAGGTGCAACGTGTTGCCTGATGAGCCTGCGTCTCCGTCAGGCTGCAGGCCTGTCGTCATGGCGTCTTTAATCCACAGGTATTCTCTGTACTCTCAGCAAACACTAAAAAAGTTAGTAGCATCATCAACTAACTTATCTTATCCCTAAGTGAAACAACCGGGAGCGCTGGCTTGTTTTTCCGCGTTGTTACAGTAATAATATGAAGCACTGTGTTTGTGTCATGGACAACTTCGGTGCTGGGTGTTGGCCTGCGCACGGAGGGAGAGAGGAGCTGAGCTCTGTCAACAAACACCAAATGCAGTGGGGATATAGTGGACTACAGCTCGGATATTGACCACTTCACCTCCATGAAAGAAAAGAGAAAGAGCCTCAACATCAAACACGGTGAGTCAAACACCTGCTGACTGGCTTTGTGTCTTTGCTAGCTGGGTTCTTTCCTCGTGATTAACTGTCTCTCTGCGGCTGCCTGTGTGTGTTTAAGTCATATTGTGTTGATGTTATTAGAGATGGGATTTATGGCTCTTTGAGGGGAGCCGGATCTTGGTGAGCCGTTCCTTTCAAAGAGCCGTTCAAAAAACTGGCTCATTTGACAGATTTTTTTTTAAAATATTTATTAAGTTTTAAGAAGCCAGCCTGGTGGTAACTCATTTTATCTTGGAAATAATGGGGTGAGATTTGGAACAAAATAATACAAAATTAGATATCCCTCTAATATCTGAGTTTGCACGCCACTTAGTAGACAATGGAGCAGCTTCAATTGACCCTTCGCCAACTCCTCCCACAAACGGCTATTGTCCAATCCTACGTTAGCAACCGTAACTATGGGCCTGGCAAGCTTTCCGCAGTGAGTCATTACGTTTGCTTTTGTGGACACATTTTGAGACTAGGACGAAAAACATTTGTTTGTAGAGAAGGATGTTGTTGTTGCTGCTGCTACTACGGCGGCGGCGGCAGCAGCAATATAGAGATGTTCAGATACGAGCGGACTTTTTGTTCGACTTGAGCAAGTGTAAATATGGGGATAACCATATGTTCACCTCCGAAATGACAGCTGTACTTTTAGGGCTTTTACCTGGGCTTTTAGGCGAGGGATCCTCCAGGCAGGGACTGCTTTCACTGACTGATACAGCCGTGGGAGAAAAAAAAACAGCAGCGAAAGCTGTATGTGGTTCACAATCGCCCAAAAACTTGCAGTTTGACAACGTTTCATGACCAGTGAGATGACCTAAGTCTTCGTGGGTTGATAGACGGTAAAATTACCAGCCCTTACTGCTGCTCTGTACATTGTCCAGTCGTGTCTTTGAACAGATGTTTTATCCTCCTGCGCGAGTCACGTCACTGAAAACTCTGAATGATCTTTGTGACTTCTTCTCTCTATTATCTCAGAACAGTTTATGCAGAAATTTGCTGATATTTCCTTTGAAATCGATACCAAATATTGCCAGGAGCATGGCTGGGAGTGAAAGCTTGCCCGCCGTAGCAACAGTAACCAAGGGGGCGGGGCTTACGCGAAGGGTCAATTGACTGTTATGAACACACAGAGATGTTAAAAAAAAAAAAGAACGGTTCCCAGCTGTGACTCGGTTCCCATCGTTCATGTTAACGAGCCGTTCAATAGAATCGTTTCGTTCGTGAACGTCACAACACTAGATGTTATGGCGGATATGTTGTGTATTGTGCATTGTATGTCTGGTCTATTGAGTTGTCATGCTTAGCATGCAGAGACTCAGAGAAACTGCTATGGCTTTCAATGAGTTTCAATTTTGCCCCACTGGTCTGTGATTTGTGGACGAGAGTGTTTGCCAGGTCTGATAGTTGCATGTGAGAATTTCTTCATCCTTGTTTGTTTTTGAAGCTATGTATTGTATGATGAGGCCTTGGAGACTGCCATGTGCATGCTGAGCAACATAGATAGGCTAACAGTGTAAATCATGCATTGGATGCACGGGTAATCTCTGATGAAAACATGAAGTCATTCAGTGTCTTCAATAGCTTCTGGTCTGTATACCTGTATCAGAGTGGAGGCTTTGTAGTGCTGTGGATCATTTTGTATGCAAGAATGATCTTTAGAAAAGAGTGAGTAACATAGCTACGCAGTGTTCCTTTGTGCTGTTAACACTGGTTTGTGTCTATATCATCCTAAAGTTACTAAGGGTTTTTTGGGGACACTTGGGGGCAGCAGAAACAAGTTGTAATCATTATATAATTTTATGGTGACAACATTATCATTCCCTCAGTGTTGCGTTTCAAGCCACCTGTCAAATGCAAGGCCAATATTGATCCTCTTTTCAATATGTTTTTGGTCTCTACCAACTCTTGAGGGAAATAATTATGGCTCTTAAGCTTCAAAACGCTCCACTAAGTTCAACAGCTAGTCACTAACTTTGTCTTGCTGCTGGCTGGTGCTCAGCAGGTAGGTTTGTGATGAGTGTTTTTTTGAGCTTCTGAAAAGCTGCCTGCTGTGGCAGATGAAAACAACACGATGAGCGTGGTGCAAGTGAAACTGGCCCATACAGCTAAACAATGAGCTGAAACTAATTCAACTGCCCATTTAAAAGAACAGTTAGCCGCTGCCTACTGTAAACCTACAGTACTCCAATAAACTGCTCTGCATGCGTAAAAAGGGCTGAGATATTGTGCTTGAAGTATATGTATAAATCTCTCTCTATATAGGCTATGCCATGCATGGAGCCATCCATGAAATAGCATAAATACCCCAAATTGAAAGAATTAAATGCAAAGGCAGAAATGACAGGAAGCCACCAAGCTGCTTTCTTTATTCAAGCCATCAGCGTCTAAGGTTGTGAGGGTAAATATCGAGAAAAAGAATTTCTCTTTCAAAAGAGCTTTTTCAATGTCACTGCCTTTAAAACTAATCTCTATTCTTTCAATAGCAATGTATTCAAATTTGCGCTGTGAAATGTGTTGTCACTGGAGGGGCTATTTCCCTTCCTCTGATACAGCAGAGGAAAAACAAGAAATGATTCTTGTTTTTTCAGAGATGTGAGGTTTTGCCAATGTTTTATTTGCATATACAGAATATGAGATACAGTTCATTCTTTGTGCGGTGTTGCATGTTATCACAACATCCAGTGTTGAGAGCATGTGACACCAACGAACCCACCGTTTTATACATAAAGCATAAGAAATATAAGACAACATTATCGGACTTAATCTATTTTATTGCATCAAAGACCTATTGCTTGTATAATTGCCTATATTTTCTGGGACTCCATTATTCGCAACCCACTTCTCTGTGATTTACCATGCTGGAAATATATTCATACCTCTCTCCTTTCTGTACTTTTTATGATTTGAACAGAGTTGAGAGTCAAGTTGAAATTTTCTATATTCATGAGACCAAAATAACAGTCTATTGCAAAGTGAGCCTGTGGGGGAAAATGGGAAAGAATAACATAACAAATCCAGACAGAGAGAGCCACATAGCTGTGCCACCACCACTTCCAATCTGTAGCCGGAGATGAGTATCAGTCTGGTCAAAGAGCCTTCCTGTGTGCCGGAGCCGTCCTTGGAACTATTTAATCACAACATGGAACACTGTGGCAAATTTTAGCTTTCTGATTGGCCCACGCTTGACAGCCATGACCATATGGTGGGAAGTGATATACCTACCTGCTATCTTCCTGTGAGTGATGTCTCCAGTAAAAATGATTACTTCATTTAACCACGCATTATTCGGCTGGCTAGGGGTTGTAGCAAAATAAAAATGTATTAGGCCATCGGGTGGTAAAGCACAGCACATCAGCTGAGCCTTTGGGGCTGTCCGTGTGATTGCCTCAAATGTGACTAGTTTCTTAAAAATAAATCGGTAATAAATCAGAAATATTGAAAAAGTGTTTTATGTAAGGAGACCAGTCCTTGAAACAATGTGGCACACAGCTGTCTGCACCGTCCCTTAGTTTATATCGCTTTAATGTCTTTTCTTGATCATTTCAATTTATTTGATATAAGTAAGAGATGTGGTTCACTTGTTCTCAACCTGAGGGTTAAAAGACAGTAGAGAAAAACTAGACTATGATTTATTTTTTATTAAACAATAAAACATTACTTCAGTCCACCCTTTTAGCATTTATAAGCTGTATTTATTTTTATTCATTTTAATTTGATACATTTCTTATAACACACAATAATGAAGTTAAAAGATACATTATGAATGTACTGGTAGCCTATGTCAGCAACTATAACTCCTCCCTATAAAAACAGATACAGTAAACAGTTGTCATTAGTTCAGAAATGTATTGAAGTTACATGTACAATTAACTTGTCTCCATGCATCTGTTGTGTTCGAAGTGGCATTCATACTACATTTAGTACTTGCAAATACGGTAACGCGAAAGTGTCAGTGACTCAGCTAACAACAAATCACAGACATGTAAATTGTGTTGATTGATTCAAAGACGATGTCGATAACGAAGTGGTCACAAGCACAAAAACGTAGGAAACCACTGTTGTACTTTTGCATTCAGTAATAAATGTTGTTCACACTGCCCTAAACACAATGCCAGCTTATGGTCGATTTCACAGTGGCAAGTGAGACGCCTCACAATTGAAAATGCGTCCTGTTTAGTGATATTTGATAGAAATTACATTTACATACCACATGTCTCATAGAAGAGGCAGCGGAGATATGTGGCATTTAGGTAAATGTCACCCTAAGAAATAAACAGTCTCAGAGTTTCATTTCACAAGCACAGACCATTATTCATTAGTGCTGACTGACATACACCACAATTAGAACAATTAATATATTTTAGAGCAACAAAGCAACAAATAAATGCCAGTGAATGATCTTTGGTGCTAGAAATCTTGTGTTAAATGATGGAAATACAGGATATAATTTAGCAATTACCATTTTGCATGCCACATGTGAATTTGAAAATACTACATGTCATTGCCTAGTTCAGCCATTAAACCAACAAATTCAATAATGTTCTCATTATGCATGTGCTCGTGGAGTGTGCACGCTTTTAATGTTGGAAAAACTAGGGCTTTTTATGAGACCCTGTTGTGCATGAGCACAGAGACAATATTAAGTTACAAAATTGAGTTATCATCTCAGCTAAGTGATTCCCAAGGACTCTTATTACATTACCCAATGACATACAGATATATACGGCAGTAAACTGAATATTAAGAAGAGCATGTGATTATATCAATCTGGGATGGTAATGAGAGAGAAATAATTCAGGGCTCGCAAGGACTCGAAAGGAAGATCACATGTGTACCCACTGTTCGAAGGGATCTTATGGTATAATTATACAAGAAGATTATTAAAATTAAATATTCAATACTGAGTACAGGGCTTTGGCTGTTACAGCTACTCCACTATTCCAGCCCCACTACTATTGTATCATTGGTATCCAGCCTAAAGATTTGTCACTGTGTTGTTACTCAATACTGAGTGTTATCATAGCTATTGACCTTATTAGTAGTGGGAATGACAGTTTGCTGTAGAAATTATAAGATGCCATGAAAATCTTCTCCTCCTCTCTATTCAAAGGTAAATTCTACAAACAAGCCTCTGTCACTGTCACTGTCAAGGTGGTCTGATAAGTGCCGACGAGAACTGACATGGCTGCTGATAGAGAGGAAAAACACAAAGCATGCAGTATGTGGGATTCTGCACTGCCGCTCCCGATTCCTCCTTATCACGCAACTATAAATCAGTCATAACCAACTGCTGAGCTATGACAGACAATGTTGTCCTGGACACCTTCATATATTTACTCTCCTTTGTTTACACTTGACACGTACACTTACTATTTTATTTTCACTTAACCGCCTACATCACTCAGAGGCACATTTTCATCACAGAATAGATGGAGTTTTTGTTGAGGACACACTGCATGTTCCCATCAATGTTCCCTCTAATTTTCAAAACACCTGAGCAGAAATTCAACTCCCCTGATGACCTGCTTGAGCGGCTTTGAGCGAAAGCTCAAGCATACACAGTACGTGTACGTCCACATGCTGGTGCTATGGCCTCACCTCTCCAACTCCAAATATCATGATTAATATATAGTAATATGATTTTTATATATATATATGCTCATGATTAATAATTGATTATTTTGAAAACATTACCTAGGCTACTCCAGTTACAGTTAATGATAACAAAATACAATATTGTTTTGGCAAAATAGATTTTGCATTTATTGCCCTATGAACAATTATGTCAAAAAATAACTAACATCAAGTTGATGTCATCAACTCTTGGCACTAGCATTCTTGATATGAACCGTAAAGAGAGGGATGGAAACATTGTCCACTCCACACTTTCCCCTCTGAAAACTCACCTTTTACTTTTGCGTCACTGCACGTCTTGCTAACGACTCCAGTCTCGGTTGAAAAAAAAAAAAATGTCGCCGACTTTCACCGGTGTTCCCTCGTCCGTATTTGTACTGTGACCACAGACTGTGACAGCCACTCCACTTTCAACGACGCGCGTTTTTTCTTTACCTTTCCGGCAGTCTCACAACCCTCCCGTTTAGCCATGGCTGAATTGCTATGCAATAACAAAAACGCCACAACAGCGGCTACCTCTCATAACACATTGATTGGCTGTCAAGCTAAACAACCGCTGCGTATTGGCTGGGCAGCGCCTCGTGGATATGTTTTTTTAAATGATGACTGGCTGACAGCACCACTGTCACCTGTCACTCATTGCAGTGACAAATGCCCACAGAGGTAATAAATTTCACAATTCAAAGCGCACATTAAGGAGAAATAAACCGTAAACTAGTCGGGGATATTCGAGTGTGTAACTTTTTTTGTCTTCTGCGCAAAGAGGTGGGGAGCAGTGCGCAATTGTGCAGTAAAACACCTTAGAGGGAACAGTGGTTCCCATTCTCTGAAACTGAAACTTTTCTTCATGTTACGCTTTTTTTACACAGTTTTTTTTCTGCAAAATTGGACAATTTACCTTGAACTACATGGCTCTTCATCAAATTGGGTTTGTAAAGAAACACATTTGTTGAAACTGTATAAAGATAACATGAATATGAAGGCAAGTTTACTCAAGGTTTATGCACAAATCCAACATTTAAACGACCATTTCTATCACAGAATTCAATCCACAGGGAAATGCTGTTTCCCCACTGTTTATGGTTGACCTTAATATCCCCCAGAGGCAATTTAGTCACTTCAAACAGGTAGAACATTTTCAACCTGTTGCCAAATAAAACCGTCCTTTTTTTTTTTACCACCTCCTGTTTGTTACAATCCATTACGACAGATGATGACCCTTTTCGTCAGCCAGAGATAAGACATTGCCCTTGTCAAAAGCTATCAGCAGAACTCCTCTCTGTGACAAGCAGATTAAATTCACTGCCTGATAGCCTCCTTGAATGATGTGACAAAATAGAGAAATTAAGCATATTTCACTCCTCTTCAAAATTCTGTGAGACACATCTTCATGACCTGATAATTGCACTGAGATTTCTGGTGCCAGAAGTAGCCTAAAGCATATAGAAATGGGTCCATGATTGGAAGGTTATTGGTTTAAACCCCTGACACCCCCCTCAACACCTTGAAGGGGAGAATGAACAAGTACTCCTCTCTCTTTCTCACTAGCAAATGTTGAGGTGCCCTTGAGCAAGGCAATTAACTACTATGTGCTCAAGTGAAATGACTGAATGGCTGATATCAAAAACCCGTCTTTGTGTGTGGCAGCTCCCAGATGTGACTGTACGTCATTATGTAGCTGTGAAGTTGGCAGGGTCTGAAAAAGGAGCAAGGAAAAAGTAAAGGACTAAACTGTATTCATTAGGTGGAAGTCTGCATGTAACAGGCTAAAATGACCCACAGTGTTCCCAAAAAATTGGCATCAGGACTGATCCCTGTGTATTTTAATGGCTTGGTGTTGCTGAAATGCACCCAATCAAATGTCACTATGTGACATTCATTGACTGCACTTTTCCGTGTCTTGTCTCCTCACATCTACTGCTGCAGTGCTGCTCTTCTTGAGGACAGTTTTTTTTCGTGATCACTGGCAAAATGGACATATTCACTAAGCTCCAATGCTAATGACTCTATAATTAAAATCCTTTATCTTCCCACTCTGAGTTGTTAAAGAAGAGCTCTGTTTGTGTAAAGGTAGCAGCGTTTTTAGCTGATTGTTGCTTTTGGCATTTAAAATGACAAATGTCACCAGATGCCAGTCTAACAAACATTAATTCTGTGAATAACTTGGCTGTTGTCAGGGTTATAGAAATGTAGCAAAAAAACTAACACAAAATCTAATATGGCGGAATTTTACGTCACAGGATGCGTTTCATGTTTATAGATGTTTGATTGCTTGATCAGTTATTATTCTTTGCGAGTGTATACACAGTCTAGAAGAAATTTGCTTTGAAGGAATGCCCGAGGACAGTTGCCTGACCTAGAACCAGTGCATGAAAGAAATTACTCTGTGATCTAGAGTAAATAAACTGCATTCACAATAACATTGTAAAGCAGGAAAGTGAGGTGCTAACAGAAGTGAATTGCAATTTGCCCTCCATCAAACTGAGTTAAAATGCACTTCTGTCTCTGAAATTATTTGCATTCTGGGCTGTGTGAAGTTATTTGTTTGTTTTCAGCCATTTAGTTTAATAAGGCTGCTAATATCAATTACTCTAAAGATTGCCTTGTGTCTTTGTCTCTGCTACCGGGGTTATGCACTCGGGGGAGATCAGAGGCAGGAAGAGATCTAACCTCTAAACACACGATTTCTAATTGCTCTGACATTGCTCACGCCATTGGGCCTCATTTGTATGTTCAGGTGAAGGAGCAATTTGGTCTAATGCACTGACACAGATCATTTCCCTCCACCTCTTCTCTCGCTCCTCACCTCTCTTCATCAGGCGAAGGTGGACGGGCAGAGAGAGTAATATACTGAACCCATCTGTTCATCTGTCAGACCTTTTCTCCTCACAATTTATGGCACGTCTATTTGTTGAAGTGCCTTCCCTCCCACGGAGGCCCCCTCCGAGAGAAGCCGCAGAAGTGAACAATCCTCTCACTGGTTTCACAACCTCTGAAGCAGATTTGATGTGTCCAGCCAGATCATTTGTGATGGAGGCTTCAGATGCATTCTACACTAATGGCAGTCAAGGCTACAAATTGCACCCACTTATACCCATATCTCGGTAAGCCTACTGTCTGCGCGTGAGGAGTCTGCCTGACTCCGGCGAGACAGGTGTGCTCCTGGCAGCTCTCTCTGAAGTATTGTCAGGCGTCTTTTAGCAGTTCCGCCCCTATCAAAAGCAGCAAGGGAGACAGGGAGTGGGTGATCCTCTCTCCCCTAAATCAGCTGCTTCCTTTGATCTACTTTGCTAGGTTCACTTGGTTTGGATTATGAAGCCATCTTTATATGCACACACACATATTTTATCCAGCAGGAAGCCAGAATCTATGCCATCTGACACAACCTCTAAAACAACAGCTGATTAACAACAGAAGGCCGATCCATTCCCTCTGCGAGGAAGCTCGGGATTCACCATTGCTCTTATGGCAGACATATGGTAATTTTTTTTCACTTAGCATAAATTATAGTCTAGTACACTTCTGTGCCTGTGCTGGAGGTCTGCTACTAGTGTTGTCACATAGCATTAATGCAAGACATCAGGTTTCACATTTATTTACAAGAAATAGCAAAGGAAAAGTTGCTGTTTCCATTTTCAGTCCTCATCAACATTAGTCATCATACTGTACTCAAACGGCATGACACTCGGATAAAACCAATCCTATAAAGAACAGGAAACACTTGAAGCTCTATTACTGCGTTTGCTATCTGCAGCTTGAATTGTGTCACACCTGAGTGTATGGCTGAAGTGGACTTGTAACTGGAAGCTTGTGTATCTGTGTTTTCACGGAGGTTGAGGAAGTGCAATACAAGTGGAGAAAGTCAACAGCAACACTCAACCTCCCTACAACAGCCGCTGTCAAGGTGTTGTCGACTACTCACGCGGACCTTCTCGCTGTGAATGTAACCGTAGAAGGATACTCTAAGTGCGAATGGCAATCAGCGGCACATAGACACCTCGTCATCTGCAGAATTAAAGCTCTGATTGTCTGAACATTTAAGTGATCACTGTGAAATTGCCAACTCTCTCTCTCTCTCACTGTCTGTCTCCTCTCTGCTCCTGGTGTCTCTATCTGGCTCCTTTCCAAAGCAGTCTCCCTCCTGCTTGAACTTCACCACAGAGTGTCACTCGACATGAAGTCACACTCACAGGACGAGGGTATAAATAAACAGACAGGGTTTGGGTGGCACAGTGGCTCACTGTCACCTCAAAGCCGGAGGATCTTGAGCTTGTTCAATGTGTGTGGAGTTTGTGTTCTCCTCATTCGAAACTCGTCCACCCACCCTAAAAGAAGCACATGTTGGGCTTTAGGAATAGTCTTGCCGAGACATTGGCTTGGTCCTTTGGTGTTCAGCTAATATCCCAGTTTCTTGAAAGCATACTTCACCTGACTGCACTCTATGTTTTTAAGGTACACAGATTTAATATTTACACTGTAGGTCAGTTCAGGTTGCTCCAAAGCAATCACAGCTAAACTAAATAACAGCCAGATTGCTTGTAGAATTAATGAAAATTCTACGAGCGGGGCGGATGGTACTGTATGTTAAAAAGATGAACAATTTTAATTCAATCTTAACTTGATTTCATAAAAAGCAAGATTTTATTAATAATACATTTTTTATGACGAAGCCATACAATATTTATGATTGAGCACTAATCTGAAACTTCTTGAAAGTTAGCCTTCCCTAAATATATATATATATGTGATAGTGAAGCACAAGTGATGGAGTAGAAAATAAATACTGTGAAAGATATATTTGCCTGTATTTCCCAAGTGGATTCAAAAAGTCTAGATTGATTTGATAAAAACTGACTGTACGTCAAAAAATGTAAGTGTGTATTTTGTTTGCCGTCGTCATTTGTCTCGCATCCAGACTGATCAGTATATCAAACATAGGTCATGGCTACAACCTGTCATTGATCTGACAGCCCAACTGCACTTATTACTGCCCACATTTTAGGATTATTGATTTTCTTTTCTGGCTGCATGTTCTCTACAAATGTCTTGAAGCTGTCTTTTAAAGTGGTGCTAAACTGAGGTACGGTTTAACATGTGATGGATACACAGATATGATGACAGATTATTATTGGTTATTGAAACTGAATGACTAACCAGCCTGCGTCAGTCATTTTTTTTTTAACAGTAAAGAAAATGCTAATCAGTGTCGCTAGGTGTGACTCATGCGTGACACAGTTGCCACTGCACATCTGACAACAAGTTCGTGTCAGTACACGCTAGAGTGATAAGTGCAGAGACTCGAGTGGGAATGAGTGTTAAAGAGGTTTATCAAATCAAGTGTGGACTTGCGTTATTAGTTCACGTCTGCTCAAATGGGATAATTTTGTGTTTTAATTAAAACAAGTGAAAACCTAAGCACAAATGTATAATACCAATTATTTTATTAATCGGTCTTATTTTCTCGTTTGATTCAAAAGCAAATCTATCAGTTAACTGTATAATGGACTCTCTGAGTGATTACTCTCGCTTTTGTGAGTTCTATCTCCAGTATAAAAGATCATTATACCCAACACTAACTATCTCTGCTGAAGCGTCCCTTCTTCAGTGAGTGAACAGCAGCATGTCTTCACAGATGTAGGGCCAAGCTGCAGCCTTCCATGGCACATCCGTTTGGAGTGACAGGCTGCCATTCTGATTTAAGCTAATAAAAAATAACCTCCACTTCGCCTCCAGAGCTGACATATTGCATATGCGGATGCAGGAGGAGCAGCAATTTATTTCTTCACAAGGGGTCACTTGTATTTTTAATAATTCATCCAGCATATGTTGAGTTGTCAGTTGCCGCGCTTTGATCAAAAGCTAGCCTGTCTCTCGCTGGGCCATCAATTTCCAATGAAAGTATTTGGACTTCAGCGCACACCTGCCATGAACGTGGCACGTAGCTCATCCTCGTATCGCCTTGCATAACACTGCGAAATGGTTTACTCTGAGAGAAGGATTCTTCTGTGGTCGTCTGTGGGAATGAAATGTTGTCATTGCATTCACATCATGGTGGTAAGTAGATGTTTAAACAGCCTAAGACAGAAAGTGGCAGAAATAGAATTTCCACAAGTCTTGCCTTCTGCTGCCCTCTTGGGATGTCCATGCTCCTTTGGCTCCCCTCCTTTAGTCTTAGTGTTGTTTCCTTTCACTGCCTGCCAATTGAGCATTATTATAAAGTTTGTTTTATTCTGCTGTTCAGTCAAATTAGCTCCATCACTTCTCTCCTCCATGTCTCTGCACATTTCTGTTTTGTTAAAGAAGAAAGAACATTTCTGTTAATGTTGTTGCTCTCACTTCTGCGTGTCTTTTGTCCTTAGGGGACAATATAGTTTACAGCCTCTGTGGATGCTTTAATAGCTGCCAATTTGGTACGTTAGACACGTTTTTTTACTTGCGTATTTCTGTTGTATCATTGTTTATACACACTTGCCCCTTGATACAGGTGCGACATGGTTACAGTGTTCAGAAAACAAGCAGATGAAACACTTCACCACCACCCAGCCTCTTCTGTGTGGCGGAAAAAGGAGCTCAATCAAATAACAAAAATAAGACAAGCACAAGAGTGTAAAATAAAAATGCTAATCTCCTAAGGGAATAGGAGACAAAGTTTCAAGTGTCTTTCCATATACTAAACACACGCCACAGTTTTTTATTTGTAGTTTTTTTGGGGTAAGTTGTGATATTGCTGTCTGACACCTTGTAGTTATTTAAGACCCAGCTTAGTATTCATGCAAACATAATTAGAGTGTAAGTAGACTAAGATACCATTTCCCACAAGGTAGTGAGGGGTAGTTGGATAATAAAGTTATGTTTCTATGGCAACTGCCTGCACAGATACAATATCAAGGAAGAGTGAAGAGCAGAGGAGGGGGGGTAGACAAATTCATGAGACTTTGAGTGTGTCTGTCTTCCCTCTCAGAAAATGGTCATCTTGTACAACCACACACTGAGTAATTCAGACTCACAGGTCCACTGAACACACGTCTGTCTCTCTCTCTGTCTGTTTGTCTGTCTCTCTGTCTGTCCATCTATCCATCAAATGTATGAATTCTTTATCTAATGGCAGTTTCATGGTAGATATATGAATAATATATGAAAAATATTCCTTCCTGGAGCTTTGCTGTAAGTATGCCACAGTGTGTAATGTAGGGTACGAAATAATATTTTGGCTTTTCACTGTAATACTGTGCTATGACATTTGACTGGGAGAGTCTATTGATAGTTCGTAGAGCTACACTGTGCATATTTCTAACCGTACAGTACAGGCTGTTGTTTTAAAAAAAGGCATCTCTATAGAATGTATACTAAATATATTCAAGCAACTTACATAAGAAGTGGAGCAGAGTTTAATTCCCAGTTTTCATGAGAGATGTAAAATACAGTAGTGATGGGCACAACATGTACTATAACACCACCTCAGTCAAACTGTGGTGGAACACCTGTCTGCTGTTGACATTATTGAATTAAAGATTTGAGACGTGTCCCTTTTTGAACGGTTTCAATAGGATAAACACAACCCTGAAATGCTTATATTCAAGCATTTCCCTGCATACTAGTGAATATTTTGCTTAATATATTTGTACTTTGTCTGGAGTATGACTTTGAATGCAGGTCTTCATAGGATTGTTCTAACCCCATTGTATTGCTCATTTACTGAGAATAAGTAAAGGATGTAAGGGCTTTTTCCGCCATTGGATGTAGTCCGGCTATACTGTAATTGTGTCCCGTTCGATTGAAGAGGTCTTAATTACTGAAAAATCTAATTGGGAAGAGACGGTGATGAGCCGTTTTCCACTGCTCAAACCAATTCTGCGTTACTGTTGCTGTTGTTTTATTCCACCACTGGGATCCTGCAAGCAATGTCAGACGTTGGTTATTTTTGAGTGATATTTTCACTGTGACCTTGAGAAGTAAAATTTCACTGTAATTGGCTGCACATTAACAGGACCATTTGTGCTCTATTTTGACCCATCCCTCCCACGTTCCTTGTCACCCAGGGACCTAAACAGATGTAGAAATTCTTACAGGCTCCCCTATAATGTCTCTGCTTGCGGTTCTGTTAGTTATTTTAGAGGCTGGATTTGTGTGTGTGTGTGTGTCAAATAAAAACTCTTTATACGCTCTTGTTTATTTATCTCAAGCAAATGTAGTTTCCCCTGTGTTTCTTTAATTATATCACTGTGCTGCCGTCATATTGAATCAACATTTTATTACATTTCATTATTGTACTGAACTGAAAAATACAACTACAAAAATAACTTTGCATGATAAGTGCTCCGTGATGGAACAGGATGAAACTTTCGCTCTTAATTTTTTCTCAGGAGAGAAAACGCATTAACTACTTGTTTGCTTGTTTGTTAAAAAATCAAAGTAAATATAAAAATGTTATTTTAGAAGACTGCAATTCGTCCAGACAACACTATGCATCCATGCAATGATATTGTACTATACATAACAAGTGGGGCTTGGAGACAAAGAAAACAAAAGCTTTGGGTAATGACCAAACAACACTGGAGAATTACTATGCCTGATTAGAAAAACATAATGACAAACTGCCACAAAAGGCATTTTTGGTTGCTGTTGAAGTTGTAACTTGTTTATTGTGGCTTCAGAATAGACACTTTCTGTGTCTGACCACATTGCTGCACGGCTGATTTTCCAGGTCTGGTGTTTATCTTTTGCAAGTCTGATTTCATTCACATAAATAACAGAGAGCCATCTCTTTCATAGTCTGACTGCACAAAACAATTTCCTTCTGCAGCTCTTATTGTAATAAACAAATTGATGACTACAGAGATGTGAAAATGATCTTCATGAGCCTTATTTGTGTGTGTGTGTGTGTGTGTGAGAGAGAGAGGCACCATTTCTGTCTGATTTGCTCCTTTTGTGTCTGAGTGATATGTGTCGACATTACACTTTCGATTTCTTGGTCCTAAATGATTCCACTTCCATTTTAATTTTAAAGCAGTGAAATTTAATGCTGATTAGTCTGCAGCTAATCTGTGATAATTACTTAAGATATGAAATGTATTATATTACCATTATCTCTGCAATTATACAATCCATAAAAATGTCTCTGCAGGTTTTACAAAATTAACTTTTCAAGGATTTCTGTTTTAATTTTAATTACTGCATGTAGTTTTGAAGAATGTTTACAAGTTACATTAATTACAGTCAACCTGGAGACAATACTTTAATTGAGAATTCAGCAACACATGTAAACCTGTATTAGGGCTGTTTCCAAGGACTATATACGAGTGTCTGTCAGTTTTGATTAATTAGCAGGTTGTCCCACTTATCACAGCAGAGCTTAATTAAACTCCCCATTCATTCCCCATCAGTGGACGTTTGATTAATTTGAGTTTTTGTGGATAAATTGAATGATATGTAGAATGAAAGAGAAATTACATTTGTACTCATGAGCATGAATCTGAAATTCTGAATGATCTCTGAGCTGAGTCTGCAGGATTTTCAGCAGAGTCTGAGCACCACAACACTAATGGGTAAATTTAGTTGCTGTGATCAGTGACGGCTTGATTTAAATCAACTGGTGCAAATGTCCCAAAGCTGCAGAGATTAAGTTAATAAAACATGAACTGCAAGGGGAAAACCCTCTCAACACACCATCTGAGCTATTCTCACAGTGAAGTTTGACACTGTATACAAAGTGCTAAATTACCTGCCAAACACCCTGATATCCCACCTTCTATTTTCTACAGTACATGAGGTACCATTCACCCTGCAAAGTGTATTTATTTTCCCACTGTGTCTCTCTGAGTTATGGACCCTATTTGGACTGAGAGCAGTGAAGAAATGCAGCAGAGAGACAACAAGAGGCCTAAGCTGCTGCTGGATTTTTTTGTTTTCACAGAATTCTTGAATTTATAAAAAAAACTAAAAAAAAACTTTTACCGTCCTCAATGATTTTCTGCATGTCATAACCATTTTATTTACTCTCATTTTATTAAGCCGAGATTTCCTTAAGAGCAAACTAAGAGCACTTAATGTCAATGTGAGACTACGTTTTATACATGAGGTAAAGTCACCAACTTGTCTATAAGCCTTTTCTGTGCAATCCTGTGGTGGCTGTAAGTAGCTCACATTAAATCTGGTCAAACATATTTACAAGTATACCCCAAAAATTCAGCAGGGAATATACAATATACAACAAATATAATGATTATTTGATAAGTCAATTACAAAAAACAAAACTAATTTGTTATCAATTAATCAGCTGTGGCCTTATGTATTTCTAGTAGCCAGTTTGACTTGAAGTAAAGAAGGAAACTCAGACCTCAGAGTTCAGTGTTGTGTTGATAATGTGCATAACAAAAAAATAAATTATTTCTATTTCAGGAGAGAACATAGTAATGAAACAAACACTGTCTTCAGCTGGGAGCAGTGGTAACCGACAAATTAAGTGCCGTAATATGAGCTGATAATGCAACCAATAAATATGCTTATCTCATAAAGGTTGCTCAATTATGTCTAATTACTAGGTGGACAGGAAACAATTAGTTAAGGCGATGATGCTTAATCTGGAGAAAAGGATGAGTGCTCTCCGTAAAGTGTCCATGTGTTATCATCACCCCTCTGTTAAGGATTAAAGGAATGTTAATATATGCGTTTACCAAGGGAGGTGATGCTAAGCCAGCGCCTGGCTAAAAGCAGGGAATTATGAGAACAGGAAGAGGACTCGGGGTCCTTTGATCGGATTACTGTATTTACTCAGCAAGTGTTTGTAACTCAGGTGCCTCAGCTACTCACGGCATCTGAAGCATGGGCTATTATTTCCTCTGATTGGAACATTGTTAATTCACTCTTTCAGCCGATCAAGAAACATTCTGGTGACAACGTGAAGCAAAACTTTTTTAACTTTCAACTTCATAATATAGCCAGATTAACGTTTCAAATTCTGTGAGACTGCGTATGACACAATCATTGTTCCAGGCAGCGCTCTCCGCAATCCAACCCTTACTTGAGAAACTCCCCCCATTTCAGAAATTTATTAGGGGATTTGTATTTCTAATGACACCTGCGCCCTGCCACCAGAGCAATGTAAATAATCCCATCACAGAGACCCGACTCATCAGCGACAGGCTAATCCCTTGTTTAAGGCAGTTACACCGACCCCACCCATTAATACTTTCTTCATAAAGACACAGCTTAGCATACATTATAGAGTTATAATGTGGTGAATGCTTACAGCCAACTTGAGAAATCTGGCTCTCTGCTCCAGGAAGAACATGTCACCTCTGCTGGTTTCATAAAGGGCTCTGCCACGCCGCATCACAGCTCCCTTTTTCAAATGCAGGGAAAATAAAAAATAAAACCCTCATTTCGGTGATGTATTGGGACAGAGTTAGAGCAGTAATAAATTAGACCAAGCCAAAAAGATTTAGTCCTTGGAGGAAAATGTTAAGAGAAACGGTGGAGTCAGACACAAGAGCTAAGATTTTGTGACGACCCCTCTCCCCAAGTAGTTGCATTAGTTCTCAAACTTATGCAGCTTCATGGTACGTGACTCAGTAAAGCAGCAGAGGAAAAATCATCCAGCATGTTCTCTCTTGTTAGCTGTACATATTTGCAAGTGAACTGTAATTTGCAATTTACATAGTAATACATTGTTTTTTTTTCAGCTAAGTTGTCTAAGTTTGTCAAGTAAGGCGGTACACTTTTCTGCTGAACCTTCTTAATATGTGTAGACAATATATACTATATACAGTATAGGGATAGGCTTACAATATGTGGTTTATCTCAAAACTGTGCCAATTTCTATGCTGTCTCCATGGATAGAAACGTACAGTTTTATGTTGACAAGTCCAATAACTAATTTCTAAGATTCCTTTGTGACAGGCAGCTTTTGCTGTGTGTTGCATTGGTCTTTATATTGCCGACCTCATTTCTCCACAACAATCAATTATACAGTACAATTGATACAAAGGGTACATTCACATTTACATTTAGTTCACTATTGAATAAAATGAATAAAAGTATATGTTCACTGAAATGCACAAAGCAACAATATGAATACATTGTTGTTGAGTGTATATTTCTGTGGTGTTTTTAAATAGATCTGTAAAATGTTAGCTGTTGAGACCATTCTACAATTGAAACAAAAATAATACATTGAGAAGAGTGCCCATATTAGTCTGAGCCCATTTATGTCATTTGGCCAAAATTAAGCCACATAGCTCTGCAGGCGTGTGATTAAAGGTTATGGCATCCTCGTCATTATCCAAGCTCTGATTACTGTTCAATTTTGCTGCGTAGCAGCAATAGCCTGATAGCTGCAAAGATGCCTCTTGAGTGTTTTCTCTGCTCGTAAGAAATGAAAGCAGTCTAACTTTACCATACTGGCAACAGGTCAGATAAACACAGTACTAACAGCTGCATATTACACTCAGATAATGTGAACTTCACTCTAACCTCTCTGTCATAGACATGTGACAATAAAGCTTTCGTCAAATAGCAGTCAACGGAAGAGTACAGCACATTAATGACAACACGTGTATTGTACACTAACTCAAAATAGCTTAGTAGATGAACGTGATCACGTCAATGTCAGAGATGACAGGAATATGGCATATGAATGTTCCAACACATCTGTGGGGAAGTGGAAGTATATAAATAGAGGATTTGATACCTAAGGATATGAATCCTCAGTGTATCACGGATCGTATTCGTCAAAAACAAATACAGAAACCTAGGGTTAAGGAAGGTGTGGGAAGTACAAATTATTTGTACAATCTCTGTACGGATGTGTTGGAGACGCTCTAGCAGTTTCATTCACTGTGATGCCATTGCTGCACTTTCACTGCAGTTAAATCAGCCTTGAATCTTATGGTGTTGAAAGGGTTTGTTTTAATAGCTTTTTGGATTTATCTGTTGGGAGTTTGCGTTGACCCTGTAGGTGTGTATTGGAGAGCAGCACTCCCTGCAGCTAAGTGCTGCTCTACAGTGAAATGAAAACAGTCTTGACGGTGAAAACTATGAAAATAAGCCAAAAGTTGAAAGAACAAGACTTATCCTTAAAAACAGGGAAGGAAGAATACTAGTTCTGATGTTCCTTTGTATTCTACTTGATTCATTATTTGTTAGGGTTTTTACTCATTCCTACCCTCAAACCTATGTACTGTGGCACTTAGACCTGCAAACATTTCCATTACAGTTCTCAGCATTATTATTTCATAGTATATTATTCCATTGCATTTACTGCATTCACATTACTGGCTGCAATCTCCATGTGCCCCACATGCCTGAACGCACATTTGATGCTTTTTATACCTGTTGTCTGGTCATGTGTGTGCAGTTCAATGTTGTATACCCTGTTCCAATATTTGGTGCAGAGTTTGACGTTAGAAAGAAGTCTGGGGTCCTGTTGCTTCAATAGGAGATACAACTAATCAACTAAAGGAATTTTTATGTAAAATAATATGCATCCATTATCTACTAGGGATGTCATGATACCAAGAACTTGGCTAGTCAGTAGTAATACCAATAAAATTTCCTAATTCTTGATACCAAATTAGAGCAAAAACACAGCAAAAAATAGAAACAAAGGTGATGAATGTTCTGCTGCTAGAGGTGTCAGACCTGAAATCACGGTACTGTAATACTGTAATTTGGTCTTAGAGGACCTGCTGCTCACGTTGTTGTCATTGTAGTGCATTAAACATCTGCAAATACATAAATATTGAACGGAGAAATTACCACCAATGAGTAAACCTTTCATCAAGTATTCATGTGTACAAATCCAGAGGAAAGAGTAGTGAAATAAATTGAGCTGTTTTTGTGAAAGAAATGTCAAGAAACAAAACGGTCGCTGAGAATAGACACTAATGTTTCACTGCTGTGTTGCTGTATCAACATTTCATTTAATTCACAATGTAGCCCATCATAATAATCAAAACAAAAGCTATGCTTTTCAACTGTAAAACAATTTGAAACATGATACAGGAATCTTACTTGTTAACTTAATGTAGTTTTTATTTTCCAACCACATCAAAACCTACAGGCTCTAACTTGAGGTAGATTTAAGATAAATAATGAACTGCTGACATTTGTTCATAAGTAAGTTTGTAAATAAACAGAATTAGCAGTGCTGATGTGTTTGATAGTTACAACTCCTCTTCTCTTTTTATAGTTTGAAGAACCCATTCATGATGCAGACTGTGTTTTTTTTCTACTACATGCTTAAGTCACAGTTGTTTTTAAAAGCAATGCTTACTGCGATGAAGGTTAATATGGAGTTCAGTCCCCATCCTAAGCACTCAAACTAATTTAACAAAGAAAATGGAGGCAGCCTTGTCTTTTGTCTTTAAACTGGCTTTGATACAAAACTGCTTCAACAGCTGCAGCAGCAAGTTTTTCATATCAAATGAAGAACCAACTCTTTAAACAGAGAAAAGCAAAGCAAATCTATCAGTTCAACTCAGTATCTTGAATTTATTGAACTTGTCTGAACTTTAGTTAACTCAGCTTTACATTTTCTAAACCTGTGAAACAATCTAAGTAAATTTCACTCAGCTTCCATTTTAGGTATCAGGGATGTTTACATGTCATTAACAGAGTATAATGTCAGATCATGAATACACATGATAAGACCAATTCACAACATACAAACCAGACATTTCTTTCTTTTTTTTTTTGGCGTTTTTATTGCCTTTAATTTTTTTTTTTTTTTTTTTTACTATGGTGTGAATAGAGCAACTAGCCTTATGAGCCAGGACTTGTAGTCTGAAAACACACTTCTTCAATATTGTATTTCAGTCTCAAGTGTGACCCTTTGCTCATCTTACAGATCTTTAATAGATGACAAGCTCTGAATTTGAAGAAAATAGCTTTTCATTTATTTAGTTGGTTGTCACAAAGAAGGCGTTAATCATAGGATTCAAGTTAATTTTAAATATCCTTGCTACAACCCATTAATTCTTGCATCAGGACTTTTTCTGCCTAAGTGCCAGAGCCACTAATGCTGGGTACTATCCGTCCTCTGCCCTCCTGCTGGCCAGGAGTTTCTAAGGATCATGTATGACCAAGGATGACATCATGCAGCAATACCCTCCAGGGTCTGTAGCTCCCCAGCTCCCTTCATGCTGAACTTTCCATCTTCTTTGTAAAAACCACCGTTGCTGCAGTCCCTTTGAACACGATCTGATGACATCGAGTCGTGTAGGGTTGGCTGAAGTTTGTGTATGCAGACTGTGCTGTGGTTTTTGTTTACTATTGCTGTTGTTAAAGGTCCCGTAGAGATAACTGCTTCGTTGGGTGTGGGCATCATTGTGCATCTTGTGAATGTGTGTGGTCCTGGTCTGTCTCATTCGTTGCTCAGGGTAGAAAAAAAAAAGCTGGAAACAAAATCTTGTCATGAGGACATGATGAGTTGTGACTTTGATTTCATTTGAGCCTAAGAATAATTAACAACTGTCCAGCTGTTCAGTATTGTTTTTAAAAAATCTGATCAGGAGTGACATATTGGGGAGGTGCAGGTGTACCTCTTGCCAACCAGCTGACTGTCTAAATGGATTTATGCTAGCAAAGGGCTGTAAGAGGCCATAGTGCTTTCTGATTACATCAGAGACTGACAAAGTGACAGATTGTTGCTGGCCAGGGATGATTTCCTATATTACATGTACTTTTCCCCTCAGAACTATTGTACCTCCCCATGAGGTAGAAACTGCTCTTGCACACAAACGGCAACCTTTCATCCAGACCCAGGCTCTCTATGGCTGTGCCTTTGGCCTCTAAATAGCTGGACCTGCTCCTGAGAGTTTGATAATCATATTGCAGTTTCTGCACTCTCTGCTGGATGGTAATAGATCAGCCTCTACCTCGAAGGTACATGTGGCCACCATCATGGCCCACATGGTGGAGTGTGAAACCAAACTGTATGGTCTCACAGACTTCTTATCTGTTTTCCAAAGGGGACTCGGTGGTAGAAGCCTTATGAGTTCCACTGTGGGATTTGTACCGAAGCCAAGTTTTGAGTGCTAGAAGCGCTTTGTCTGCTCCCGTTTGAACCCTAGGGGAGGCCTTAGTCAAAGAGGCCGTCTGCCAAAACGGCCTTTCTTCTTGCTAAAGCCGCAGCAAAGAATGTGGATAAGTTCCACACCTTGTTCATGAGCCAAATGTGCATGTGCAGGAACTCCTCATTTCTCCCCAAAAGACTGTCTGCTTTCCATGCCAGTCAGGCCAGTGAGTTGGCAGCATATGACCTTGCTCACCAACAATGTGACGGGGGGGAGAGTGAGGCTCACACTGTACAGATCTGAAACACCACTCACGCTTTGTTGAGAGTCATTCCATGTCCATGTCTCCATGTCCAGGGCTCTAGTGATGGGTGTGGCGCCGACATCACAGGACCTGCAGGTGTCTCTGCCAGAAATGACCAAAGGAGACTTGTAAAGGCGTTAACTTTTATTCAACAAGATGACAGAGCCTTTAGATATCAATGATCAGCTTTACAAACACAGAGTATGTTTGCTCCATCTGGAATAAAAACTTCCAGGTCCACAGTCCGGTGAACTCCGTAGCCATCATAGAGGAGTAAGTTACGATCAGATTTAGCAGGCCAAGCTGTTGTATGTGCCGTGTGTGTGTGTGTGTGTGTGTGTGTGTGGTGTGGTGTGGTGTGGCTACCCGGGCTTGACTGTGCACTGTTGACAGTTCTTCAGTATCAGTGACGGTACTCTCCATATCATGGCAGAATCTGATGTGCCAACAACATCAGCCCATTGGGGACATGATTTCCTCCAGCCTTGCAGATAATAATCTGTGCTGCTGGTGGTTGGGGGGAGCAGAGTAACATTTGATTTACAGATGTGGCAAAGGATGTCTAAACTGCTCTGTGACACCGTGGATCATTGTTGTGAAACAATAAGGTGTGTCGTCGGAGAGAAAAGATTTTAATCGTGATGTTCACATCGGCTTTGTGGGGGTGGAGAATAATGGTGATATGGGTATTCTGTTTGTTTTGTAATTATATATGAATAAAGTTTATAACTGGAATTGCTACTATGCTTTTTGAATAATATCCATAGCTTAGAATAATTGCTTCAGAATAAGTGAGAAACTAAATTATTCAAACACTGATGCAGGATAAAAAATGCTGTCCTTTTGGTTGCCTTCAAACTTATTTATTGCATTGCCAATTTGCTTTGTTTTTATTTAGCACTTTCCAGAGATGGTCCTAATTAAACAGTGTCAGAACTGTGATGATCATTTCTTGAATTTCTGTTGATAAAGTTTGACGTTCTATAAATATCAGTATGACTGTTTAGCAAGTGTTGTGTGATTCATGTCAACTAGAGAAAGTCCACATTTTCTCACAGATTGCTGTTATCGCTTTAGGTCAGAAAGAAATGCATTGAGGACCTCTGTGTTGTGATTTAATGGACAGGAAACACATGCACCTTAGAAAAGCAAGTAGACAAAAAGCTTTTACACAAGCTGGATTGCAACTCTGTTATTTCAGACAGTAACATGGAGTAGCACACAGGAAATGCATTGATATGAAATTGTTAAAGATTTTTTGCCGTAAAGAGTTACTTTGCAGCCAGAGTCAGACTCTGTGCTGGCAATTGAGCTGAAAACTAACAGAAGAGCAACCGAAGGGCAGACCTTTAAAGGCAGCTTTTCAGATTTTTGTTTTAAGACCTGACCTCCTTTGGAGACAAAAAAAAGAACAGAATACAAGTTCATTTTAACAGATTGTATGTGTCCCCTTTCAGCCCAATAATTTCTTGTAATCTTTCACTACATGTTTCTGGGAAGGACTGCGTAATTAGTCATTAAATAATATATACATTTCAGTACATTATAGTTCTAGTCAGCAGGTCATCGAGACATAATGTTTATCTTTCTGCAGAATTTTAAATGACAAACAGGCATACTATTTAACAAATACTGAGAGATTTAACAATTATTTAAATAAATATTGACTTCTGTCTTTAATCTCTGTCATTTTCCCCACTCATAGAAATTTAGTTAGTTTAATGGAAATGGCAACTGCTTCCAGAGTCTCCACAGCAATGCAACTTTTAGTTTAAAACTCAGATAAAATGGGCGGGCCTACTCTGACTCCATTTCCTCATAACTATTCTCATAGTACTTTTCAGGATAAAGCACTAGAGCATTATTAAGACATAATGAGACGCATAAAATAAAGCATTTCCTAATATTGTCACCAGGTTGCCTCACAGAGCCACTGTCTCTGTCATCACTAAACATCTAAGCATGATGACTGTGGCATCTGACAACTTGATCAAACATACAGGGACTGAGAAGTGAAAGTAAATCCTTTAGATCTGTTTGAAAAGTTAACCTCTTTTCACCCATAAAATAAATAGTTCGTTGAGGAGGTACACTGAGAATGTGTGTAAACTATTAAGTGACAAAAACATCAGGTACTGTGTGTTATGGTTGACTTAAAAACACATCATACAGATTACTCTTTTGATCAAAATCTGATTAAATTGTCATGGATTAGTGTGGTGACATCCCAGCACAAAAGAGGCACCGGTTTAAGGATTGGTGTATGTGAAAGTGCGACAGAAAAATTTTAATATTCAGTTTATTAGAGAGAATATGGAAATAGGGCAAGCTTTTGATTATCCACTGGATAAGATCTGAAAAAAGCACCATAAAGATTTAACTCTGAAACTAGGGCTGTCAAAGTCAACATGTTAACGCATGTGATTAATCTGAAAACAATAACGTGTTATTCATTTCAATCTTGAATGCATCATCCCACCCGTGTTGTTCTGTGAAGACCCTCCCTCCCCACTCAGGTAAAATCCGTTGCCATGACTGGTTTGATCACAGACGAGAGTGAGAAAACGCAAACTCTTGGTTTGACAGTGGCAGCGCTAATGACTATCAGACTAGTTGTAAACTACGTATGTCCACGAGTGATTCCTGCATTCTTCGCTTACAATGAAGCCTGTGATGGGATTTGTTTATGAAAATATAGTGCTGATGTGAATTTTTTTTTCACGAATTAACTGTAGGTACAGTGCAGTAGCTACATAAATTACATACTTGAATAATATATAAGAAAGAATCAAAGAAAATACAGGTTAATCAGTATATAATAATTAGTATTTTAAGTAGTAGTAAAGTATTGCGATTTATTGAGTTCATTTTTTCATTGTTTGACAGCCTTACATCTGAAACATTTGTGAGGATGGTGAAACTGAAATAACAATGTCAACTGAGCAGGATTAGATCGATCAGGGGTTCATATTGAGCTGGATTACAGCAGCATGTGAACGGATGAGTTTCACAGTTACACTGCCTCGTGTATTTGCTCGTGGCTGTAAGCAGTAATAGATAATGTCACTGAGCAGTTATCGCATCATTTCATAACACACGTCTGATATATAATTGTGATGTCAATATTATCCTCCCTGTGCACATGGCGTCTGTGCACAGGGTTATACTTGGTTGCTTCACTGGTCTCAGGCAAGGAGTGGATTGTGGCTTGTTTGGAAATATGATGAGTCACATCAAAGTACTGGCGATGCTGTTGTGAGGCAGCGGCTTTGAAGTGCAATGTAACGCCACTGCAGCAATGGCTGCTTATCATGAAAGATGTGAGAGTAGATGGTGATTGATGAAATGAATTGATGAGTTGACAAACAGAATTGAGATGTGCATTTTTACACAATACATATTTGATTGTGAATGATTCAGCTGGATGCCACAGCATGTGGGCATATCAAAGAAAAAATTGTGGGCAGTTTGGAACACTAAGCCCCTTTATGGTTAAAGCAATTTTTTCATGTCATTAAATATGACAAAAATTCTACCGCTAGAGGCAAGTATTGACCCAGAATCATCCGATGACTCTGAATCCTAAAAGAAAAAAGCTCTTGAGGAACTTGAATTAAACATTTACTGAGTGTAGGATAGTTTTACATCTTAACATTTATGAGTCCTCCGTTTAAATAGCCTTTTTTTTTTTACTACATCTCTTTGGCTCCAGTGGCGAGATGACAGCATTACTGCAATTATCCATTTACACTCCTGTTTCTTTGTATTAGTGTACACATCTTGTTCAAAACATTTACATGTATCTGTTGATCTCCTCTGAGGATCCTCACTCTCTTACCAGTTTGTGTCTCCTAAATGGCCATATAGTGCAAAGAATAGGACAGCTCACTTCCAGCTGCTTGTTAATCAAAGTGAATGTTTGTATTGCTTTGGTGTCTTCATGGTGTTGTACGGATAGTATTAAAGCCATTAGGAACAATTTAGGAAAACACTGGGCCAGAACGATGAGAGAGGAAAGGCAGTTTCAGTTTGTGTCACCACAAATGATTAGATTGTTTTTCTGTTTTTAGCCGCACAGGCAGAGTGGCCCGATGATTGGCTCGGATGGTCAGTCCACTAACTGTCCAGACTGAAATACCTCAACAACTACTGTACAGGATGTATTGCTATTATATTTAGAATAGACACACATAGATTATACTGACTTTGGCCATCTTTTGACTTCATCTTCATCTTCATACCAGAGGAATAATTGCTTTTTTTCCCCAACTAAGTAATATATCTTTACATATCTGTGGTAAACTGGCACGAAACCGTCACTTTGACGTTTTCCCTCCCACACTGGCGTACCTGAATCGTACAGTAAGTGTTACAGGTCAGCTTAAGTTGTGGTTTTAAGTGAAATCTCCAATTATTTGATGGATTTCCTTGACAACACACAGACCTACCCTCCTCAAGCAAAATGCGTGCTGCATAGGTGTTTTTTTGTTTTTCACTGGAAAGCACAGCTGTTTCATGAGGGGCTCGCTAGAATCAGTTTTCGAAATTGACAACACACAATCCTGTAGCTTTAATCTATGATTTGGCCACAGTTAAAAGACATTCTTATCTGCTGCACTTCTTTACAAAACAATCTTTACTTGAACCATATTATCAGACAAACATCAGGAAATTGCTTCACATTCCCTTCATACTTGAAAGACGTATTCTCTGAGTTAGCTTTCATAGAAGCCATAAAAATACGTTCCAGATATTCACTTGGCTTCAAATATTAGATTTGAATTACTGGCTTTGAATAAAAACGAGCTGTGGCATGATGGAGAGCAACCCGCATGGAAAGGTGAATGATGCATAGCCAAATAAGGCAGTGATTTGTCCTTCAGCAGGCACTTGTAACCAGAAAAGTTTTGTGTGGTTGGATGACTGTTGAATCCCACTTCAATACTTGTCAGCACTGGAGCAAAGGTACAACTCTTACAAGTGACAAGGCCCAAGAGTGCAGAAGGACAATGTCTATTGAACTGGAGTGCCAGATACAGTACAGTATGAGCTTTTCTCTGATCTTTGTACTGACAGTCTAAAATTAAGGAAGGCTTGCCATTATTACATGTTTGTACTTCCTTTCTTCCTTTTTCTTTTTTACAACAAATCCCAAGAAAATATCAAAACCATGAAGTTTTCATCTGTTCCTCTGTTCCATAGAGCTACAAAAAGATGTGGTTTTAATACTTTTAAAACCACATCACAGAGCCACACTGTTACAGCCGGAGCCACACTGTTACAGCCGGTGACATACTGATACATTACCATGACAATGGGAACTATAGCTTATTCTGAGGCAATCCTATATACAGTGTCATGCTGCAGTAAATGCTTAAGCCACAGTTTACTAAATCTGTGCCTGAAAATAGTCCCCACCCAATATGCTGTTTACCTTAAGTAATGTACATAACTATGGTGGCCAGCCAAGATGGTGATTAGCCTTTGTGAAAAATGAAACTGTTTATTTGTGACTTGTTAGATTTGCATTTTCAGGAGGAACAAGTAGACGTGGGATGAGAGCACCAGACAGGCTAGGGAGTTATAAGAATATAATAGAAAAACTAATATATTGTTGTTTTTTGGTCCATAAAAGGGATTTGTTGCTGATAACTGAAATAAAGTATATCACCAGTCTTAAACATTGGAGTTTCTTATCCACTGAAATACAACATGATTGTTTCAATAAATTTGATAAAAGAACTAAAGAAATCCACTGCCCATACAGTTACTTATGGGACACCTTTGTTAAGATGAAACCATATTAAATCTGATATGAATGAGTTGATATCCGCACTTCTGTACCACTCTCATTTTTTAACATGGCAGCTTTAATTCTTGCTTCATACCTTGACACCTATTGTACAGTGAGAAGTATGTTGTTGGTGGATCCTAAGCTAGATATAAGCTGATCCTGAACCGACTCAGGATCAGTGTAGCGGTCTACTTGAAGACCAAGTAAAGAAGAGCTTTTAGAGTTTCATATTTCTAAGTGAAACTGAATATGTAGGCATGGCACTGTATCATTCAACTGCAAGAGAGATTTGTTCAAATCATCTCAGGATTTGTTTGGATTGCATGGGTGTAGCTCAGTGAATGTGAAATTCAACAACTTTTGCCAACTAATATCCAAGCACACTCACAACCATGCCACAACAACTCTACGCATAAGTTAGTGTGGTTAGGCGTGATGGTGGAAGGTGGTCATTTGCATTACATTATTACATTATTATCTCCCAGTAATGCCATCCTGAATATCTGCTAACAGACCTTATATATATGTTTGTAAGAATTAGTTGGAAACCTGCATCTGCAGACTGCTTTTATCAGACGCAGCAGTGCAAATAAGTGATAATTAATTAGCAATACTTTTCACCGACTATCTGTGAGACACAACTGACAAATCCTTTATGCTGGTTCGTCCTTTGAGTACAAATACGAAGCTCCAAGTAATTAAGTGCCCTCTGTGATAAAGTTCTACAGTGGAGCTATGAATCACATGATGTTAACTATCATTGATTTGGCTCAGAGTGAAGGGTGGTGGAGCATCAAGAACTCCATTTACAAAAATCAAAGTAAATAGACAGATAAAGGCCACGTTGATTGTGTGAGTTTTGAATGACTGCTGCATACATAATGAAATCATGGGCGACAGTTCAGCTCTATAAACTAAGGACCGTCTTGTCAAATAAGCTATTATGTGGATTGTAGAAAACCCTTACAATTTTCTAAATAAATTTGTGCATCTTCGGCATTGTTGAGGGAAATACAGAAAGAGATCATGGTGAATTCATCTTTTTTTTTTTCCCTTTTTAATTTATGAATAACCGAGGCCAGTGCCTGATTATTTTGGCAGCCATGTTTATTTTGGTAGTGCTATCTATCATAAAATATTTAGTTTGTCAGGACTCATCTAAATATGAGTGGCTGCTTTGAATTATGAATCAGAAGAATGTAGATGTTTGGAGTGAGATAGCTGAAGCAGTTGGTAATCAATATGCACATCTTCCTGGCACCTAAAGCTAATAAAGATCTGTCAGGAGGAGCCAGACAGTTTGGCGCAGTGAATATTTACAGAGGAGATTCTCCACTAATTGTTAGAGTGTGGTATACCCATTAGAAAGACCGTTTGTGGTCCATCTCAAAGCAGCGTCAGTGCCATTCACCGATGCTTTTACAGTTTGATTGCTCATCCTTACTGGGGAATGTTGAGTTGGCAAAAGGATAACAAATCAGGAAAACATCATTCATGTTGCACTGAATTAATAGACCAGCATATACAAGACGTACATATACTCAAACAGCTATTTCAGGATCTTTCCCTATTAATATTCCAGCTCTGTCTCTGGTTGTTTTACTGCCACAACGTTTGTGAGCAAAAAACACACAGTGAAGAATAAACTGAATCGTGATGGAAACCCACTGTAGCTGCTCAATGAACCATGTATTGTATAGCTATAAAATCTCTCCCCAGAATGCTAACAGTGCTTTGCCTAAGTTTAAACATGTTACACAGTTTCTTGCAGCATTATATGCTGGCTCAAGCACCCCAATTACAACTTGGCCTCACAGCTTGCCCTGACTGTCAGTAGGATCACACTAAAACTGCAACGGCAGACATTTCACTTTGAAAGGATTATTAATGAAATCTTGCTCTTTACACAGTGTTTCACTCTGACATTGGAAGAAGTTCGCTCTGAGAGACTGTTAAAGTCGCTGAGCGGACTTGGAGAGGGAATTGGCTGTAATTGTCATAAGAGCTTGGGACTTCAATAGAATTGCCTTGGAAAGCTTTGGTCACACTTTAAATCCCCTCACTGTACTGTATGTCTGGTAGTATCTTGCACTTTGTTTTTTTGGCATACTCATCATGAGATCATAGATGGCTGAGATTGCTTTTGAAATTGTGGCTGAAGACAGAATGAACCACTGTTAAGCGGCAAGAAGTATCACAGACCCCAGGAATTAGAAGGTCAAGCATGTGCCTTCAAACGTGATCATGAACTGAAGAAAATGCCAATGTTTTATGCAAATTTGAGAGATAGATTCAAAGATGAGAGGAAGCTGCATTGCACCAAAACAGCACTGACATAATCACATACTCACGGCCCAGTGTTTGTTCACACATGCATGCGTAAACAATCATTTAAAAAACTGCTTGCCTAAGCATGTCTCATATATATGTATCCACCTCTTTTGCATTCTCAGAGACAGACTGTGTTTTTACTCTGTATTATGTCACCAGCGCATGTGTTTTTTTCTCAGATGCACTGCAGCACAAGTTCTCACTGAACATGAGCTGTGTTTGCTGAGGGAAATTTGCTTGGCCTTTAAGAGAGAGACGGCATCAAAGTCAAACGATCCCAATGCTTCTATAGCATGTGCATGTAGATGTTTCTCCTACCTTGAGCAAATGGGCATTCACACATACACACACATACATAAACACTAGGGCTAGGGCTGTTATCTCCCAGTCGACTGGCCGATTTATTGGTTGATACGTTCTGGCTCGATCAAAATTCTGATTGGACGATTCTTTGCTGTGTTCATTTCATCAGCAGGACTGGGGCCTTTATTTACAAAATTGCCCAGGAGACCCAGCCTTTATTGGGGGCAGGCTTTTATTTGAGGGAGGCTTTTATTTCTAAATCCCTCCTCATCGTTCAGTAGCTCATTTTCATTTTCCTCACGTGCTGTCCTCTTTGCTGCGCTGTCTGACCTGGGTCTCTGTCTCTATTGTGCCGTAGCGCTTCACTCCCATTCAAGTCAATCAGAGCATTTTCACATCGGGCGCTGCGGTCCGTCTCCGGGCCCCAGACACAGAGCAGACACCTGCCGTCCCTCTCTGAAGCAGAGGATGAGGTCAGCTTCACTCCCGTCAGTCTTCACAGTCAGTCCACACAAGTTGAAAGAGTTTCCGATCATATCCTCGTCAGTTTGTTCCCGGCGACAGAGGTTTTTTTTAAACTCGGCCTGTATTTGGGGCCGGCCTTTATTTGTTCGTGTAAACAAAGCCCCTGGACATTATATGAGAATCGGCTATAATTTGAGGAAATACGTAGGGCTGACCCAAAAGAATCGAAGTTTTCGAAGCTTTTTTTCTTCTTCCTTTTTTCCTTTTTGACACCGGTTCTCATCGGCAATTGTTACATTAAAATGAGGAGGCGACTTGGCATCCTGGAAACCTGCCTGATTTTGGAGATATGCAGTGTTTGTTTGCCATTACTTTCATTATTTCCGCTACGATCGCGCCCCCCCCCCCCCCCCCCCCCCCGATCGCGCACCCCCCCGGCCGTCGAAGCTTCGATTAAAATCGATTTTATGTCCGCGAAGCTTCGATTATCAAAATATGATAATCGGGTCAGCCCTAGAAATACGGTAGCCTAGTCTATTCGTGTCTCAGCCGCGAAGCTGAGCTCATATGTTCAGTCTCGCTCTGTGCGCACAGAGCGAAATGATGGTGTCTGTCAATTATTATAACATGACAAAAACAATTGTCTAAATATTCCTCAACAGTTCTTGTGCTGATATCACTATTTGACATAGTATATTTTTGGAAATCATGGGCTATGATATTGCGCAGATATGCACGTGATGCAAAGCGCTGTCAGAGCTGACAGACTCGAGTGTGTAATTAATTAATTCAGTGCAAAAATGATTAGGGTCAAACCCTCGCACAATTTGTCGATTTTTAGTTGAATTTTTAGGGCTTCAGTCGACCAAGAATTTCTTTGGTTGATTACAGCCCTAACACACACACACACATTACTGCATGGGCTAAACCACATGCTCTTGCCTCCTAATGTGGTGACACTGCAGAAGAGGGGCAAGAAGCATGACCCATAATTCATCACCCTGCACCGTGGACATCTGGTGCCGAGTACAACCTGAGCAAGGGGACGGCTTGGTATAACCATCACAGCGCACGGGTGTCTGTCTCTCCAGGCTCTCTAAGCAATTGACTCATTATCTCACCGCCGACTGTCTGATTATGCATTATTCATGTTGTGGAAGGGTGGGGCAGGAAGATTGTGTCTGTTGGCTCGTGTGTGTGTCTGCGTGTGTGTGTGTGAGGGGGGGAGGTAACACAGGTGGCCAGGGGTCTCCTGAGAGGTTGATGCAGGATGGACAAGGGAGAATATGTTCTGCTCACCAAGACATCAGGCAGATGTTTGGTGGATTCAGTGCATCCACAGTTAGACACGCTTGTGTGTGGAAGCGTATGTGTGGCTGGGCATACTAAAATCATAGCTGCTGCTTAAAGTTGTAGTTGCACATACAGCCAGTAAGAGTAAATGTGGTGCAAGAATGTAAAATAAGCCTTTACATATCAGTAGTTGGTATTTAAGCGCATGGGATGTCACAGTTATCCATGATAAATTATGTCAGTTTTTGTGATAATTATAACTTTTTTTTCCCATTAAGCTTTTATAGTTAAGAGTATGCTCCTCTTCATCTCTCATCTCTGCAGATGACAAAGAAATTGTTTTAACTTTTATTTTGTTTTGATTTTCCCCTCTGGCAGTGCAATCAGAAACAACAAGCCAAAACAAGAGATGGAAACAACAGTGACAATGTAGCCTAACTTATCAGTAGTTTTCTTTCTGTTGTTTCAAACTGACAGTGACACAAACACAATGCATACCATGCAGTTGATTTGCAAACTTTTGTAAAATAGTTGCCCACATGAGAGAAGGTAAGACGACAAACTTACATGGACAGCGCTGCGCTCTCCAGCAGGCTAACTTGAAGATTTAACCGCCATCTGAGCACCGACCAGCTAAGCCAGAGCACAATCCTGCTGTCCCAGCTGTGTGTATGTGTTTTATATCATTGGAAAGAAAAAAACGTTGTCGCTCGTCCTCTCAATTGCCAATTGGTACAAGCCTGGGGTGAGCCAGCTCTAAATGGGATCTGAGCAGGGAGTGACGGACGGTGGTGGTATTTTAAAGGGATATTTCAACATTTTTGCAAATCCACCTATTGCCATAATCCCTATAGTCTTAGATTGGCGAGGCAGAGACGTGAGCTGCTCAGCTAACGCAACGGAGGCTAATGGTATTTCTACGTTTCCCTCACCAAACTAAACACACAATCCAACAACTCCAAAATGCTCTCTTGGACAAGTTGTGACCTGCACATTCTCCACACTATGAAATAATAACAACGTATAATTATGTAACATAACAACACATATAGCAAATACTAGGAACTGCTTTCGCTTTTGAAGTCACTCTGCCGAGCAGCTGTGTCGGGAATGTACTGTAGTTCCAGTTACGTATTTAGGCTACCTCAAAAACAACTCTGTCTCGTAATGGTTCATTATTATTTCATAGCGTGGTGAATGTGCCAGTCATAACTTGTCCATGAGAGCGTTTTGGAGTTGTTTGATGAGGGAAAGCCCGGAAATAGGAGACCAGGAGACCAGTTCACACACCTTGTGACTATCAAGCCAACTATGATTTTTGTTGTGTGTGTGAATAAAGCGGGTGCATCGTGGGTGCATCATGAAACGGAAAAAAAAAATACTGCAAGCCATGCAGAGCTCACGTCTGCCCAGCCGATCTCAAAAGAGCTTGCACCGACAATTAAAGGTAATGAACCTACTCCTAAAATAGGGATTATGGCAATAGGCTAATTTGCCAAAATGTTGAAATATCCCTGTTAAGAGAAACTCGTTGTTCAGTAAAAACAAATCGACCTACCTTCAAATTATTTGATGAAATTGATTTATCGCAGAGCCCTATCATGTGCTACATTTTTTGGTGGCCAAAAGATGCAGCTCTTTCTCAAATGGGAGAATAGGACCACTGGGATGTTTGGGCTCTTCAATAAGTCATGAACTTGGATAAGTTTCAGTTTTGAGGGCGAAGTCTGGCAGTATGATGTGGTAATCAGCCAGCCTGAAGTTCAGAGGGAGCGATGACAGATGAAAATGCGACGCTCTGGTGATTGAAGCAGGTATCAGAAACTGAACACAGCACTAAAATCTGAGCAATATACACTTTTAAAAGCATTTGTTCTGGGACAACATGTGCTTGGTGTCTTGCCAATGGGCTTTGGTAAGAGTTGAATTTATCACTTAGAGTCCCTCCAGTGCAGGAGGAGATGGATAGCACCAGGCCGGTTGTTTCTCTCCTCGGCACTGAAAGTCTGGGATAGATAGAAGAGAATGGATGTTGTTCTTTGTATTTGGGAATCCTGAGGCAAAGCTTTTGAAAAATTCTTCTAAGTATGATTTGTATTCAAACACATAGATTATCGTATGGTTATTTGTAAGTTCGACCCACTAATGTTAATCCTATAAATAATACAATTATTCTGGCAATGTAAATGGTATTCACTTAAAGATGTCAAAACAAAAAAATTAAACAAAACAAATGACAAGAACTAGAAAATGTTGTAGAGGCAATGTTTCGTATCCTCTGAAGTGCAGAACAAATGTGAAAATGTGCATCCCTAAAAGTAACTTTAAAATATTTGGTGTGTGCTGTGCAAACTGTGCTGTCAGTCAAATGTTCATTCATTTGTGATAAACAGCAGAACAGATGGACTGGAGTGTTTTGACCTTGCTTTGTGTAATTCTGTCTTTTAGGTTCTTCATGATGTTACGTCACCGTTACTCTGTACCCAAATTCAGTCCAGTAGGGCCAGTAGTAATGCAGGCTTTCACATCTGTTTGAGCCTCAAATTTCCCACTAAATGGGAAGAAATTCAAAAATTATAAGTAATAAAAAACAGAACAAAAGTCAGAGACAGATGTTAATAGTACTACTATCAAACCAGGTTATAAGTATAAGATTATACACTATTCTTCATGGTCAGTTAAGTCATATCCTCATTCTTTAGCACACGAGACATTTAATGCTCTGGTCCTCAGGTCTGCCGCCATTGTATAATTGCAAATCAATGCATTGATTGAATAAATTTATAACATCCTATCATACTTTCAAGACTACTGAAATTTTATTTGCTTTAGGGAAGACAGTACTGTGACCAATCTACTTTTATTGCAGTGATAAAATCTGCCATGATATATTGGAAACTACGTCACAAGAGTGAGGGTTTGGAAGTTCAATTTCGGTCTGCAATCCACATTACATTTTAGAAATACAACTCTCTAGTGAGACTTAGGCCAATTAAGGTAGCCTGGCTGCATGTGCTGTGTGTGTGTGCACGGGTGAGTATTTTACTGCGCATCTGTACAATAATAGTCCCCCTGGGGCGGGGCTGTCTTAATGACACAACAATGCAATCTCCACTGTAGATGCTCTCTGAATTACAATGGCTTTGTGTGTGTGTGTGTGTGTGTGTGTGTGTGTGTGTGTGTGTGTGTGTGTTTGTGCATAAGTGTGTGCGTTCCAGCACATGTAAACAAAACAATATGATGAAGGTTTCGCAAAGCAAACATAATTACCAGTGAAATGACAGCAGTTCTGTCTGAGCAGTAATTACAATCTCTCAAACTGTAAATCTGATACTTGCCAAATGACATGCTAACACACCTGCCAATTGTTCAGAAACCCTTGCTCTTATCACGCATGCACTTCACATAGAGAAGCCGTTAACACAGAGAGATTTTCCTGATTAACAACACCTCTTAGATCAGGGGTGGATCATTGCCATTGAGTGGATGAGAAGACTTTATAAGATAAAGCCTCTGTAGATGTTGGCCTGTACCCCAGTACTGGGCATTAGGGCTGGGCGATATGGACCAAAAGTCATATCCCGATATATTTAGTCTGAATATCGATATACGATATATATCCCGATATTTTTCCGCAAAGTGAGTGCAAATGTTCAGTCAAAGTTAAAGCCAAATATGACAAGTCACAGGTAGTTTTATTGAAACCGGCTATTTCACTGAACAGTTGCAAAATCAAATGAATAAATAATAAACAGGTTTCTTCATCTGGTTCATGAATAAATGTTCAGCTGCTCAAATAACAAAATGTAAACATAAATACTGCCTGACAAGAGTACCTTTTTTGAATTCAAAGTAATGGAGTAATGGATTTTAGAAGGCGTGATTCCATAAGGCCTCTTCTAAGATCAATGTTAAAAGTTGGCTGGAAATTTGAAAATATTGTCATTATCATGTATAATTTATTATAAGACATAAAAAACTATACATTTTCTGCGCTAAAAACTAAAAAACAACAACTGCCTTGTGTCTCTGTTAAAGTGTAGCGTTATTTCTCAGAGATTTTTTTTTTTAACCTGGAGTCACGTGACGTGCCCCACTCCTTTTCCGGTCAGTCGTCATGGAAACATCACGTGACACTCACGGACCCACGGTTTGGACCAGAGTGAAAACAAACGTGTGTAAACCATGGATGTATTATATTATCATAGATCCATGGTGTCAACGCGAACCTTACGAGCTGAATCTGGTGAAACCCCCGCGGCTCACAGAGGTCCGGAGCTCTGACGCTGCTGCAGGGGACGACGTGCTAACGGCTAATAACAGCTAACGGCTAACAGCTAACAGCTGTGCTACAGCAGCTGACTGAGCCTCTAGAGCCGCGGCTCGGCTCGTTAACGGCAACGAGGTCGACGTGGACTCGGTGCGTTCCTCTCGGTCAGCTGGTGAAGCAGCGGTCTGATAAGCATGAATAAAATAGGAGGAGGAGGGGCGGCGGAGCGCGGCGAGCAGTGCAGAGAGCTCCAGATCACACAGAGCTACAGATCACAAGGATCACAGCCACATTTGACCTATATCGATATATGCGATATGGTCAAATTCCATATCCCATAAAAAAATATATCGATATATTTTTTATATCGATATATCGCCCAGCCCTACTGGGCATCAGCTGTCGAACTCTTTGTCCAGCAGATAACAACACCGCACTGAGAGTCATGTTTTGGCCTCATGCAACCATAGGCAGTCTCTGACATTTGCAGCATCGATTAGACTCTCAGGGAACTGCATTGTCTAACTTGACAGGGGCCGAGCAGGCAAACAAAAGCTTACACCAAGGCAAAGAAATATCGCTCTCTCTTCCACCTCAACATCTCATCCTTCTGCTTCTGAATAGTATCCTTGATTTGTGCCGGCTAGCTCAACTTAGCTCAGGGGTTTTATTAGCTTCTAATAGGTATGTCATTTGAAAGTGACAAATCTGACAGCTATTTCACCCAGGGTGTATGGTGCTGCTTCTTTAATAGAGCCATCGGTCTGTTTCCCGCAGAAAAGACAGAAGGCGCTGGAGGAGCCATGTCTTTTTGTTGGTTTTTCCTGCTGACTTAATGTGAGCTGCAGTGCAAAATCTTTGTTCCACCATGAAGGGGATTGAGAGGGATTCTGCAACAGTGTATTGTAAGAAAGCAAGGGTTGATACTTCAGTTGCAAATCCCAAAGACAGACCCCACTCCTCCTGCATTCTCCCCAAGTCACCCGTGATGGCTCGCATTATGCTGGAGCTGTGCAGATGACAAAAATTTCCTGTGATGTGCTTTACATAACAAGATGTTCTGATAAAGTAAAAAAAGAAATTGATGGCTGAAAGCATGGGGAGCAAACTTTGTAGATGGAAAAATAAGATTTCTTATCCGTCTTGCTTCGTAACTCTTTCTCAAATGTGATGACAGTGACTTAAAATATATTTGCATATGCATTTTTGTACGTGGTATACTGTACCTCTGTGCATCTCCTGTAATAAGCATAAATAGTGACGTACTGTACACTTGATAATCCACTCCAACCTGTAAACCTGTCAGTGTAGACAGTCTATGATTTTTTATTCATTTACGGCATTATATTCTGCAGGTTCAGCTGGTGGCGACTTGTTGAATTATACTGTCTGTTGTATTATTATTACTTGCTATATCTTATTCTCCTCAGCTGCAACAACCAGCTTCCCCACAGGGATCATTAAAGTTTAATCTAAACTGAGCTAAAAATCTACAACTCGAAATTATTCTGCCCCTATACAAGGCTGGGCATAACTGTAACTCACTGTTGCAGAAACCGTGTTATAATGGCAGAAATAAAATAATCATAATTTTGCTGCCATAACATCTGCCAGAGAATGTACATTTTGTATGAGATATTCTTTACCGCTGTAATTGTCACATTTAGCTGTAGTGTAATTATACTGTGTACTCCTGTTTCTCCTTTGTGTTACTTCACATCTCCGGTACATTTTCCAGTGGCAAGATTACACGTTGCTTCATGTGACAAGCTTGCAGGTAGAAAATAAATCCTGAGTCCATATGAAGGGTCACAAAAAAATCCTCCCTTACCAAATTACAGTGTGTCTTCACAGTGCCTTTTTCAGCTTTGTCTGTCCACTATGGCGCAGTGGAGTACATCTGCAATGCAGGGGGCTCGACAGTCTGCCCTCTATTTCACATGTCATTGCCTAACACCTTTCCTTTTACTCTAACTCTAAGCATCTGTCAGTGAGGTTTACCACATGGAGTCAACCATGTGTCTGGATGGTGGAGCAGATTACTGCTCTCTCTCTGCTCTCTTTTCCAGCCAGCCATGATCCTCACACAGAAATGGAGTTTTGGTGATGAGTGAAAATCAGCAAAGTGCTGTACTAGAGAGAAAAATGACCTCCACACTATAGTGCTCCTTCTATGGGTTGCACTCTATGTTATAGTTTGAATGAAGTTTAAACAAAAAAAGAAAAAGTAAGGGAGATGTATCAATCCAGATAGAATAAAACCATGAACATAAAGTTGAGCAATTTGAACATTAAAGTCACTATCGGAAAGGAAAGTACGTGCATTGGTATGCATCTGTCGTTATATGTGTATTTCTATGTTTGCATAAAAATGTGTGCTTGTGTGTGTGAGAGAGCTCATGACATACTTTATTCCCATCTCCCCCACGAGTCCTCCATCTCTCATTCCCGCCACCTCCCTCCCATTGGTGATGGATCCACATTAGAATTCATCCCTCATCATCCTGCCGAGTTATGACCCAGTAATAGTCAGCCCCTGTGGCCTCAGCAAATGAACAATAAAACCAGAGCCTTGCAACAGATCTCTCTTGGAAAAAAAAAGGGAGGGAGTCAGGTGCCAAATCTTGACTTTCACCCACTCTCACCACTGTGCATTCTTGTTCAGTGAGGAGGGGGAAGACAAGACAAATATAGCCTCACAGTCGCCACTTAACCTTGGCCATATTTAAAGCAAACCTTGCATCCAAACAATATGAAGATTGAAGGATTTACTCAAGCACCTTAATGTGTTAAGCTTGTAACACTAATAGGCATGCTGTCTTTAGATACACAGACTCATGCATGAATGAGCCATTGTCGAGTCACAGACACAAAGATGCAGGGACACATGAATTACATGCAAATGCCGTATCTGTCTCACATGCAATCAGGACATCCACGGGGAGATGGTGTGTGAGTAACACACACAATGCAGGGGCAACGACCCTGTCCAATCTTGTTTTCTGTGGTTGTTGTTAAACACGGCAGAGCTGGATTATGATTAACTTGGCCAAGATGCCACCACATGGAGAGCTGTTTGAAAGGCGAGAGGAAAGTTGTTGTGGTGTAGAAACCGGTCCGGTTGCGGGCTGCCTGGGGACTTCACAGGGATCAATACAGGCGGAGTGACAGCCGTGCACTTGATTAAAAGTGACTGCTACATCTGGCAGGCTTGGCCATTACTTTCCCACTCAGAGTCCCCAGGGTGAAAGAGCATGAAGTGACAGGCCTCAGTCAGCCCTCCATTACCACCTTTCTACCGCCCCTCAGGTAGCAACAGGCTAGGGCAAAAATAGGCTGACGGACGACCCAGGGGGAAGATGAAACAGAGAGAGAAAATAAAGGTGCTGCATGTCTGTTTGCCTACGTGATTGTGTATGTAAGAGTGTGTCAGTCAGTGTCAGAGTCTGTGACTGTGTATGTTTTGTTTTTTTTTCTTTTTGAATTCACAAGTGAATGCAGGTAGGCAGATGATTTTTTTTGAGCACAACACAAAGGTCAGGGTTGGATGGATGAGTAAAAAAACTTGCAGTAAATGTTGAAAAGATTGTGTGAAAAGTTGGGCACATCTAAGTAGAAAGAATAAATAAGGACATGCTGTAAAGTACAAATATAAGAAAACTTATTAAATGGTTATCATGCAGTGGAAGTCTAAAGAAGTTCTTTTGAATGTCAGGGGCATTACCCTTTTTTTTTTTTTTTTTAAATACGGTATCATCTAACACTTACTTTGTGAAAGATCTAATCTCAATCATGCACAAGTGCAAGTGCCAACTATCAAAGGGAGGCTGACATTAAAAGAAGCCACTGTGCTTGATCGTCAATTTCTCTGCCAGAATACAAGATGCATATTTGCTATGGAACAGCATGAGACCCATTGACACACACACAGCTTTTAATAGAGTAATAATGGACAGGCCACATGTCACCTATGAAGGCTTTGAGTACAGATGGAGCTCATGTGGCGCTAAACAGCTAAAAACAGGGGTGGTGCAAGTTTGTGTGTGTTCGTGTGTCTGGTGGGCCGGCGACGTTTGGTGCTCGTATTTACCACCACAGTGGGCGCTCATGCTGAATAATTTCACACACAAAATGGGGAATTTGTCAAATAAAAGACAGACATACGGTTACAGATACATGCATACTGCGTATAGCGTATGCAGTACAGTATGTCAGTATTGTATGAGAATGCTCAGATAGATATCAAGTGAAGTGGTCTAAAGTGCTATTGACTAAAGGCTATTGAAAAAAATGGGCTGTAATAGCCTGTAAGACAGTCTCATTAAAATGTGATCTGTGTGGATGCAGTGGAATTAGAGTAAAAAAGTTAGTTTGAAACTTAATGGGAAAAAGTGAAAGTTGGAAACCTCTCCAGGCTATTTAGCTTGAACTTTTGATAGGTCTCCTAACAGCTCATCCATTTCTGTCTCTTGTCAAGTCACCAAGGTGCCAGGCTTCAATACCAGAACACCTGTGCAGCATCAGTCAGGCTTTATTTTGCACAACATAACAAATCCGGCGAAAACTGATGAAAAGTCAATTGGAGGGAACCTGGCTGAATGTCTGGCTATTGAACTTCCAGTGATCTATCTCTTTGCATTATTAGGCCCTAACCCAGTTCGAACATTGTGGCAAATCTTGAATCAAAGTCATGATCTCTGACCTCAGGTCAAAACATACATGTAGGCATTTGACTTTGATTGCCATTAAAGAGTGTGATCTGAGAACCACAATGATCTAATAATAGTCTTTGTATCTTGATTTAACTAGGTTGTGATTTGTATATGTATCAGTATATGCATATCTGAATAATGTGCTCAGATACAGTATTTTTAGATTCATACAGTAATACGTAGATAGAAAGATAGAACTCTACACTATTTTGTTCACTGCAGAAAGAAGAAAGAGAGAAGAAGAGAAGAAGAGATTATAATTGATTGGAGCAAACCTTGTCACCGTGTCTCAACTCATCCCCCCCCCCTGTTCTTTAAATAACAATGTCACACTTGTTTCCCAGTAACCTCCTCTTCCCAGGGACTTCATTTGGTTAAAGCAGTTCCTCCTCCCCCTAGAGAGTTGGCTAAACTGTCACCTACCATCCAGCTAGTGTCTGTGATGCAGTGTGTGTGTGTGTGTGTGTGTGTGTGTATGAGCGAGGGAGAGAAGGAGAGAGAGAGTGTGTGTGTGTGTGTGTGTCTCTGATAAGCCCTGAGTTCTGCTCAATCTCAGGCGCATAATACGCTTTAAAGCAAGCGGGACAACCTGCAGACTCAGCTGCGGTGGGTCATCTAAAATGATTCAAAGGGAGCAATCCCATTTAACCCTAACCTCAAAGCTGGTGTTCCAGAGACCCAGTTTCAAATAGCCCCCTTCCTTGCCAATCTGTTACAATCAAAGCGCCTCAAGTCAGGGACAACATACGTACATTTGTCTATCTCCAGTCCTCTGTGGGGGAGGTTGCACCTTGGAGCTGTCTACATCACATAAATGCGATGCCTTTCTCCTACAGGCATCTAATTACTATCAGAATGACTCTTGTTTTGTTCGCCAAGCATTTGACACAAAAAATACAGCGTGTCTGATTTTAATTTCTATAGCGGAAGACAAGAATGAATTAATCATCATATCTTTGAGTGGAGCCAGCGTTGTACCTGTAGGTGTGCATTATCTCTCCCGCGCGTCCCTGCTCGCATTCAATCATGCAGGCATTAATTAACGCCAGGCTGATGAATATAGCTCTCAACCCACCGCTGATAGTCAGACAGTGTTGAATGAACCGTCCATGTTACCTGTGACATAGTGTCTGCTCCTTTGTGAACATGCCATGCAGTATTGAGCTGATCAGGGCACCCATGATGAGACTGACAACACGGTAGCCTATTCTCTGTCCTCATTAGCGGTAATGTTGCGTATTTACACATGTCACAGTAATGACACTGTTAAAGCAGGTGACGGCTGTGGGTTTGTGGCGCCACAGAGAAGTGCTGAGCGTCTTTGTGGCCTGTGTGTGTTGCGTGGGCGTGCTTTTTGTTCTACCTCTCAATAGTATTGTATTAACCCAAACAGCACCTCGCCATTAGGGAGGATGATATATTCTTTTCAAATCAGCTAATTATAATTCCTTTTATTCATACCGTTACATTCATATACATATATGTGTGTGTGTGTGTGTATGTACCTACATTCAATCTAATTAAGAGCCAGGAGATGGTGTAAAGGTTTTAACAAAACTGTAAACATCCATAATTGCCACCATGGGGCTGTATAGGAACTGTCTGTCAGCTGCTTAAAAACAAAATCCTACCAGCTCATAAAAATGAAAGCAGCATTCCTCCACCACAATAATATACAAGTCAGAGTGAAATAGTTTAATTTAGTCTGTTGGCACCCGGTTTAGCCAGTTTTCTTGCCCCGCGGTAAGCTGTCTCACAGCCTACGGGGACAAGATCATGTCAAGTACCTTGTCACCCAATCCTAAAATTTAGATGATATGACTTTGCTCATGGCAATGCCTCATGCTCATCAACATAATATTTAATTCAGAATCCAAATCCTGTGCAAACCCATTAGAATTGGAGTAAACATATTTCTTTCTTTTTTTTCTAAACTCATTTTAATAACAGGCAAGATGATAAATGTAGGGCAATGTTAAGCACGTTTTTAACATTTTCACCATAATTAAACAGACTTTGCATATTTCTGTGTCATGGCCAAACATATGCAGTTTGGTCGAGGGAAAATTAAAACGTGACATTTGATGGCCAAATATCAAATGCCTCATGAATTATATTGAATAATACGAGGAGGCATTGTCATCCATTAGACCTTTTTTTTTATCATAATTTAATTTCTAACTGAATTTAATGAAATGTGAGCAGTTGTACTATACATGCTTTCTGTCCATGAAATACTGTCATTCACCAAATGTGTGCCTGTGCTAAGGAATAGCAGTCATGAAAAAGAACATATAGTCAGTGGCGTGCACAGACTTTTTGAAGGGCAGGGGCGAAAAGGAAAAAAAAGGGCACATAGTAGCGCGTCCTCACCACTGAAGAGGGCACTTTAGCACGCGTTTTGGCTCCCAAGAGGCCACTTTAGAAAAAAATTTGGCCTTTTTTAACGTTGATTTGGCCTGTTTTAATATTGATACCTTAAGACAAAAAAAACATAGATTTGGCCTGTTTTAACACGTGTTTTGGCTCCCAAGAGGGCACTTTAGCACGCGTTTTAGCTCCTAGATGTGGCTCCTAGGGGGCACTTTCAGGGCTGCCAAGTTTAAGAAAATGACAAGAGTGAGACTGCAGCGACATGGTGCGTTTGAAATTTTTTTTGCCTTTTTTAACGTCGTTTTAACATGAGTTTTGGCTCCCAAGAGGGCACTTAAGCACGCGTTTCGGCTGCTAGAGGGCCCTTTAGCACACGTTTTGGCTCCTAGAGGGCACTTTAGCACACGTTTTGGCTGTCATGAGGGCACTTTAGCACACGTTTTGGCTGTCATGAGGGCACTTAAGCACGCGTTTTGGCTCCTAGAGGGCACTTTAGCACACGTTTTGGCCTCCATGAGCGCACTTAGCACACGTTTTGGCTCCTAGAGGGCACTTTCGCACACATTTTGGCCCCCATGAGGGCACTTTAGCAGGTGTTTTGGCTTCCAAGAGGGCACTTTGACGCACGTCTTGGCTCCCAGGGGGCACTTTAGCACGCGTTTTTCAACAATTGGGCCACGAGGGGGGGCGACCGCCCCCCCCCCCTGCCCCCCCCCTGTGCACGCCACTGCATATAGTTATGCTTGACACCTCCTCACAGTTATAAATGTTGCCACGTCAATGGTCAGTGGTCATGAGGTGAAACTCAACAACCTCCACTGACTATTATGAAAGCTGAGTACACTGTGATCACTGCAGTCAGCGGCATGAAAGAGAGGCAGAGAAAACAACCATCACATGTTGCTGAAAGGTCATTAACAAGTAGTAACACACACACATGCCAGACTGGGATTTTTTTAAATTTTATAGACATTTCTGCCTCTCAGATCCCTCAATTTACTCTACGATTGATAAGCATTTGGAAAAGAACATTAAAATTTGCAGACAGTGTTGCAGCAACTAAGACATGGAACCGAGATCTCTTTGAAGAATTCTTTATGATAAAAAAATATTGATCAATATGTATTACCTCTTCTCCAGGCATTTCTGTTGGATGAGCTACCTCTCTATAATGAAAATGTAACTTTATATTTCGCTCCAGTATGAGCTACCGTAAGCTTTGGAAGAGGCCCATGGCTGTTGATGCAATGCCTCGGCTGCTGAAAGAGGTCGATAAAATTCATTAATTACTTAAATCTCCTTAAACTTGGCATTCAACTTGAAATGGTTAAATCAGTGTCAGGCCATGACTTAACTCAGCTGAGATATCATTAACAGATTTATTTGAACTTACAGTCAGCATGAATTAAACAATGTAATGTTGAAATAACTAAAACATCATATGCCAAAGTTTGTAGAAAAAGAGTGAGGGACTGTGTGTTTATAGACAGCATGTGCACTTGTGTCAAAGTGAATATTCCACTTGGTTTCCCTTTTAATTCAGGATGCCTAATCAATATTTCCCAACACTGGAGATATTAAGACATCTGAAGCAAATCCCATGCGGCCTCAGGGACCTCAGTGAAGTATGTTGCCCACGAACACCTCCTGCTGTGTGGGTGTGAAAAACCAGCACACACATCCAGACCATCCCACAAGCGGAAACAGTCGGGTACTGCCAGATCCTTGTCACAGGGGCCAAGTCTCAATGCGTGTGTTATGTTGATGGCATTAACATTTTTTTAATAAACACCTTGAGGAGCTTGTGACAGCAGAAGACATCCTACTTGACACGCTCTCTCCCCAGGCTCATAGAAACAGCTGTTGGAATCACCCTGACGTGGGCTTTGAAGCCCTGCTGGCATGTCTAGCCTCCGCAAATGCACCCGGCTGAGAATACACACTTTATTACATGCAAAGTCTCCTGTGGGTGCATAATACCTTTAAACATGTGTGATCGCTAAACAGGGGAATTGTAGATTCATTTTTTAATCTCCAGCTTTGGGCTAAAAACATAAGAGAGAGTGTCTCAGTTGGATGAGATGCAGAGTAATTTATCAAACCTTTGCAAAATGTCATACTATATGTGAATAACATGTTTGGTACTGCATGTAAGAACTAGTCAAGCATGTGGCGGTAAGTTTAAAAATGATCATTTTGAAATTTTTCTAAATTTTTATTTTTATTTTCTTTCAAGGTTGCAATAAAGAGAAAGCCCACCCCTCTGTTTTACAACAGTCACAGCCATTTAATTGTTTTAGTCGAGCCGAACCTGGAGGGGCTACTCCGCTTGTCAAGTAAATTGAGGATGCTATATGCTAAGGGTGGTCTGACTGCAGTGAATGGATGAATGGGTTGACACGAAGTGCAAGAAAGACGCTCAGCACATGAATATGAATCAGGCCTCTCTCCGCTTGTGTTCACTAGGCTGGAATTAGTGCTTTTCATTACTGATGGCTTATAGGCTGACTGTTTGGCTGCCGGCTGGGGTCACAATAAAATGATGTGTTTGCCAAAGGCAGAGAGGCTGGGTCACGAGGGACTAAATGGCCCAGTTATGAAGAGCAGAGCTTATCTCCCTCTCTGAATCAACCTCCACCTCCAGCCAAACTAAACATACACCATGTCCTGGGGGAAGCGTATCTCCAAGAAAACTGGGTACAATAAAAGATCACTATCAGTCTTCTCCTTTATCATATTACTTAAAAAATGCTTTGTATACTATGTTTCATACAAATCAGTTTTTCTTCCATCTGATTTGAGAACAAAACAACTATAAATTGTTTCTTCGCTGCATAACAAAATGATTAAAAGCCACAGTATGACAGTTCCTTAATTTGCTCAGTTCCCTGGATGTCAAAGCGTGGACGGCACAATCGACTCTTCTTCGAAGCAAAGAGCTTTCGTTTTTGGATTTCATGCACAAACACAGACTTGTACATCTGAAGAGCATGTCCTTTATTGATTAGGACCCCCACTGGGATCACTAAGTATGATATAAAGCTATCACCATATGCCTGTGTTTAAAGTCCCTTCTTAGAACATAAGCTTGAAATAAGCTTGGATTATGCTTACTGCGGGGAATCGCTACCACTGCTCTTGGCTGTTCTAATCATATAATGAGTAACAGTGAATTTTATCAGTGTTTTAGGGTGAAGAGTCGAAATAAATTGCGCTGGTATTAAAAGATTTCCTTGATGTGGCAGATTTTAAGCTGGATGTTTCCATTATACTCATCTTCTTTTCACTCTGCTAACACGCTTTGTTCTGAAATTAACAACAATATTTGGGAACATGACTCGTGTTCTTTTTGCTTTGTTTAAAACATGATTATCTATCCACTGAACAGTAGCAGTGTTGTAGTGCTTCTTTCTGGGTTTGTTCTCATGTGTCTGGTCTCGAGACTGCTCTTTGATGGTCTTATTCTTTTCAATTTCCATATCTTCTAATAAATGCTCTAAAACTGTTACTGTATAAGAGAGTTTTACTCATGCTGCTCCGACAATATGGGCTGTGATCCCTCCACATGAAGGAATAAACAGATGACACAAAAACCCTCACATTGAAATACAGAACAACACTGCAGCAGCATTTAAACTGCAAACAAAGTCCAAAACTCAGACAACCTGTCTGATCTGTTCACACACCATATTGTAATTGCAGACGGCACACAGTATTGACTTGGATAATGAATAACCAGCCTCGGTGTCTGTGGATGCAGAATTTGATCTTGATGTTTGTGGTTTCTTTCCTTAGGCTCACAAAGGCTGGTTGTTGGTTGGATGCAGCTTCTGAGTTGGATGAATCACAGTGATTTTTTTTTCTTAGGTGTTTTTCTTGCAAATATAACATTTTTATTTTACCTTTGCTGTCCTGAAACATATAAATTGGAGAGTGATTTACTTAACTAGGAATCATTTTAGGACATCCTTTCTGTTTACTGCAGTTGTACCTTGCTTGATTGGCAAATTTGTTCTTGCGACTATGTGGATGTTGTGTGTTTTTTCTTGGAGGTTAGTCATACGTTTTGGTCTTTTCTCATCAAGTCTTCTTTCATTTTCCAAAGACGTGGCAAAATGTGCTTCTCATTGATCTTCAGGGTGACACAATTTGTCATAGCTTTCCAAAATTGTTACAAAAATGAAAGCATTTTTGATGAAACACTGCAGAAGGCTTTGTTAAGTTTAAGCACAGAGATGGCTTCTTCAGAATATGGACAAGATGATGATGATTTTGTTTTAACAGCCCATTGGTTAATGGTCTGGAATAATTGTAGTCCTAGAGTGTTGACTGGTCCTCTGTGTTGAACATTTTGTTTGCTACTTCATTTAATTTCCTGCTTTGCTCCTGATTGGCAAGTATTTCTAAGTTAGATGGCTTTGTCACTTGAATGTAAACATATGCCGGCATTTACTGAAACAACTGATGCTGTCTTTTTTTCTTGGGAGGATACTCTCCATCTGTTTTATTTATCTGAGCCAATGGATCAGTTCACTTTGATCTATCCTGCCACAGTAGCTTCCATAGCCTACTGATGCAAAGCATCGTTGCACAGTGATAACTGGTTGTGGACAACTGCATTAAGCAAAAGGTAAAATCCCCTAAATGATCCTTAAAAACATCGGAAAAATGCATAACATAAAGATAAAATAACCTCTTTTGATGCTATTTCACTAGATGATTGAGAATATTTCCAGACATGTTTTATGTTCACATATTCAAAACTTTACTTAAGAATTGAAAATGTCTAAAGATTAACAAAGCAGATATAAGGATATATCAATTCAGAAATATCTTTTAAAAAATGTTTTAAAAGCATTCATCTGAATTGTTAAAGTGTATACTTTGTATTCATGTTGGTATTCCATAATTTGAAATGACACCTGAACCATTTTTTAACAATGCCCCAGAAAATGTCAAATGTTTTTTTTTTTTTAATAATGTGACAAATTATGTAAAATTGTCAAGAAACACCATGTTGCATTGCAAAGTGAATTACATTTATTCCACATTTGAGTCCAGATTTATTTTCCCTTTTTCCTAAAATATTATAGTCACTCCACTTGACACTGGGTGGCATCACGTCATTGACCCACATTTATTTCTATACACTCTACATACTGTGTCGTAATCACAAAGCTTACATGCATACACAGCATGTTGTTTTGCTATAGCTATTAAAGATAAGTTAGTGCATACCGTATAGTCAGACAAACATTTGCCATCAAAACCAAACTGAGAGAGAAACGCCCCAAGCTTTCATAGAGCTTCCCTTATTTTTTTTTTTTTTTTTTTGTCTTTTCCCCAAAGATTTATTAGACATGGTTTAACTAACAGGAGGCTCAGGGAACTCCTCCTTGCTGAGTTATAGAAATCATTTCCTATTAACCATTTTAATGGAGAGAAGAAATTCAAGGACACCCTCAATGTTAAGATTATCACTTCAAAGACAAGCTGTTGACACTCTGGAAACCTGTTAACGGTGTAATGAATGAATCATGAGCACCGTTTTTGGTCAGAGGGCTGTTCCACCTCCCAGCAGTGTGGTCTGGCCCTCATCTGTGTTGTGATTGTGATGCCCTGCAGAAAGAGTCCTTACCTGACTTTCACTCTGTCGCACTGACAGGTGGGGAAAGGGAATGAGGGGAGAGAAGTTGTTTTTGAGATGGCGGGGTACAAAGGGACTTTTGTCGGTCACCTCTGTTTCTTGATCATCTGCTGTCGTGCCACAGAAACAAGACAATTAAGTGAGGACAAGTGGTATGTTAATCAGTGTCTTCAGTGGGAGCAGCATCCCTTGTTATCTTTAAGTGATTCTGCAGAGCATGTCTTGGTCAGACTGCTCGTATCTTGGTAACTGGGTCATAAGTGTGCCACAGATATCTTTACTAGTCAGTATAAAACATCAAAACAGTGTCATCGTCTTCTTATCAGCTCCTTAATTACACCACTGAACTCATGGATAAATGTCATATAGAGCAGGATAAAGAGCAGCGTACATAATCCTGTCATTGATCTTTATGAAAATGTGTTTGTCAAAGAAAGGCTTTGACGCAGATTGATGCAACAAAAAAAATCAATTTGAAAATCCTGTGAAATTTTTAAAACACTGAGAAGGATTTGGATATTAGAAGCTCCACCTAGCCAAAACTCATTGACAAATCTTTTCCGTAAAACCTGAAATGGAAACTTAGATGAAGTGAGCTCTTGCCTATTCTTTGCTCCATCTCTATTGGATGACAGGATGAGAAGAGCTGCTGCACAAACATATCTGGCTGCATCCATTTTGTCAGATTTCTTTCCCCTCTCTACTTTGTTTATCCTTTCTTCTGTAGATGGTGAAGGCTGGGAGGCTTCAGCTTATGTTGTCAAGTTCTGTCTGCAGAACAGTAGGTGGTACTTTATAGATTTACTGTTGCTCTCCTATTGAAAACAATGAATGTCTGTTTTTCTGTCCACCACATGCCAAAGCAACAAAAATGCAGCATAACCCATTTCTATGATATTCCAGCCAAAGTATTGAATATAAATATTTTACATTACTGATCACTACACAGGTTAGTAGTCACAACCAAAACAGTTAGACAAACCAGAGAAAGTTTGAATATCAACTGAAACCTGTGACAGCATGTATGTTTTTTTCTGTGAATGTATTCCATTAATAAGCTTTGTGACATGAAAGTTCAAGGCCCACCCAAAAGGTCGACACACAAATGAAATGGGTTGTGAGATGATTAATGGATAGGAAAGGAAAAGAAAAACATGAGCAAAAGAAGCAATAATTATTTCTATAGTAACCACTGATCACATGACCACTTGAATGTGAAATGCAGAAGTACTGTACACTTTAGAGTCTGATTGATCTTAACCTATATGGTACACTATCATTGCTCTCGCAGCAGCAGCAGCAGCAGCAGCAGGAGACTGTTTTGAGTCAAAGAGCTGTAACATGTTCACTGCCATGGTTAAGAATTTAATCTTTCCTTTTTTTATTGTTGAAACACCACATATAAAGCCTTATCCTCCTCACCCTCTACAGTAACTAATGTTTACTGTAGATGAGGCTTGAGAAGATTACAGGGGGAAATTACTCAAGCAAACATGCTTCTCCACATAAACATGTTACTGTAAGTGCAAGTGAACACTGCTTCACACTGAGGGAAGGCTTGGGACCACTTTATTTCCTCTGGATTTATTTAAAGGTTTTAGACGAAGGTAGTGGTATTTTGGTAGATAAACATGAGGAAAACACATGCAGTTGTTAGTCCAAATGAATTAATGTAAAAGACAAGGAAGACACTATAGAATTTCGACCTTATTCCTTCTAAATGACAGAAAAAAATTCTTAATTCGCAGAGCCTTGCACAGCTTGTAATGATTTTTTAACCACTCTCACTAGTGTTTGCTCATATGCTAGGGATTTCTATTCCTTATAAACATTCACGAAACAGCAAACAGCGAAGGAAGGAATAAAAGCTAAATTGACAAAGATAAGAAAAACCCTGTTATTTGTGTTTCACAGCTCCCAAACTGCCTCGTGAATAGCTCAATGCCCTGTTGAAATGGAATTACTCTGAAGAGGCGGTTTATGTGTGAACTTGACCTAAGCGGCAGCATTTAATGAGAACAAAACTCTCTAGGTGATCAATATGATCCATCAATTCAAACTTTAAATGGAGTGTGCTCAGCAGGCTCCCATTCCATAAGTCCACACATAGATTCAAAGGATTGGTTTCAAACAAGAAACAATGTAGTGAAACCCTTGGGTTGTGGGTGGATTCCCTCTGTTAGCCTCTCTAACAGTGTCTCTGCTGAAAGGAGAAGTGTAAACACTTTCATTGCAAAATCTATGGAAATGTAATTTTCATTAAAACAAGGTTTGAAATTAACTGTGAACGACCCTCGCACTAAATCAGCGCGTTGGCATTGACAATCCATCAGAAGGCGTAGGAGCGAGAGTGCAGCAAACACACAACTCCGAGAGCTGTCACTCAGGGCTGTCAGAGGTGGCGAGGACGTGGATGGAAGGAGGAGGCTGCTGTGTAGAGAGTGCGGCTCGGAGTCTAAGGTCAACACTGAACTCCCTGCTCCCCCCCCTCCCATTTTCCATGAGAGCTCCCCACGCAAGCCGGCGGGCCAACGATGTCCCCACTGACCGCTGTGATCTGCGGCCAAGTGGCGTCTCCCCCTGCCCGATCAGACCCAGCACCTCTTGTTCGCCGGCCAACTGGCCTTTTTCCCTGCAAGCCGGGGCCAGGGCTCCTCCTGGTTCCGTATGTTCTGTGCTTTTTTTAGGCCCGTGATGGATGCCAGCCGTCCCTGAGCGCCCTCCGAAGCTGCACCAGAGAGGGGGATTAAACAGATTTCTCTTTTTTTTTTCAGAAAAGGGGATGGATGAGTGTAATCACCTATAATCTCAAATTCTAGGCCTCTTGATAATGAACCAAGGGCTGTTTCAGCCATTTGGATCAGCTCCCTCCAGTCACCTACTTAAACCATGAAAAGGACCTGTCATAACTGCCGCAAACTTGTGGAGAGGGTATAGAGTTGAGGTGGACGGACACAGTTCTTCTAAGCTCCATTTTCTGCTCATGTGGGTTGCACCGTCGAACCCTGGCTCACCCTGAACACAGAGGACTGAAGTCACTTTGGCCAATGAGCACTTGGCTATTGATCCTGGCTAAAACGGAAACCCTCAGGAAGTTAAGCTCTCATCCTACATGTAAAGGGGAGGATAAAACGGCAGACTAGGACATGCAGTCTCTCTAATCTTATGAAAACTAAGAAGTGGAGCAGCATTTTAATTTACTGGGCTAAGAAAGAGATGGGAAAAGTGTTCAGACCTTGCCTCTTTAAACAGAAATAGTCACAAAGACACACTTATAATATCTATCTATCTATCTATCTATCTATCTATCTATCTATCTATCTATCTATCTATCTATCTATCTATCTATCTATCTATCTATCTATCTATCTATCTATCTATCTATCTATCTATCTATCTATCTATCTATCTATCTATCTATCTATCTATCTATCTATCTATCTATCTATCTATCTATCTATCTATCTATCTATCTATCTATGGTTCGGTTCATATCACGGTTTAGAATGTGAAGTGTAGAAGTGACATTGTATTTCAGAGATGACTTACCTTTGTTAAAATATGTTGCAAGTAGAAGAAAGACAAAGATAGTGGGAGTGTTCATTTGAGTTAAAGACTCCCATACTGTCAGAGATATCGATACTGCCAGACAGCCAATGCACTGGGGGTGTGCTCAAAAATAAAATTCATGAAAGAAAGAATAGCAGAGAGAGAGGAGGTGTGAAAATTAAATGTCATTTCTTGACAGGGATGTCTGAGAATTAAGCTGGCAGTGAAGTGTGACAAAGTTGTTTGGTGACAAGGCAAGAGAAGACAATTGTCAACACTTCTTTCCTTCCAACAAGTGCTGGCACCCAAGAAGTGGGTGCAAAGCTAAGAGATGTAGCAGAGCGGGAGACAGAGAGAGACAAAGTCAGAGAGAGAGAGAGAGGTGAACGAGTGTCTGCGGCGGCATCATTACAGACATGGCTGCTGGTGTGTGTCTTTATAAAGTAAATATATGAAAGGTTTGTGACATTTGTGGAGTGCTCTGTGTGATGTTTGTATTGTTTGCTCGTGTTTTCCTCCCACAGTTTAGACATGTGGGTCGGGTAAACCTGTATAGGAGTATATATGACTTTACTTTATACACACTTGATTAGTCTATATAGACTAAAACATTGATCCATTGTTTTGCCATCATTTTAGATTTTATACAAATTTGAAATAGTTTAATCAAAATTAGATTTTCATTTGAAAATCATCTGACAGCTTATCCAACAGAGTGATACAGTAGCTGACATCCCCACGGAGCTATGCTTGAAAACTACATTGTGCTTACAGTTTTTCTCATGTTGCTTTGTTGCATTTCTAAGATCAGAATTAAAATTCTCATAACTATTAGTCCAACCTCCACAACATATAGTCATTTGTGCTCATCATAGTAGCAATTTCTCATTCCTTTGAACAAATTGCAAATACTTTTGGACATGAATCAGTTGCTTTCATACAATTCTCTTTTCTCATTTTATAACATTATCATTTGTTTTATGTCATGTCAGTCAACATGAACTATACTCATGAATGCTGAATAGTCGTTCCCTATAAAAGTAATAATCCTCATTTCATTGCTTGAGTCATTTCATACGAAATTGTTAAACTAGTTGTCAAAATCTGTCAAGCTAATTTTAAATGTTGCGAGAACCACTGTGAATTCAATTATTCAAACATTTCAGGGAGAACAGGTTATGTAAAGTATTGGACAGTAATTCAGCACTAAACAATCTGCACTGCACTACTGTCATTGTGTCAGACATTACGCTACAGTGGGACCAGAACTTTTCACATTTAGACTTACAGCTTTACTACAGTACAGATTTACTGTACAATACAGCATGGTACTGTACTGCACCTTTTCCCAAGGGGAAGCACTGTTATTGTACACTACAGTGATATAGGGTAATGCAGTATGTCTCATGCTTACTGTACATTACTGTAATTTTACTCTGCACCAGATTGCAAGACTGACTTTGACTATCTTGTTCCTAAACAATGGTGTCAGGACTTCTCATTTTGATGACACTGGCAGTTTCATTGACATGAATACTTGCTTTTGAGGAATGAACTATCCATTTTGAGCAAGTGACACACTTTTGCAGGTTATCCACTCGGTTTTGCAGTTAATTGTTTTGAGAAATGCACTAGCTGTTGTGCAAATGTTAACAGTGATGTGAGAAATGCACCAAAGCGACTGAAAAAAACTGTAATGATGATTTATTTTATTTTACTTAATTTTTTCTAATTCTTATGATTCAGCATATTGAGTTATGGGCTTACAGTATGTGCTGTTACACTATGACACCATGCTTTTTACACAACATCTGAGGTTCACAATCAGAGGCATGTTAGTTTAGCCTAAACACTGGAAGCTTCCTCAGTCCAAAGGGCCAAGGTTTTCTGGCCTGCTTATATGTGAAATGAATTTCCCTTTGGCGATTAATAAAGTAGTTTGTATTGTATGTCAAACTCAATAGCAATGAAAATGAGGTTCTCCCGTTGTGGAAATTTCCTTTAACTTCCTTTAACCTTTAAGAGAGAAAATTATGATGTCCAGCAAAAAGAGGTTTCACCTTAAGTACTTTTATTTTATCTAGCAAGAGGTGGACTGTCATACACACAAAAGCAGAGCAGGCTTGCACCAGACCAATCATAGTACATGGCTGCATTCAGCGCTAATGACGTATCATTAGGCTAACACATGCATGAAGAGGAAGAAAAGACGGATATGACACCCGTTGTGGTTTCGGGCACCGACACGGCCAGTTTCTTAAGCATGACTATAACAGGACCAGAGAGTGCAAGAGTTGAACTTGCCCTTTATCGCATGTCATGTGTTTATGAGTGTCATATTGGACAGCACATTATCTTTTAAAGAACACATTAACAGTGTTACTTAGTCTTCATACCTCCATCTGTGCAATATTAATCACCTTCATCCGTCCCTTACACCTAACAGCACTACGGTTCTCATTCACTCCCTGATTACATCCTGTATTGACTGTTCTAATTGTGTCCTCTTCTCTTTTCCTCTCAAGTCTCGACACAAACTTCAGCTGGTCCAGCATGCAGCAGAGCCCCTCCTCATGAAACATTTTGATCCTGTTCTCATGCAACTTAACTGTAAGTACTGCATTGACTTCAAGATTCAGCTTCCCACCTTTAAGACCCTCCATAACCGTAACGTCTCTCTGAACTTGTTCATATCTACTTACCCTCCTATACTCTTAAACCGTCCTCTGCTATCCATCTTAACCACGCCATCTGCCAGCTTAAATACCGTGGGGTCTAGAGCCTTCAGTGGAGCTGCCCCCCACCTCTGGAATTCTCTCTCGCATGACATTGAAATTATTGACTCTCTTTTCGCCTTCAAATCATGTTTCAAGATGCAAATCAGCGTATTCGTTCAGATCTTCTCTAGTAATTATGACATCTTTGTATATATTTATTTTATGAATGTATCACCCTTTGTTTTGAATCTGTGACGTTAATGCTTTAGGCCATTGGTTGTTTTTAACTGTATTTTTAAAAGGTTTATGAACAAAGGCAAAAATGGGTGGATGTTTGTGCAGACAACATGTTTGACCAAGATACTGGATAGTTGCAGGGGAATCTTTGACCGGCAGTCAATGTTGGTTTTGTTTTCTCACACAAGAAATCAATCTCCCCTTAACTAAGCAGTTTTATTCATCTGAACATAACCAGAGCTTAACCACAGCAGCTGACGTTCACAGAGCGCTCATTTCCAGTTCTCATACGGGTTGTGAATTCCAAGATCATCTTTTGCAAGAATATGTCGTGCAAAAATGAGGAAGCGGATTACTGAGGCCGGGTTCTGTTCCTCTTTTGCTGTCTCTTTTATGTCCCCTCTTTAATTATATTCACTATTGTGATTAGGACCTTCTCACAACCCCTTTTCTTGCTTTTGAAAAGCCATTGGCAAGTTGAAGAGTCTGCTTTTGGAAAGACTTCACCAGTTTTATGACCTTGTGTGCCAGCATGCTCCCTCTCTTTCAAAGACATGCTAATGTAGACCTACGTCCAAAAGCTTGATGTCAGTCTGTGCCATCTCTCCACATCTGATGCATTTCATGATCATACCCCGAGTCCCTCTTTGATCAAAGTCCCCAGTAAGCAGCTAGTTTCACCATAATGGCCTCATTCGATTACAACGTGTAAAGTACTCCATTAGTTTCTCTGTTCATGAATCATTAAGTGCTGGTTATGATCAGCCAGCTTCATGATGAACTGCAGATTGAGGAAATGGAAACTGCAGGAGCTGCCTGAGGTCACAGGTAGATACAAAATTCTTGAAGGCTAAATGAACAATCTCATATCAAGGTGGCCTTTGAGGTCAGGTAGTGTGCGGTATAGACAGAATGAAGAACTGCAATAATAAATTTCATATCAAAACAAAGCAATTTAAGGCGGCCAACCATAATTTTGGATGAAGTAAATCTGTTGGGGAAAAGATGACACAGGAAAACAAACTCACTTTGTCAAACTGTTCTCTCTAGTTTCATAGCTTCACTCATTTTACAATGCTTACACAGAAGCACAGGGTTAAGTTTCAAACCTCAGATCAAAGAGTGCTTCAACAAAACAACATAATTTGTTTCTTTACTTCTACTGTGTGTCTTTTTATGCATTGATTAAACCGTAATGAATGAACTGTGTGCAAATGTGTTAGATGAAGAAGGTTGCTATGACCTGCCTGATGCTAAGGAGAGAAGAGATGCCACATTTCCAGGAAATGTATTCACTTGTTTGTTTGGCAAGGGGAGGGCGTAAAAAAAAAAGCAAAATGGACTTGAGCATAGTAACAAAGTGCTTGTGTGATGAAGTTTGGCTTGAACAAGAGGTGACAGTTAAGGGGAGACAGAAAAAAAAACTTGTGGAGGGGCGGAGATGTAACAAAGAGGGAGAAAGACAGCAGCAAGTAGAGTGAGTCATGGAGGAATAGACTGTGACTGTTATCTATAAACCATGCGCAGTGCTTGGGAGAGTGAAATTGATGAGTTCATCGTCGTCTCATTATTGTCATGATGGATCAGATTGCTGACTTCCCTCAAAGGCGGCTTAATGACTCGTTGACACAAATCTGAATGACTGGCTTCACCGGTGGCGTCCATTAGTGTGCCACACAAAGCTCTCAGATGTGCTTAAACAAAATTGATAATTACCAAGAGCTTTCATCATTGTAATGAATGACATCAATAAAGGGACAATTCATATTGCATTAAATGCATTCAGTCCTGCCATTGACGATGCCCGGGCGGTTACAAAGTCCAGACATGAGTCTTAAGTCCCATTCATCATTCCTTTGTTTTGATGCAGCGATGAATTATAATATTGACAAACAGTGCAGAATAAGCTGTATAACAGAAGTATGGGCAAAGCCATAACAAAGTGAACTGACTGTATCATTAGCTCTGTGTCTCCAATGGAGCTGCTCTCACATCCTGATATTGTGCAATACAGGCTACAATAACAAGGTGGCAATATTACCATAATTACAGCTCCTTCTTCCTTGTCCAGCTCATTCCCTCTCTTCTTCGACCCCCACCTCCCTTCCTTTGGTTTGTGTTGTTTCTTGCTGTTGTTAATGCTTAGGCTCTAATGGCCATGGCGTCTTCTCCGACAAGGCTTAAAAACGTTTGTCTGCCTCCTCATCCCCTTACTTATTTAATAATGAGACCACAAAGGCAGTGTCTCTATTCATAATGGGGCAGCAGTGGAGCCATCTTGGTTGGCATACAAATCATGGCAAACAGAGGCAAATTCAGCAGGAGAGATCTAATTGAGAGATAAATTAGACCTCTGTCACTGATTGATTCAAAAATCAGTTGAACTTAGTCCCTGTCAATATGGAAACTCAGGCTGTTTGAGTCTGTTGAAAGTCAGCCGCCTCCTGCGCTTACTCACAGCGCACGCATCTAAATATGGAGATCTGAAGGCACTGGCGTGTTTGTGCCGGTGTTGTTTCGACATCCTGATGGTTGTCGGTGGTTGTGACAAGCTCACTTCAATGTTTATTCCTCTCTATTTGCACTGGAGAGTTCAAGATCCCATGCCACCCTGTCTCATCTAAAAGGAAAACAAGAAATCATTTCTCCCAGTTTGAAACAACAGACCGGGAGAGGGTTGGGTTGAGGTGGGGAATATTGGCTCAAAGTATTATTTCAGTATGGTTGACTGACAGTCACTCTAACAGGTCCCTGTGTTTCAGCAAGATAAACGTGTAAACATGCTATGATCACACTGCCATACCATACAAAACAAGTGTAATTACTTGTGTGGGCAACATATCTGTATCTGAGCGACTTTACGGGTTCAGTTACATTCATCATTTTCACTAAGACCTATTTATACTGTAGCCTTATTTACACAAACAGGATTGAAATGGGTAACCTGCTCTACATTACAAACAGTCAAACAGGAGCCCTTCATATTTCACCCTCTACTCCCCGGAGTTTCACGATTCGTGTTAACGATGCAAGAGGAGGCGGTGATAAACTAGAAAACAGGGACAACACTTAGTACGCAGGTGCTTGTATGAGCTTAACAAAAAAGCCAAGGGAGGCCAGCAACTGTCTGTGGGGATTTAACCATGTAACAGCTTTGATGCATTTTAAATTGACCTCGCGCATACTTTGGAGACAAGGAGAGAGGGCAGAAACACACAAAGCAGATGATCAATTACTATTCTATAATTGGACAGGGCTTTAATGAGGCTGGCGGATGCAGCCTTGTGCACCTTTGTCAGCCGGAGTCACTGACGTGGGTGGCCCAATCAAAGCATGTCCTCATTAGCATATCTCAGCACATGCAACACTCACCCACAGAGTGAACAGCACTTCAAACAGGAGAGATTCTTCTAGGGTCCAATTTCCCAGTGATGACTGACCCCTACTCATTTTTGCATTGCATAACTCTCACCTGACACAGTAACATATTCTATACCCGAAGCCATCGAGGGGCATCATAATTACAGCAATGACAAAAGTGACTACATTATATAAGTTGCTGAATCACAGATTTTAAAGGGAATATCAAAGCAGATGTGTAATGATATGCTAAAACAAAATGCTCATCTGTTTTGGCTTCAAGTGTTGGTTTAATGCAGACAAGGAGCTTGATGATAGCTGCAATTGTTTTGGTCTCATCCATCTGCTCTGGTGACCCACTCATACTGGATTTAGAGCTGAGTCAGAGGTGCAGGATACTGCAACACAAAATAAGAACGGCAAAGTTGAAGCTATTCTTTGTTCCTACTAATGTGTTAGACAGCTGGAACTAAATCTGCACCGTGTGTGATGTTGGTATTTGGTATTGCTATCTCACATGTTTTATTGCCATGATTATCATTTTAGTTTGCACTGTAGCCCCCCCCCCCCCTCCTCCTGTGGGTGTGTGTGATGGAAGTAGAGGGGTAGACAGCTGTTTTTCTTTCCTTTGTGTGTCAGTCAATGTGTTTGGGGAGGAGTAGAAGCAGATGATGGGGCCGCTAGTTGTATTAGTGAACTGTTTACTGTCATTATACTGTATATGTTTGCACAACTGACCAAATGAATTTCCCACATGAATAACACAGTTAATTTAGACTTGATTTGACCATTTTCCATCCACAATAATAATGCACTCACACAAAGTTTCGTAATTGTAATAAATTATAATGTATACCATTCCCTGTAGCTTGAGGCAGCTGCAGAGGAAAAAACACCTGAGAAAAATTAAATGTAGAACACCAGGGAGGAATACTTTCAATCTTTCTGCTCCTGCCAGACACATGGGCAGTTTTGATTTACATGGAATTGACGTAAATTGGTGCAAAGGAAAATGTCCTTACACTGTTTGCAGAGCCGGTTCAGACCTCCATGGGGCCCTATAGGCAAAATTCTGCTAAGGGGCCCTCCTAACTGAACCCCAAAAACTTTCAACAGTCGCACCTGACACCCAGTGTTTCCACTCATCCCCCCTTTAAACATAGGCTATTGCACTGTTGGTCTAACAAAGAATAAATTCAGAACAAATCAAACTAAATGTGTAAACAAACAATCATACATGTTGGGCATGTATGTATAATGTTTGAAATAACTCACCATTAAATAAAACTAAAATATAGATAAGGCTACTATTAATTCAGCTCCATCAAATTGGCTGCACTTGACACTTTCATATACTTCAAATGTAGGTAATTAGGTATTTTATTATTTATTATATTATTATTATATATTTTAGCACCATTGTCACAATATTTCACAAGTTTTATTTTATTCACTAAGATATCTGCATCTATATTTGCCTGTATCCAAGCAACCAAATTCAATTTTAGTCAATATTTATCCGTTACCTTCCATTTTGTATAAGTGCAGTTGTAACTACACTACAACTAAAATCATAGAAGCCAGCAAGACGCACACAGAGACCGGGGTTCACCCAGGGCTCACCGCTCTGTTAATGCAGGTCAAACACGGACTAGTCCCTCCCTCCCTCCCACTCTCCCACCCGGAGAGGAGAGTTACCTGACTGCTGTTCCCGCAGGTCATTGTCAGCAGTTTCTTCCCCATTAATTCCCCGAGGGATAACTCCGCTTCATCGTTGGGTGCTAAACGCTGTCTTGCTAGGAATCCGGTAGGCCAACACGTGCGCGACGGACGGTCACGTCGTCAGGTTTTTTTTTGTTTTTGTTTTTCACGGGGCCTCTATTATTTTGCGGGGCCCTACGCAACGTGCGTAGTGTGCGTATTGGGTGAACCGGTACTGACTGTTTTTTTTATTTTTTTATTTTATTTTATTGGTTTATTTGGAATGGGACCTCACATATTCATGAACATACAAAAAAAAAAACAATTAATTGCTGTAAATATGTCGGATTTAGCTGGAAAGCTAATTTCCATCCGCGGTCCCATGGTACATAAATAAATAAAATTACACTCAGACATTTAAAACGATAGACAATATTCAATTTGATCATTGTACAAACATTAATTGTGGCTTCATGCTGTCAGCTAGAAGACAGAACCTGCATGAGTTCTTTTCCAGTCTGTGCCACTACATGTACTCACTACTTACACTTGTGGCCTTGTACTGTAGCATCGCATCTAAAGTTTATGCTGGAAGTTTTCGGACACCTTCAGTTTTGTTCTCATTTCATATGTTGCAGCCTTATACTTTATTTACACCATCACACCATCAATCTACACGCAATGCCAAATTTATTAAAAAAGAAGAAACTCATATTTTTTGTATTTTATAGGCTCCTTCTGCAGTGATTACTGTATACTCCTTTGTTTTTTGGGGGGTGTAAAGTAACTTTGCACATCTGCTTTTGGGGTTTTTAAAACGTTTTTCTGCCATTCCTCTTAGCAGATCCTCTCGAGCTCTGCCAGGTTGGGAGGGTCAGTAGGTGCACCACCATTTTCAGGTCTCTCAGAGATGCCCAGTTGGGTTTGTGTCAGGGCTCTGCTTGGGCCAAAGACATTCAGAGGTGTCCTGAGCCACTCCTGCATCGTCTTGGCCGTGTGCTCAGGGTCACTGTCCTTTTGGAAGTTTACCCCATACTCAGACTGGATCCCTGCAGCTCTGCCAGAGTGACCATCATCACTTAGTTGCAAACAATATCCTGTATAACCACCAATATGGCTTTTGCAGGAAATATTCCACTGAGCATGCATTGCTGAAACTAGTCAATAACATATCCTCAGCATTGGATGGGAAAAAAAATTGCCCTTTGTGTTTTTCTTGATTTAAGTAAAGCATTTGATACTGTCAATCACAAAATTCTCATTTCAAAGCTCAATAGATATGGAATCCAGAATGTTGCCCTCAATTGGCTGATCAATTACCTGGATAGTAGAGAGCAGTTTGTTTATTTCAATGGTGTCTCATATACCAAATCAAGTATTCTTTTTGGAGTCCCTCAGGGGTCGATCCTGGGCCATCTATTATTTTTGATTTACATTAACTCTTTCACTGCCAAAGACGAGTTATCTCGTCTTAGCGAATCCAAGCGTAGTCTGCCAAAGACGAGATAACTCGTCTTAGCGTTTTTTTAATGGCAACGCCATGTTGAATGTCTTGCCCTACTCCTCTGTGAAGATCAGACTTGTATCATCAAAATAAAGTGCAGAAAAACACATTTGGATTGAGAGATATAAAAAATATGGCGTGTTTTTCCCCCCTCACGGAGCGGTGCGGGTGTCTGACTGCAGCGGCGCCGCTCCGTGACACTCTGGCCGCCGGTGAGAGCTTCGGGGGCGGCGGCGGGGCTCATGGTGGCTCGGCAGCTCGTTGAAGCTCCGTGCAGCTCCGTGATACAACGCACACACGTTAGTAACAACAACCCCGTTGATCGCTCGTCGTTAGTCGTCAAGAGCGTTTGGAAAGTCGCCAGATTTTGCGAGAAATCACTCAGATAGCAGCTTGAAAATCCCCGATCTAGTGTGGATGAGGAACGGACAGCGCCGGCGAACGTGACGAGAGGTAAAGATGGGGGGAGTGTCTGTTGTGAGCAGACTGTCTGTGGCTGTGAGTTCAGGGGGCGTCAGCCAGAGCTGTAGGCTGTGTGTAGATGTGTGTGTAGATGTGTGTGTGTAGATGTGTGTGAGAGACAGAGAGAGTGAGTGAGGCCGCTGCCTGCTGACCAGAGGAAGCTGGATCTGATCTAAAGCGCCGTGTTTCGGCTACAAAAACCTGTCGAACTGATCCGCGCACACGCGCACGCGCACACACACACACACAGACACACACGCACGCACGCACACGTACATGCACACGCACACGTCACGTACGCACACACACTAAAAAAAAGGAAAGAAAAAGTTGTAACTCAAAGAAAAGAAGGAAAAAAGGCTGCAGTAGTGTGTGTCAGTAGCTAAATATTTTGTCTGTTGTCATCAAAAGTCATTTGTCAGTGTTGATTTAGTTGTTGTTTACAAGAGAACAACTGTACAGATGTTGAGGCATCACTAAAGCAAAATATAAAGGAGCCAATTGTACTGGTACACCTGAAAATGACAGCCGACACAAAAACCTCTTTTTCTCAAGATTTTGGTGCCAAAATGGCATTTTGGGCTAAAGTAACCTATATTCAACCGCAAATTTCACAAGACTGGAACAAGATAGAAACAAACAGTTTTTTTGCTGGAAACTAGAGACCCTCATCTTTCCTTTGATGGGTTGAATGTGTATGTAGTAACAGTACATAATATATGGTGGGTCTACGGAAATCAGTCAAAAAGCTGGAAAAAGCCTGGCAAGCTGGAGGAAGCTGCTGTGAGAATGGCTGGCAGTCAAAGAGTTAATGACTTGCCTAGATCTTGCAATAACTTTCTCCCCTTATTATTTGCCGACTAGTCTCATAGCTGTTCATGATGACTTCAAGTCTCTTATTGCATGTGTAAATGATGAACTATCAACTGTTTCAAACTGGTTCCAGATCAATAAGCTAACTCTCAATGTAAATAAATGTAACTTCATGATCTTCTGCAACAAAAATAAATCTCATGCAAAAGAAGAAGCCAAAATACTAATCAATGGAGTTGAAATCCTTCAAGTACCACACTGGGTGTCATCTTGGATGAAGGTCTAAACTGGAATAATCATATTAATCAAGTTTGCAAAAGATCAATGAAAATGCTTGGTATACTAAAAAAGGTTTCTCCCCTGATCAATCCCTCTGCTCACGTGACTTTGTATTATAGTTTTTTATCTCCATATATGAATTATTGCAATATTGTCTGGTCTGCAACTTATCAAATTTACCTGAACAAATGTTTAAGAATGATCTCTAGTAGACTAGAACCATATGTGTTGTACAGCACTTTGATGTAAAGCGCTTTATAAATAATAATATTATTATTATTATTATTATTATTATTATTATTATTATTATTATTATTATTATTATTATTATTATTATTATTATTATCTGCACCCCTTTTTATGAAATATTCAATATTGCCCATTCACAAACTTAATGTCTTCCATTCATGTTTGTTTGTGCATAAGTTTATCAACGGTAAACAAAATCTTCAACATTTTTTTTTACTTTTTCATCTGACCTTCATTCATATTCAACTAGGCATAGTGGCAATCTTCATTTACCCCTCTGTCAAACATCTGGGCATCAATTTAATATCACTTTTAGAGGTCCAAAACTCTGGAATGGTTAAGATGTGTTTCTGGGGTCAACATCATCTTTCACATCCTTTAGAAAGTTACTGAAAAAACACCTTATGTCATAACTTTCAGTGTTATTTTCATGTTAATGTTAATTATGCATCCATCTTCCTTTCTTTTGTTGCTTATGTTTTCTAGTTTTTCTATGTTGCACTATACATTTTATTGTTTATCTTGAATTTTTCTATGTTGTATATCTAATTGGTTATCTTGAGTTTCATGTAATTCTTAGATGATGGGAGTGGAACTTCGTACAAGCCTTCCAGGCTTCGTTCCCTCCTTGCACTGTTTTTTTTTTTTTTTTTTTTTTTTCTTTTTTTTAACTTGCTAAATAAATAAATCAAATCAAATCAAATCATCTTAGTCCTCTCTCTTACCAAGACCTTTTTCCCTCAATTATACACTTTGGCCAGGTGGTCAGTTCTTGGTTGTTTCCATGTAATAATAAGTATAGAGGCCATTGTGCGCTTGGGAACCAAAACAGCAGCGGTGTTTTTGTAGCCTTCCCCAGATCTGTGTCTAAATACAATCCTGTCTCTGAGCCGTTTGCCATTTGGCCTGGTTTCTTCTCTGATATGCATTATTAGGATTTGCATTATTGAGGCCTTATGCCTTTTTTAATCATGTCCAATCAGCTGAATAGTCCACAGCTGGACTAAAATTAAGGTGTAAAAGATGAACAAGACAAGTGGGGGGCATCCAAATTTCAAATGTTGCAGCAAAAGGTCTGTGTGGTTCAATGTGAAGAAAAATGAATGAAGGGGTGGGAACACATCCGTATGCACTTTAAGTGTGCATTTACATGCCGCCAGGAGCCCAGCATTTGAGAAATGACAGACTGTATACTTAGGCCACACATGAATCATGATGCACTCTTACTCTTGAAGCCATACTTTGACAGAAGTGTATCTCACAAAGTGGCTGTCAGCCCAGCTGCTGGTGGGAATGCCTAAGCTGGTTTGCCAACCGACAATACTTAACCCTAAGATAAAAAACACTAATTAAGTTCATGATGTGTTGGATCTAGTGATAATACATTATTATGCTCTGTCGTTAGAGTCATTCTTCTGAATGTACACATTCACCGTATACAGTGTATATATATGGTACTATATAATTAAGGGCAGTTTAGGGCTCAGACAGAAGGAGCCACAGATCAAAGAACCAACCCAGCAATTAATGGATTCCATATCCTTGTGTTGTGAAAAGTGCTATAACAACTTTCCTGTCAAGACCAACAAAAATAGAGACAGTTTGTGATTTTGAAATTGGCAAATGTCCACTTAAATTAAATGTGATTTAGAAACTTGAAAACGGTGTTTATCCTGCCTCAGAATTTACTGATTTATTTTGAATATGAACCTCAGGGTCTTAGTTTTGGAAAGACAGAAACATTTAAACATCTCTTTCATTCACATCCAGGCATTCAGCAGTTTATTATCCAACAGATGGTTGTCACTCGCTCTAACATTGGAAATCTTTCCAAATTTCATTGATTAAAGATTTTTATTGATAAGTATCAAATGGTATTGCAAATGTAGTTACTGTTGTGGTTGAATATGTCTATAAGCTTTGATTTGAAGATTTGGGTTTTTTTTTATCACAAAGAACCAGTCTGTTAAAAAATAATCTAATTTTTGTCTCTTATTTCTACAGTACAACTTCTGTACAGCTTTCCATCTAATGACTTGATTGTTTGACTCATTTAGCCATCTCTGTGTTTCCTGTTGCTTTTGTTAATTAATGGTGCCTAATTACTTACTATAATTGTTTTCAATGTAAGACTGAAAGAGCCACGTGTCCATGTCCATGTTTTTGCCTGAGCACCAAGTTGACCTCATTAACAAAGTCTAATCAGTTGTGTCCTGAAAATCTTCCACTCACATGCAGTCTTAACAGGTACTTGGGCATTATCAACAGTTAATGGAAACATGTCACAAGAAGTAGGCACTCGACTAAACAGAAATACCACAAGTGTGGGCATGGGGACAGACCCCGTGACTCTCTCATCACTATATGATTCATCATGTTCTCGACGCCTGCAAAGCGCTCTCCATTGAAACAAAGCAACTTCAATTGACTGCTCCATGTTTTGACAATCAAAGTCAACATCCTGTGCTTTGTCTGTGCAGCTGACGTGTCATTATGGTTGGATCACTTAAACCATAATAGCACTGTCTCCAGGAAGCAGCCAAGTGCTCATGTTTATGTAGTCTGAAACATAAAAATTGACATTTCAAACTTTCCTGTCTCAAAAGTTAAGGCACAGGATACAGCAGCAGCATAAGGTCGCATCAGGAAGTCTGTTTTACAGTTAATAGAAGGAGGGATATTGGATTTTCTTCACTGCCGTCTCCCTCATTTAGTTTTATTTGTATTCAAAAAGCTGAACCCAGTGAGTGGTTTCAATCTGGTGTCCTCTCCTTAAGCAAAGAGGTTGTTGTTATTTGTTGATCAGGATACAGAAGTCTGACGGGAACTGTACATGCTCATATACCTTTTAAATATATCAGCTAAAACCTGTTTGAAGTTCATCAAGACGCATAACATGAAACATGTTTTCAAGATGGTGCGCTGTATTAGCTGATGGAAATGTTACTATTTTTCTTTGGGAGCAAAGGAGCAAAAGCTGAGTGACATTGTCATAGAGCCAGACTCTGCATCAAGAGGGAGCAGGGGAGAAACAGACTGCTGTTTGATTCCTGTTTCATAAAGTTAGACAGTCATCTTTTGTTCTGTGTAGCCATGATCATGTTGTGAAATAATGTTAATATAGTAATTATTATTTTCAAATGTTTTCCAGAAAACATGACCTTTACATCATGCCAAATGTGTTATTTCATTTGTAGGACTTTGTAAACATTGATAAGTAATTATCAAGTGAGTAGTTTGAATTTGGAAGATCAGAAAATGTAGCTATTTTTAAAGAAACAATATATGTCAATATTGTGATGCAATAATTTAATACCATGTGAATGACTTTTTTTCAATCAACATTAATCAGTAACATGTTAATTTTTTCCTTGCAATATCTGCTTGTCGCTAAAGCAAGATTAAGGCCCCGTTTATACGTACCCGGTTATTTTTAAAAACGGAGAAATTAACCATTGTTTGCACCCTCCGTTTAGACGCAAACGGAGAAATCGCCCTTGAAAACGATGCTTTTTAAAAACTCCAGCCAGAGTGGAGATTTTGGAAAACTCACGTTTACATGTAAACAGAGAAAAACTGAGATTTGGGTAGCCGATGTCAGACCCTGACGTCTAACCGTAACCATATTACATAACTTAATAAACTAAATAAATAATAATAATGATAAAATTGAATGCAGACTGATGTGTTCATTGTAAAACATTTATTTATTGATGTAACGTTAAATGGGGTGATTTCTGTACAGAGTCCCGAGGCTGGGCTGCTCTTCTGTCCAGTAACAGTTAACACACATGAAGCTTCACTTTTCAAACAAACTGCTACTGCCACAATTGTTAGATTTCATCAATGAGACCAACATTTATCTCCTAAAAATAATTTAACCAGCCGGTGGTAAACCTGTAAAAACCTGCGGATAAGTTATCTAGCCATCGTTTTGATCCCGGGAGGACGACAGAGGCTGGCCGACCGAGCAGCATTGCAGAGCGGACACTGTCTCTGTGATGTCCCGGTCGTTGCTCCACAGGTGGAGCTTCACTTCTCCGAAAAAAAAAAAAAAGCTTCACCTCTCCGAGAAACATCGGCGCAAACTTCTAAACAGCCGTCATTTGGATTAACTGGCCGTATATTTGGCATCTAAACAGTCACTTTCTCGCATGAAAAAATATTAAAACTTTACACACAAGGAGGGCAAGTGACGTTGTTGTTGCTGTTGCTATCAGGTTGCTATGCGGGATCATGTGCGGGATTCTGATTGGCTAACGTGGGCTTGAGCTTCTCGCTACACTGCCACCTACAGGTTTGTCATGCTCTTGACAGCATATATACACGGGTTAGTGTGAACGAAACGTTTTCTGAAAACGGACTGGTGTGCACGCAGTGTTTTTTGTAAACGGAGAGGGTGAAATGTCCGTTTATGAAAATAGCCGGGCACGTGTAAACGTAGCCTAATATTTGTGTGGTTTTGTGGAGGCACTTACTGCTCTTACAGTAGTGTCAGGGAAAGAAACCCATCACTTGATTTTAAATATTAAACATTCAAAACTGACTTGAGGAGTGAGACATGCTAATTATATTAACATTTAACCCAAGCTAAGATCTTCCCCTAAATCACACCATGCATGACTTGTTGCATCCTCCAAAAAAAAAGTACCCGTTGCCGGACATAATCCATAATCCATCTCATCATGACGTAGTTGGGAAAGCAGAGACGTTGTAGAGAAATGCCTCACCCCATTTTGTTTTGTTGTCACATGCCTTTGTGTGAACCCAGAACTGGACACACAAGATATTGCAATAATGTGTCACAGTCTTAATTTGCTTCTTTACCTTTTTCCCCTTATGAACATGAATATGTGAGCTCAGTTAATTTGACGTAGACCAGGACATACACCATTAAATGATATTGGGCATGCCCAGGCTTTTGGTGTCAGCCACTGTCACTTACAATGGACTATCTGGGCTGCACTCACATAACATCCTCCTCTCTTTGCTGCTGTCAGCAACTAATGGGGACGGGCAAGGATATTTGCAAATTAAAGTATACAGAATGCAGAATAAAGAAAAGGAACAGAATGAACAAATGCAAATCTCCTCTTGGTTAGCCCAACTAGACAAAGCCAAGCCCCTACAAATCTTAACCCAATCTTCCGTTGAACAAAAGAGGTAATCCTTTATTTATTAATAAAATCAAATTGAGTAAATGAGACTTTGGCTTGCTGTCTTGCCTATATGCTGAAACTTGAAACCTTGAGATTCCTTTCAGACAAATTGAGGCTCTGTCTCCATGCACGTCGGGCGTTTTATTGTAGGTTTAGCAGGGAAATCTCAAAGGCTCATTAGATGTCTTCTGGCTCTACGTGGCAGCTAAAGGGTATCTGCAATTCTTATCTGAAGTGGCAGGCTCCACTCAAATAAGACAAGAGCTATTATGAAACTAGGCCTCGCAAAACTTTAAGAGACACAGCGCCCAAGGAGGAGGAATGTCTAATGTCCCTGCTATATTGAGGGGACAGAGGTACCCATGACGATGCCTCCAGCCCTGGAGTGTTGTAGCCCCGTCTCTAGTTAAACTGATAGGCCACATCATTACCAGGCTTCCACTCCACTGTGGCTAGAGGGACAGGCAGGTACAGACGGGGAGAAAAGGAGAGAGCAGTGTCTGGGATCAGCTCAGTGTAGCTGCTGGGGCTCAGCTGCCCACATATGCAATTCAAATGCAGAGGCTGGTGCGCTGCGACAGGGCTGTGCCGGACCAGGTACATCTGTATCTCTTCCGGCTCTGTGTGGAGGTGGTGGTGAGTGACAGCAGGTGGGGATGCAGCCCAATTAGAGCAGGGCTGTTGGAGGATGATGAATGGGGCTGGCTTAGAGAGCCAAGGAGAAACATAGGCATAGGCAGGCTCAAGATGCCCACACCTGTCTCACTGAATGAGTATAAACATGCTGAGGTGCTCCTCCATACAGAATATTTGCAGACACCATTTTCAGACTTTTGTGTGCTTTCCTGTCTCTTTCCACCTCTCTTTCACCGGCTTTGACAGTTGTGAGCTCGGCTCCTTGACTGGCATGGCCTTGAACTAAATTTAGAGAATCATGCTGCTTGACACTCACCCACCCCCCGTAGATTCATATAGAACTCAAAGTATATATTGCGCATTGAACAAAATTCTACTCTGCGTATGCGAGCGCAAGCATAATGGTTATCATTGTTTGGACTGGAAATGTAAGCATAGTCCCATAACCTGTTGCTAAGGGATATACTGTAATCATGCCTTTAATGCAATGTGACAATGTACTTGAAACTTGAATATTGAGCTTTAGGAGTGGTGAGGAAAAAACTGCACAAATTCAAGATTATAAATGTAGGCTGTTCTTCCAAGAAGCAATAAGCTTATAGACCTATAGAATTTAATTTGGACACATATAATGTAACGTGAAAGGCAAAGATCAGAGATACATCACTGCATTTGCTGCAGGAAGCACTGAACTGGTGTCAGGAGTGAGTCTTTTACAAGAAATGTAAATCAGACTTCATAAGTTGTGCTGATTGGACGGCTCCGGCACACCTGCAGGTGAGGGAATATCTCCCAAACCTTTCTGAAAGAGATTAGCAGAGGTTTATAATTCAATTTCATTACTGTATGAAATAGGAGGAGACTTCTTGCAGGCCACCTGTCTACTCCTGTCTTCCTGTGTCATTACCTTAATCCCCCGGAGTTAGGGGGGAAAGGCGCTTAGCTCCCCTTCTCCTCTGTAATGTAGGGTTGGTTCAACAATGTCTTTGAAAGTTAATTATATAAACTTCATGTTTGCGCAGTGTGTGAACGATATTGGCCGGGCTTGTGCGGGGAAGGGCGTTGCGCAGCACAGCAGTGCTTGAGATAAAGAGCATACATTTCACCTGTTAATTCCCTCATGAGTTACCTCGCCTTGCATCAGTTAGAGGGTGAGGGTGAATGAGCAAGGTGATCGAAGAACAGATACAGCAGATTAAGAAAGATAAACAGCAGTAGATGATTGCTGGAGAAAAAATGAATAAAGAGAGGGAGAGATGTTATGATGGCGTGCTGTAGTGGTGAATAAATTTGTCTTATTGCACCATCTGCCACGGAAAGGAGTCCTTTTCATAGTCGATGATGATGCTTTACTTGAATGAAACAAAGAAAATCATTACCAGCCTGTATGTTGATGGCCTTGACTGTATAGCCAGCTTTTATTAAAGCGAAGCTAAGAAATGAGGGAGGGCGTTAAATTTACACTGCCCACATTCGCCAAATGGCAAAAATGACACCATGCAGAGGATGTGTAAACTCAATAGTCCCTCAGTTTCACAGCAGCAAGTCTCATAAAAACCTGTCAAGCTTACAAATTTAACACTGATATGTACCATAAAAGAATACAAGCTCTGTCTGAGTGTGGCATACATAATTAGAAGCGGGCGGCATATAAGCAGCACAGACAGACTTGCTGTAGATAAATACAAGAACACAGGAAGATTATACAAAATAACTCCAACAAGGACACAAAAAGAGTTGTGTTTTTTTGCTTAAAAATCTGACTTTATTAATTTATTCTTGTTTAATTGTTTGATTTTTAAAATTGTTTTTGATTACTTTTGACGTGACGGTTTCAAATATAATCACCACTTAGCAAAAATATGTTAACTGGCACAATGTGACTTCTTGGAAAGAGGAATACATCATTTTCAGTGTTGGTTGTGTTGGTTTTAATTTTATTTAATGCTAATGGAAATAAATGTTTTAGTTCTCGGGGCTCACCTTGGAATATGATCATAATGTTGGGTGATTTCATTTAACAACAGGACAGTAAATTCCTAAGAGCTCTGGTTTTAATTTATTGATTGTCAGACATGAGCAGAATGGAGATTAAACCTTTCTCTAAAGTCAAGATTTTCACCTTGTGGAGGTGAAGGTTGGGGTCTTCTCTAGGCTGACAGGGATAATCCCCCCCTCCAAAACGTTTGTGTTCAAACACTAATCACCGCCCACAGCACAAGTGACTGATCCAAGTTTGGCTCAGGTTAATTTATGTGTGCGACACCAGGAAAGCTTAAAGACAATCCCGGGGTGTCATCTGTGTGATGGATCTCTCCCCTCGTGCCCTTGTCACCGCGTGAAGTCTCATATGTTTACATATCTAGATTTGACAGCCTTGGTGTTAAAATGCATTCCTCGAGGCATTTCCATCAAATGGTCCCTCCCACACCTCAACATGCTGAACATACATGTTTTTGAATATTACCAGAAAGAAAATCTGCTGTCGGTGGTTAACATCTGTGAGAGCGTAATTAATAAACCTTTTATCACAAACATGTCAGAGAGAGAGCAGGGGTTTGAGACATGAAGTATATCCCCATGTTTGTAGTTGAGATCAGGGATGTTCATTAATGGGGACGTTGGGGGATGAATTAAAGTAATGTACTGATTCTGCTGTTAAGCCTGATGTTTGGCTGTTTTAAATCTACCGTGAAGTGGTGAGTCAGGGCTATGCATTTGCAACGAATGCACAGTCCTGATGTGAGAGTGGTGAATATATGAATTATATATTAAAGGCACTCATGCAGCAATAGCTTCATTCACTCACTTTCATTCTCACAGGATTTTTAAATCACGATGTTCTGATTTATAAATTGAGAACTTGAAAACAGGTAAACACAAGTATAGGCCTATATGATAAGAAATAAAAATGTACAGTATAGTGGTGGTGGTGGTCATTGCAATGATGATAAATAATAGTTTTATATAGAAGTATTTTAAATTCTCCGTTACAGATTCAGTCACAGTCTGTCCCATTTATGAACTTTGTTCAGTAGGAATGTGAATAAAATGAGTGTCCAACTATGGGCCATTATACAGCATAATGCTTATCACGTGTCTTCTATAATATACTAGAATTCATCCAGCCACTCCAAATGGAGCTGACTGTGGAAGTCAGTACTGCCAGACAGACGGAGACGGGATAAAGAGCAGCTTTTACAGAATATGTGTGTTGTCCGTCGTGTCTATACAGTGACTTTTCATTTTGCCAAAAGTCAAGCAGCATGAGACGTCCTCCTCCTTCTTCAGGCAGTCATTTCCTTGTCCATTTGTTCCTGTTTGTGAAATCTCTGTGAATAGAAACTACGTATAACTTCAAAAAAAGAGGAAAAAGATCAGTACTGCAGTTTCTCACAAACATTACTTAGGTGGAGGTACATGGTGATTTGTTCGAGGCTATTTTCAGGCATGAAATTACTGCTGCTGGTATGTACAGCAGCAGCTAGGTGTTTTGGGGCACGACTCAAATAAGCTGCACATTTTTATAGTAATGAAGGAACATGTCACCCAGTGCAACATGGTGGCTTATTCATGTAATTTTAATACATTTTTAGACACCGTCTGAGAAAGAGGGCACTAAACCATGTGAGGCTTTGGCTACACAAACAAAACAACTAGGTGAAATGAAATGAATTCATTTTTGGTTTTGGCCGACCATTGAGAAAAGAAGACTCATGTCTGTTTCCTGTGTTTACACTCCAACCAACATGAATACATTTTGGATATAAGCTTGCCATATGTGCACGGCCAAATTGCTTTCTCTAGTGGCTGCAAACAAGATGGAAATGATACTTCCAGCTCGGGGGTCAGCTGGGTTTGGGGTGAGGGACTCAAAGATTGGCTCTTAATTTGGAGGGTCATCTGGAGGAGTGGCAGAGCTCTGTAACTCATGGCCAGCACTTGTCTCCTTCCTTGTTGTGTGAAATAACCAGCCTACGTTTGTCCTCCCCACACAATCCAGTCACATAGAAATGATCATGTTTATATATTTCAAATACGTTGGCTGAAATAAAAAAAATCAACATAAGGGAAATATAAGAATCAATATTTAATATATTTCTAATTTTATGACACTTATTTTTTTCCTTAGTCTGGAATGGAGACAGATAATGGTCAGCTTCCTAACACCCAAGGAGACTGAGCCACCTGTCGTCTGTCCTGGCGTGTTACTCCGACCCTTAGATAGCTACTCATGGTTATGACAGGAGCAAAGGAGGGAGTGAGGTGACACAGTGTAGAGAGTCTGTGTTAGGAGGAGGAGGGTTGGGTTAGATGGATGGTTCAGCAGCACTACACGGGATTTGGACACAGGACATTGCTGTTTCCCACGTGAGATCAATAGAACATTGTATGTTTCCTTTTACCATGACCACTTCACAACCTTTTCCACATGTTTATTATTGTAACAGTGACAAGGAAGATTATCTTAACTTATCTTATCTTAAAAGTGGCACTCTCAAAGTACCTGTTTCATTATCTTTGGCGACGCACAATCATTGCAGGTTCATTTTTTAGCTTTGTCTCACTGAAGGAACACATTTAACTAATATTGTGTTCCTGAGTCATGTTTGTTTTGTTATAGACAGTTGCAAAACCATAAAGTACTGATTATAATTTCATGATTATACTAATCATACCGTTTGTTGGCTGGGTTACGCAAACATCGCTGAACTGATTTGCACAGAATTTCCACTTGGCCGTGTATGAACCCATTAACACTAGGGGAGATCCAGGGCATTAACTACGAAAATGTATTTTTTTCTCCCAAGTATGTATGTTGCTCAATATTGGTCCTGGTGGAGGACTGTGCTTGCCAAGTGCCCTTCTAGTGGTTACTATGACGACGAAGGTCCAGTATGCCTGCTGATAGTACACTTATAAATATTGAAAAAAGGCTTTTGTTGCCTAAAACTAACCACAGGTGTGACTTCGACAGCACTTCCTTCGCTCTAAAAGAGAAGTTGCCACTGAGCAGAATCTGGGCACCAATTATGTTTCCTTCAAAAGATATTTGGCAAATCAAATTAACGTTATATAAATGTAATTTCCAGGAGACCAAGTTGCCCTGCAGCTTCACAACATGGTAGAAAATGTCAATTTTCTTTTATTTCGTTCGTTCTTTTTAAAAAAACAAAAGCAAAAAAAAACAAAAACAAATGAGACTGTTTTGGCCAATACCCTACATTTAGAAAATTCATTGCAAAAACAGACAAATGCTTTTATCTTAATACATTATTTATATGTACTGTATGTGATCTATGAGCAGTAACTCCATGTGTTATGAATGTAACTGATCTAAGTGTGACAAAAGATCAAAATTGGGTCACCTGCTGGTGTGCAGACATAGCTGTGGTTTGGGGATGCAATTAGCTGTTTGTGCACTGTTTGTAGAAGTAAACATACTGCAAGACGGCTGAAAAAAGCACTTTAGATACGAGAAGGACTGTGTGTCAAATTGCCTGCATCACCTACCAGTTGTTACTAGTAGCCACAGGCTCAGTTCCTTAGTCAGGGAGTACAAAAAACAATTACATCAGCTACTATTTTGAAAAATTCAAACCCTGAGCACAACACTGACCTGCCAGAAAATTGTTGTTTGGAGAATTAAATGAATTATGAAAGTGCAGAAAAACAATTTAGTCTTGCATATCCAGCTGCCGTTCTAATAAATCACTGCCACCCAAAAAGAACTAATTTGTGTTGTTGTACTGTGAGCATGATTGATGACCATGCTCTGGGTTGCAGTAAAGGAGACACAGTTCAACAATGCTGCACTATATCTTTTATAGTCCCAGTAAAAAAAATGGCGTCTTTAATCTCTTCAACCACATCCATTATTGATATTGATGTACCTGTACTTATGTACAGCATTCCTCCCGAGCAAAAGATAAAGCAATTATTGCCTTCTTTATTTCATTTTTTGTAGTTTTTGTTCAGTGCTGCAAAAACAAACATTTGACAAACCTTGAAATCATGTGTAGCAGCTGTCACTTGTGACTGTAAAGCCTGAATTTATTTCACTCAAGCAGTGTCTGTATTGCCACCCTGCTGATTCTTCATTGTTGTTGACTACAATGAAAGCTAAACTTCTCTATTTCTCATTCATATTTCTTCACACATGAGTGAAGGGCAGCTGCTTTTTTAAATAATACCTGCCAAAAAGAAAGCCCCACCAGCTGAGATCATGTACTAATGATGCTGTGCATGGGGTGTATTAGCCTAGCTTGTGGTGTCACACCTGTTATTATTTTCTATGCTCTGATATTTTATGTAAGGGCTTTGTAGTCATTTGGCACATACCCCCTGGCCCAGTTCTTTAACCTTTTCTACACCCCAAGATATAATTGACAGGGCACATGTACACACAACTACATACTAATGGTATGCAACACAAACAAATGTAAATGTACATATTGCCTGCAAGCACACAGAGACTTTGCAACAGGGAGAGAGGGAACAATGGTGGCCTCATGGTTGAGTAGGGGCAGATCTGACACCACAGACATCAAATTGATATTAATATCTATGAGAAGCCTTTACCTTTTGAGTTATCGCTCTAGCGGTCAAATGCCTTCCAGGAGCGAGGCACAGCTGAGAACATGAATGTTTAACAAGACTGCTGCATAGTTCACCTCAATGCAAGCCTCCAGCTCTGAGCTGAATTATTAACCACTGCAAGCCTGGTCCAAATTCCTACTGAGATTACATTTATAGGGCTACGCTCAGCAAAGTGCTGAGAAACAACAGAAGTTGAAATTCAAGAAATCCCTGATGTAACTACACCCTCCACAAGTAATAGAGGAGACACATATGGGACAACAACACAAAGTACAACAGGGTGATCCACACATCCACTGTATATGATATCAGTGATTCATTACAGTAACAAAGTGATATTTCCAGCATGGTTCAGACAACATTTCATATTTATGGATCAAATGCTACTCGCTTTGTGCTTCAACGCAGAGAAAAAAACAATAGACAAAGACAATGGCACCCATTCATTTTAAATGAGTGCTGGAAGACGCTGAGCAACTGAGAAAAGAGCAACAGTGAGCAGAGGCGTCTCAGTGACAGTGAGTTGAGTTAAATTAAACTTGATGTGATCCATCAATGGCCATATGAGGGGCAGAAGTCCCCACCTTTTGTTCTCCCACTGTAAAACATCACATTGTTGTTGTTGATTTCATATAAGAAAGAGCTCATGTAGTCGTTGCTGCTTTCCCTGAGGAACACAAAGTGTCCCCTGCCTGTTGTTATATCACTAAGAGGATGGAGGGAGGTCTCCGGGATGATAAGGCTTTTTTTTTAAATGATCATATTAGCAAAGAACCTGGACTATAACATCATCTGTCAATACAGCCTAAATCAGTGCCTATTTATATTTATCTGCAATTTTGTGCTACTAAAATTGTACATGGTTTTTGTTTTACATTCTCCACAATATTGGCAGCAATACCAAGAAATAACAGGAGGCACAAAGGCCACAAATGATGCTGCCCCCGCCACAAACCCTGCTGTGTGGCTTTTATACTAGCTCATATTTTCAAACAATATAACTCGCATTTAATGTAACAAGAAAAAAAAGGCATTTAGGATTCGCACCAACAAATGCGGTTGGCAGAGGGTAATGTTATCTCAGGCTTCTTCAGGATGTTGGGGTTACTGCGTTGTAAACTGAAGTGTAATCTAATCGGTAAAGAGCAGGGCAAAGCTGCAGCAATTAGCCTAAACTCTGATAGCATCCAGGAACAGCTTCTACGCAGTGGGGAAACACTGCACAATTGATATGTATACTTATAAGGTTGTTGTTTTTTCGTTTCTGCATAATTTATAATAATTTTGTGTATTTTTATCTTGCTCATTCATACAAGCCGTACTTTTATTTGTTTTTCATGACCACCCACACTGCAATATATCTGACCAAACATGTATAGTTTTTTTCTCTATTTAAATAATATTTTGTATATAACAACATATCTTTATTTTTTATATATATTTTTTGTACATTGTAAATTCTTTATATCGCTACTTCACGTATCCTACTGTGTGCTACTATTACAAGTGAATTTCAAACACGTGGGATCAATAAAAGGTCATACAGTGTGTCTGATGTCTTATATGCTGTCTTTTCCTGCAAGGTAATCGCTCATTGATCATAATCAAGGTAAAAGTTCAAAAAAATTGTGCTATTGATTCAAAATTGTATTGCCCAGCCCTATTTATTACTATTTTTTGTGCCACTCTCCACACCACACACACATACACACACACACACCAAACACCTGTGACCATCTGCACAGGCTGGACCACTGCAATCTTCTGGCATTCACATTTTACCTGCAGCTTCACAAGAATTGCATTTGGAGTGAAATGGGGGGAGGCCATGCTGCACATAATGAACAGAACTCACACCATATGTAGCAGTTATGAAGTCCAGATTAGAATGGGCAAACCAAGAGTTGCCCTGATTGGCAGCTGCATTGATAAACAGCTCTCTAATAGGTTGTGGATAGGAACATCCCATCCATGACTGACTCTGACAGCTATCCTGCTCTGCTTCAAAGCAACACATCCAATCTCCTCACTCTTGCACCAGGCCTCATTTCCACCACCTGCCTTAGAGGAAAGTCATGGATGGCAGTCATCTCAGCCTCCAAACCAGCCACGACACCCACCCTCTTTCTTTGGTGCGACAACACATGTAGTATCGCAAGACTTTGGTCTGGTAACATTCTGCGTTGCCTTCACATCGTAATTGCTCAATCTGTCTGAGAAAGTGATAGTAAATGAATTCAGAGCGTCACCTCTGTTGACTTGGAAAGGCCTGGGTAGAGTGGCTTCTTTTGTGCGTGTGGGAGAGGGCAGCTAGGTGATATGGAGCGAGAGGCCAGTGCGGTATGGTAAGAAATCAAATACGCCGACATGTTGTTCATAAACCACACATGCTCCGCTTGGTACACTGCTAGAAGCCCTTGTAGTGGGAGCATGAAATACAGCTTCCCCAGGCGCTGGTACTAGCAAGAGATGTTAGTGGCTGGCCTTCTTCATCAAACAGCAGCATATACAGGGGTGGGAGCATTATACAAAAGGAATTTGCAGTGCTATTCACTGTATAGATACAGCCACAATTTGCAGCATGTGCTATTGTTGATGTATAAGCAGTTGGATTACAATGTTCTGTGATGGAGTGATGTGGGTCAGGCTGTTCTCATTCACTGTTGTATAAGCGTGGTATATATAATTAACTATATATTTATTATACATAAGAAAGCTATAAGTTGTGTTCACTTCATCATGTTTGAAACCGTGGAATAATTATTGTTGCCTCCAAGGATTAACTGCTGATGCATGTGCTGCACAAGATCTTAATAGTGGCAATGTATTATTAAGGAGTAAAATGTTGTGTTCTCTACCTTGTTCTTTGCCTCTAATGATTAGAGCAAGGGAACTGAAAAAGTTGGTAGTGTTTCTGGAGTGGACTTACTTGTTGGTATGCAGTGGAGGCAGCATTGACTGACCATTTAACATAAGCAGAAATAAAAAATAAATCATCTACAGACATTTTCTGTCATACTTAGAGGTGCATCTCCACAAACAAATAACTTCCAATTAGCATTCAGTAATGTAGATGTTTAACCACACCACCTAAATATATTGGTTTCTATTTCTATTAATCTGTTATATTTCTGTTATTATATGATATTATAATTTCCTTTAGTATCCTAGTGTCTGAATGTTTAGTTAATCCATCCTCTCTGCTCTTGGATCTGTTCCACCTATTATAAAATACAATCCTTTGCAATATTGTGACATTACAACCGCTATCATATGCAGATGTAAGGTGTAGAATTTCACAACATAGCTCTCACCTCATTCTCTTTTTTTTCTAACGTAAAAACAACAAAACTCTATCGATATGTCCACAGCACTTCAAAAGATAAAATATTGACAGGTATAATCTTTCTCTGACCAGTGTAGCACAACCTAAATGTCAAAATATCCACACTTGAACCAGTGTGAGCAACACAGTTGAGTATTTTCACCTGCAGGTATTAGTTTTTTTCCCCTCATCCCATGCCTCACCTGCAGTCAGTTTGCTTGTTACAGAGTTGAGGAGGGGAAACGGATTCCTCAGCCAGGTGAGCTGGGGCAGGAGGGTGGTTAAAATCTCTGCCCCGCTCGATAAAATGTACTGATCTCTGGGAGTAAAAGTCTGAATCTACAGCCATGAAAAGTTCCCAAACAACTGGGCTATTCTATAACTGCTGTGAATTCGAGAGTTCGAGGACATAAAAATGGAAACAGCTGAGAAAATACTGAGCAACTATGAGCCAATAACAAACACAACAGCATGCAGCTTGTGGGGTTTTTGTCTGCCTTGACTTCAAACCTAATACTGTAATAACGCTCTCCCTTTAAGTTGACATGATGTTCTTTATAGACTTAAGACGGATCAGATCAACACCTGGGACTGAATACTCTGGGTCAGCCAGCAAATAAAAACATTCGGTGGGTGACAGTAACAGGTTGTTTTTTTTAACACTTAATATTTGTATCTGATTTTGGCAACAGTTAACATTACTGCTGTGTTGTAGAGACGGGTAGATAAGGAGAAAAATACACCAATGAAATGTAGAGTACCTGAAATAGAGTAAAAACTGATGAAAGTGTGGAAAGAGCTAAGTGGTTGCTTTCCATCTATGATCGGTTTGTTTTAAGGATACTGTATGCCACAGTTTGACTTCTCATGAATTTTATGCGGTTGAATACTTCCAGATGCTACTGACCAGTTAATCAGTGCTGGTTTTTGTTGTTGGGGAAACAAACTCACAAGTCGTTTGTAGGTTTCTGGTATCAACAGATTTGAATGTGGCTAAGATTAGACACAAACACATCTAATTCAAGGTTTTGCACCACAGAAGTTGCTTGCACTGTGTGATTTGCAGATTTGTTTAATAATCTGTTGCTCGTAGCAACACCTACTGTAGTTTCAGAGACAAAAGCAGGAGAAGCGCATTCGTCCATGCTGGTCAACAAGCAGTTCTACTCCTCTGCTCTGTTTTAATCACACGTAGAGCTGATCGTTATAGTTACACACTAAGCTCATGAGTGCTTTTGATGTGTTCCTGGATAAGTGGGGCGTCACGTCTTCTGCAACAATTAAGTTAAAAAGACCAACAGCTTGTGTGATGATCTACGAGGAGGGGCTTCTCTGCCTGCGTCTATCTCATCATCTGTCTCGCTCGGCTTAGACACTCAGATTTACTAACTTATTAATCAAAGGTGCCGGAACAGTTGATATTAATATTAATCAAAACTCGGCCCACTTTAACCCCTGGTTGTGTATAATTGTAATTTGTAGGAGACAGGGATGCAATGGAAGAGATGTGCAAGAATTAATTAAGTTTCAAGGCAACTGAGTCATAGGCTTCAGCTGTCAGGTTAAACAAATCAAGTGGATGCTTTCCAAAGTTTGTCTTTTTACTTGCTATCCTTCCACTGCAGCCCAGTGTGGAAACACTGTCCCAGAGTGACGCAAAGAGCGAATTAAGTGAGCGCAAGTTTTGAAAGAACTATTGTTTGCCGAACCAAAGAAGCTGTGGTCACAATGGAAAAGAATCCAAGTTATTTTTGTAAGCACGAACATATCACAACCAAGAACCTGCTGTTGATACTGTCTGTCAGGCTGGCAAGGTCATTTGACAAAGGCTTAAGGAAGAATCGAGCATCTCTGGTTTTTACTGTTTGAGTTCAGTGTTGTGCTTGTCAGAAACTGAAAGTACCTCTTCATCTTCTTCTTTCTGTGCCATGGCCTCAGTAAAATCGAAATGTAAACCAAGGGTGAAGGGAATGAGGTATTTTTGAAACCCTCACTTGTTAAAGACGAACCCTTGCAATTATTAGAGAGTTTTCATGCTGTGACTTTAATTTGGTTTCAATTAAATTCAAACCCACAAGCATTTTGCAAATAAAGTTTAGGCAAATCAGTCCTTGACTAAGAATGGAGCAAGGACACAAGTATAAGCACACTCCCATGTTTCCCTGAAAATATTATTTATTTATTTGCACTTTTAGCAGAAGGAGGCAGAACTTACAAAAAGGCCAATTAACTGAGTTTAGCGACTATAATACAACTTTTTAGGAGACATTTTAATGAGTGAAGCAGAAAAATCCTGGAGAAATGTTAAGAGTGCCTGCTGCTTGGTGCATATCAATCAGCTGTCAGATGCTGTGTGTTATACGCACGTGTGAGTCAGCGTGGCGTGGAAGGCACAGTCAAATACTGTTGCACATTTTTACCCACTACTACAAAATAATCACAGTGAGCTATGTCAACTATATATTTCTTGGAATTTGCAGTCTCTACTTTTTTATTAACACACATACTGTATATTAGTTTACTCTCTAAATGCCTTTGCTGAACCATTTTTCTGTTACATTTGTTCTTCTATTGTATTCATTATTGATTAATTTTATCTTCCAGTGTTTTGGCCAGCTAACAGTGCAAGGACTACAATGAGCTTCCATTTACTATGGTAAAAAGAAAAAAAAAGAAAAAAAGAAGAAGCAACAAATCTTTATAAGCTCAAACCAGTGAATATTTGCAGATTGCAGGCTAATTCACTGTTAATCAATTGACCATTTTTTGGTTGCCATTTCATATCTGTAGAGCCTTTTAATTACCGTTTCAGCAGTCAGTTTAGTGCAAGCTACGTTAGCCCATATGATAGCTATATATGGGCATGATGTGTTGCTAACACAGACCTCTAAGTAAACTGTGGATTGTGGGCTAGTTGTTGGTGTTATGCACTTCAGTTAGACTTACCCCTGTGAAGTATATCATGTTTCCTTGAGTGGTTGCTCTGTTGTAACTCTTAAGGGACAGTGTAACTAATTTGACAGCTGGTTTACTTTTGTGCACCCACTGTTCTTGTACTTATTCATTATTTACAAAACCTTCTGTGTAACTCTTGTTTATGGTATCTACAAGGCCAAGCAAGGCTGGAGCTCTTCAGGATTCTACTGAATAGACGTAGGGGAAGATGTATCCTTCGACAGCGCTGGTTGGGTTCAGACATCTCAGAAACGCTAGAGAAGTTACCTTGTTGGTGGCTTCAGCAAAAGAGAGTGAGAGAGTGACTGAGAGACAACTGTCCCCACCAATGCTTACCCTCCCTTGACTTGAGTTTCATATTTTGAAGTTTCATTCAAGAGACACTGACGGTTTGATAACTGAAGTGTTGATAAATGCTAAGCCTAACCATATTTTCATTCATTTTATGCTATAAATCCTGCACGTGTTTATTAACTTGATGAATGAATATGTAAATTATTCTTGACAGTATTTTATATTATCGTTGTATAGAAGAGGCTAAGCTAAAGTAACAGTATATCAACATAATGAACTAATTTGATTTTAAACCTAAGAGTTGTATATGCGTGTATGTAGTTTATAGCTGTGTTTTTGGCAAGGGTATATAGGGTTAGCGTTCGGTTTCAGCAGTTAGGGTTATCTTTTTCTGACAATGGCAGTTGTCATTTTTCATATTAGCATAATTTTTCTGTTTAAATAATACAGTAACAGTTGATTAGTTTTGAGTACCACCCTCTGTAATCACAGATGGTATCAATTTTTCTTTTGCACATTCACTGAATAATTCACAAGTGTTTTGGTGCACTGTCTCCGAAGATGATTATAAAAGACTTCACGTTTTGAGGGGAGGGAAAAAATGTTTGCAGCTACATAATGTGAAATGTTCCTTGACTGACCACAAAGTCATTGAGCTTGTATTGCTTTCACTGATTCAATAGCACATGATTGATGCAGCAGGGGGGAGGGTACATTTTGGCTGGGTCTTGTACTCTGAGACAAACATAATTGGCAGTACTTAGGGGTTGGAACATAGACAGCAAGGGTTCTCATCTTTGTTCCGGCACTTGGGACTTGCTCTGGTTGCTGGAGGCACCTGCACACTGCTGAGATGGGATCTGCATGTTAGGCCATCCTGGTGAAGCTAATTACTGGCAGGTGGAAAGAAGTGGCAGGTGAAGCTATGCTTCATGGAGGTAGCACATTTTATCTATTTCTCTAGTGTTACTACTTCTCAGCATGGTTTACCTACGTGTCAAAAACCATTTTCAACCTGTATAGCAGCAAGTTGTGTTTTTTTTTAACTCACTTTTTCTTTTGACCCAACTTGCCTTCTACAAAGAAGAAGCAGGATTAAGTGCTGGCATATGCCCTATAGCAAATGTCATCTCGCATGTCTTGTCATCAAAGAATACGCAGCGGATCAAGGCATTTGTCATTTGCCAGTTTATTCCTGTTATAAAAACTTCCATCACAGGTATATACTCATAGATTCTGCTCATCGCTGTGCTGAGATTTAGTCCATCAGCTATTCCCTAAATGTCTGACATTCATATCCGTATCCATTTGACAGCTTTGAAGGAAGAAAAAAAAAGTTTTTTGATGATAATCAGGGGTGAGTATAAGACAGCAAATTTTTAGATTCTGGACATCCTTAAATTATTCTACTTGTGCATATTCAAGGCTAAATGAGGGCTGATATGAAAAGCAGAGATAGAGGAAAGCATGATCTGCGATTCTGATACCTTCGTGCTGCAGACCCTGAGGCCGCTGCTCCTATGCCTTCCAGTGGGAGGCAGATAGAGTCATCATTAGAAAAGGCTTGAGAGTCGGAATCAAACAGAGCAGGAGAGAAGGAGAGAGAGAAATAACAGGTTTCAACTCAACTCCCTGCTCTCACTGATTCTCTTTGAACTCACAGCCAATTTTGCATGCTCGCGCAGACCTACGCCTCTAAGCCAGAAGAGCCCAGCGCTTCCGACATCTAACCCCTGTGCTCAACCTGTGGAGCCGACTCCCGCTCAACTGCCGGCTTCAGAACAATGGCCAAAGTTGAGGGAGAGAAGTTGACGCACTCCTTAGCTCCAGTAATCACCTGTGGCATATGCCTCTTTTTCTCTGCTGCCTGTGTGAAACAGTTTTAGCCTGAAGAGAAGCAGCTCTACAGCACTAAGCGCAGCAAAGCACAGTTTGACGAAATATGTCGAATGGCAAGTGGGAATGCACTATGATTTTTAATACTGAAACCAGGCCATACAAATAGTAATAGCTCACATTTTATTTCATACACTAGTTTTATACACAAAGTAAAGTGTCATTTTTCTACCGATGCACTGATTCCTCATATGCTTGTTCTCTCAACAAGTGAAGAAACAATGAAAGATAACATTAATGAGAAAACAGATTATACGAAATGCACTCCTATTAATTGATCTTCCCTTTCCACCATTAAACCCCTGTGTCCACCAGCTGTTGAAGTTTCTGTCTTGTGCGTTAATCGTCATTGATTTGTTAAGTGACTTATTTTCTTTTAAATTATTTTCATGTCTTTCATGCACTGACTATTCATTTGTATCCCTGCGCTCTTTGCTCGGTTTACTAGTTTCCTAGTCTTATTTTTGTTTCATGTATTATAATTATATCTGTGCATTACATTTTTAATTTAATTTAATTCATGATATAATATGGCCTTCGCATTGTATCTTTTTTTCTGTTACAGTAGCTCCTGTAGCAGTTTCCCTTTTGGATGAATAAAACACTCCCATCTTTTTATCTACACTATCTGTGTCTATGCAGGATGTGATTTCTTTTAACACATTTTCCTTTGATTTCCAATCTGAGTTCAGTTAATGAAATATAGAAAGCTTCAGGCATGTGTCCAGCAAACCCGACCAGATCATCACTATTGAACTTTCTCTCACTTTTTACAGGTTAGGAGACAGAAACTCTCAGCTAAGGTCAGGAAATGATTGTGATTATGAACATTGACTTATCTTGTAAATTACGATGTTCAGGATTGTGTGATGTAGCAGTTATTATTATTAACATCTCACTGCAAAGACCATGTGTGTGTATTGTAACCTGGTTCTTCATGACAGTTTTCATTCATCAGCCCTGTCCAAGTTATTGATATGCACCCCAAAAACCTAAATTGCTTCATCAATAACCTTATACAATAAGCAGCAGATTGCTCACCTCCACCGCCCAACAAAGCTGTCCTCCACACTCCTACTGTCTCCTCCTTCTTGTCGTCACAGATGTATCCCAGGGGAGATGAATGAGAGACAGTCCTGGAGGTGGCACAGCCCAGAGTTGGATCTCAAATTAGAGGAGCTGAGAATGAACAAGAGAGGTGACAGCACAGATCCCTGAGTCATCCCTGTGTAAGTCTAACACTGCTCCAAAGCTGAATGAAACACCACCTCTCTGAGAGGAAGTCACTTATTTCATGGTTAATGCACCTCTTCAGCTTCTAGAGCCATGCTCATAATGAATCCGTTGCTCACTGAATTCTGATTTACTGCTCACGTCCTGTCTTGGTAGGTATTGTTAAGACCGTAAAACTGCGTTATTTTTGTCCAGTATCTTGTAGCAGCCTTAGAGGTCATGGTCTTTAACTGCATAAGCAAAGCCACACTAACCCGGGATATCCCTGCAGATTTACATACACATATGAAATGAGAGCTGTTTGATAGTTTTTGTTGTTGTCTTTTTGTCGCATCAGCCGTGTAGTTGCATACGTGTAACATTTATAAACTGTGGATGAAAGTGACCTCCACAGTCCTTAGTAACGTACAGTTATATTTATTGCAGCTTGTGAGCATGTTTAGTCCATAAATCTGTTACACTGAAGGTAAAGTTACCAACCGAGGCATAAAGTTACTGAAGTGCACGTTGAAGTTTGCTGCTGCCTATTAGTGCCAACTGCTCGAGCAGCTATATCACCTTCTGAGGAGGAGATATTTATTTGCTGATGAAAGTTGCAGTGCATTTCATCATAGGTTTTGTTTTTTAAAGGCCAGTGTTTACACAGTTGTAACGATTATTGTCCAACAGAGTTTTTAAGACCAAATTAACACCGGGGGTACGAAGTGTGTCTCATCATTGCACACGAACTATAGCAATAACACACAGCAATTTCTTTTTTTATTTGGGTTTTCAGTCTCATTAAAGGGTTTAAATGGGCTTACCTTTGCATTGATGCTGTAGCCACGTTGCCCTGCAGCTTTGTCCAACCATTTCTAATGAAATGGTTTATAAACCACAGTATGTCGGTTCTTTATAAGGATTGTTATAACTGAGGCTAGATCAGAGCAAATCAGATACATACAGCGCCATATATGATGGATTGTGGATTATATACCTGAATCAGAGTGGTGTGGAGTCCAGCAAGCCAGATTCAGTGCGATTCAACTGTTCACGATGTTATTCCATTAGCTTTCACCTGCAGTGTTAATGTAGCTCAGGACAGGGAGGCCTGAGGTTGTTAAATTATACCTGTTGAGAAAGAGGTTTCACTCTACCTGTTTCCCTCCGCCGTTGAGGAAGGAATCCATGCTTATAATTAGAATATAATTGCTGTAACATACTGAGTGTGCAGTAGAAATGTGTCCATACTTTATTTAAGCTTTATATAAGCTGAACCAACTTCACTTTGTGTGCATGTTTGCTTGGGAATGGTGAAGCACCTAAAGCTGCAATATCTAAGATGTCAATTAGAAATGCCATGCTCCCAAGTGCATGACCAAACCAAACCCTCAATGTATTTAAAGGAAGACAGGAGATAAAATGGGACCTGCCTCAGCAACTGTGTACACTGAGCATAATTCTTCAGACTTTTTTGGCCCACGCTCTACTGTATTCCTGCTATAGGTGCTCCATTTTTCACTTGATATGGTCTTTAAGAGAACAGCCTTGGCAAATATTTTAGTTGCTGTGGCTGAGTTACTGCTGGATGTTGGCAAATCCCCGTTCATGAATCACTTTTAGCGTGAATCCATGTACTGTTGAATTAAGTACATGCCACCAAAAAACAAAATCTTTGCTTACATCGATGTTGTAAATTTTGGTGACCAAAGCTCTAAGGTGCAGTGAGCTAATCTGAAAAACAAGCAATACATTTTACATGACTAATTATAATATAATCACAAAAACAAGCCCCCAGTTAATGATTATTTTTCATTATTTATCACTTTTCCATTCAAATTTCAGGGTATAGAAAAAAATGCCCAGCATAGCTTTCCAAGTTGACATTTGCTTTTTTCCCCCAACGTACAAAAACAGAAGAATATCACTTGACTGTCACAAAAGACTATGTCTGTATAATGTTGGTATATTGATATGTTTGTCTACATCGCATAATAGTAAAAAAAAAAAAAAGAGAACATTTTCACATTTCAGAGGCAGGAAGAAGAACATTCAAAAGTGATAACTAGATTTGGGGTGCGAGTTCTGCTCATTAACACATTGAAAAAGAAATCTAGAAATAGTATGTTACATTAAGCATTTAAGAAAATTCACATCTCCCAATGACTCATTATTAGTGTTGTAGAAGCCTCAGCTTGACGCTCTAATCATTCCCTCATTGTAATCCACATCGACAAAAAAAAAAACCCTACCCTAACCCTAACGATGCAAATATTAATCCGAGAGAGAGAGAGAGAGAGAGAGACTGTGGCTCCACTCCATGCTTGCCTGACCGAATGACTCATCAGGTAACCACACCCACACTGATGCTTATCCATCAAATGCAAATTAAATACACACAACTAGAAAGCCACAACATACTCCCAAATATTACAAAAGTGGTGTATATAAAAAATTTAAACCTTTTGAATTATCCACACACATATTCTAAGTGCAGTGAATTAAAATATGAACGTATTACTTACTGTAAATATGAACTGTCACCATTTTAATTACTGTAAATAGTTATTTCTATCAGAATAAACATAAATGACCATTTGACATATACTGTACTTGAATTACTTTCCAAATATTAATTAACTCAAATTGTATTAAGACTCTGACAAGTGTAACATAATATAGGATATGATAATATAATATTTATTATACCATATTTTAAAAACTTACCAGTAGTGATAAGGGTCACTTAATGCTGTCATCATCATGCAGACACTGTCTCAGTTTGTCCTTGTGACTTACATCAATAGCTAAATACACGAGCAGCAGAGTGGGTCAGACAGTGGCAGACACAAGTATTGCTCACCGCCGACACAAAGGCGTGCTGTGTGGCATCCATTTGACTTTCTTTTCTGTCAAAGAAGGCAAACATCTGGGCGGTAGAACATCCACTCTGTCCTCTCTATAGACCTCCACCCACATGTAGAGCGTCTCCTTACTTTTCAGACGTGGCGTGTAGTGAAAGGAAGCCTCTGTTACAAATGGTGCTATTAAGTGCCCTCAATGGAGGATTTTTAAGTAGCCTTGTGGTAATGATAGCTTCCACCTTCTCCCTCTGCTCTCTCTCTCGCTCTCTTGTGCTTTTGCTTCCTTCTCTGTCTTTTTCTTAGCTCCAACCGACCCTGAGAGCACTAAAAGACACTTGTCTCCTCATCTCTTTTCAACGAGAGAGAAAAGAAGATGACTTCTCTCTCTTATTCTACCCCCTTCTGCATATCTTAGGCACTTTTAAAAGGTGGCTTTCAGAATTTAGCTGGGCGGTTTTGTATTCAGCCAGACCAGCTTATGGTAGGGATGAATGCAGATCAGTGCTTTTACTTGAGAATGTTTGATACATCCAAAAATCCCTCGTAGAAATGATTACGGATTCTGAGGGAATCTCGGGCCCTGTTTGAATAGGGCGAGCTGTAGGCTGATTCCACCGCTAAGAAGAACAGAGGAGATCAGCCTTCATTGTCAGGCCTGACAAGATTAAGCCAACTCAAAAAGCTGATCAAACCGAGCGAGATTCTGCGTGGCGAGGCGAGAAGTGGTGGCATAGGTGGCTGCGCTGAGGTGTAAACAGAGTTCTGACATTGACAGGGACACTCCATCTCACCCTGCAGGGCCAGACAGAGGCCACACAACCCCCCCACTGCCCCCACGCCCACCTCGACTCCCTCCCACCTTACAGCACCCATAACCACCTTGTGAGGAGACGCGATGACCATGAAATCCTTATCTCCCTCACTTCAGCACCGGCAGATACGGCTACACAGTGGCATGGCCACAGTAAAATAAGTGGCAGTCAGGTTTTATCTGTCTGCGAAGGAATGAATCAACGGCTTCTGTTTCATTTTCTGCAAAAGTGATCATTATCTTTAACCTCATTATTCTGGCGGGCCTATATGTGTGTTTCCTGAGAAATCTCCCTCACCTCAGTTACAGAGCATTTTTTTCCCTTGCTCTGTTAATAACTGTCGCCCGGTAATGAATGTGGTTATTAAAGGAACAGCTGTACAGAATGGTACAAACATAAATCGGCATTTTTGCTGCAGCAGTCAACCCATTTAATAGTGTAACAGATAAATACATCTCATTTGAAATGTCACCTCATGCACCCCTCACCCATCTTCAGTTATTCTGTTTTATGTGTGGTCTCTTATGACCAGCCATGCTAGTTGATTATAACATTAGAAGAGTTGCCTGCTCAGCAGTCAAAAGTATTACAGCTTCCACTACTGTAACAGCCATGTGTCTTCCTCTCGACATTTTCATCTCCTATGCAAATACAGACCCAATGGAGCCAGTAATCATTCATCAGGAAACTGTCTCCAAATGGTAACTGCTTCTGTCCTGCTCATTCATTATTCATCACCATGGACAGTGCAGGCAGCAAGAGGCTCCACGAGCACCACACACAGTCAGCCTCATTCCACTGTTTATCTCTCTCCCTCCAAGTATTGAAATAAGGGAAAAGTCCGATGTTCACTCACTTAGCTCACTGTTGAGTGTCAGAAGTGAGGCTGTGTAGCTTGGTTCACTTCTCCGCCCGTGGTATTGATAAAACACCTTGCCCACTGCTGATACTCCTGTTCATTACTATGTTTAATGAGAAACCTCTGCATACACGGCACACGGAAACACAGTGAATGCACGTTTCGCAAATAAGAGGGAAATGTATTTAGGAGGAGCTGGAGGCAGAGTTTCATCACAAAATGTGACAGGCAATGTGACAGGTAAGAAACGCCCTCATAAAACAGCGCAATATACAAACACCTCGGTGAAAACTCATTTATATCCATAGTTTCGCTCCTGCTATCATGTGCAGTGTTTAATTCAAATTACACAGAAGCAGCAAACATCAAACCAACATGTTAACCTAGCAAAGGAAGAAAAATGATCTTCCTTGGATGCAGCAGCACTGTGCTACTGTGTCTTTCTGGCGTCTCGTCTCGATCCCTGCAGGAGTTTTCTGTCTCTGTATTAATAACCACTTCAAAGTGAATACGCTCCTCTGAATGTGTTGTGCATGCATTTAGAGGTCTATCTTACTCTGTTATGATCCCCTGCAGCAGACTACATGTAAACATACCAAAGGCAAGTGCGCGCCGACCTGCTGGTTCTAGTCTGTCAGCATGGAAGTCAGCTGTCTGGGTTTTTAGCTTGATTTGTTAGCAAGAGCCCACGCTTGTGATGGATGGTTTCCACTTGCAGAACTCACTGAGGCCATTGAGCGAGGCTCCTTGTCACCATTCAAGTGAATGCAAAAGCCTGTACATTACTATGAAGTCATAGATTGGAAAATTTTAAAATTACTTTGCTAATGGAACATAATGAGAAATATTATGAGTTCTGTTTTCAGGTCGGCTGATAAGCTAAATTTATAGTAGTTGACTTTTGCCCTATGGCGACAACTCCAGCAGGGGATGCCAGGAGTTTTAGTTTTCAGCTGTGAGGGTTTTGTGAAGTTTATAGAAAGGGCCTGGGTACATCCCCTCTAGTCTGTCATCATACTTAAGTGGAGCATTGTCTAGGCCCTGCAGCTCCCCCAGATAAAACTGCCAGTGGTGCAATTTCCCCAAGACCCCTCGGGGCCCATAATTCTCTTTGTAGGTTGTCTGACAATTTGCTAAGCAGTTGAGTCAGGGACACAGGAAGACTGACAAGTGCTAGAGCTCACAGACTGTACGCTCGATACGAGGTTCTGCAGATAATTCTGCAAGGTTATGTGAACCATTTAAATTTCATATTTCACATAGAGCAGCGAAAACCGAAATATAGAACTCTCATTTCTGGATTTGACAAGCACTCAACAGTGCACAGACAAGCAAACACATGGGAAGTCTTCAAAATTCAAATAACACACAAACATGGCTGTTCTTTCAGGGAGCAAATATTTGTTTAGCAGTGATCATCAAAAGAAAAGAAAATCCCACTGATATTCAGTGTGAGCCCGAGGAGCCAGAAGGCAAAAGAGGAAAAGAGTTTTGAGTCCCACTCTATCTAGTACTGGTGCTTTCTGGGCAACCCAGATTTAGTGCATCACGTGCGTTAATCACCCTGCCAAGTGTAAAAATTGCACCAAAGGAGGGTGGCGTCTCTAAGCTAGAATGACATACATTCAGCACGCATGAGACGCTTCGACTGATGTACTACTGTACGTGGAGGGAGCCAAGCCCTGTAATGATGCTCAATGTTCCTCTCCACTTGTCATGTTGCAGACATGATTATGAGGGAAGTTTTTTATTTTTTTTCCAGAGTGTTTTTTTCTCAAGCCATCTGTAATGCTGAAAAACTATCACTATGCTGTTCACAAGGACACCAGTTACAGTGAAAAGTTAAATTTATGCAAAAATCTGTTGTGCTGCCAGTAAAGAACTTTATATTTGTGGTGACTTGTGTGTGTATGTGTGTTGTGTGTGTGTGTATAAAGCTGAGGGGAAGACAAGGACAGCAAGAGACAGTCATAAAATCTTTTTTTTTTTTTCCGTATTGGTACAGTTACCCATGGAAGTAAAAATCATATTTCCAATCTTTTTCACATTTTCCCCCTCACAGTAAACCATTCACAATCAACCTATAATTGATTGTAAGAATGAAATTGCCCGTTACAATCTGGGATAGAATTGCCGGAGGGATGGCAAGAGGGAACTAAATAACGAATGAGGGGACAGGATGAAAGACACTGCTTTAATTCACCACAACTGATTTGATAATAAAACCCGAGCCCATTTCACACTATAGCCAATTATGTCTTCAGTGAGTTCTGCCATCATGGCTGTTGAAGTGCCTCACAATCAACTCAGACGCATATTCAAAACCTGTGTGCTATCTGTCATTCCCAATATACCTGTATTGTAAAAATAACTTTGACGTATACAATATCACAGAAATGAAATACACACGCTTTCATAAACATAATTAAACAGCAAACTATAATTATAATATACATTATTATACGTTGTCAAAACAGTTTAAAGCACCTTGCACTTTGAAACTTTTGTTTTTACAGTGAGCTCCCTTCTAGTTTTGAAATGCAAAACACATAAGAGGGTTCCAAGGTGACATGCAGTATGAGTCAATTCTTCATGTGAAGTAAGTAATTAATTAGGATGTCAAATCCAAGGAGCATCCTTGCCTTCATTTTTCTTCTTAATTGGGGAATAATTTGGAATTTGGAGAGGCGGCAGATCACATGTAATGAAGATTGACACCTGTTATTTCTCCCTGTCCTCACCACCCACCACAGCGTACAGTTTATTAATGGCCGTGCCCTTCTGTAAGGTTACATACACACGCTTCCTCAGAGCTCGCTGCGCAGTCACAAGGGTCACGTCCCGATAGACAGCCACGATTGGTGGGCTGCTGAGCGCCACCCTTCAGGGCAGACCTGGATGACAGAACATGACTGCTCTCTTGGGCTTGACTGCTCATATCCCACATAACAGCTGTCCCTCCCAGAGTGATGGCTTCATTTCGACTGCAGCAATTCCTCCTGGAAGCCTCCTCAACGGTATAGCCCCCCTGAAAGTAATACGAGCGTTAACATATGTCAAAAGGTCAAGTACGTGTGTTTTCACCTTTCACAAAGCACACTTGGGCTGTGATCGGCTCACCCCGAAATTAGAGCTCCTGTCTGGATGTAGAGGAAAGATTAATTGCCCTCTACAGTCTGGCTGTACTTAATCGTACGTTCTCGATGCGTGGCTATGTGAGATTAGGTTGCACTAAGCCACTAAGCGCTTGGTGTACCCAGAGAGAGGGACTTGTGTAAGAGCATGCACACATAATGTAAAACACTGAAATGCACACAGCTCTGCGGGTGAGTGCCCAAATGTACACAGACTGAAAGTGAACAAATGCACATGTAAACGAATCCTAGACACACACACACACACACACACAGTCAGACAGCTGCTAAACCAACCGCCAAATGTCAATCTTCAATCCAGAGCAATTCACCAGAGACACAGATTCGAGCTGAGTTGTCACAGGACAGAGAATCTTAATCAAACCTGAGCTTGTCAGTCCGCTGCTCACCTTTTTTTTTTTTTCCCCTCACAAAACCAAATTAAATGTGTGAGGGTGGTAAATCTGGGTGTGTAGTGGTTTGTGTGGTTGTACTTGTCTTTCTGTGGTTGTGTGGACATAATTTGGTTGTTGTTACTACATTTGGCCGGTCCTTGGACTGTTTGGTGGTTAAGTCTTAGGTAAAATTAGTGTTAGGTCAGGATGAGAGTTGGGGTTGCGGTCAATATTTATTTGTAATGGTTAGGGTTAATATAAGCGGCCAGGGAATGTATTATATCAACGACTATATTAAAACCAATGTTTGCAATCCAATACAATGCAATCCAATATCTTTATTGCCGTTGAGCTTTGTCCTACAGCAAAATTTGTTGTGCAGCCCCTAAAACGGTTTGTTTAACATTCCACGCATCCACGTACACACAACGACACACACACTTAGAAACACACACCTGTAATATATAACAATAAAAAAAGATTAATAAACAAGTAATAAAATATGTAATAAAAAATAGAATTGGTATATCAGAAGCTACCATTGTATGAATGCTATTGCACCATATAAAAACATCATTACACATCATACACAGATTTATATATGCTATTGCTCATTTCTACACTGTATGGAAATGCTATCCCAGTTGTTAGTGTTGAGGTATGGGGTGTTATAATGATGTTGGTGGTGGTAGGTAGGGGGACAGTGTTTTGTGAAAATTTGACACCGTGTGTGTGCGAGTGTGTGTGTAGACTTACTTCTGAAACAAGAGCAACGCGGCTCCATCGAAAGCAGCACTAAATAATCATTGTTTGCGTGTAGCAGATTGGGCAGCTTGAAAGGGTTAAGCATGAGTGGATTAAAACGCCGGCACACATCCGTTTCCATACTCTAATCCTCTTAGTGCCCACTCCTAATACGTTTTTATATCTTCCCTATCTCTCACTGAGGTGAAATATCAGATTAGTTGCCAGGCTTTGACTATATCTTATTACAACCTTATCTAACACTGAGGGGATGTGAGCTTCCAGTTAGGTGGGGCCAGACGCTGTGGTGGGCACCGACCTCTCTGCTCTTTGTTTCAAAAATGCAGAATTAAGGTTTTAATGTTGCTCTGGTCACCGGGATTAGTCTCTGAAACAGATGATTTGTCCATCATCCTCTGATTTGCTGATGTATAACACTTACTGGCCCTTTTGTTTACAATGTAATGGCAGAAATCTCTTCTTCTCACCAGCGACGTGGCGGTTTAATATGCATTAGTCTGGATGAGGAATGGGAATTGGTCAAGGCAGGTGAAAGTGAATCTATAGCTGGAGCTCTTTGTGAGAAAACAAAGTGCTCTGAGGACCCATCATGCACAGACTTGATGTCTATTGACTCTGACATGTGTAAAACTGTTTGTGCACACACACACACAAATGCAGACCATGTAATAATCCACAGCTAGTGTAAATACTGTAAACAAATAGTCTATCAACCTAAGACCTAAATTCAATTTATACACTGCCTCCAGCTGAACTAGATCTCCTACTGCTGAAATCAATCGTGTTCTCACAAAAGTTAATGAAACATATGAGAACGCAGGATTTAAATCAATAATTGTGCTCCTGTGGAAGGTGCCTCTGATGTTATACAGTACAACAGACACTGTCCGTATTTTACAGCTGTCTCATCCAGACAGGAAAAGCCACAGTCCTGCCATAGACCATAGGCTATGAGGGCACTTAAGCAGTTGTTAATGAGGTTCCCACACAATGGCCACTGGTGCATCCAGTGTAGTGAAGTATTACCACTTGTCATTCACACCAAAAGGTTATTAGTTGCACTTTGACCTGGCGATACGCAGCTGGAACAATGCCGAAGCAGGTCACCTTTACAGAGAACTTGACTCAAAGCTGCAGAGAGAAGACCATGAGTCACTCTCATGTTTTTTACTGTAGCTCTTGTGGTAAAGCAGAAACGACCCTCTGCCTCCCAGTGGTGACTTAACTTCACAAAGGCTCTCAGCAGGAATGGTGATTACTGACAGGTGGCAAATCAAGGCAAAAGCCTGGAAAATTAGTGGCAAGATAGGATGAAGAGGCAGTAAGGGTCGATAAATGGTTTGTTAAGTATTGAAAGTATATAAATATGCTGTCAGGGCTACAAACTAACTTTTTTTTTCTAGGAGCACAGTGGCCCCTAACTTAAAATCTTTGGTTTAGTTTCTAAACTAAGCAAATTTACTGGTTGCACATGCACAAAATGCCCCTATTTAGGGGCAGTGTGGAGCCCTGGCTGTGACCACCAGGTACCAACCTGTTTGGACATCTACTTTATAGGAGATTTTGTTCAACAGGATTCTCCACCATCAAAGCACAAATTCAGGGAATCTTATGGAAGATTGATGTTCATCCCTCCTGTAGACTTCCACTGACTTATAGAGTCTATGCCAAGGTGCATTAAAGCCTCTCTAGTGGCCTGTGGAGGCCCAACGCCTAACTTGATGTTGGTTTTTCCTTGAATTTGTCCCTGGTTTGTATCTCACAGTAGCAGGTTCGGGGGCTTAACTGGTCTGCTGCCATGTTGGAGGAAAACATCTTGCTGTTACCACTTAGTTGCCATGTTATTCAGAAATAGTAACATTGCCAGCTCGCTCCACCCAAGAAAAGGAACATTACTCATTAACTATTTGCATCAAATCAGTTTAATTGTTAATGACCACATTAGCCCCGATGTAAGCTAACAGCCAATGCTATATATAGCAGCTCCTTTATAAATGAAGAAATGCCAAGATGGCATTGTAGTCAATGAACAGGAAACTATGAGTCACCTATTCACACATATACAATGCCAAACAATGCACCTTTGGCTTACATACTCTGCCTGCAGTACCCTCATACTGTGCCTGCATTGCAGTGCTTTTTCATATCAGCATAGAGAAGGCACCAGTTAATCCACAGGGTTATGATAGTGAAAGTCCTTCTTTATCCACCTTAAGATGATCCTGCTTTTGCAGTCCTGTGCAGCCCAGATATCAGTCAAGAGCCAGGGAGAGAAAAAGTACACGGGTATGCATCGAATGTACATCCCGAGGTCTGCCAGGGGCCACGACGGCTCACCCACAAAACAGTGTTGGCTTGTTCCACCTTCGTGATCACTGAGAGACGCAGCAGAGGAGGACCCAGGTTGCAGCGCTGACAGCAGTATAAACACATATTGATGGGGAAGTTTAACAGTGTAGCTGCAGGAGAGGCTGGAGGAAGCTGTTTCTCGTGTCTCTGTTGTTTGACTAGACTTAATAAGGTGGGTAGTGGGAAAAATGGTCCATGTGTGATCGTTGCACACTGCATAATTTAAAAGTATCCCGTGGAGTTTTTGACCGGTAGCAGCACTAAGGAGTTGCTATGAGTGGGTCCCCATTTTGTTTGTATTGTGCACTTGCATGAGGATGAAATATACAGAGTGGCTAAAGCAATACAGGCTCTGACTCTGTTCTTCTGATTAATAGTTGGCTGTGGTAATGCACAAAGCAACTTAGCAATCAGTGTTTCCCATTATATATATTTTGCAGCAGCATCAGTGGCGGCTATCTGATGAATTTTCATTGCACCCCTGAAGTTCCTAATATTAAACTTCACACAAGTGCTTCTTTCTTTACTTTTTTTTCATCCATTTGCAGGGTATGCTCCTTCTAATGTGTAATAAAGCTCATCACTCACCTGAGTCAGAAACTAAAACAGAGTATCAAAGAGGAGCCCCTGCTGCTCTGGACCATATGGAATATCACATTTCTTCAATTCAGATTCACAGTCACAGTCAGTGCTCAGGTCTGTGTGAGTTTTACCTCCAGTGCTGCCATTCAGAGTTCACTTCCACAGTGCATTGATCCCGAACTACAACGTGGAAAATAGCCAGTGCCGAGGGAGCAAGAAGAAAACTGTTGAGTAGCGATTCCAGAGATGTCACCCTTCCTTAAAGAATTGCTGACATCATCTGCATCCCTTGACTTATATAGCTCTCATAAATTCAAATACATGGTTGGTTAAGACACATGAATGAGAAGGAACAACTCAGGTGGAATACAAATAGCGAGGCTTTACTACCAAATCATTAAGCAGTTTCCAGGGAGGCAGAGCACTTGAGTGTGGACATCTCCCTTACTGTCTCTTCCCCTCTCTCTCTCTCTCTCTCTCTCTCTCTCTCTCTGCAGCGTGAGGCTAGCTATGGGGAAATTACCCATGAATGAAACAACTGTTGACACAAAGAGAATTATTTTTTTGCCCTTGCTCCACTGTACGGGCAGTGGATTATGAAATCCTGTGATCTATCCTCATTCCTCGGGCCTCGGTAAACATTAGCTGACACATGGGGGAAAGGAATCCCCATTGCCTCAGGGCCAGATTGCCTCCTGCCAAAATAAGCAGTACCACCCCACTACATAGCAAGAGAGATAATGAATCCAGGAGGTGCCAGACAGAGCAATTATCTTAAATATTCAGGTATTAAGGACCTTAGGATGCCTTGGGGTTATATGGAATAAAAGGAGAGCTGAAAGAACATGTGGCTGCAGTGGAGAGATATATAGAATATAACCTCGATAAGTAAGTCAATATATGTAACCTTGGGAATGACTTTCCTCATGCTTGCACACTTTATTTTTGGCAAGTGAAGACTAATCAAGAAGTGGTTGTATCCTAAAGATTAAAGAAACTGCGTTACAAGTTGCTCGCCAACAAGCCTGCCCACACCAAAGAACACATCATCAGTTGTTTGTTCTCCTACCAAATACTGTTAAGGACCTCTAGTCTCAAAAGCAAAGGAAGGAATAGCGTGACATTGTCGCACTGCAAAACCTGTTAAGGGAGATTTTTTGGTGTGGATACACCCCTGCTTTTTGCTTACGATAGCAACAGTCACGGCATTTTCCCCTAAAGTCAGTCCAACTTTAACCATGGCTGCAGTTAAACAAAATTATATGTGTGTTTAAAGACACCAGGTAGGTGTTTTTTACACCTAGATTAATGATAGCAATTACTTGTCATAAAATGATTGCAAAAGTCAGTTTTGTCACAGTCAGTCAGATGCATTTTGGCAACACTTTGTTGCTTAATTAAAGGTCAACATGGAGTGTATAAATATGACATACAAATCCAGCATGTATTTGATACCAAAAAAACAGTCTACAACTGGACAGTACCACATAAAAGCACACAATGTAGCACCAAGCTTATTGGTAACATACAGTAGGTATCATTCTGTACCATGCTGCAGCTGATGTGCCAAGGCTCTATCAGTCCACACATGTCTCACTGTTCACACATTATTACACAGCAGCACATTGCGATCTATAGTTGATACCACTTCCGAGAAAAGCATTGACCTTAACACATAACTTGCAACTGGTAACTTGCACATAAGTGTACAACCGGATAACACTAAAGCCTGGTTTATGCTTCTGCGTCAACTCCACGCAATAACTATGCCAGTGCCTCGACGCCACTGTACACCTTTCGAAGTTCTGCGCCAAGGCAACGTGTTGCTGTGCAACTCACCGCCTCAACTGCCTCAGGCTACAGCGTAGGGGTTTGTGGCGCCGCAGAGGGCCCTGCGGAGGCACGCCAACATCTTGATGTAGAAGCATACTGTAAATCAGGCTTATGCCACCTGTATGAATTTTAACCCTATAATGCATTTATTAATTAATATCTCAAGATAATTTGATCACCTGGTATATTATTTCCACGGTGAATGCCTCCGTCAGAATTACAACCTTCTGAGTGTAATCTGTAACTTCTCCCCCTCTACACCCCCAGAAAGATCATACATGTGCTCCATTATGCTACTTGAAGTTTTGTCATGAGACAAATTGCAGATTTAACCTTTAAACATATGTTGTTGCTTTGGTAATTTATTCTAAATTCAGCTACAGCCCAGGTTTTCATAGTAACTGCCACCATCTGCCCTGAACTGTCATGGAGGCTGAAGTCAGGAAGCATCATCTGACATAGAACAGTAAAACTACATGAATACTGTCACGAGTTTTCAGAATAGAAAAAACGTATTGCTGTGATGAGTTTATGGTTAAATTGCACTGGATTAAAATGAACCTTCTGCACGGGTCCTTGTTAACGGCAGTGGAGCTTCAACATTGTGTCAGTTTGTCACCGGTCCTAACACCCAGAGGAAGTGAAGAAAGGATCAGGAGACAAACCAGACTCGTCTCTCAGGTCTGGGCTTGGTTCCATTGGGCTCTGGTAAAGATTACAAACTCTAATGTGTTTATTTTAAAATGTTAAGGACCTCCAACTCTCCATGGATTGCAAATCAGCGTATGATGTTAAAATACAATCTGCTTACCCCAGACCACTGCGTACCGGATGCACAATTAGTGTATACTAAACAGCATGATATGCCTTTCATGTGCCATTTCCTTAATCCCACATTGCACAGAGGGATATGAGTCTCCCAAGAAAATCAATCCTCCTGTATCCCTGCGTTTTCTCTCACTCAGATATCTGCAAAGGGAAGTGCCACCATCCTGTAGCACCTTACACCACCTTTAACGCCAAAGGCTTTGAAGACAGCTAATTTCCATACTAATTTCTTTCTTTTCTCCCTCCCCTCACCGTTATTCCAGACCAAGCACGAGGCAAGAAGACATGTGTCGCTTGATCTAATGGCGGTGGACTAATTGCATTCTGGGATACATGCCTGGAATTCGAAATGTTCAACAAAAAACCATGTTGTGCAAGCAGACCACATACAACATCGGGACAATTAATAACCCTCCTTCAGGGGAGAAAATTTGGACTGTCCAGCCTCCCAGAAGACTGCACTGCTGCCTTTATTGATATCTGTGGCCAGATAGAGACAGGCCTGCCATCCCCAGGCAGCGTGACTCCACTGGGGCTCCACTGTGACTGGACTGTTATGAGGCCAGCTTAGCCAGCCTGCTCCAATCATAGGAGCACAAACAAGCCCCTAACCACACTGAATGCTAAGCCAGATCAGTCTCGGGGGTGGTTTGTCAGGTTTTGCAGGGATAACATAGCATGAGATTATTTTTTTCCTCTCTCTGTCTCTCTCTCTTTCTCTCTCTTCTCGCTCACTCTCGCGGTCTATCTCCCTCTTTTCCTGTGTATGTTGTTTTGAATTCACTTTTCTCTGAGGAGGAGAATGCCTTTTCGACACATGCTGACACGAACACACACTCGCATCCATACATAGTGGCATAGACACAAATACGGCTGTGTGCTTACACCCACACACACTCTCACCTCCTATCGCTCCTCAACACAAGCAGCCAAAGCGTTCAAGGTCTCCATTTATAAGGTTCAGATGTGGTTCAGCGCTGAAATTAAGATGAGGTGTTGACAAGCTAATGTTGAAATAACAAGACCTACTAATTTGTGCCCAGCCTTATGGAGCCTGTGCCATCAAATGTTGCCGGAGCCCAGTATTAAGGTGATGAAGTGCAACATTTTAAAATGGCACCATCATAGGGCAAAGTCCTCATTACCATGAAGGCACTGGTGGCACATTATGAGAAGCAATGAACAAGCCCCCCTCTCATGCTACTGCATCTATCACACAGACAACATATGGGTGCCCGCAGGGGTGGCTGTGCTTACCCGCCTGGGGTTTACTAACAACACTGTCATGGCCAGTGTGAATGGAAATGTCATTTTGTTAACAAAGCCTAATTTTACACCAGCAAGAAGTCAACATTCGTCAGAGTGAGAACCTCCTGAATAGTATGGCTAAGGTCTCTGTCTTAAGTGAAAATGGGCGCAGCTGTTTTGTTAGCCATGTTTGGGAGGCAGAAAAAAAGCCATGGCGGGCAGAGAGTGGGTGGTGTGTGTATGTGTGTGTATGTGTGTGTGTGTGTTGTTCGGAGGGAGGTTATCCTCCGTGAATATAACCTCATTCTCTCATTTTACAGTACACAGCCTGGTCAGGCTAGTCAGGATTTAGAGTATTAGCACAGCTAAATCAGCCACAGCAGATCAAAAATAAATAAATAAATTGCATATTAGGTTAGATAGACAGATTAGAGTGGGAATAAAAAAAAAAACCCAACCATATGTTTTCCATTTCTTTGCTCCTCGGGGTATGAAAACAAAGATCAACAAACACATTTAGTTAAAACTGACATGTGTCAGCAACTTAGAAATACAGCTAAGCATGTGCAAGCGTGCACTAATCCAAAAGCAAAGTGAAACGTAGTGACCATGATGTCTCTGTTCACCGCTCCACTCTGAGGGGGTGAAAGAGGTACACAGCCGCACTAATTTGTCTTGACGAGAAAACAGCTGTAAACACCCCTAAGGGGTGGGGGGATGAGATAAGCACCGTGTTGTGGAGATGGTATCAGATGGCAACAATGTCCCACCCAGGCACCACACTACATTTTCAGGTGTTCTATCCACCATGTTGTGCCTATTAATCAGAGCTGACATTGAATAAACACAGCAACACAAAGCTAATTGACTATACGCCAGGTGAACAGAAACGTGCATTCACAGATCCTGTCTATTGTCTAGTCAGAGGCTTTGTGTGGCTTTTTGCTTTTTCACTTTTTTCTTTTTTTGTGACGGCCCAGGCCTCCTAACAAAGACAACTGATTTTGCACACAGGAGTAATCAGATCAAAAGGAAATCTCCGGCCTTCTATTGTGTCAGTGATTACACCTATTGTACTTCATGCTATGCAGAGGAATGTTAAATATCATGGTTTGAACAGCCAAGGATTCAAAAACACACAGCCCCAAGATCTGAAATTGATATAGCACACTTGGTCCAAAATGTCCTGACTCAGAATATCTTTCACTGACTCCAGCTGCCTGAAGCTTTCACAGCTACAAGAAAATGTTTGATTTCCCAATTCAGGAATGTTTAAAAGAATGGTGCTCAGAGGTCAATCCTTTTCAGGGGATGAAATGTTTTTATTTGCTGATTTGGGAGAACTGCTGCTGTAAATGGCAGCTATCCAGAACGATGTGAGCCTCCAAACAATCTGTAAAGCATGGCCTCTCTTTAAAATGTAGCACTATCAGGCGGAGAAGAGAAAAACAGTGAGTGAACCAGGGTTTTCTCCCTGTCCTGTGGTTCTATCTGAATATATGCCTACATTCATTTTGATAATGGTTTTCTATAGTTTATTCTCTTTCTTCTATAAACTATTGCACGGGAATATTATATTATCTGCCATTCTGCTGAGCTACTTGGACGTCTACATTTATTCCAGAGGAAAAATAAGAGGTTAAAAGAGAAAAGATGATTACGCAAATGGTTATGGCCAGGAACTGTCCATATTTCTCTTACACTGGACTTTGTAGATCTAATTTTATTGTACAGTAATTTCAAAATGAGAAAATTACACAAGTAGCATTTTAAATAATGTGCAATAAAGTGAATTGCTAATGTTTTAAAACTGAAATTTCACTTTGAGAAGAGTACTTTAACAAATAGCCATTTAGAGTTTAAATTGCTATTTATCATGGAGACATTCAAAGAGAAACAGTGAGTGCACATTTGGCTCCAAACATGAGAGGACTGTACACAAAGTCTGTTAATTGCCATCTAACAGCATAAATAGCTAAACAAATTATGCACAAATGGAACAAGCTTCTCTTAAACATATTTCATTTCAGAAGCAAATGGGTCATTGGGTTACTAATTATTAATTGTTTCAACATCAACAAACTGCATATTAAATCAATGCAGCTTTTGATGATCAGGAGCCCCACCAACCACGCAACTTCAAACAACCACATTCAACAATTCTTTCATTCATTTGCATCTGTATGTAACAAGGACCACATCCATTCTAATACAAGACCATCTGCATCCATCCCCTGCTCATGCCAGGCAAAGCAAGGCAAAAGCAGTAATTTCATTAAGCCTCTGGGAGGCTATTGAGGAAAACCTTTGACATTTCACTGGAACACATCAAATCAAACGTGACAATCAAAAGCAGCTCTGAAAAAAGAGATTTGTGCCCAAACAAATGCATCATCAACAGCCATGAGGAAAGTTGAAGTATTATTCTGTGTTACCACTCTAGAAGATAATAGAGGAAAGCATGGTGCCCGCAATAGGCACAAACACAAATACTGCCACTTTATTTCCACTCATGAATTCACAGATAAGTGAAGGGAGGGAAAGAAATGGTATTGAGTGGTATTAGCACTGATTGAGTGACACAAAGCCAAGCTGTACTCACTGTACTCTTCGTTCCTCAACTCAAGCACAATGGGGGTCCCAGGCCAGTGCTTTGGGGAAATTAGGATTAAAAAGAGAATTAAATTAAAAGTCCCACAACAACAACAACAACCACCAGCACAACAAAAAAATAGTTGGTGAAGAGCAGAAAAAGAGCTTGTTTTGTGGTTGGATTGTACTTCCAGCCATGTTAGTGAGCCCTGGGGACTCTGTGAACCCTTAGATGGATGGTGAGAGTTGATACTAATTGATGTATCATGGACAGGCATGGTGTGGAATGGAGTGGAGGGCGTATCGTCATTGACGAGAGGCCCATAGATTAAGCCTGTCAGTTCCCCTTCCTTTTTATGCCTCTGGCAAGGGGTACTCAGGAGGAATCAATTTTTTTGAGACGCTGCATGGACGGGGACCATAATAACAACGTCATCGTCAGCTCCAGCCAAAATAAGCGTGGCCATCTTACCCATTCAGAATCAATGCGCCGCTGTCTGTCTCCGCTGTCTTGTAGCTAGCTTCTGTAAGTCCGTGTCTGTGCGTGGGCCAAGTTCCAGTGCCGGGCAGGACATAGGGGTGATAATGCCAGCATCTGTCAGAGGAGCTTAGATATTCCTTTCCAAGCAAGCAGCAGGGACAGACTACAGACATGTGCCATTCCTTGGCAGCGGAGAAAAAAACTGATATGAAATAAAATCAGGCATTCTCTGTGTACTTTCAACTGTACTGGTTCAAGTTTTCCACCACAAACGCTTCAAATATGCTCAAAACCAGTGTGAGATTGTGAAATTCCCATGGACTTAAATAGCCTAGCTCCGCTTTCTGTCTTCCAAGTTTAAGAAAGAACCCCTGCAAAGCCTCGAAGCACACGCAGTACAGTGCTTCATACATGTCTGGAAATACATGTAGATATTCTTACCTCGACAGTAAATGCAAATGCAAATGTCATATTTTGATTTATTTATTTCTCCAAAGCCTCGATATATGTTGGTGAGCCATAAATAATTATAATCATATTGTCAACATTTAATAATTTGTCATTCAACCATTTTCTGACTTTTTTCCATCATCAACAAATAAAAATTGCTTCAATAATATATATATATTTTTCAGTTTTTCTGTGATTTTTCTTTTACTTTGACAGCATTGTGTTAGATGTTGAAGAGCTCCCCGACTAGTCTGTAATTATCACTTTCAAACTCCAGTTTGTTTTCTTTAGGTAAATACTTGTTCTTTGGTAGGAGCTACAGTATACTAGTGGCTCTACTGTGAGATGGTGGGAAAAAAAGGAAGGAGACCACAACATTAAGTGGAGTCAGTCAGACATTCGTTAGCTTGAGCCACTGTCAGTTTAATGCAGTGTCGACAAGTAAACATGTTACATGCTCACAATGAGGTTCCATCTTTCATTCAACGACTAATTGCTGGTGATGAAAACAAACACTGATACTAAATGTGCCACCACTCGCGACACAAAATGTACGTATTTTAACATAGTGGCAAAATCAATAATGGACACAAAGGAACGTCAACAGCAGGAAGTATATTGAGGTAGATCGTAGCTCATAAATGAAATATGCCACCGCTCTCTGAGAGAAAGAAATACATTGTGGCTAAATTACTGCACTATAGTTTATGATCAACCCTGCTGCTCCAGGCAAAGCTGTTGCCATTTTTTCCTTCCACCCTGCTCTCAACTGCATGGGGTAGACCATCGGCAACATTTTTAACCCTCTTAGCCGTCATCATGCACTGTGGCACTCCAAATTAGACCAAAAACAAAGGATTTTTAACCTTGTGTTGTTAGGTTATTGGAAAAAATCTGAACCTCTCTATTGTAAAAATCCAGTATTCATAGAAATGCATAAAGAAAAACACAGAAGGTAGCCTACAGTACAATAACAAAAGTCAATTTATTGTAATCTATTGCTGTTTAATCTCCTGCATGTATCATGTAAGCCTAAAAGCACATTTTAATGTGTAATGTTGTAACTGACACTGTGAGCAAGGAGCACTTCTACCTAATGCAACGCAAGCCTCTGCAACATCATCTCAGGCTGATAGAAATGCAAAAGTGTACTATGCACTACATATGGCCATCAGAAAGCCCCGAGGAAAAGAAAGTCCCCTGCCACCGCCTACGGTTGTTTAACTCGATGACATTAAGAATTTATGAGCTTAAAGATACTTCTGGCGTTCTCCGTATGTGACTTGTCTTGAAAAGTGTTATGGAAGAGCAAACATGTTGCTTTGTTGATACTTGCTTGTTTGTCAAGATGCAACTGTATTGTGAAACAGAAGAGAAAATATTTTCAGTACAAGTATATCACATCCGAGGCATTTAACAGTGATTCTGGTATAGGAGATAGTGCGGCTTCGTCACTGTTTTCCTACAGACTCAGACATGGTGATGATGAGTAACTCTAAACTTTTGAGGATAATGATTTTTTCTTTGCTCTTTTATCCGGTATGATAGAGCCACAGAAGTGCTCACCCACATATATCTTGATTTATATTAACAGGTTTATGTCAGCAGTGTCCGCCCAGGGCTCTGAAATAAGCACAGTGAAGCTGCCACTATTGATCCAAGAGCATTTATTAGACAGACACAGGTTAAGTTTTCTACTAAATAAAAGTATAAATAAATAGGGCAAATATATGCCCATATTGCACAATCATGACCTTATTTCCCCTTTTCATATACAGTTCAATCACCCTTTATTGATTAACAATGATTGGATATGGCTCAGAACTAATTCACCTCTGGGATGGCATATTAATTGTGGTCAAACTGCCGACTTCTATTCCAATATAAAGAGGAAATTGATTCGCTTGCGTGTTTCATTGGGTTTCATTGTTATTCCTGTGGCACACTGTTGTTTTTCATTCGGGGTGAAACAGTCTGGGGGTATAAAAAAACAAAAAAAAAGCAAGACAAGCTGGAATAACAGGATCGAGCTGCGGCTGCGGACGCTAGGTGTCACCCTTGTGACTTTGAAATCGGCCTGCCCTCCACAGGATGCGGTGGCGACTGTGCGCGCTGGTGAGAGGCAGGCAGGCTGGCTGGCTGCATGGGAGGAGTGTGTGTGATTTTGTGAGTGCGTGTGTGTATGCATGTGTGTGGACCGGTTGTGAGCGAGTGTCGCTTCTATCTGAATGAGAAGAGCGAGATTACAGGGAGGGTGAAGAGTGTGCAATATGTGCAGGGCTACTAGAGGAACTTCATATTTATCCTTCTGCTAGATTGGCTGAGTGGTTTTCTTACTTGTGCTGTCTGACGTGTGACAGCAGCGGACTGTTCACGTCACACAAGGAGCCTCGATATGATGTCGCTCCGAATTACATGGAGATAAGGCAGAAGGGACGCACTGAATAATAGCTGATAATTGATTTGTTGTTCCCCTTCTTATTCTTATGATGATTTGCGACAGACTGGAGGTCATAGTCCACCCACCTCATTATTACCCTTTATAAATATGGACTCAGTTGCTGACGAACATAAACGATCTCATAACAGTGAGAGCAGCTTATTAATTTTCATTAACGAAAACTATTTCTTAATTATTATTATTACACAGACTCTATTACAGTGCATGTCCATCTATAAGTATAGCACATCATTTCGGTCCACGTCACCTGATGCCTTTAAATTAACAATAGTAAACAGACTGTTGTTGATGACCTGAAATGAACTAAAATCAATTATGCGCATCACCAACACGTGATCTTGACATTTTAAAGCACATTAAACTCTGTGTCCCATTGTGTTTAATGTAATTGTTTAGAAGGCCCCAGGGCATTATTTAGCCGGAAATAGTTTTCTTTTTTTGGTGACAGGAAAGAAAAACCGTGGGTTGTGATGTATTGATTTAACCTATGGCCATGATTTCCTCCCAGCGTGTTTTCTGCTACATGGGAACCATCATCTCTAATGTGTTTTTTTTTTTTCGTTGTAGAGAATTGCCTCACCACGCTGCCTAAGTTCAAACGTAGTGCACAGTAAAGGCCACGTAAGGGTGTAAATGATGTAACACAACACGTACAGTTGCAACAACTGTATGGATCAACAGGCATACTGTATATTTGGCTTTAAAATATGCCGGAAATGCCATTGGGACCTCCACTGTGGGGATGCTGCGCACAGGCGGCCAAACTTTGACAAGTCACGGGGGGATCAAACATCCAGGCTGTAGATAACACTCAGGTTCCCCACCGGGAGAATCTGTGTTGTAAAAATGTGACTCGCCTCATATAATTGGCCGGTGTAGCAGAAGAGAAAACAAGGACACATCGGTGAAAAGTTATCCTTAACATCTCGTCTCTGCCTCTGCTGGGGGAAATTAGTCTGTCACTCTTTGTTTCTTTGGCACCGACGGGAACTCGGTCAAAGACCCCCCCCCCCCATCCCCGGGTCCCCCCACCAGACCCCGGTTACTTTATTTATTTATTTTTAGACCGGGAGCTCTAACGATCATCAAATCCACAGCTTGGTGTTTCAACTTGTACGCTGTAATTGCCCGTTGAGTCGTCCATCTGCAGGAGAACAGGTAGTTGGCCGTGTTTCATTGCTGTACTTTGCCCCACCCACCAGCAGCTCCAGCCCTCCTGTGTAACCCCTGATTGGCTGAGGGGATTGCGGGTCCTGAGACTGAGCGCTCGGCTCGGAGCTGCGCGTCCGCCAGTGTGATCCAGTGAAGCGAGGGGAACGCTTGTTGGAGTCAACTAGACAGGCTACTGGCAACGAGTGGTGATTTCTTTTTTTCTGCCTCCACCAGGCTGGATATAGGCGACTGTGCTACTTTGCTGCAGCCCAACATCAATTGCGTTTTGTACATACAGTAGGCTCCTGCTTCGTTTCCTCCCACTGGCTTTTGGCTACATTTTCAACGGATTTTTTTGTTGTTGTGTGTGTGAATGTTTTTGTGTGTGTTGCATGGACTAATTGCCGGGATATGTGCAGCCTTTTCTTCCGAGTGAGCTGCGAGGAAATTAATTAGTAAGTAAAAGCTCCAAGACTTGCGGACGGGATGAAAGACTAAATCTGCTGGAAATAAGAAGGTAATCGGGACTTCAGTGATGTGATGAGACATTCCTGCCTTTGCAACCCCCCTGTTCTATAGGCAAACATATCCGGACTTAAGCTGTTGAATAATTTTGTGACTGCAGATCTTTATAGATTTCTTTTCCTCATCATCAGATGTGCAGTTTGAAATCCAATAGCTGCCGTCCGAAGAGGAAATACTACCACTGCTTGTAATAGAGTGTGTATCCAAAATGCGACTTAAATATATGCAGGCATCAAGACGGAGAATTTAACACGGACTTTTGAAGCCCATCACTTGCATGGAAGATTGACATTTTTTTTCTCAGTGTGGACTTGCTCACAGGAATTGTGATTTTTGTGTCTCTGCAGTTAGAGCATCCCCCCCCCCCTCCTCTCTGCCCTCTTGAAAATGGACAGTTCTGCATACGAGTCATGTGTAAGACCAGTTTGCCGCTTGATAAGAGCTGCACGGATTTACACGGCTAAATCACTGTTGTGAGAAGATTCAGCATGATTTCACAGATCTGTCGTCCCCAATGTTTCGCCCGCTGCAGTGAACCGGAGGATGTGCTCTGCCTGAGAAGAGTAAAATAGGCTAAGGCACTTGTTAGAATTATAGCTTTCACATCATGATATAATTTGCATAAACAAGAGCCATTCGTCACCTAAACACTTTTTTCTGGACATTTCAGTGAGATGATTCATTTGGAACATTTTTCCTCTTTTCTCTGACATGCGTTCTCGTGCGTAATTATCAAGGTTTTTTCTTTTATTAGACAGAAAAAAACTCAACAGGTACAATGCAAACTAAGGAGATGGAATTAATACAAATAATTGCTGTGTTCCTCTTATTTTGGGTCGGGTCTGAGGCTGTTATCAACCTGAAGTATGGAATAAACGAGGAAATGAAGCCCGGGTCAGTGATTGGAAACGTGACGAGGGACGCGCTGAAGCAAGGATTTCAGATTGCACCGCAGCCCCCGTACTTACGGGTTATTTCCAATTCAGAACCACGGTGGGTGGAACTCAGTCCAGCCGGAATCCTTACAACCCAAATGAAAATAGATCGGGATGTAGTTTGTCGACAGAATCCGAAGTGTGTTATTTCCCTAGAAGTGATGTCAAACTCTATGGAGATCTGTGTCATCAAAGTTGAAATTGAGGATTTGAACGATAACGCACCCCGATTCCCTACGAGCCACATTGACATTGAAATTTCTGAGAATGCCTCCCCTGGTACCAGGTTTCCCCTAGAGGGGGCAAGCGATCCGGACTCGGGAATCTTTGGAGTTCAGTCATATTCCATCACCCCAAATGAGCTTTTCGGACTAGAAATTAAGACCAGAGGGGACGGCTCCAAAATTGCTGAGCTTGTGGTGCAAAAATCGCTAGACAGGGAGACACAAGCCCGCTACTCATATGAAATCAGCGCAGAAGATGGAGGAGACCCTCCAAAGATAGGCGCGGTCCAGTTAAATATCAAGGTAATAGATTCTAATGACAACAACCCTGTTTTTGACGAGCCAGTGTATACTGTTAATGTGATGGAGAATTCCCCCATCAATACATTAGTCATAGACTTGAACGCTACGGATCCTGACGAGGGCACTAATGGAGAGGTTGTGTACTCCTTCAACAGTTACGTCACCGAGAAAACGAGGGACGCGTTTAAAATTGACCCCCGAACCGGGATCATCACCGTCAACGGTGTTTTGGATTATGAGGCATCGCAAATATATGAGATCGACGTCCAGGCCAAAGATCTAGGTCCCAACTCTATCCCAGCTCACTGCAAAGTCACAGTGAATGTGATGGATACGAACGATAATCCACCTGTCATCAGTTTGCTCTCACTGAACACAGAGATGGTGGAAGTTAGTGAAAACGCGCAGCGTGGATATGTCATTGCACTAGTGAGGGTGTCAGATAAGGATTCTGGGGCAAATGGTAAAGTGCAGTGCAGGCTGCAGGGCAATGTTCCGTTCAGACTACAAGAATATGAAAGCTTCTCCACTATACTAGTCGATGGCAGGCTGGACAGAGAGCAAAAGGACACATACAACCTGACCATCCAAGCGGAGGACAGTGGCATCCCTCCTTTACGCGCCACAAAGTCTCTGGTAGTCAAAGTCACAGATGAAAATGACAACCCTCCCCACTTTCTCAAGCCACACTATCAAGAGATGGTGATGGAGAACAACCTCCCAGGCTCGTGTCTGCTTGCAGTATCAGCGGAAGACCCGGACCTGGGGATGAATGGCACAGTTTCATACTCTATAGTCCCTGGTGAGATTAAGCACATGGATGTAAACACATATGTCAGCATAAACCCATCTGGCCGCATTTACTCCATGAGATCATTCGACCATGAATACACCAGGACTTTTGATTTCAAAGTTTTAGCCAGAGACAATGGCAACCCCTCTTTATCAAGTAACGCCACGGTGCGCATTGTGGTGTTGGATGTCAACGACAACACACCTGTCATGACAAACCCGCCCCTGGTGAATGGCACAGCAGAGGTTTCCATCCCCCGAAACGCTGGGGTGGGTTACATGGTGACCCAGGTGAAGGCAGACGACTACGATGAGGGTGAGAACGGGCGGCTCACCTACACCATCTCAGAGGGGGACAGGGCTTTCTTTGAAATCGACCAGGTGAACGGAGAGGTGCGCTCCACCAGGATGTTTGGAGAAAACGCCAAGTCCACCTACGAGATCACGGTGGTGGCGAGGGACCACGGCAAGCCCTCCCTCTCCGCGTCGGCCTACATCGTGGTGTACCTCTCACCAGACCTGAACGCACAGGAGCCTATTGGACCTGTCAACCTGTCCCTCATCTTCATCATCGCCCTGGGCTCTATCGCAGCCATCCTCTTTGTCACCATGATTTTCGTGGCAGTGAAGTGCAAGAGGGATAATAAGGAGATCCGGACGTACAACTGCAGGTACTGAACAAATCTGTGTGCACCTATGTGTATGTGTGTGTCTGTGTGAGTGCATATGAGAGAGAGACAGACAGAGAGTGTGTGTGAGAGAGAAAGAGCGCCTGTGCGTGTGACCGTCATCGTGAATGAAACTGCGAGTTGTCAGTGCATTGCTTTTGTCATGCAGCATGTAGAGGCCTGACTGTGAGGACTGCAGATTTTTTTTTTTTTTCCCACAGCTGTTACTGAGACAGACCTGAATAAACCCGACTGCTTTAAATCAGAAACATTCTGCTGAGGCTCACTGTTCCGTGTTAGGGAAACGTGATTGATTGTTTTAATCCCTCCATTGTAACCAATTGACTCATAAATATGACGGTTCAACTGTCATGTTCAATTTGCGGGTGTGTTGCCGGACAATTAACGTCCCAGTGGTTCAATAGCAGTCCCAGACATTTATTATTTAACGTCCACCGTGGCTGATTGGCTGTTATCAGCTTTAATCTAGTGTGATTATCCTTCAGGATCATTCAGATTTACCTCTGTTTTTCTTTCCCACGGAAGAATTTCAGCAGCAACTATGACAAGATAAAATGGAACAGTGTTAATAATTTAAAGATTGATTGCAGTTTTATTTTTCTGCTTCATAAAATCATGTAAAACACATCATAGTCATTAACCTATTTAGCCATTTTCCTGGAAAGGAGCGGATTATAATTTTTCTGGACCTTGCACAGTGCACAGTGTGTTTTGTTCATCAATCTGAACATCAGCTCTGGCTTTGATTTTCCTGTGCCACATTACCACTATAAATTTACATATAGATTGGATTTGAGAATTTAACCTGAAGCTATAATCATATTTTGCTGCAAACATAATTTTGTTGATTTGAAGTGAAGTTAGGCCATTTTCTAACATGTAGTTGTGAAAAATGTTCCGAAACGCCCCCGATATTACTCTGATATTTTATATTCTCTTGTAATGTTTGATTGCCCGTGTTTTTTTGTTAATTACAGTTCTTTATTATTGAAATTAATTCTGATTCTCTCTCTAGCACCTCTGAGGAAAATCCTGTCACAAAGCATAAGTACTCACATTTTTTAGTGATCCTACATTTAGATTGTCAGTGTAATAGTGTAAACTCACATCTTTGAGCGTATACTTAAACTACACCATATGTGTTATTCAAACCAGTTTAAAATGGAGCGAAAGCACCTTGTTTATGCGTTAAATAGCTTGAGCACATACTGTGTGCGTGTTTCATGTGTTAGTTATATGTTTTCATTCAGTGAAGAAATACTCGCAGACAACAACAAATTCAAAATTCAAAACTGCTCTCAGTACTTTACTCTCCTCATGTGAGCCTCTCTCCCTGCTGGGCGCTTTAATCAGTACTGATGTGTTCAGCTTCTCAGTCGCCACCTCAAATATGAGGAGCAGTTATCTCCAATTTATTGCTTGTCCTCTGTCAGTCTGTCTGACTCTGAAGATATCCCCTCCCAGATTTCAATTTATGCACAGAGTAGAGAGACACCATGTTAAAATGATAAATGAAAAAGAAATGAAGTATTTTCTACCCTTGCAGCTGCCCATTTTCTTTCCTCTGAATCAAGGGGGAGCAGAATGGGGGTGGGAGCTGTTTTCAAGATGCAATCTGAAAGAAAAATGAAAAAGACAAACTACAATGGTGCTCCTTAGCCAGTGTGATTTTAGAAGTGACAGAGGATTAGAGCTGCATTTTAGTGAGGAACAGAGGCCAGTGGGGGCTGGTATAGCAGAGACGTTGCAGACAAGACAAGAGAGGAGAACAGAGACATTCTGGATGCTGCAATTTCATGGATAACTGTAGTTTTGTTGGTGAAATAAACCATACACTCAGTGCCTTACAGTTAAAAATAGTCTCTTTCACAGTTTGAAGTAATGCAGATTACAAAAAAACATCACAAATTATGGAATATGTCTGGTGAAGTTTGTAGTCATCACTATAGAGCACATAGCATCTGTTCTCCTGTAGAAAACTGCAAGGCTGTGCGAAGAATGGATATTTTCCCCCAGTCTGAGGATCCTTTGATAAAACACGGCTGTGTTGCTCATTTTCTCTTATTAAAGTCAAAATATTCAGTTCAAGTTTGCAGCAGCCACTGAGAGCAGCTAAATGAATTTGAATCTGCAGTTCTCCTGCACTCCGCTTTGCTAGTGGGCTTGCTTGATAATGACAGAAAAAATGGAATTAGTGTGGGCTGTGTGCTTTGAATATGATTGCATATACCGGTAGTGCTGCTGAGTATCCGTGTGTCCTTTTGCTTTGCTTTTTTTGTGGTTTTGGCATGTTTGCATCTTATCTGCCTGTTTGTGACATGTCGTTTGTTGAGCATGCAAATGCAAACAAACAAGGGATGGCAGCTCCATTACAAGCCGGGAGTGGGGAATCACCTAAGTGTGTTGTTCCACTCCGGACAACGGGGCAGTGCGCCTTTTGTCTGGCACCCATGGTCGAACAGCGCCCTAGCTGGCATGGTGGGCGATCTTTTTGACCGTGTGGACAGGGGAGGGGAAGGCAGAACACTGCTTTATTGAGTCTGTTCAGTTTCTTCTACTTGCGCAGGGTGGCGGAGTACTCTTATGGCAACCAGAAGAAGTCCAGCAAGAAGAAGAAGCTGAGCAAGAACGACATCCGCCTGGTGCCCCGAGACGTCGAGGAAACAGACAAGATGAATGTGGTGAGTTGCTCGTCTCTCACCTCCTCGCTCAACTACTTCGACTACCACCAGCAGAGCCTGCCACTGGGTTGCAGGCGCTCCGAGAGCACCTTCCTCAACGTGGAGAACCAGAACTCACGCAATGCAGCTCCCAACCATGGCTATCAGCACCCATTCACTGGGCAGGGCCACCAACAGCCAGACCTCATCATCAACGGCATGCCACTGCCAGAGGTGAGATACAATCCACTGTGCTCTGTTCTAAATCATGGCTGGGCAGCTTTGGGTGTTAGAGATAGAAGATAGTGGGGTGGGGGGGTGTTTGAGTTTAAAATTGATTAATAACCAGCGCATTGTTCAATTTTTTTTTCCAATTAATTCTTATTAATAGGTCTCCATTGTGGTGCTGAATACTAAGAATGAGTTGATATGTTATTCACCACCTTTCAACATACAGTATATCACGGCCTTGTGATATTTAGCATTCCCATCATACCACAGATTACAGTGTCAGTGAAATGTCTGTCTGTTGCTGATGGAAAGCTGAGCTATTTGAAGTGGCACTTGTGACGTTATGCCAGTCAATCTGAGCAGAATCCTTCAAGGCATTTCAAGGTGCCGAGACACTGGAGCTGACCTGTGAGAGCGCTTTGCCAAGCAGAATTTGGAGGCCTGACAAAGTGGATTATTTGCCCCCACCAACCCCCAACCCCACCCCAACTCCACTTGTTTACCTTTTTTTTCATTTGTGTGTGTGTGTGCTGAGCTATTTCAAAAAGCACAAGAGCCTGAGCACCTGCTAGGTGTATTGACCCAACTAATCAGCTCCACCACACGTCATTTCAGGTGCTAGCAGAAAGAATAATCATTGCTTAAATGCTTTATCTGTGTGTCGTCCATTTGGCTGCTCTGTTACCGCATGGCCGCTCTGCACAGCCAGCCATTGAATTACCCTGACATCCCATGCATGGCTCCAGCAGAGCAGTGAAGTTCTGACTTGAAAGAGTATTCAAGCAGACAGAGTGTATGCCGACCAAGTGATCTTTAGTTTATAGATTTTCGTATGTATGAACTGGTCTATTGGATTGTGTGGGCAACCTGCCTCCCTCTCGCTTCATGACCCACTTCTCCTTGATCCCATGGGAGAAAGGGACATTTATGTTTGTGTGTGTGTGTTAGAGAGAGAGAGAGAGAAAATGTGCATCAGTGTGTGTTTATAGGAAAGTGTATCACGCTCACTCCTATAGACAGCAGCAAATAAGCTCCAGCACCACGTACACACACATACTCACACACTTGTAATTGATGACTCCAATCTCCGTTTGACATTCAGCGAGGGGGGAGGTAGAGGGGGGCGTGGGGTTGGGAGTGGGGGTCTTAAAACAAGAAACACAAGATGGTTATTGATGTATTGACTGGATGGTCCAGAGAGATCCAGGCACCGATGGATCCTGAGGGGTCAATGAGACCTACTTACAGGCATGCTGATTTACTGGGCCTGTCTGAGCTGGTTCCGACTGAGCGTGTGTGTGAGTAACACAGGTAGAAAGAATGAGAAATGTTGTCGGGGATTGTCCTGTAGCATTATCCGGTCAGTGGAGGCAGAGGTGGGGGATTTAGCAGGTTCACGCAGTGACCCGTATGCTGTGATTGCATTTGCTGGTAGGTAGCGCGACGCAGGTCACGACCACCACCAACAACAACCTTTCCTCAGCCAAAAAAATGTGGTTTTGGCTTCTGAAGGAAATCAGCCTCAGCTGTAGAAAGCTCCAGCAGTATGCTGTCTCTGTGGCTTAACCATCCAATAAAAGCACATTTGCCGCAGGATTAGGAGAGCCTTTATTTGTTTCAGCTAATGAAAAAGTGGAGAGGGAGACAAATAGGGTTGGAGATTGATTTTGATGATTCCATATGCAAAGCTTGGAGTTATCTTGATAGAGCTGTGTGAGGGCAGATAGAGAGATAAGGAGGGAAGAAGTGAGCAAGGGTGAATGAGTCTTAGTGCCAGGTGTCTGAGCCCCGACTACGTTTTCTCATTTTCTTTGAGGCAGTTGATGGGTTTGATAGAGCCAGGGCCTGTTTAGCATTCAGCTTCTATCGCTCGCCGCCTTACACATGATGTTGACAAACATCTCTTTGACCCGTCTTTTGCATATTTTCCCTGGACTGAGAGAAGAGAGAGAGAGTGTGTGTGTCAGAAAGAGAGGGAGAGAGTGTGTGTGTGTGTGTGTAGGGGGAGAGAGAGACTGAGAAAGTCAGTGAGGAATAGCGGTAGCGAGAGCACACGTTACCCTCCAACACAATAACCCCAGCACAACGACAGTTGTCATTGTTTTCTTTCCTCCCCGTTGTGACATTTGCAAGAGACAGAAGCTCTACAGTATGTTCAAATGTTGCTCTTAAATGAAAAATGTTTTCAGTATAATTACAATACCATTTATAGCGCAAACAAACAGCAGTGAAATGACTGATAATTGCTTTGTTACAATGAGCAAGCTTGGGCTTGAAACCACTTGACTCCACAAGTCCTCAACCCATATCCCATTGACTGGCTAGGACACACGAGTGGCTGCACTGTTGTGATTACTGAGGCTGCTTTGTCCCAAAAAATTGTTTTCATCCTGAGGGCAACCTCATAATTATCCATGATTCATTTATCCTCAGCGGCAGAGCCTTTTTGTTTTTACACCAGGGCTCAATGATTCCTCTATGTTTGTTTATTTTCCAAACATGTACTTTAAAATTATCGTAGCCATCAGAATGTGGATACGAGGTCAGATTTGCTTTGCTAATGGAGGGAAAGAGAATATGGGATCGTGTCTCTTTGTAGTTTATGTTTTTGATCGATGCAAAGTTCTCCTCCATTGTTGGTCCATGTGTGGCAGTGAGCATCCTGCTTCTGTAGGAGCAGCTGGAGTCGAGCTTTTCCTGCCTCCGACAAAGCACACAGGCACACACACACACCCACGTACGCACCCAAACACACACACACACACACACACACATACAGCAGCAGACTTGGCCAAGATAACAGTGACAGGTCTCCCCAAAGGCCTCATACGTTCAATTGCATTGTGTATATTGTATTCTCCCCTGTGAGAATGTGTACCAGCATATACCTCCCTGAACATGGCTGTCCATTGTTTTGAAAAGCATCAGCTGTGAGATGTTTGTTAGACCTGCCTGTGGTAGCACTAATATGAACGCTCACAGGAGAATAGAGCTGTCTTCCATGGCTTAATTATAGTGAATCACTTGGTGGGGAAACAATTATACAGTAAAGGAATGGCCTTTGGCTAGAATGTGTTTTTGAATTTGTAATGTGCACTAAGGCTTCTCACACCTGTGATTCTAAATAATGAGCAGAGCAGGAAAAAAAAGTTATCTTTATTGATTAATCTTTTTCTCTTACACCAGTGATAAATGAATCAGAAATAGGTGATAAATGAATCAGAAGAGGGTGATAAATGAATTAAAAAGTGTGTGTGTGTGTGAGTGTGAAATGTTCAGTATGCGGTACAGAGTGCACCTCCCATGTTAACTTAATTGATAATTGATGCAATCATGCTCCAGGTTCTCTCTGCACTGCCTCCTTCCTCTCCTTAAAGATACTGTAGCCATAGTGAGTCTCTGCGATGCTCCACTGTAGCGGCAGGTTCAGATGTACATTTTACGGTTGTTTGTTCAGCTCTCACAGTCAATCAAAGCACCTTAAATGAGAAAATGAAAATTGAAACAAAACAACTGACGAGGTATCTCAGTACACACCAGCCTGGCTGTGTTTCCCTGTTAGTAAGGAAGACGTTTTGATATTGATGTAGGAGAGACAACAGGGAGTGGTTCCAGCGAGGCTGCACATCCCTCGCTATCACTTCACATCAGGACAATATGCATGGGAGCATTCAAACGTGTCATATTGAGCATGCAAAGTAGATGTCATGCTGTCAGCGCACACTACACATCTGTTGAAACTGCCAATCTCCCCCCACACATGTATTCATGAATACACACTCACACCCAATATTACTTATGGAGCGTCACATTTATTTGAAATATGGGCTTTGACATTATCATTTACATCATTACGACCAACTCAGAATCTCAGAGAAGGAGAAATGAGAGGCATCATCCAACATTTTCGATAATCAAACATGGTTGTGACTCTGAATTTGAAGTGCTCCTCTAATGTTGTCATGATAGTCATCGTTCCCTAGTGTTTAAGATATGTTTAGCTCTAAATGTCTCCCATAATATTTCCTCAATAGTTTCTATCGTTTTCTTGCTTTAGTGTTGATGACATTTTTACAGATTCACTGCAGCTCATAATTGTTTCTCCACAGTGCACGTTTACACCATCTCCACCACGCACTTTTACAGAACCGGAAACATTGATATTTCACCATCATCGTAGCAGCCTATCAACTTTTTTTGTCAAGTCGGTAGTGCAGGTTTTCAAGGGTGAAATACACTTTGTTATCACGTTGTCTTTACTTCACGGCCGTGACTGACAGAAAGCAAAGAACGTTAACTCTTGCTTGAAAGTGTGTTTGGGGAAAGTACAACATGGAGAGCAGAGAAGCAGAAAGTGGAAGTAAAGCTCAGTCTCTTGTCTCAGCTTTCACATTGTTCCTGAAGGACTCTGGCGAGAACTTTCAAAATGGAAAAGTTCATCGCCTGATCGGAATTTGGCTGTTTCTGTCAGCTTTGTATTCTCAGTTTTCAATGCCATTTGAAAGTGAATAGAAGTGAATGGGTCTGAATTTTACAGCAAATCTAATTGAAAAATAGCCGCACGACTGGAGACATTAAAACAGAATGAACTTTGGAATTACATAAGAAGGGGTCATTAAAAAATAATCTTTATCCTGTCATTTCAACACAAGGTTTTCAGACATGTATGAAAGCAATTAAAACCAGTCCCTATTTACACGCAGGGGATAAGATCTTTTTACAGATTAAAAAAAAAAAAAGTAAAATAGTGATTAAATATTCAGTGCAGTCATTCAGCACACATTCCCACTGTAAAAAGCTGCAGAGCACCAGTAAAGCTGATGTCTTACAGAACCCCTTCACCAGTTTGTCAGTGAGTAATCACGGTGGGAAAGAGACAAAGACAGATATACAGATATTGTGCAATAGGAATAAGAGAATGGATATACAACTGCTTGATCTTAAGAGTCAGTGTTTTATATTTATTTACATATATATATATTTATATATTTATATGATGTGTTGGAGTGGAGGGCGTATGTTGTATTCTTTTAAGTTTCCTCCTTTCAAAGGATTCAGGAGAGGATTGTTTCATCTCCGTAAGCTTCAAATGCTCACTGATTGAGTGGCAGATGATCTTGTTAATTATTAAGAGAGGTTATTTGTAAGGCAGGGCTTCAGAAAGGCTCTGCTTTTCAAGTGTCAGTGTTTATCAGGTGAAATAAAGCCCTGTCTGTCAGAAATAAATTAACGGCGTGACAGTGATGTACCCAGTGCCCTCTCGTAACACCCTTTAGCTGGCTCCACCCACTGTGTTTAACACACCAAACGGGTGAAGCTGTGGCATGATTTACTGACATTACTCAACAAGATGGTTTTCACTTCATGCACAACCACAGCTAGTTTTACACTTGGTTGGGTTTTTATAGCCTTGACCCCAACCCGCGACACCCCGGCACGTCATTCTCGATGTTGCAGAGGTACAATGAAATGACATAACAACCCCGGGCAGCCAGTCACAAGCATCCAGGCCCGCCGGGTTACCACCCTCTCGTTGGGATCAGAGCACCCAGCCAAAAGAGCTCAGGAGTCAAAACACATGAGTGACGCCGGCTGATGTACACATGTCACTGTATGTGTCCTTAACCACATGTGACTGGTACAGAGCATAGAGAGGGAGCAATACCGTAGAGAAACAGCGAGGCCGAGAAAAACGAAGAGAGACAGAGTGAGAGAAGAGGGGGAGAGAGATCTATTTATAGGATCCCAATGATTTTCCACAACCTGTATTGCTGCCGCCTCAAACATGTTATTTTTCTCTGTAAAATGTGGTGTTAGGATGAGGAATAGATTTTATTGCACAAACCACATCAACCTCCATGGAAAGCAATAATATCACTTTTCTATTGTTAGTTCATGATTTTTCTTCTTCCCTTGAAAAAAAAAACAAATATTGTGATTACATCCATGTACCTGCAAAGGTAGAAAATGAAGTTAGCCAAGGATTGTGGGAGAGGTTTTGCACTGATTCTATCTCCTTAAAAATCTTGACAGCTCAGGATAAAACTGTCAAACGGCTGAACATCTTGAGAACATTAGCAAACAGACATTTTTTTAAGCCCCTCTGTACATCAGTTGACAACACACCAGCACACAATTACATCAAAATAATAAAGCAGAATCATACTGTACTAATCTTCTTAATCATTCATCCATCTTTTGAGATAATTTTACTTGGTTCAAGTTGACAGCACTGAAATAGAAAATATATTATAAATTATTTTAAAAGCTTGATCATGTGGAAAGAATTAACTTCCTTTAAACCTATTAAAACATCAAAGGAAGAGTTTTTTTTTCCCAGAGCCAAAAATAGTCATGTAACTGCATTCGTAGTCTTAGAATTTATGTTAAAATATTTTTGCCGGACACGCACCCACGTGCACAAAAGGGTATAATGGCATCTGGCTCATAGGTTGATGGGTCCACCCGTAAATGAGAGAAGGCTAAATGGAGTGAAGGAAATGGACATAGTGGTGATGTTTATCGTCGGGGAAGGGGACATCATTACGCACCTTGTTAAGCCCTGCGAGCATTGCTGCACGGACGTAATTACCCATTTAAATGAGTTTCCCGTGGCGTTGTTTTTTTTATTTTTAAAATTTATTTCTCAAATTAAACTCTCTGACACAAATATGCCGCATTGTGTTTTCTTTCATAGAAATCTTTGGACTGTCAAGTCCCAAACCAGCGGAAGTTACTGTAACATGGAAATACACTATCAAAAAATACATTTCATGAAGGCACTTTGAAGTGATCACTTTCAGTGTCTCATACATTTCCTTGCTAAGTTTACACATCCAAACCCCTGCAGTGTTTAGTGTAGAGCAAAACTAAGGTGTTTTTTTTTCAAAGGAAATAAATATAACTAAACAAATCTTAAAACTTATGACATCTGAAGGCTCCAGGAGAATAAAAAAAAACAAAATAAAAACAAGCCCATCCCTCATTAATGCAGATATTTCTGCCCACGGTGGAAAATGCCTGTAGTTGAATAGGATAGAAAAGGTCAGCCTATATTTAAAATACAAACTTTAAGTCTTGTTATGGCCAGGGGTGAAATATATTTCTATTTCTATAATGCTGTTTTTAATGTTATATTCAGTGTGTGTTCCTATCTCTGCCCATCTGACTTATTGCACATCTGTATTGACATGCAGTGTAAGTACACCTTCAGTGCATATTTGTCCTCCTCATCTTAGACAACAATAGCAGGGGACTCACAATCAGTCTGTGGGGAAATTCATTTTTTCTCTTCTGATCTATTGTGGAACAACAAAATCAGAATAATTTTCGCCAAGTAAACAAAGTGAGAAAATTACAAATCTCCACTATTGACAGTTATTATTACAGACAGCCAGTAACAAATTCCATCCAAATGTGCTGAGTGAAAAGGTGTCATTTAAAATTCAAGCTTGATTTTTTTTCTCCCCCCTGTCCTGTCTGAGTTGAAGCGCTGGTTAGGAGACTTGTTGCCACATTGTTAAGCGCGTTCCCAGGGTTTTCTCCTGAGTGCTGATGCTGTGCTTTTTGAGTGACAGGGAAATGGGGGAGGGACTCGGAGGAACATAACAATGCTCGCTGTGAATGAAAACTTTTCCAAGCAGCCAGCTCTGACACCAGGGAAGAATGACCTTTCCAAGTGTCCTGTTTTTTGCCTAAAACAAAGAGGGAGCAGGAGGATGTTAGTTAGCATTTCCCCCATCAGATTAAATGTCAACTTCTGCATGCATAATTGTGGAGTGGAACGGAGGAAGACTTGAACCAATTTGCTGGTGGATAGATGAATCCTGAGTGTAGTTAGTCACTGCATTGCAGATAGAGTTACGGTGCTTTCGATGTCATCTGCTTACACTTTAAGTGTTTTTAATTGTTGTTATATTTGGAGCTGTATGTCGGCGCTGTACCTGGCTTTACAGTAATTGTAACATCCAGTGAAACTTAATTCAGCTGGAAAACAAAAGAATTATTTCTTTGTCATGTCTGCCTCTTTTAAAGTGCAGAGAACAAGAATCTAAAGACGGCAGAGCAGACAAAAGGGCGCAAACATCATTGTATCACACACACACAAATGCTGCATTATACCTTTGTTTTGTTTGCTCCAGCGGTGGAGCAGCCTTTTCCTGTTCCTCCACTTCCTTTCATTTCAGCAAATTCATACACTGCTTTTGTTTCTAAGATAAACCTGGATTTGCATTAGGGAGCGCATGTATGGGATGTTTGATGAGCACGGAGGCTGCTGGCAGGCAAGTCACTATAGCAGCAATATCGCCCGCCTCAGAGGCATGCAGCAGTAGGGGCTAGAGGAGCAGCAGGGTATCGTAATTGTGCATTGTTCATCCACAGAACAGAGGCAGAGCATGTAATGAGCTGTAGCATTTTCACCCAGCCAGCCTAATGGGCTATGACCGAGCATAGGCCTCTCGGAGCCCTCGCGTTCCTCCTGCCCTGTGTGGCCAGTGTCTTGGGCCTCTTCCTTTCTTTTCTCCCCTTCTCTGCCCGACCAGCGTCAACCACTCCCTCACCCCTGTTATCCCCCTCCTTTATCTCCGCTCCCCTTGCCCATTGTCCCCCTGTCTGCAGGGATGGTGGGACCCCTAATGTGTTCAGTGTGTGGCTCCTTTTCTCATTCATGATGTCTGAAAAGCTCGGAGCAGTCAGTCTGATTCAGGCTGACATAAATCAGAATAGCTCACTGATGGAGCGCCGCATGCTGTGTGATTACATTAAAAACCCAAACACAACATACAAATAAAAGTTCAGGGGGAGAATTTGCTGATGTTAGGTGTAGAGGATTTGTTGTTAGAAGTCGGCTCATTTTTCTATCAAAGGCTGTTTTGCATTTTGATTATCTAGTTTTCCTGAAAGCAATTCAGGTGAGCCTGTTTCACTCAGGTTTGTTTTCCCAGGATTAGGGCTTTTCAGAAGGGGCCCAGGCATATTATTTACGCCCATATCTAGTTTCCAGAGAGGCGGGAAAGCATTTCTTTGCTTGAGTGATACCAGGTCAAGTTGGAAAGACAAGAATGTGTGCCAGGGAATAGATTAGATATCTACTCTGGGCTGAGCGCAGAGGATGAAAACACTACTAATGATAATAGTTATGATTGCCTTGCAAAGGAATTGATAACGACTTCACCCGCCTCTTTGTGCTCCCTTTTGGGATCAGAAAACAATATTCAGGGTTCAGTCTGTGTCTGGCTGTGGAGCACAATGGGACGTCGGTTTTGACTTTCCCCTCACGTCCGCCGTTTGACATACCACAGCTCAGGCAGCCAAGTTAATGAATGAAAAGCACTTGGCCTCTGTCAGACTGCTCCGAGTGCACTACTTTCCCCAGTAACCTCCTCAGTTCAAGATTTCTCTGCTGTACCTGTTCTTTATTTGAGAGCTGTTCCCAGTCCAGTCTTATGGGGAGCTAGCGAGTAGGCAAGGCACTGTGTCTGTACTTATTAAAGGGAAGACTGCTCATAATCTTTGTGCTCTAATAACGGGGGATGACTGCTCCGTCTGGGAGCATGGCAAGAGGGTCAGTGTGGAGCTGCGTTTGAGTACTCTTATCTAGTTCCACGATTGTAACATCAAAGCAGGCAGAAAGGACCCTTCATATGTCGACATATATAATACATGCACGAACATTCATGCACACATGGGAGCATGAATACACTGTTTAGTTAAAATACTTCTTTAGAAGCTTTTCAGTGCATCATCAAAGGAATATTAATAAAACCCTAAAACATAGAAGAAGAAAATATGACATTTGGGAAATTAACTGACTTGCTTTCTTAAGGGGAGCTGGATGAGATTTTTGCTCCCTGTTTAGCCCAGCTTAGCACCAACACCACGAGCAAAGGGGGAAACAGTAAGCTTCCAAAAGTGGTTGGATATTCTCTGAAAGGGAATTGTTGACCACTTGTTTTTGGAATATAAATAGGGTAACTTTTGCTTGAATATTTAAATATATTTAAAATGTGGAGTTTTTTTTCATTCTTGCTCCCAGATGCATAAGATGATTGATAGTACTACTCCTATGCATACATCTGGATGAAGATTTCTTGATTTCATGAAACACACAAGATTGGACATGTTGATATGCAGATTTTTTTTTCTGGCTCCACTTTTATATTTAATGCACACCCCTTGTCTAATTTACTGCTGTGAAAAAGTTTGTTTTACTCGTATAAATTACATATTCCACAGAAAAAGAGAATCCAGGATTAGCTTTGTTTTTCTCAGCTTTCAGTTTTCAAAATCAGGCCAAATGGTTTGTCCGTTCTAAATGTTAATTTGTGGCTGCCCTCTTTTTGTGCGTGTGCGATAGGACGGCACATAAAATACCAAGAATGATGGGGAGGGACAGTCATGGGAGTGGTGTTCTGACTTTTCATTTGTTCGCTACCCAGTAATGATCATTTTAGCCTCTAAGCCCCAGATTTGGCCTTGTTTTGCTGTGGGAAGCAGCATCAGTGGGGACAGAGCAGCCTTGCCCTGGCTGAGAAGCTTGTCTGTGGCTAAGCTGGTTGGCAACGAGGGTCAGGTACACAGCATGGAGGACGCTCTGAGTGTGTAGTCATAGGAGGTCAGCTGGGAAGTGAGACAAGAGGAGGGAGAGAAGGGCTGAAAAATCAGTTCAGGTGGGAACAGGTGGAGTTTTGCTACTGTGTTACCAACGTTTGTTCGCCCAGTGGCTGAGTGAGAGCATTTTCTAATTATAGACCTCCATCGTTCGCCTTGTTAACAGCGCTGGTAACAAGCCAGTCGCCAGCTTGCATGAGCAACTGCAGAAAGCTGACTTTTGGTTTAATTTGGAGGACTAGCTATAATCCAGACTAAGTCCCTTAAAGCTGAAGCCCCCTCCCTCCTCCCACCACTGCTGGATTACGGGAGTGTCTTTAAAAGGATAAGGACCTGCTTATCACTGCTTCCCCCAACACTTGTTTGGGACTTCAGATGTGGGGGAGGACGGTTCATCGTCACCCAATGTGGCCAGTGTGGATATGAGTCACAGAGATTAGGGATCTGACGACTGAGATCAATGATAATCACAATTTACGGTTTTTAAAAACCCCTCCGCCACAAAGACATATGGATCTTAGCATACAGTATGCCTCTGCTACCACCCCAGAGAATTTCATCAGTAAGTTGAATCAAACCGAATAAAGCAGCTAAATCAGATGTCCAGCAGCACTTTATGATGTAGCGCTTGTTCCCTTTAATCACTTGCGCACAGACATTTATTAACTGTTTGACATGACGGCCTCAGCCACTGTGGCGGAAAAAATGTGGCTTTAAGACCAATAAAAAAATATCAAAAATCATGTGAGTAATATGTCAGCGATAAACTGATCAAAGCCGCAATGAAAAGAATGTGCAAATTTGCCTATATTTAACATTAATTCCACATTTACTATTATCATACAGAAATAATAGCTTTTGAGATAGCTTGTCTTCTTCAACAAAATGAGCCAGCCCCATTTTAGTGCCAGTGGTGCTCTGCTAATAATCACTGTGAAGTCACAAAGTCTCCAGGAAATCACTGCTCTTCACTAAGAAATACCCCCCACACTCATATAGAGCCCCAAACTTAGATTTTTCTACCAATTTAAAAAAAACAAATATAACCTGTTGATAAACGATCTGGTAAGTGGACCTGTGAAAGCTACGAGCTGCAGAGAGAGCAGGGAAACATTTAAAAATCCCAAACAATGTTTTTTTGGACAGTAATGTAATTCAGTGTTTCATTTCTGCTTTATTTCTTATAAATGAGCAAAAATGTGCAAAACACTTGTTTGTTCTGTTGAGCGGCCATAGAACTGGCGAGTTTTACAAACAAAAATGGAAAAGCTTTATCCTTCCAGTTCTGGACTGTTTGCATCAGTCACTGCTAATGAAGTGTTGTTTTGAGTTGGGAGGAGAAGGAGGGGGCCGTCTGTGTTACAAGAGGGAATCGAGACCAATCCAGCACACATCAGCATATGTGTTGTTTGAGATGCTATATTTGAGTGTGAGGTTGCTACTTATCTCACCAGGGTGTGACGGTGGCGAGGTGAGGGAGCAGGTGAATTCCTGGTGGATTCAGGCTGTGAACCCTGAGCTCTCGGCTTAGGTGCAGCCTGGGAGTTACAGAGAGACCCGAGCCACATGGGGGGAGTGTAGAAATAGAAGGAGCTCAGTGTGACTACTTGTTTACCTCAGTGTCAACATTTTTGACTCAGCTCATTAACCTGTGCACTTGGGTGGAGCAACACATCTCTTGCTCTCTTGTCTCCCCCCGTCTCTCTCCATCTCTCTCTCTCACACACACTAACGATTAATATTGATAACTACGGGAAGGCGTAAATACATTAAAACTCAAGCTAATGAACAGATGAAACAACAGGGTGATGGCGCAGCTATCACACCTCCAAAGCAGTGAATCGATTTCAGCTGATACCAGTTCACAGATATACCCTGTAGCACTTTCCTGAAATCTAATCATGGATCCATTTAAACTATGTTAGCTGGGAGTCTACTTGCCATTAAAATTGGTTTTCAATTTCTATTATTTCAAGAGCATTGGTAAAAAAAAAAAAAAAAATGAAGCAAGTGCAGAGGCAAAGTAACAACCACACTCCTTCCACCTCTGTAAGATGGAAAAGGAGTCTTCACATTCATCCGAGCCCTCCTCTCCTTCTGTCGCTCCCCCTCTCTTCCCATTACCCATGCAGCCAGCATCCTCTCTAAATTGTTTTGCATGACCTTTGCTACAGTAGCTCTAATTATTACCATCACACAGGCCCTGTAAGGCACACAGCTAATTATACTGGATTTATCTGAAGGGACATTGGTGCCATTCTTCACAGGCATGTCTTGGCTACCGTCAGTGCGGGTGATCTAAACCCAGAATAAGGGCAATTTGGGTAATACAGTAATAGTAATTAGAGTCACAATAATTACAAGCATAGTTGTAATAACAATGAAGACCAGCCTATTAGTAATAGGAATCCAAATTAACTTGTAACATGTATGCAGCACCTTATGTAATTGAGAAGAACAGCATTGCCAAAAAAAAAGAACGAGGGTGCTGTGTGCCGCGCAATATGCATAATGACATTATTACAGGGCCAGATTGTTGCTGTTTCTTTCCCATTGCTTGGAATCGATGTTTGACAGTGGTAGTTGAAAGATATATTTTCAAAGGCATCGTGGGATTACCCGTTAATGTAGGTACCAGGACCTCTAGTCATTGCATCTCATAAAGAGTTGTTACTAGAGGAAGCAATATTTTTCAAAGCCAGAACATGAATGAAGAGGGGCAGTTGGAGCCGTCTTTTGGCTGGCGGGCAACTCATGTAATGAGCCTAAGAGGGTTCCAATTATTCCACTTGCGATCAAAAAGGAGAAGGAGATTACTTCTCTTGCCTCTTTTTTCTTTGACATTTTACACAGTAACATCTTTTGATAGGGGCTGAGGGAGAGAGGAAAGAAAAAAAAAAAACGATTGCTAGCGAGCGCCTGATAGTCTTGAACAGGCTCCAGCAGTACAGTCCTTTCTGTCTAGCAGAGACAAAGCAATGCTGTTGCAGCTCACACGTTTTTTTCCCCCTTTATTTATTTTTTATTTTTTTGGATGTGTTTGTAATAAAACTACTTTTCCAAGTGCATGGTACATTAGCTTCCCTTCAGAGTTTGTCACCCGCACAAGACAGAAAGGATGCCGTCCTATGACCACAGGCTTTGGCTATAGCAGACTTGATCGCTGATTGCTGCCATACTTTTTCTACAGAGCTATTGTAAATTGTGAGTGGGCATGTTGGGTACTCGCTCACTCGCTGCAGTTGTTTCTCCCCTTGTGCGTATAACACTGTAAGTCATGTTCCACGTAATACAAAGGGTTGTATTCGATTGTGTGCAGATTTTTGCCCTCTCCCTTTCATTTATTAAATTCCCAGATTACAAGTAAAAGCACATTAGATGCCTGGGGGTAACTAAAAGGATTTCTCCACCATAGGATATCAAACTATATCAGCCTCGGAGAAAAAAACGGTGGAAAAACAAAAGACAAATAATATTATGTACCAGTGCACCGAGACAAAGAGAACTCCTCCAATCTGCATCAGCATAGATAAACATCCACCCCTAAGATATGTTCTTGGTAGATAACAGCTTAGTGTGCGTGTTGGCAACACACGGGCACACACACACACACACAGATGCACAGGCACACAAGCACAGAGCAGAGCCTTGATAAGCGCCGAAAATTACTACATGTTGTTTATGGTGGCAGAACAAAAGGATTCAAGGTCTTTATTTCAAGTATCCAAGCTGAGGAAAGGTGGATGCATGGTCTGAGATGCATTTCAGCAGGATAGATTTGACTTAATAATATAGACATAATTAGGGGGGGAAACGGGGTATGTGCTGGTGTGTGTGTATGCGTGTGTGCCTGTGCGTGCGTGCGTGCGTGCGTGCGTGTGCGCGTGTGTGTGTGTGTGTGTGCCTGTGTGTGTGTGTGTGTGTGTGTGTGTGTGTGGGGTTTGAGAATACAGTGCCATGCCTTCCCCTGTGGATCCACTGCAGGGGTAGGACGCAGCGATCCGCCGTCTGTTGCTGTTTTCCATGACCCCGTATATCCCCCGCAGTGAAAAACGATGTTTGCCCCCAAAGATGGCCCTAATACAAATTAAATTAAATGAAGTCAGTGTGGCTAATCCCTGTGTGTTTCAGCAGCTGAAACACCCCCCTCCCTCGTGAATGAATGGGTCAAGCCCGCTGCATCTGGCCCCCTCTCCACTGGCCCTGCTCCCAAGCTGTCCCTGACGGAGACGACAGCAGGGCCCGCTCCGACTTTCTGCCCCACTGCAACTGTACGTGTGTGTGTGTGTGTGTGTGCCGTTCTGTCTCACAGACTTGTGTTTGTTTTGCCTGTGTGTATGTGTGTGCGCATTCTTCAAGAGATTTATTTTTGTTTGTGAATGTCTTACACATTTCGCACATATTTTTTTAGTTTTTGCTGAGGTGTAGATTGTTCCTTTTTCACAAATTTACACTTTCATGTAAAAATATAAAGGCTTCACATTTTCACATGTCACAGACAATGTACTAAAGAGCAGTGTAATGGAAAACAAAACGCTTGGACCACATAGCATTTGATGTTGTTTTGTTCTGCCTCCGCTCTGATGGCAGCCTGTCCTACTCCTGTTAACAAGCTGGATTTACAGATGTGGCGGTGATGTGCAAACAGCTAATACTCTGCTGTCAATCCCAGCACTGACAGCTGCCCAGAAGGACCATCCCAAATATTAGCACCAGATGTGCTTCCACTGAAGCTCTGGCAAAAACTGGATCAAAAAGCTAACGCCATCGCTGGATCACTGTGAGGAGAAGCCTTGTGGTGGTGTGAGCTAAAAGATCTCGGATGCCCATCTGGTTAATAAAAACCCATTTTCAGTGATACGTACTTTGGCATTGTGCCCGATCGTCCACCCCTGTTTTGCGCACCAGCTCTGATTTGCGAGACAAAGTGCATCGACTGAGTTTTAGCAGCTGGTGTGCGTAGATATTGTGTTTGGGGGGTTGTGGGTTAAGAGGGCGGCGGGATTTTTGATGAGCTGAAGTCTGAAGTACATGTTTGTATACTGTATATGTGTGTGTGTGTGTGTGTTTTAGGTGGGAGGAGGGGGCGACAGAATGCGCATTTGTGTGTGCGCTGCGGATCTGAGCACCTGCACACATGCCCTTTGAAAAGCTCCATCACCCCTCCATCCGGCCAACACACAGAGTAAACATGGTTTGTTTGAGCGAGTGGCCCGGGGTAGTTGGATTAATGAGCACTGATGAAGTTCCACTTGTATCCTGGGTGCTGCCTCCCTATTTGCTGGAGTGGCTGTGATGTGGTAGTGTGTCTGGAGGCGGTGACTCATTCCCTTTACCCAGTGTCAGATTAAGGCATGTCAATAAACAGACCCACTCAATCCATCTCCGAGTGACTGCATCCACTCACAGAGCCTCCCAGTCTGTAATGAGCTGCTGCAAATCTCCATCCAACTAAAATGTCTGGAAAGATGCCTTGTCACAGTCAGCGAGAGAAAAAGCAAGAGGGAGGGAGGGGGAGAGAGAGAGATGGAGGGAGGGAGAGAGAGGGAGAGAGAGACTACAGCAGCGCCGATGTGACTGGCAGCCACCTTTAAGCTGCTAAGAGAAAATGTACCAAGCCGTGCTCCACCATGTTGTAGAGTGCAAGCTGATAAGCTCTCCTCACAGATTCACAGATCTCTAATTTCTGTCATCCTTGTGAGCACTGGGTTAATCAAAAAATATATATTTGTAAGTTTACAGATTTCAAAAGTGGCTCAAAGAGAGGCTGTTTATTCAGAAACTGCTCTCATGCAAGCATTTAAGGGAAATGTGTTTACATAATCTGCAGTGTTTCTGAATGTTTATTTTTAAGGCCCAGCCCAGGGGAGATGGGAGAAACCTTTGGGAATTCCTTGTGCACTAATTTAGCGTGCCCCCCCCTCCCCCCTTTCCCCCTCAACACTGGCTAATATAGGGCACATGCAAGAGGGAAAATGCTATCTAGTAACTCACTCAGAATAATCAAATGACTGCTATAAACATATGTTTGTAAAACATATTCCCAGCGGCCCCGGAAGAAACCACAAAATCCACCTGGATTCGATGTTACCCTCAACACTTCCAGAGTCTGTGGAGAAAAAAAAAAGAAAAAAGTCTCCATCTACCTCTCTCATGTGGCGCCATACACATTAACAGATTTGGAGATGAGAGGAGTGTGAAAACTTTTCCGTCTGACATCCAAATTAAAGAAAATCCCTCAAGACTCGCCTAAAGGGGAAGTTCCTGCTATTTGAGTTTGATTGGGCTCCACAGGCTTTAAGAAAAGTAAGCCGATTTCTTTCAGGAAACAGCGTACATAATCAAGTCTTTTTCCTCCCTCCCCCCTTTTCACTATGTAAAACCATGAATCGTAATCTCATAGAGATACTCAGGTTTTCTTTCTGACACGCAGATAGAATAAGTCTGAAAGAAGAAAAAAAAAAACACATGCAAACCTGAGCGCTGAACAGGTGTTAAATGAAACCTTATCCAGCTGTATGTGCCTGGTGACGCAGTAGACTCTATTCACTCTGAGTGGACACTATATACCTCCATGTGAAAGGATTAAAAACACCAGCCTAGTTTGTCTTAAGACAAAGACAAAACAAAACACCGGCACAGGAAGCCACACAGTCACCAACAGTTTGAAACACGTCGAGCCCGGCCAGTGATTCCCCGCTAAGACAACAGCTCTGACTTAAGCCTCTTTAGCGTCAGCAGACTCCGCTGGAATGCAGGCGTCTGCTGAGGGGGCCTATTATTTAAAATCTTTTCATCATCCTGAAAGGGAGGGAAATAGCTTTGACATTGAGAAGCTCATGAATAATGAATGTTGTTTCTATCAATGTATGTATAATTAATCACATATCTACTAACTGGACTTCTGTGGAGCCTGTAGGCTGAGTGACATGGAGACTGGTCTGGACTATTGTCTTAGCTCCAGAATACAAGACAGCCGCATGATCTGCAGTTTCCTATGTGTGTGTGGGGAGGGGGTTGATATACAGGTGGAGCAAGCAAAAGCCTGAGTACTTTGGACCTTTTCCTTAGTTGAACAGAGGTTGGAGTGATTGTTTTGGTTAGAATGGGCAAATATTTACTCAATTTCACACGGGAAGGCAGGAAAAATGAGGTGGAAATGCAAGAAGGAAGTGGCACTGTGTTTACGTATCTGTGTCATTGTGTTGCGGAGAAGCTGGGAGTTTGCTAAAATAATACTCAGCACAAGGACACAAGTGACCTCATTATGGCACCTAATTCACCCAGTTTCTTTTGGTCCGGTTACGGAGGCTGCAGAGAGGCTGCGGCGACGCAAGGAAGCTTTTAAAAACCTTCTCTCCCAGGAATCACTCACTTTCATAACGTGATTGATTCTCAAATGTGCTGCTGGCTTTGGGTTGAATTGATGGGTGATGAAGTGAAATGATGCAGAGAATGTGGCAGGTTATTTGTCACACATGTACCCTTCTGTCACAATTGATTGTGTATAATTTGAGTTTTCAGGGGAGCCAGTTGATATTAAATGGTAACAACTCTCTGTATTCATCACGGCAGGCCCCCTTTAGCAGACAGAAATAGAAAATGTAATCTCATCCACAACCATGGCTGTGCCTCAGGCACTCTTTCACCCTTTTTACCACTGATCCTCCCTTAGGGGCCTTGCCCTCTCAAAAGGAAAAGAGAAATCTATAATCTAGCAGATGGCAGAGGATCTATGGGAAATTCTATAATCGGGAAGAAGCTGGTGATGATGGTCGTTGGGGTTGAGGGCAGAGTGGTGGCGGAGGTGGAGGGTTATGGCAGCTCAGAGGCTGAGGAATGTTTTCTCCACCTCACATGGTAAACAAAATATAGACCCACTGTGAGCAGGTGCTTTGGTGGTCTGTGTCTTTGTCTCTGGGTGTCGTGCAGACCGAATGTGAGATGCCTAGAGGTGCTGCTGGATGTCGACACAGAGACGTGGTGGTCGGGGCGCCAGCGCAGCCCTGCGAGTCAGGGATTGTTGCAGCAGCGTCTTTGTAAGGAAATAGAAAGAGAGAGTCTGTGTATGCAAGAATGTGAATGTGCAAGAGGCTGAAAGTAAAGCATTTCTTTTCATAGACACAGTGTATAGGATGAGAAGTCACCCGCTGAGACACACACACACACACACACACACTCGAACTCTCTCTCACACACACACACACACGCCTCAGCATCCTCACTGCAAAATTACATGGGCGGGTTGGGAATGCATGCATGTATAAACAGCTAGTTTCAGATACTGAGCATCCCTCATCCACTAACTTTTTCACCCATCACTGCTTTCTCAACTCGCAACCAAACCACAGCCGACCCTCGCTGCATAATGAAGGCCTTTTTTATTTCCTAATTGCAGCTGGCTTGCCCTGTAAACCCTCTGAATCCCTTTCTTCTCATCCCTTCCTTTAGCAACGGGATATCAATAACAAGGCACATTATGTGTAACATTTTCTTGTGGGACCGAGGGGAGTCCATGAGCAAGCTGCAGCAACAATAAACGAAGACTGAGGCACAACCTCCAGACTGCTTAAACACAGAATGAAGCAGCACAATTCGATCTGACAGTTTTAATTGATTCTGTCTAGTCTGTTGTTCTGTACGTTTAAACTGTGCATTTTAGTGTGGCAGTAAGAGCATTTTGTGTCCACAACAAGCATGGATGGATGTTTTCTGTCAGCCAAATTGATGACATTAAAGAGTCGCATCCATGACAGACATGAAACATTCACTCGTGCAATCGATTTTTCTTCTTTTAGATGCTGAGTTTTTTTTCCGACGCAGTCTTGTGTAAGCGGCCCCACCCTGCTGGAAAACCTTCTAGCCTATTTTTATGCAATTTAACTCATATTAAGTGGCTACAGTTTGTCTTGAATATTAACTTTGCCTCAAAGATTGATGATACGCGTTTATTTTTAAGCAAGGTTAAATAGCGTGATTTAAAATCGCATTCTGGTTTCATGTCAATCCTTGTTTTTTTTTAACCGTAAAAGAAGACAGGGTCTACAAATTAAATTCTTGAATAAGAAACAGATTGCTGATGGTGTCATCTCGTGCATCTTTTTTTTTCTTTTCAAAATACCATCTTATTAGAGCATGTCGCTGCATCTGTCCATATTTTCCTAACTCGCTTCCTTGTTTAAATGTATGTGCTGTGTCAGCCCCGATAACGCATACAGTAGGGCAGCTGTGTGACATTTTTTCTCTCTCTCTTTCTCTCCTATCTGTGTGACATCTGCTGAACTTGTCGGGTGTTTACTGGTGTAACAACTGGTGTCTTCACTCCCCCACCCCTCCTCTTCTCCCTGGTGCTCCCCATGCCCCCACACAATGAATACACTTGCATCCAGACTACAGAACCAATTGTCACGGTGGGAGGAAGGAAAATCAAATCTTACGGCAGCAACTAGGCGAGGAGATTGCTTTTCCTCTCAGTGGCAGAGAAGCGAGCCCATCGTCCTTGTACCTCAGGTTTTTTTTTACTGGAGAGAAAGAGGCAAAGGGTGAAAAGGGGAAAGCTACTGGGCTGCAGCAGCTGGACCGCAAACCTCCCGCAGGTCAAGACTCACCCATTTCCTCCCATCTTCACCAGCTCTCTCGCCACTTTCTTTCCACTTCCCTCTCCACTCATCCTGACACTACCTATCAGTCACCCGGCGGCAGCGGGGACTACATTCCTCCCTCCAGTCCTCCAGATGAAACGGAACAATAATTATGGGGATAGAGTGGCTCTGGCCGCCAAACTGGGGCCGCTCAGATCACAACAACACATTGTCCAACCTGATTAAGTAGCCATTTGTGGCGTCCTCGCTGTAGTTAAGCAGTCCTCATCATCTTGCCTGTAACATGACCCCCCAGAAAGATATATTGACATGTCCTCCAATTTGAGGTCAATCAGAAATGTGGGGGCAGACATTACATTTCTTTACAGGAAGCTCGGGCTAATGCATCCGATTCCTCCTCAGAATAGGCACTCATGAGTGACTCATCAATGCCCAAGGTTATGCTCTCACATGTTGGGTGTTTTGTTTATTTCCACTGACAATTTGATAAATAGAGGAAATGTGGTTATCTTCACTAAAGCCTTTGATTAATGAGAGGCTGCTGTGGTGGAGATGAGCTGGAGTGGAGGAGATGGTGATGCAGAATACACAGAATGTGGGAAAATTATCAAGTGTCTCCTTTTGGTTGTACCTACCACACACTACGCAGGGCTTCATGTCAAAGATCCAGAGAGAGAATTGCATTATGGAAAGTACAGTTCCATTTCAGGACTGGAGCAGCTTGAAAGCAGGGGCAGACTCCCTTCCTCTGCAGGCCGTGCTCACATAGAACCTGCCGTCCAAACCAATTTCAGGCTGCAGCCACAGTGACATTCACAAGAAATTTTCTATCTTGTCTTTTAAATGAAGTTTTCCCCTTGTTACTCATGCCTTGCATTTTCATTAGTCTCTTACTGGATGCACAGCCACTGTAGAGGATGAGGCAGTTTAATTCATGCTCACTTACACCAAGTGGAGCAGGCAGAGAACAAAACATATGTGTACAGTACACAGTGTACGCAGTGTGGTTATAGGTCTAAAACTCAAAGGAAATAAGATTACAGTATGAAAGAAAACAAAACCCACATACCTTTTTGAAATGTGGCATGAATTATGAATTAATAAAATAATATATGATCATTTTTAATTGATGATTAATCTGAGTTGCAGGATGTTGCCACTGCCGTTACCTTTGATATTTAATGGAGTCAAGCTGAACGGGAACAAAAGGAGTCAGGGGTAATACAAGAGAACAAACATGGCGTGCTCCAAATTAAGGTCTAATAATAAAATGTTAATTAAATTCCTTTTTATGAATTATCTTCTTTATAGTAATGAGTTAAAGTTTAATTAGGGGTAAATGTTAAAAAAAAAAAAAAGCGATGGAGTGATGCTAACCTTCACAAACATGTTGCATCATAATTTAGCACATCCCAATCAGACGCCTGCCCTTGCATTGTTGCTTATCATTATACAATTTCCTTGCAAAAATAATGAAGAGAAAATGAGGTGAGATGGCAAAACAACAGCTTATCTGCTGATGAGTGAAGGCAAACCTCTGCACTTTGGAGAATGCCGAAAGATAACTGCACCTCTGACATGCACATGAGCAGCTAAACGAACAGCTAAAGAGACAAGCGCCAGCTTCAGTTAGATGATAACGCTACCCAGCATGTTGTCTTTGAAGCCATGAAAAAATGGCATCAGTACCAAGAATCTAAACAAACAACGACATGCAATTGATCGGATTAACAAGCTTTTACATTTTTCATAGAGTGCCAACAGGTCATGGGGGCTATTTGCCAGAGGTAAACACCACACATTGGCAGCTGATCTGCCAGCATCATTTATATTTATGCATTTATTTCAAAAATTGATTCAAGAAGACCAGGACTAATGTTTGACATTTCCTCTGCACTCCCATCCTCCTCGCTGCTCTGACACTTCGGCATTGTTGGTTCACTTCCACGCAAACGCTGAAAAAGTTCAAGATGTTCAATCTGGTTAGCATCTAATGAGGATAGTGTGTTCACAGTCCCACAATGAGTTTACATCCAAATCTGTTTGGTCACTGTGTGTGACAGCTGTGCAGGGCCACTGCTACCACAACAGCAGGCTTCTCTGAAATGTGTAGCCCGCTTGATAATCAGCAACTGTGCTCTTGTGCCTACATTAACCTTTCTTATCATAGGGGAGAATTTTTTTTCAACATTTCCTTGATATCGGTACTGTAGACTTCCCTCGGAAGTCAGCCATTGACTCACAGCTTTTATCGGGATACAGTATCTGCCTGGTGGAATTTTAAGTGAAGGTTCTGCTTTCTTTCTGCAGAAAACACCTGCATCTTATCAAACACTGTCGAAAGGGTCGTATCCTGCCTTTTCGCAGGACTGGGAAAGTCCTTTGAGAGGCTTTGATACCCTTTGGCCCTCTGACATCTTGCCTGGTGTGAGTAGATGCTTGGCAGATGCAGGAGGGGCTACCTGCTCTGTGTACGTTGCCTCCACTGTCCATGTGCTCTTACTCATTCTCCTTGCTAAATAAATGTTGGGGGAAAAAAAGAAGCGAATTTAGGATGCCTTTGAACTGTGTTCTCTAATGTGGGTCAGAGATCTATCGTATGCATATTCTGAAAGCCTTTTCATCTGCAATTGCAGAGTTAAGATTCCCCTGGTACACTCTTAATTTCATCTACTTCTCTTGCAGTTATTTATTTAATATTTCTACATTAATGTCTTCTCAAACATGGTAAAAGTGAAGAGTTCAGAGAAGAAAAAAGGGAAACTTTTCTTCTCCCTCTGTCTGCATGATAGTCTGTTCTCCCTAATGACTACACTTTAAAGACGGTGGGCTGACCGGCAGTGGAGGGAGGGAGCAAGGGATCGAGAGCAGGGAGGGTGAAGAGGAGAAGAGAGGCTGCGCTCACTGCAGCACTCTCCTCGGCTCTCAGCTCCCAGTCAGCCTCTCTGTGTGTGTGCTTTGAAAGAGAATAGGATACAGCCCTATGAAAGCCACGGCTGCTCACCGGGGCCTTTGTGTAAAATAACATTTCTACTGAAAGCCAATTACTGGTAACATTATTTTGGTTGTTTCCATTATTAAAAGTACCTCTCTCTCTCTCTCTCCTTCTCTGCCCCCCCCCCCTTCCCCCTCTCCTTATCATTCCTCAACCACAACCCCCACACCCACCCATTCACCCCCAAACCCCAACACCCCACCCCACCCCCTGCATTGCTCTCTTACAGACGGAGAATTATTCCATTGACTCCAGTTACGTGAACAGCAGAGCCCACCTCATTAAAAGGTATGTCTTGATTAGGAACTGTTAGCAGCATCTCGTTACCGTTGTTATCTGTAATTGTTTTATCTAATGAGTGCACGGCTACTGTTGCAGCTGCATGTGTTCCACTGTGTTTTCCATTCGGTGTAAGTGCAATGGGAGGATAAGATTTGGGGGTAAATAGCATTTACTCAATAATGTGTTTAGTAGACACTTGTTGAAAAGAGCCACAAACTCATACTTTCAGATTATTCGATTACACAGAGCAGCGGAATCTGCGCGCAATGATTTTCATATTTACAGATAACCTTATTACCCTCCTGTAATTCTGTTCATCAGTAACACATGTGGCTTGTGTGTGTACTTAATGATTAAATTGTATTCAAAAGATTTCCCCACTGTTCCACAACAGATTCATAAACAGTTAATAATTATGTTCTTTTTCTCCTCGGGTGAAGACATGAAGAATAGTTTTCATTGTGCATTGTTATTCAGCCCACCTGAGCCAAGATATTAGATAGGAATGCAGGGCTGGAGGTTGGGATGGAGGGGTCATATAATTCCCTCCAGCCGCAGAGGTTCTTCTAACAAGGCTCTCCTCCAAACTACAATTCTCCCTTTTTACATGCAGCTACGGAATAGTCTGGGCTTTCTTTTGTTTGAGGCCATCCCAGCCTTTTGAAAAGCCATTATGGCAATTTCCCCCCCCAAAAGATTCCCTGCATTAATGTAAACAAAGAGTATTCAAGTGTGGGGCCTCTGCAGCACACTACAAAGAAATTCCCTCAGGAGCCAGCGAGCCTATGGTCTGGGACAGGTGCAATTACAGTGATAACATCAGAGAGCCAACATTACCTCCACTGCAGTCCTCTCTTTCCAAGGCGGGAGTGTGTGAGGCTTGGGTTGGGGAATGCAGCTACCTTGTACTGTCCTTCATTTGCTCTACCTTTCTTTTTGTTTACACACTTTTGTTCAATCTACTTTCTATTTCTTTCCTTTGACTCTTTTCTAACCTCTTTTCTTCCCTTTGCGCACGCTCATTCACACATTTTTTTTTCTCTCGCACAAGAACACATGTTCATATATTCACCCCTATTTAGTGTTGTTTGTAAAGCAGAATTTGTTCCAGTGGGATGGAAATCAAATGAAGGGAAATCACGCTGTTACTGTGCAGCTGTTGATTGTGCCCCCCCCACCCCACCCTCTTTATTGACTGTGAGCCCCAAACAAGACAGATGCTCAGTTTGTATGCTTCCAGCGTTTCCTACATCCATCTTCCTTCCAGGAATTCCTGATTACTGCAGTATTTGTTTGATTGTAGTGAGTCAGTGCCTCCTGTTTGTTCAGTGCGATGTCCTTGAAGTCAGTGCATCCATCTAAAATGTCCCTGTCTGAAACACCCTGTAGCTGCCGTGCTATCTGTGAAGGTAAAAAATGTTCACCTAATCCAAAAAGGCTCTCAACAGATTTAAACCCTCTTCCTATTTCATGGTTATTGCCAGCACAGGAGCTGCAAGAGCAGTGTTTAACAAAGACTTACCCTAAAACAAATTACTGTTCACCTATTTGGAATTCATGGAAATGGATCACGTAAAAAGGGCAAATAATTCAGAGAAAGGACACATAAAGGGACGTAGGTAAAGACGGACAGCTAGTCACAAACCATCAGAGGCAAAAGGACGAAGGAGAGCATGCGAGACAAGGTGACGTGACAGTTAATCAACATTTCTCCTCTCCTCCCTCCTGGCCCCCATGTAGCACATCGACATTCAAGGACCTGGAGGGGAACAGTCTGAAGGACAGCGGCCACGAGGAGAGCGACCAGACCGACAGTGAACATGATGTCCAGAGAGGACACTATGTTGACACGGCTGTCAATGACGTGCTGAACATGACTGTCCCCCCCAATGTTTGCCAGCTGCCAGACCAAGGTAAGAAAATATGTGCTGCTGCATGGAAGTGTGCGGCATGTGAGCGTTTGCGGAGCAGAGGATTGCAACATCCTTTGGAGTTTGTTTGCCAGTTTCCAAGATAAGACCGGCCTGTGTTTGTGCGTGTTTGCGCTCGAGTCTGTTTTTATGCCACTAGAGGATCTTTTAAGGTGCATTACGCCCATTGCAGGCCTCAGAAGTGCAAGTATGAATAACAACACAGATTTTTTGTCTTTGATGTCCTGTTAGAGCAGCTAATGTGAGGGATCTCTGACAGCTAAGGCTACCCTTTGATACAGGCTTAGGCAACATTATTGACTGATAGTAGCCATGTCTGCTCTTGAAGCCAGGCTGACTTCAGATGTGCTTGAATGGCAGCAATTAGGCTCACAAAGGTAGAAGGTGGAAATCTACATATCTCCACGTGCCCTCATCCATTATTCAGTGGGATCATTTAGCAGGGAATTAATGTTGATGTTTCATTTCTGACTCACCGTTTAAAAAGACATCCACTTGGTTGGCAGAAGTCAGTGTAAGGGTCATGTTCACTCTTAACTACTGCCAGTCAGACTGAGGAAGAGAGTGGGTCAGCAAGAGAGAGAGAGGGGGAGAAAGAGAGAGAGAGGGAGCAAAAAAAGTAGGATAAAGCTGTCTGGAGCAGGCCAGGATGTTACTATACCTGAGGGTATTTACCGAGCTCAAAGGAAACACCACATGCACAGGTGCAAGAGCTCAGCAGAGCACGGGAGTCAGTGTGTCTGTGCGTGTGTGCCGGCGCATATGTGCGTGTGTGAAAATTGCAGACATTTTAGGATGACTCACATTAGCAATTTTATTCTGAGTGAGGAGGAAAGACCGCACATTACATTTTAAAAGCACACTCTTGAGGACAGCACTTTACAGATCTCACTGGCTGTATCTGAACTTTACATTTGTGTCGTGCTCCAATTCGGGAAGTCTTGCCAAATTTAGTTTTCCTTCCTTCAGTTAACATCGACATAATTTTGGTTCCTTTTTACCAACACTGCCCGAGCGAGGCTGTCTACTCGCTCGCTCGCACTACTTTCTTCCTCCTCGGCTCATATATAGAGGAGAAATTTTAATGAGCAAGAGATAACGAAAAGCAGCCCTACTTTATAAAACCGCATAAAGGAATGAAGATTATGTGATTTTTTTTTTTATTATTTATCTATCTATTTTTATCAGTGGACTGTGAAGTGTGTGGGTGTGGTTGAAGAAGCACTGTGTGAAGGCTCTTCCTCGGCTGGTTCCTGCCATGTTTAAGTTACCAGATGCTTCACTTTGAGCAATTTTGCGATTTTGCTTTGTGTTTTTTGATTGGGGCATAATAATATTATACAATCTACAATTTATTTTTAGAGAAGAATGGGGTCAGGCAAGTGGGTCCACCTTCATGGCTGGCAGCGTATACCTTCCTTTGACTTAGCTGAGAGATGCAGATAGACGTATATAGGGTCAGGGAGTATGGTGACCATTAGAATCAACTTGGACTGGGTGTTCCCTCAGTGGCACCAGACAGTAATGAACAATGAAAAGTGAATTTGCTGACTATTAGTTGCCAACTGTAATTACTTCACAACCCGCAAAAATCCCCGTGCCTCTAAAAAATGCATGCTGACAGGTCTTCCAGTGGTGGGATCTCATTATTGGAGACAATTAGAAATGATGTACATGAAGAATATTACAAGTGGGGAGAGCTCTCTCAGGCAGCTCTTTTTCATTAACACCACCAATGATTGTATCTGTTTCAGCAAAATGGATGCATGCCTCCTGAATGTGAAATGCAGCTCCACATTGCTGGTAAACAGAGGCAAGAGGCTATTTCACAGTGCTGTCCATTGTTTTGACCAGAACGAATACATGATAACAAAGTATCTGTTTGGAATTACAATTAGATGGTTCGTTATTGGCTTTTCTTTGCTCTTCTTTTTTCTTTTCTTTTTTCTTATTACGGTCACTTACACACTCACTTCTGGCTGGCTATTCTCCACACTAACAACTTAAAAAAAAAATGGCTTCACTTGAATTTCTCCTCCCTTTGTTTTACAAGTCAGTCAGCAGCAGTGGTCACACCAGAGAGTAATGAGAGTTCATAATTATTAAATGAATTGACCAAAGATCCTTACACGTGCAGAAATTTAATGACTGAGCAAATGAAATCGTCCCTCTATTACCATCTCAACGGTGTAATTACATAGTTAAAAGACATGGTGGGCTGACAGAGATGGGCAGATTCAGCATAGGGCGCAGTTGTGTGAGGATTTTACATACTCAGTTTTTTTTGTGTGTGTGTATGTGAATGTGTGTGCGTGTGTGTGTGTGTGCCTCCTCAGGAGCACACCAGCCTCCCAATCTCCCTGCTTCATTTTCCTCGGTGAAAACCAACAGGAGTACAGTGGCAGAAATAGAACAGTTTGGTATAATATGAGAACCGCAGTGGTTACAGCCGTGTGGTGATGTGGTTTTACTTTGAGCTCATCTGTCTTAATCGACAAAATGGACATTATCCGCTAGTTGTGAGTGAAAGGAGAGAATTGTCAGAAAACAAATAGGCATGTTCACTAAACACCCCGCTGCTTAGATGTCTTCTGGGAGGAACTCTGTTGTACAGTGCGCCTCTCCTGCCAGCTAAGGCAGAAAACAAGTTGAGAGACTGCAATTGCCAAAGGACAACAGCACACACACAGGCTGCGGATAGAAGCTTTGTTTTTTTTGTGTGTGTGTGTGTGTGTGTGTGTTATTATTGTTCTGTTTTCTTGTGTTGATAAGTGCTGAGAACAAAAGGAAGCCAGAAGGGGGGAAGGAGGAAGGGTTAAACTCTCAGGCTTTTTACAGTGCAAATGTTTACCATTCCCAGCGCCATGTAAAGGTGTTGTTTGCCCAGGAGACAAGCCGTTACCTTTTCACAAAGACCCTGCATCCGCATCATCTTGTGGGCTTTCATGTGGGAATCCATTTGTGTGACGAGTTTCAGCCGCTAACTAACCCAGCATAATGTCACATGAAGCATTTTTTTTCTTTCTCTCCCCGTGTGTCAATTGAGGAGTTTGAGATTTGGCTTTTGTCCATCACAGTTATGCTTTTTTCCCCCCTCTTCAGCGGCATGGTTTCAACAACACTATTCATTATCGCTGCACCAGCCAGTACCAAGGTAACTTCCATCAAAGTGCTTGTGAATAGATTTTAGACTTAAATCTCAGCGAATGCCTCTTTGTTGAATCCCTGCCAAGACTCTGAAGAGCCGTGTGCGCTCTTTTTGAAAGCCTGACCTGAAATATTCTCACCCAGTGGATTAGATTTGGGAAGTGTCTGAAGAACAAATTACATTAAATCTCTTAAAATCTATAAAGGAAGGGCTATCTTTAACATGTAATGGCTCCCTCATATCTGCTTTTAGAATAAAAATGAATGATATCGCTGTAACTATAAACTGAGAAGAAGAGCTATATAAAATGAATTCTTCTTTATCTTTATAGGCATGTCTGTGAAGTTAGGGGGGGATTTGGTTGAAATGTGTGACATGCTAGCTTTGGCTCTGTAGAACCATTAGTGTCAGGGGAGAAGCAAGGGAACAGACTCAGAGGGGGCTTGTGACAAAGAGAGCTAAATCTATTTTTTTTTCACTTTGATTGTCATAGCTCATACTTTAATTCCTCCTGGATATGGATGAGCCATGGTTTTTAAGGATTAAGATTCATGCATTGTTAAATCGCGCGAGTTATCTCTGTGGGAGGGAAATGGAGAGCATGATGCTGTTTTACAGTGGCCGATTTATGGGTTTAGAGGTTTGTGGTCTTGGTTTTTGGAATTACTTCCAGGTCAATGTGTGATGTGGGGGGAAAAAAATCCCCTGCTTTTGGCTTATTAAACTCAAAGGGATCCACGACTGCTCAATTAACCAGAGCAGGGAACAGGCCTCTTTTATTTCTGACATATTCCTTGGCCTCCACCTCTGGAGAATATCTCTCATCTATCTGTTAGCTCCCTGTGGGTGTGTGCCTGAAGCTGGAGCCCAGGAATGGAAGCCCCCTCCGTGGGCCACAGATTTCTCCATATTCCCTTCTTCCATCAGCAGATCCACAGGGTTTCGCTGTTCCTAATTGATTTCAGCTCCCCCCCTCCACCTTCTCTCTGTCTTTCCCTCTCCCTCCATATGTCCCTCTGTCTTTCTCCTCTGTTTCCATCGAGTGACTGCAAACATCTCCAACCCACATCTCTCAACTTTGTGCCAGTCAAGCAGTTCCCTTCCCCTGTTGAATTAAAGAAAGAGTAGAGGCACCTCACATGTTTCTCCTGCAAACTTGCCCTAAATTCAACACGGGAACATTTCTAGTTTGCAGTTCTCTGATCTACTAACGAAAATGCTGACAGGTGTCAGAATCAGGAAGGCAACAGGAACAGCGCTATGCTGACAACACAGGAGGGTGCGTGCGTGCGTGTGTGTATATGAGGGAGACAGAGATGGAGAGATGAGCTGAGAGTCTAGTAAGCAGTCTTAGCGAGGGAAAATAAAAAGAGAGAAAGAGGAAACAATCTCTCTGACAGGTAGGACTGATATTTTTCTTTCTTTCACTCCACCGTAACTGTGAATGTGCCAAAGGATTTGACTGATTCTCAAACTGCATTTGATTAAATTAAGCATCAAGACTCTTCTTGTGATTCGGACTGGCAACAACATGTGTTGTGTTATGATGTTTTATGATTAGATTAACATATAAACTCTATACTGGGACCATCCATTTTGATTTGGATTTGCCTAATCTAATGTGGAACCCGTGGTGGAGGTAAAATGGCTGACAGTGACAAAGAGCTCAGTGCAATACAAGCATTAAGGAAGATAGAGTGCACACACACTGCATGCTCAAACACACCAGAGAATGCTTGCTAGCAGGTGTAGTAAAGTCTGTAATGAACAATAAGAGACGTAGAGACTTGAGGAAAAAGAAGGGAATAAAAAAAATAAATTTTTCAAGCCGTGTCCATCCAGGCTCATCTTTTTTTATCGGCCTGACATCGCTGAACGAAATTGTGCGATTCAGTGAGGTCTCTGGCTCTGCCTTTTTGAAATTACACCTAATATAATAACACAGAGTTGACCATTATTGATTTTGCCCCCTGTTAAAGCAGGAAAGACCTTCATCACTCAAATGGAAGATTGTGATTTTCATACATTTCACTTGCGTAAAGCAAGTCTGTCTCTGCTCAAACCACTACTTTAATGTCTGCTCTCAGTTAAAAAAAAAAATGTCTGTGGCCTCCTGTTGGTTTTTGTCTGCAGTACTTCCATAAGTAAACCAACAAATTCTTGAAAAATCCTGCACAGACCTATCCCTAAAGTTCTTCAGTTAATTCCAAGAGGGAATAAGTTAAGAGATGTGAAGAAGGATTTAAACAAACTTGACATGTTTTGATTCTCTGTTAAGTTTTTACAAGCATCGCCTCCAGCTGCTCTTCCTCAACTGCGCACACAAGAACACAGACACAAACAAAAAACACACGCAAAAGGTCTTCATCTCCAGCCCAGGCTGGGAAACATAAAGTAATGTTACAATACTATAATGGCATCCCCTGAACCCTCATTCTGCCAAAGCTCTCCTGAATATACCCAGTGTATTTAATCAGCTCAAGAGGGGACTGCTTATCTCTCTGCACTTGTCATGGATAGCGTATTGAACATATCAGAGAGAGAAATGGGAATAGTTCATTATTTTCTAGGGCTCACAATGAGCCTGATGTATCTCATTGCAGGCCCTCCACTGACAGCTCATTTTCTAGACAATCCTGGCATTCAGTTCAGGGCAAGAGAGGGAGAGAGAAAGAGAGAGGGAGAGAAAGAGAAAGAGGGAGGAAACACAGAGACGGAGAGAAAATAGGGCTCCGGATCTCCATTGCTTATTCATGATGCTGTGGCATGCTAGGTGTGTTAATAATCTCCGCAGAAACCAAGTGAATCACAGTTGTTTGTTGAACATCTCGCCAAGCTGGGCCCCAATCGACGGCAGATGGGAAAACAGGGGGATCAGGGTGATCCCAGACAGAGGGAGGGAGATTAAGAACAGGTAATATGCCGAAGTTGATGGGGGCAGAGTGTGCATTAAACAGAGAGGAAGGAGGAGAGAGTACCTGAATTTTAAATCTGTCTGAAAGTGTGTACACAGCGTATTGAGTGTGTGTGCGGCCGGCAAGTGTGTGTCTTTAAAGGTTAATCAGAGGAGGAGTGGAAAAGTAAGAGAGAGAAGGAGAAAGATAAAGAGAGGGCACAGGAGACAAATACTATGGATAGGGGGAAATTCAAGTAGTAGAGCTATAGTATTGTCTCCAGCCTCCTCGCCTTTTGTGGCTCCGATTGATTCTAGTTCTTGTGTGAAGAAGGACGGCAGTGGCCATTTTTTTCTCCTCGCACCATTGTGTTTTTAATTCTTTGAGGTCATTGCGTGGGCACAACCCCATCCCCATTGTAATACAAAGCAAGCTTAGGTTAAAACAGAGGGCTGTATGGCTGGAGAGATTGCAGCCTCCTTTTATACTGTAATCATGCACCTAATTGCTTGTTTGGTAGAAAACAGGAAAGGAGAAAGTAATGCATCAATAATTACTTATTAATCTTAATGAGATTCTTTAGATTTGATTATTTTACTCACCACGTGTCTTTTTAGTTTGTCTCCAGATGTCCCTGTCCCTGCTTCACCCACACCACCTCCCACTGCTACTTAATGCTCACTTGTGTGAGGCGTTCTCACCATCACTGCGTCTTTATTTAGTACAAGGTTCTTGCACCTCCAGTTTATTGTGGACTTGCTGCCATGGATTCTAATTTGAAGATAATTTACATATACATGTTTCTGCACACGATGTAAATTCAACATAATGAGAGGTTAACAAAGCCTCCTCTGCCATGCTTTACTTTATTTATATCCTGCCCACCCACAAACAGTGCAAGTTCAGAGGCTGTTGCATGAAACCATATCGTGACAGCAAAAGGGACATTGAGCCAAAGCAAATTAATCTCTCCCTAACCTTAACCAAGTGCTGCGAGTGAATAAACATAACCATAAAAATGAGTAATAACGTTGTAGTCACTACCAAAGCAGATTGTGCTGGAAGATCTGATAGATACAGTGTTTGTGCATATTTTTCCGCCGTTCAGCATATATCAACATTTGTGGGATGCCAAATAATAAATGAACAATATATCTTCATTACATTTATAGAAAATGTAATCCATAATGTAATGTAATTCACAATTATGTTTCCTATAAAATATGTGCTGTTGCAGATTAGCTGTAAAGAAATGTAAGACAGGGTCGGTCCTGACATCTAAATTCTCAGAGTTTGAATGAAAATGAAGGAGCGTGACTCTTATATTAACTCTAATAGCTGGAGGTCAGCTGAGAGAAAGATTTTTATGGCTGTGCCAACACAATGTGTCCCCAGCTGATTAGCCACTGTTGTTTGAAGTGTCAGAAATGCAGTTTGCGGCTGTAATGTTAAATATGGCCACCAGAAAATTAAAGGCAGGGTGCCTCTTGACGGTCCTTAAAAGTGTGACTTGCCGCAATCGTTGCTGAGATGGTATGACAATAGACTGATGTGGCATAAACAACCTGATGAGGACATACTATACACATAGACTAACTCAAAGGAGCCACGGTATGTGGCTGCAAGTGGGCAGAATAGTCACAGAGTGACTGCCAAAGCAAGGCTTGTATTACAGGGATCCCAGGATATCAGACACCAGGCGGCCTGTGCTCCCTCCAGGCAGGGCAGAGTCTGGCAGCTGGCCCGTAGCCCAGATAGCTATAATCAGCTCCATTACCTGTAGCACTGAGTCCCATTTAGGAGCCCTCATAGTGGAACCATGGCTATACTGCAGGGATTAAGGATGCTGTGAAATTTAGGGAAAGTACAAATAGCATGCAGTTGCACACGTTGCAGCTACACCTGCTGCAAACACAGACATTGTACACACAGGAGGATATTGGTAGCTACTTGCCACGTAAACGTGTAGTGAATGGGGAGAGATTTTCTGGGCATTATGTGTCTTGGCGTGAGGCATTTGTTTTATCTCCTGCCTCTGTGAAAGGAAAGATTAAGAATATACTCTGCTCTGTTTAAGGGGAAAATCAGCTGTCTTCTGACAAGTATATTGTAGCCTGCAGTTTTCTGTCCAGAATACAAAGAGACATTTATCACTGCAGCTGGGGTGAAGGAGGAAGAGGAAGAGAGGGGGGGGGGGGGGGTCTCCTGTGCTGCAGCAATGTGCATTTCTTTTTTTAACCCCTATTACTTCCTCACTGTGGGAAAAACACTATACCTCCATCCTCTTTAATCCATTTGAGATTTCCTGCGTTCTATTTTTCTTTCATTTTCACCATGTCCCCCAATGCCTTTGTCATATCCATCCTGGTTTTTATCTAAGTTCTCATCACCTTGTTTCTCTTGACAACATTATAACTCAGATGGAATATGTAGCAGAAATATGTAAAGTTATGTCGTCCTCCTCAGTTGTGGCAACAAAAGGTTACTACCTCAGGCATACTGCTATAATATTTCCATATTCTGCTCCCCTCATGTATATTCAGTGAGAATGATTTATTCTGTCACATTTTATAGCCGCTGAAATGCAGAATTTCTCTTGCCGAGGCCCTGCACATACTGTGAAGCACTGTATGGCAGAATGTGCTCTTTGGATTTGTACTCAGCAGAAGTTAAACAGAGGTTAAAGAGAAGTCATCCAAACCACCTCTATCATTTCTATCTTTCATTCACCAATTAGTGTCAGTGTTCCTCGTTGTCCCCTAGATGACCTTGCAGGGATGAGCTCACCATGTTGTAATTCAACATTTTGAGAGGTGGGAGGCACGTCGTGGCTGCTACTGACCCAGATTATAAACTATTGATGAGAGACTGAAGGCACAGTCACAGAGAGGAGGGACCCGCTGAGGTGTGTGGACCCAGGGAGCCTCCGCTGACCTTTTCTTGGCCAACAATCTCCACCAGACCAAGCTTTCAGCACGTCCTCATATCGAAGAATGTCTCATCCTTTGAAACCTCTGTCTTCTGTGCACTCCGTCTCCAATAAATTAGCATGCGCCCAAGTAATTCGGATGAAGGAAACACTTACTGCCGCTGAACTTAACAGGGTCATCATAGTTGAATGAAGATCAAAACACCAAAGTTTACCGACTAGTCTGTCTCAATGACTGGTGTGGCGTACATGCTGTGTAGTCAGATGAGTGCGACTCTTTTCATGTGTGAGAGAGGTCAAGAGCTGAGCAGGATGCAGAGTGGTGTATCTTTACTGTGGCGTAGCTGGCGGTGGCGGATAATCAAATTAAAGTAAATTCATCAACATTAAAACATTATTCACAAAGGCCCTCTGTTTGTGTATGCTACTGCTAATAAGGTGTTTCCTTTGGGCTACCACATCTTTCTGGGCATTAACCTAATTATCATATCACATTAGGATATTATGTAAAATCAGGTCAGTGTGGACCCTGTAAATACTACAATAACTTATTACATTCATCTGCTCATTTACAGAAACTGTCTGGGAAATACTTTTAATACATTCCAGGAGGCTTCACTGTTGTTCCCTCCATGTATAATTAACTGAGAGGCAGAATTCACTCAACGGATGCATCTTACTGGCCAAATGTCACTTATCAAACCCCACTGTCCCCCGCCTCCTTAAATTTGAGGAAAAAGGTAATGGAAGAGGTCGGCTGTTAAGTTTAATGGCAGACAGGAAAGTCTCAGAATGGCTCTTTTTAATGATGTGCCTGTTCTCGTGCAGTCCTCGTTAAAGATGAGGCCAGAATGCTGGAGGCACGAGGACCGGGAGGAAACTGTGGCCAGACACTCCGCGACCCCCCCACCCCCCACCCCACCCAACATCTGCAAGATCTTCAGTGGGGGGTCTCAGGCCCCTTTGTGTGTGTTCTCCAGCACATCTTAGGAATCCTGCGCTCCTTCTGTATTCAGCCCGCATTAGCATCAGAAAATAAATAAAGCAAGCAATCAGGCTGTGACCTCTTATATCCATAGTAATGCCTCACCCCACCCCCCGTCCCTTGTCCCTCGTCCCCCTCGTGCCTCCATCCCCCTCCTCCGGCTCCTCCGCTGCATCCTACATAGGTTTAACTAGCTCGGATTTGCAACTGAATGTCAAGCTCGGGGTTTGGCTTTACCACAGGGCAGGTTGTTCCTCAGCTGTCCCCTGAGAAACAGAACTCAAGGAGCGAAGGAATTGAATCTTTGACACCTGTCACTTCCACTCTGCTGCACCTTGCTCCCTCGCCACACATAAGGACTTTTCATGTCACAACTCAGCATGTTATCATGAGTGGGCACAAGGCCTGAGAAATCCAATTACTACCACTGTGTCAGTCCCCTGCCATCCTCCTTATGTATGCTATAGTCATGTTCCTGAAATCAGAGAAGATGTGGCTATTAGTTCCTTCTCTTTTCTTCAGTCCAGGCTCCCACCTCCATTTCAATCTGTGTGTCTTAGATATGAGCTGCAGCTCTTCTCATTGACTAGCTCACTGCTGACAATCCTCTATATGTGTAGTGCAGGGTGGTGGGTGGCTAATGCCACGGACATTGGTTCTTGACTGCCTGATACTAAGTGGTATCATGGAGCAGACCTCTCTGTGGTGAATAATGGAGAACCTGGGAGAGAGTCATCCTGCCTCCCCCATGCCACCCAGAATGGCCTTTTGTAGCAGGGAAATAGTGTTAGAAAGGCCTCCCTCTTGTTTTTTTCCTCTGCCCAGCAGGTGTAAATCTAATGCATCTCCACACAGCGAGGCCCTCGCTGTGTTTTCCTTATTTCTTTTATTTGCCGTGCGTCCCTGAGTGACACTGTCAATCTGGTCCGGTGGGAAGCAGAGAGGCTGTCTTTTCAAACCACAATGGATGTCACAAGGTGGCCCACCCACTCGTACTGTATATGTTTCTGAACCTGCCCATCATAAAACATTCTACCACACTCACAGTGTTACAGTGTCCTACTTCCAGAGGTTGTTAAAATTGTCGGGAAAAGGGACAAGTGGAATTTTTTTTTAAGAGGAAGAAAAGGAGAGTTGGAACCATGCTGGTGCTTCTGCGACAAGATGAAATGGAATATAAAACACACAGTCCTAGCTGACACAAAGTGAACATGACTGAATGAGAAGCCACATTATATTAATTATGTAAGGCCACTCTTTTGAGGCAAAACAGAAGCTCACAGTGAGAGAGGAAATCCTAAGATATTGGTATGCTGCCCAGTGTGCTGTCCCTGGTTGTTTGGAGCTCGACACATTTACGGGGTCTGAAGTATTGTGTTTACATAATGCATTGTTCAAATTCATTAAATCATAAATCTATTTCCCCACACTTGATGAGTTGTGTTTTTTGACTGTGGGGATGAAAATCGTGGATTCACAAATAGAAATATTGGCATTGGTGAAACATCTTTAATTTGTCATGGACTCTCTGTTTATTAAGGGAAAGCTCAAAGCCACACAAAGAATTTTTCCATCATCCACAGAAATATTTCCCTGACATTTGCAGTTTGCGTTTTCTCCCTTACACTTGTTTAATAGGGATTAATTTCAGCTGATAACACACCTCATTCTTAGTTTATTCAGAATGATATAGTGACCTCGGCGACTCATCCGACATGACTACTGGTTATTTTCTCGCAGTTAAACGTCAATGACTCCATAGTGCCGCCGTCCCCGAGCCAACACTTGTCCTCTCCATCGTGTGGCTTTCATCTACCCCCCCAACCCCTTTCACAGATGTAATTTAAGAGTCTCTTTCTGTCCCCCTTGCTTCTCACAGACTCAAGGGTTTAGGAGCAAATTAGCTTGCTAGCTCGGTCAAGCTTAAACACAGAAATGCTGCATTTGTTCCAGTGTATTTAAAGATGTCCTCTGCCGATGCATTGTGGAGGAAACGAGCCAAGCAGACAAGAGGCAGGCAGGCGGTCTGGCTGGCTCGGATGGCAGAGTGGGCGGGTCTGCAACTGGGACACCCGCAGCCTGCTGTGCTGAGTTTTGGGAGTGCATTGTACTGTTGTTGTCGGCCTGGAGCGCCAGAACACAGGTTAATTTGAGGCCCACCATTAGAGGGGCAATTTGGACGCTGAGAATTGACAAGGGTGGCATTTGCTGTGTCATTACAGTGAAGTACATCTCATCACAATATTACACCACACTTGAACTACAACTTTGGAACTAAATTGTTGGTGCTGTGCCAAATTTGACTTAGTTTAATTAGTTTATGTTCATTTATTTAATTTTCTTCACTGTGGTATTCTTTGAATAATTGCGAAACTATTAGACATTTATTTACCTTGATTTTTGTATCTCAAAACTAGTGCCTTCAAATCAAGAAAGAAAAATTATACTTGCAGGACACATAGAGGTTTCCTTCATATATTAAATAAAATATTTCTATTATCTATTATCTGTTATCTGTTAGACTCCAGGCTGAGAATTGCTGGAAAGGGTTATGAAGGTCAAGAACTCAGCAGTGTGACGCTGCACCGAAATAGCAGCAACTGCACACCAATCGCATTTTCTCGTGTTAACATCTTAAAGCTTGTGTTATAAGTGGTGAAACGGTTACGGGAACTATTAGAAGCACAAAAGCTGATTTTTTATTTCACAAACAGTTTGCCCCTCTAATCAAATAAGATTGGCATTCTCCCTCATTTGCCTCAGGACACTTTTCACTGATTCCTCCCTGCATGATGTTCCACCACAATTTCCCACTTAAACTGGAAATATATCACATTATGCGAGAAAGATGAGCTCAAGTTGCAGTTTAATTTTGATTTTAACTGCATTTTTTTTTTCATCCTGCACCTTTCATATTTTAAAATAATTATCTCTTTAAAGTACTTCTAACCCAAAGATGAATTTCCTCTGATGAAATTCATCACTGAATTACATCCCTGATTAGTTTTTCTTGGAAATGTTATATGTGGCCATGAAATTATCTAATTTACTACCACAAAGTTATTAAGGTGATTTCTTGTTCCAATGACAGCGATATGTTTGGCATCATTATCTTCCAGCAGGGGAGAGCACAGACATATTCCAATTTTTTTTTTAACATTTGCTAGTTATTTGTTCTAAGAACATAAACCCACCCCTTTAACCAAAATGCACTTAATGAACCTCTTATCAGCATGAATTCACAAGGAAAATATTAATCTTCATTCCATTGTTACTCAACAGATTTATGGCCATTTATGTACATGAGACTGGCCGTCTTTTTTGAATAAAATAATAGCATTTTGCTTGTCTTTTTTGCTTGTAGTTTACAAACAAAGTCCAACTATATTCACTTGTTTTTTGTTTTTTAAAAGAAACCTGAAACCTGAAATAATCTGTGCTGTGGTAATTTTTCTATCATGATTATCTGTATTTCAGGGTCCAGTACAAACTGCACAAAGGAAGAATGCCTTTTTCTCTGTCTCTGCATGTTGCTGGATTGGCAGTGTGGTTGAACAGTTGGGCAGTGTTCAGGCCGACATGATACCAGCCTCCACAGCCCAGCGGCTGTCTGGTATTTTGTGGACACATTCGTACATGTATTGTATTGGTGCTGTTGCTTATCTTGGGAACCTCTCTGCAACCTCTCTTTGTTAGTGTTCAGCCAAGTTCAGCCATATGCAGCCAGGCTTAGGTCTCTGTGCCTTTGTGTCTGGGTTAAATCCAGTTCAGAGCGCCTGTTGAGAGAGTTAAACAGTCACTGGCGTGTGTAATGTATGAAAATCAGGGCATGAATTATGTTATTGGCTGGTCTGGAAACCTACAGATCACAAAAGATCTGACCTCTGTAAATCCTGCCCCTCCGAGCATTGTATGTGTTATGATAGGTGCCAAGGGTAACGCTCCCACTGCCTTAAAACGCTGCTCCTGACAAACTGCAACCTCTAGGAACCAGTGGTGGTGGGAGCAGGGCACAATAAGGTGAGAGAATCCTTTCAGCATAACAGTATTTGTTGCCGGGGCATTGAAAGCAGCCCACCCACGTATGTCATCATGACAAGCAGCTCGCATTGTTTCCACTACATCAAGCAGTCCATTGGCTAGTGGTCCTGCTTTTGAACAAAACAGAGCTCTGCGATGACATAGTGATTTATAAAACAGTATAGCGATTGCTTTTTTTCCTCCCGCTGCTGTTACACAGCTGTTAAACAGATGCTGTTTGTACCAATTTAGAAGCTAGTGCATTGTTTGTCAACACCGGTTTGGAAATTCATTCTTTATATCAGGACCTGCTATAAAATGCACAGGCAGAGCTGGATGGGCCAGCAGTGTGGGAGGGAACAGAGGCAGTGGAAGCAAACATTTGCAGAATTTGGTCTGAACTGTTGTTAGCCTTTTAAAACAATTATTGACAAACGCTTATAAAGAACAGCGAGTGCAGGACTGGCTCCAAATCAAGTTAACTTGCCATGTCGCATCAGCTTTTGGGAGGACATGGGGAGGCCTGGTGGAAGTGACAAGTTGTCAGACAGAGCAGTGCAGGATAAATTAGACAGTGAATTTGTTCTTGATGAATTGACTGGTACTAATGTGCAGAAATAGAACCAAGGCCGCACGAACCTTTGGCTTCACCAGCCACATGACAGCACTAACAAGGCTGCCCAGTGTGTCTAATTTCCTCGACAATTAATATTTGACTGGAAGAGTAAAGGGGACTCTGGTCAGATAGGCAGAAACGAGAGCAAAGGATTTTGGGTTGAAGGATTTATTTAATTACACCAATGTACGTGAGACAGCAGTACTGATGAGATGAAAGAGGAGGACAGAAGGAGGAGAAGCATAAAGGATGGGCTTGTGTGGGAAGCTGCGAGGGAGGAATCTGGGGGTGTCGGCAGGGGAAGCTTGATGTGACTGAACCAGATGCTGTGGGGAGAAGGAGAGGACTCGGCGCTGTGTAGAGAATGATGGCTTGCATGGTGCAGTAAGGGTGCCCCTCTACTGTTTGTAAAAACAAGACCATCACACTCCATCTTGCCGCTCCCGCAGGAGCCAGGCCTCCAGGCTGATTTATGGCCCACAGACTGAATTGGCTGGCTGGGATGACAGCAGCACTTGGACTCTCCCTGGTGAGTCGTGTAGGAGGCTGCTTGGCCAGACCTCAGCTACAGCTGGCCACAGAACTGTCCTCTGCTGGAGCCGGGGCCGACTAGATGTTAAGCTTCAACCCCAGCGTCAGAATCAGGCGGGACCAAGCCTGTTAGGTCTCGAGCGCACTTTGGACTCTACCGACCGACCAACCAAGCAACCACAGTCGCTCCTCTGTTCTGCTGCGGCCATGTTTTTCTAAAATGTCCTCCCTTGTGATACCTCCATCAGCTTCTGCATCACAGGCTCCATCAAGACTCTGTAGTAGCAATTTAGATTTAATCAATCTTTGCCATGTGACTGCCAGGATGGAAAATTAATATGGAGAGCAATTAGAAAACAGCCATCTCACTGTCAAAGATACACTGGAATATCAAGACGAGAGTAGAAAAATGGTCGGCATTTTATAGCTGCGAAGGAGAACCTTCTGTAAACCACTCAGACATGGCAGAAAGTTCTGGCTCCCAGGCTGTCCTCAGCAGGGGTCAGCAGGGTGGTAGCCACATTTATTTAACTTTCTACAGATTGAATTTCTTTGGATTTTACGCCTCTCACACTGAAATGAAAAGAAACACAACGACAGAGTTGCTGTTGGGTTTTTCAATCACCAGCGATGATTAATTGTCCGCCCTGACTATAGAAGGACTATATTTGATAGCTTTGTCACAGCAGTGTGATAGCTTTAAATATGAGAGACAGTGATGTAGAAACAGCAAATTAAAGGAAATCAAAGAGAATCAGCAAAGCCTATGCAAGCCTAAAAGGATATTGTTTTAATCATTACTTTTCTTTTATAGCAGTGGCATCACAGTGACGTCTACATTAAACTATCTGCGTGCATGTTCAGGAGTGTCTGTTTTCACATGACAAGCAGAATCAGGACATTTATTGTTATTGCTACAACAGAAATGTCAGCATACAGAAGAAATACAAAAAAGTAGTTTAAGCCAAAAGTGGCAGACGTTCCTTGTAAAAGTGATTTATCATGCCACGCTGTTGTTCCAAATTCTTTTTAGGGTTCATCATGCTGTAAAACCAAACTGACTGAATTGTGTCATACTGAGTCCCCAGTTGCCTCGTGGCTCCAGTTAAACTAAGAAACACAGAATGAGGATTTTGTCACTTGAATCTGGGTTCACATCGACTCAAGCCCGTCTTTGGCCCTCCGATCCGGCCTCCTGTTTCTTGTTGCTGCTTACACTCATTTTATAGGATTACATCATTGTTTTCATCCTGCAGGCTGTGTGCGCTACTTTTGGAGGGAGAAGCGTCTGTGTTCTCCAAGCCAGGCTCCGTGTGTTAGCCAAACAGGACGCAAAATAACTGGCGAAAGCTCAGGGAGTTTTTCGGGGAGCTGCCTCTCTCAGTGAACACATCCCTTCCCTTTTATGTCAGGGGATTTTAGTCTTTCGCTGATTCCTCTCTTTTTCCTCCACATTAGCAGCAAACAAATAGCACCTCTAGCTGTATGACATGAAGGGATCATTACATGCTTTGTGCGAGGGTAATGTGAGCAATGAGCTTGTCAGGTCGTGGGATCCCCAACGCTGAAGCTGGAGATCTGTGCGCTGTAACTTGAAGTTAAGACGCCTTCATCTGATTGAGAGAGACACAGGATTGAATCGGCTGCTGGCAGGCTGCGGATGCGAGATGAAATGGCAGGGAACGTGTGGGTTTTCTCCCCACGCTGATGCAAAGTGATGCTATTCCAGGTAACTACAAACAGAAAAACATGGCCAGCACTATCAGGAGAATTTGGCTTTTTCTATTTGAAGTGGCAATATTTATTATTTTCCAACGCCATGCACATCAGTACATATTCAAAGTGCTCCCTTGTGCCTTTGGCAGTCTGTGGACCTTAATTCAGTATTAAAGTGCAGTGTGTCTGATTTGATAGCAGCACCATGGCACTTGATACATGGATTTTTTTCTTGCCTCTGCTGCCATTAGATTGTTTGTATTTTAAGTGTGGAAGACTAAAAAAACACATTGAGTCCCCGCCTCCCGATGGAGCTCCCTCAGTAATTAATAGGTATTAAATTGTAGATAGGAAGTGCTCCCAATGACATCCTGCTCTATGCCGTACTTTAAGTCTGTTCCTGGAACTGATTGGCAAGCTTATTTTCCTGATGACTTTGAATGCACATTCGCAGCAGGCGATGCCTTCACTGTCTTTCATTCTGTAGTTGCTGACTTCCAAACCACTGTACTGCTGCTCTAAAAGCCATTAATTCATCGCTCACCATTATACAATTTGCTCCCTTTTTTTGGATTAGGAGGAGATTGTGTTTTGTTAGAGGTCGATGGCCTGTCACTTCTTTTATTTAAATTTTGCCTCTTCCATTTTTTGTGGGTCTTTAGAGCAACATCTGCGTTTTATGAAGCTCTGAGCTGAGGCAGGATGTGTGAGTGTTAATGGCACTTGGCTTTCATAACAATGTCATTTACAACCCAGTTGCTTTCCCATAGACCCCTAAAGGAAAGGAGAGAAAATGGCATTCACTGCATATGCATGTACTGCTAAGCTGAGAGCACACAACTTGTCTATATTTCTTTGTGCCTTGAGGCTTTTCATGCTTTAGAAAGTGCTTCAGGCTATAGAGAAAAGGCTAAGTATTTAGAGGAAACTGCATTCATTACCAAGATGCTTGTAAATCTTTAATCAGGGGAGAAAAAGATCTACTTTGTCGAACATGTCAAACAAGATTTGGGGAGAAATTTCAGATTACTAAATATAGAGCTCACGTCAAGCACCTTGTGTATTTTAGTGCAATGTTTGAAATTTACTGTATGTTACAGTATGATGTTCACATGCATGTTACATGCTTTTATACATGAGTTTATTACGTGGGTTTTAATGCATCACAGTGATGAAGTAATCTTTCCACATTTTCCACATCCACGTTTTGCTGCCATTGCTGAGATATTGACTGTCTAAAGCATCTTTATTGTTAACAACCCATCAAAGAAAAGGCATCAGGAAGGGCTAAATTCAAAATACAGTTAATGAGAAAGCCGTTACATAGGATTATAAAAGAACATGGGATTTGAAAGGGCTTTAGAAATACCATTGCAGTGGACAATCTAATCTAGAGTGTGTGGGCATGTTTTTTTCCCCCTCTAATTCAGCGCTCCTCGTCATGTTCCTGCTACCTGGTAAAGACTTTCTGTTGTGATTACATTATTACTGTCTGATTGGATCCCTTCTGTTTAAACAAAACCCCCAGCTTCATGCCTTTTGTCTCCGTGATTGCTGCCGGAGCAGTTCCTCGGACCAATCAGCATTCATGCAAATTTACATACATACAGCAGCGCAACTCTGGAAAATATATTCCATCTGCTCATTGTTGCATTTCAGTCTCATCAAATGATTTGAACTATATAGCAATCTTGTAAACTGCCTATTTACGCTGCAGTATAGATAATGCGGATAATGGTATGAAGAATTATTTCATAACGTTGATATTTCCACTCTGAAAAAAGCCTGCAAGAAGCGTGCTTGTGTAAGTGTAGACTGTGTTTCAGATGCCTATTACAATCCCAACCTTTGTAAGAGAGAGAGAGTCTGAAGCTGCCTTTACTGCAGAGAATGCCACATCTGTGTGTGTGCGTGTGTCATTGTGCGTGTTTGCGTTTGGACGGACATGATGAAAGGAAGATAATTCTGTGTCGCCTCTGTCTCACTATGAAGCATTCATGTGGACACTGGTCACTCATCATCTGCAATCATGGCGCTGGTGTTTATTTTTCCTGCCTTCAAGCAAGATGATTCCTCCAGAGCTCTACTGCCCATATTCGGGTTCAAACAGCCCATGATACCCTTTACTCATTCATTCAGTCATTTAGTCACCATGTTAGCTGTCAGTCTCATCAGATTATACTTTATGAGAAACAGCTTTGGCATATCTGGCTCTGAAAAGCCTGTCTCCAATCTTTAAATATCGATCCCCAGGGCCTTAGCAGAGGTGCCTCTCATGAGTGCAGGAAAAGAAGGGAGAAAAACAGATCATTAGTGATTTTAATTAGGTGATCTGTCAAACTGCGATTGCCAGATGTAAACGTATGCATTTGGGTTGATGGCAATCCCTCTCACAATCCTCTCTTGTCACCTTGGGCCCGAGGAACAGAGGATGGCTCTTGCTTGAAGTGAAACGAGCAGTAGGGAGGCTTAGAAATGTGTCACTGCATATCTGTGTGGCAAGTTCAAGCTGGAGACTGGAGCTGGTGGGAAACACAACCGCACAGTGGCAAAGAGAGATACCAGAAAATGAACTGTTGTGTTTTTCCAAGGCTGAAAATTGTGAAAAGTTGATCCATTAATCTTTATTATCTTGATTATCATTTTTCTTTCTAAGACAAGTGAAAGACAAGTGAAATAATGTACAGATTGAAAAGATTGAGAAAGCATTGAGTACAGTTTTTTATTTTTTATTTTATTTAAGTGTATAAATGAATTATTAACAATCCGCAAAACAAAAATTACAGTGTGAGAAGCGTGACACCTTTTTTTTTTGACAATGCAAAAACAGAGTTGAAAGTCCTCCCCCCTCCAACACAACAAAGTATGAAAGAGTGCAGATATACAGACTCAGACAAATCTTTTTTTCACTCCAGCGTTAAACATCATTACATATTTATAACCCGGCGCCAGATGACAGAGACAGAAAGGGGGAAAGAGACGAACCAGGCAACAACACCGCAACTCGTCTGGCGTGTCTCTCAGAGATATCTGATTGCACTGTTTAAACCTGCCTTTCGTCTAGTGTTGCTATCGAAAACCCAATTATACAAGAGCTGCAAATGGACTTTTGATTTAACATTACATAATTTAATTGGTGTATTAGAAGTGCCCCAAACATCCAGCTCTAGTTATCGGTGAGTAGTGTTAACAGGACTGTAGTCTTGAGCAGATGCAGGAAGGCAATACAAGTCAAGCAAATCGTTCACTAATGTTTAACTTGTGGGTTGTTTTAATTAAAACACAATGCAGTATTGTTTTTTTTCTTCTATTTAATGGCAGAATCGGCATGCCAAAATCAAATGAGGGCCATGTGGGAGAATTAACATGATGAGATCTGTGTGCAAATGAGTATAAAACTTGAATATCAACAGACGAAGCTAACAGCCGTGTTTTCTCTTTGTCCTCAACAGATCCCAGTGAGGGCTTTCACTGCCAGGATGAGTGTCGCATCCTAGGCCACTCCGACCGCTGCTGGATGCCTCGCGTCCCGATCCCAGCGCGTGCCAAGTCGCCCGAACACAACCGCAACGTCATCGCTCTGTCCATCGAGGCCACCACAGTGGACGTGCCCCACTACGAGGACGGCACCACCAAGAGGACTTTTGCCACCTTCGGCAAGGATGGGCCCGAGGACGTGGAGCGGGGAGAGCTAAAGGGAAAGCGGACTCAGGAGTCTCAGGTGTGTAGCCCCAAGGCCAATGGAGGGGCTGTCCGCGAAGCTGGCAATGGGCGCGAGGCAGCCAGCCCCATCACTTCCCCCGTGCACCTGAAGAGCCCAGTGTCCAAGCCGTCGTCTGCCTACAACACACTGAAATGCCGCGACGCGGAGCGAATCGCCAACCACAGCCTGCTGCGGCAGCCAGAGGGGAAGGACAGTGAGCCGGCTGTCAGGGAGATCAACACGCTTCTCCACGATGGCCGAGACAAGGAGTCCCCCAGCAGCAAGCGCCTGAAGGACATTGTGCTTTAGCGAGCTTCTCCACGACACACACCAACATGCATACACACATACCGTGTAAACTCACATATATATACCCCGCAATAGCAGTGTGTACACAGAAGAAAGTCCAGCTGTGGAAGTAGAGAGACACACCCATTTGCAGTATACAATATTCAAGACCCAGCTCGGGCTGACCATGATGAACTGTAGTATGCTGCAGCTAGTTGTGTGCTCAAGCCAAGGTAGTGGATGTGGCTTTGTTGTAGTCGCAGTACTTTTTCCTTGTTTGCTTTTTGTTCAGTTTTCTTGTTATCAGTCTGCAATTGGTGGACAGGCAGGTTACTGTTGACTGCGTGGACATGACCGGCGGAGCTCTCCAGCCCTTGCGCCAAAGCAGGACTCCGTGTTTGGACACCCGAGGTGCCAATTCAGAAGTACAGTTATGCCTTTTGAACTACTTTTGTATCACAAACTGATATTTGCCTTCTTTGGTTTTGCAGTTTGTTCTAGCTGCCAAAATCGCTCTTTGTTCCTTTGTATAGTGAGCTCCGTCAGTGTAATAAACAACAACAGACGTACACAGGATTCAGCTAAAAATATCCTCAATTTACTTCAACGGTTTTCAGTGCATTCAGGAGAAGGGAGGAGAGGCCTTTCAGTCTCATTTGCTCCTCTCCCTGACTAATAAGAGAAACTTTTTTGCGTATCCCTGAGGACATCCTAGTGTCATCAGACTGTGAGGTCTTTACAGTATTTATATTTTATCACGGATGGAGCTAAATGAACTCTCACTATCTGCCCGGCTGCTCTGAACACCCGAGGAGGGACAGACAGATCTTGTGTTCAAATTGAGTTGTATGGAAAAAAAAAAAAAAAAAGACTTACTGCTTTTGAAATCTCCTGTGCCCAACCTTGATTGTAGCCAGTGGAGCACAAGTTAGAACTTTGTGCTCTGGTCTTGTACTTTTTTTGACTTTTGACTATGGGGCTAGGATAGAAGGGATCGTCACTCATGTCTTGCTATGTGAAACTCTGTATAGGGTTTACTATTATCATTTTTAATAACCTGTTGTTATGTGACAATCCCTTTAATGTTTTGTTTCAAGAGAAAAAACAAATAAACATTGGTGTTCAACTGAAGCTACAGTAGCGTTTGTTACACAAACACAAAAATAAAAAAAACATATATGCCAAAATATATTTTATAAATAATTTAAAAATGTATAATGAGAATATTTAATGCTGTGTAGTTATTTTATGAGTAAGTTATACTTGAAATTAACTTGCTTTTGTTCATTTGTCCTTTGCTTTTATATTGAACCTGATTTGTTTTGTTTTTTTTCAAAATGAACTTGGATTATTTTTTTGGTTTACTGTGTGACCCCTGGCAACTGTTGACTTGCAGTCTACCTTGTTGTAAAGAGTTTCTTATTGGTCAGTTCTTGTGCCATCAAGTTTCTGTGTGGGCTACTAGAAAATGTAAAAAGACAAAAAAAAACTACAAAAAAAACAACAAAAAAAGCGATTTCAGCACCAACATTAGTGTGTCAGTTCAATGAGCTAAGAGTGAGATAGCAAAAGAAACCAAAAAAGATGCAAACAAAACCTTACAGATTGCAGGATGTTGCTTAATCTTAGTATCTAAGGAGGAGAAAGAACGGCCCCCAGTGTTCTCCAAGCTGGTAACAGGGTTCCACCTACTATATCTGTCTAACGAGCCGCTTTCCTATCGGGCCCAATCAAGTTTAAAACAAGACTTTTTCAGCTTCAACTGAGGGCACTCGGATGTGCAGAATAGCTTTGCTCAGCACTCCTGTCACCCTTTGCCATCTGTGTTCACTTGATATCAAAGTTAAGGTTGAGACCAGGGTGGTACGAACAGGGCTCTCCCCTCCTACGAGCGCCACACAACAGACTGGGTGGAAATGTGTTTGAATGAACTAAGGTCTCGGAAGAACCGTGTTGCACATCAGCAATGTGGTTTTATGTTGCTTTGCAGTAAACTATGTACAATGTGGAAAAATGTGAATGAAAATGGACAAATTGCATACAACAAACTAGATCTTGTAGCTGAATGTTTTGCTGGTCTCACCCATGGCTTCTGGCAACATGAAAATCGGAATAATCACTGAATGTATACAGCAGCTTATAATTAAACTATTAAATGTTCTCGGCTTTGTTTCCTTTGTCTTTCCTCAGCGCACATTTAAAGTTGACATGATTTTTGGATTCTCTTCATTTTTGTCTGTTCTTCTGTTTTGTGATTTTTCAGTTTTTCCACAAGAGGATAAAAACTGATTTTGGATGAAGATAAAAAAAAAAGTGTTCAGGCCTCTCAGGGAACCACTTTCCCCACGACAGCATGTGAGTGACATCTGAGGACACACCTTCCCAGGGGATGCAGTGGATATATACACACCAGTCTCCACCCAGGGTATTGCAGTGAAAGAAAAGAAAAAAAGTGATTTTCCTCACAGTCATGAAAAGTTGTTAAGAAAACTGAAAAAAAAGGCAATTTACATCATAAATCCCTGATATGCTGTATTTCTTTATGTGATGCATCACATTGTATCCATGAAGTTAGTTAACTTGGCTGATGGGAAACTGTTGCACTTTTCCACTTTCCCTCTAGATATTACATAACCGTGATGTCATTTCAACACCTGCTGAATCATTGGCAACACTTGCACAGGTTCAAGTTAGAATTAGCTGTCTTCTTCTTGGCAAACTGTCAACACTCACAGTGACAGGTAGTTCTGTAACCTCATCATCATCATCTGTCTTGCAGTTGTTGCTGCAAAAATATTCTGACTGAAGAACAGCAAAGACGGTTTCAGTTTTAAATACAGGATTGAACTGGATGACAGCTGCAAGCAAAGGCAACAAGGTCAGTAACACTTTTGCTTCATTATCCATGTCGTAATCACAACAGGTAGTCGAGGCTGATGAGATCCAATCAGTCATTGTTTGTAAATGTTTTATTTGTTGCCCATTAACACAACAATACAACACAGCCGTAGAGCTTCAGAGTGGGACAAAAGTTTCTGTTTTTTGGTGCGCAAAAACTCAGAGGAAGTGTGAGCAGGAGGCCAAAATGTAGCAAAAGGTGTGTTTTAAGAGAAAAAATCATAGGGTGTACGACGACGTAGCATCAGCACTCTGTACAGTATAGTATAACGTGATATCACAGGTGAGACTACAAAAGACTTCCCGCTAACACTAACACTCTTTTGAGCTGGTAAGCTTTCTGTGTGGTCTGTGAATGACTAAAGAGAGTGGCTACTGGAAATTAAGTCATTTCACAAACTAATTTCATAGCAAACTTGCAAAAAAAAAAAAAAAAATGCAGTGAATTAACCATTAATTAACTTATTTATAATGCTGTAATGCAAGAGAGATTTCACCTTGCTATATTTATGATTGAATATTTCATTTATAATGTCTAATATGATGGGAATGTGTTAGAACTGCTCTTGAAAACAGCATGGCAGCTGGTGGAGTGATGTCTATTCTATTTGTCATGATAAAAGGGAAATTAACAGTTTAAGTCGAGCCTGGCTTCGACTCTGCATTAATATTCCATGCATTCGCTGTTGCTCTTTCCCATTATTTCCAAAGCAGACCTCAGGGAATCTTCAAACATGTGAGGTGAGAGTGTGCCAGTGTCTATTTCTGATGGTAGTGCTCTTTTCATTTGCTGGGGGGGGGGGTCACACAAGCCATTTTTTGAGACATTTAACTTCTCAAATGTCTCTCAAAATACTACAGTACCGACAATGATCCGGACCATGTAGCCTGTCATTGAGACTCGTTCTTAATGTGCTTTCACAGCCAACAGTGTGATGTCATTTTAGCACCAGACTCTACTTGAAATATTGATTTATTAGTCAACTTTGAGTGGAAGGGCCTAAAAGCTGTAAAATACATTGAAAGCCAAAGACACATTCTGATTCTTTCTCAGCAGCTCTATAACAATTTCTATGACATTTTCACTCAATAACGGCTTCACTTTGTAACTCCCCCATACACAGCAGATCTCGCTCTTGAGTAAGTTTGTATGGATTGATGAAGAGAAACAGAGAATAGATGTAGAGCAGGATACATTCCTGTGCAGCAGACAGAGAAGAAGACGGAGAAAAGAAGAAAAAAAAAACACGCACACAGCTGCCACACAGCTGCCCTCTATGATAAGAAAAGGAGGTTGGCTTCATTTCTATAATTAATTTGCCATTCCCTCTTTACCCTCTGGTGGAGCCAACATGAAAGCTGGTCTGAAAGCACACTTGCTAACACATCCATTAGTCTATAAGGAGGATCTTGTTTCTTCCAGCTAAGTTCTCTTCTCCTGGGCAATACCACTATTCTAGCCCTGCCCCACTCATATGAATTACTCATGCCCTTTCAGTGGTGTTTAGACCCCTGGGTCCCCCTAACAAACTCGCCTGAACCAATGGTACAGTCCTGCCTCCAAATGAAGGGCAAAGTAAGCATTTTAAAATCCATTTTAAAGAAACCGGTCTCATTATCATTAACCTGAAACACTGTCAGAATAGCAGAGTAGCAGTTATTCTTTCAAACCTATATGTTAAAAACAATGGGCCTCATTCACCAATATCTTCTTAAGAACCTTCTTAGATTCTTTCTTAAGTTGTTCTTAAGAAGTTCCTTAAGAAAACCCTACGTCAGATTCATCAACGCGTTCGTAAGCCTCAGAATTGTTTGCAGCTGTGTTCTTATGCCATCTCCTCGTAAGTTGAGGGCGTGTGCCAGGTGAGTCTAATTAACATAGGATCAGCATAGGTAACCGCCCCATCAATGCCCATAAAAGGGCATGAGACTGCAGGGCCGTGTGCACACAACCCACAGGCACTGAGCAGAGAAGGTGAAGTGAGAAAGAAAGTTGAAATGCGCAAATGAAAATCTGGGAGGGAGCACCAGACTCCAAAAGTAAAAAGAACTTAAAGGATAATTTCCGTTTTTTACAACCTGGACCTTATTTCTAGCATAAAATAAGATCATTTTACTCACCCAGAAACTTTGGTGTCATTTGGAGTTGTTTTGACGAAATTAGCCCCAGTGGAGCGGTGCGTATACGTATAATGCGAGAACACGGGGCACGCAATGCAGCCTCTAAATAGCATTATCCGCTGCAAAACTCGTTCATTTCGCCAATATTTTGTTATGATACACTAGTGATATTCCCCTCCGAGCCCGTGGTGGCATGTTATCAACATGCTGCGCCTGTAGGTTGACTACTAACCTCCGACCTGGATGATGTCATCTCCGACCGCTGCCCGGCGCGGCTAACTTGCTACCGCTAATGCTATGGTTCGTTTCTGCGTGTTTCTGACTTGTCAGAACAAAATGAGCAGCTGGATGAAGTTCAGCTTCCACAGTCTTTCTCTCCTCAACCTGGACTCACTAAAGCTCTGGCTAGTTGAGCTAAAAATGGACCCGAATGCCGAAGCAGAATGATTATTATCAGAATGAGCCGGGCAGCGGTCGGAGATGACATCATCCAGGTCGGAGGTTAGTAGTCAACCTACAGGCGCAGCATGTTGATAACATGCCACCACGGGCTCGGAGGGGAATATCACTAGTGTATCATAACAAAATATTGGCGAAATGAACGAGTTTTGCGGCGGATAATGTGATATTTAGAGGCTGCATTGGGTGCCCCGTGCTCTCGCATTATACGGATATACGCGCCGCTCCACTGGGGCTAATTTCGTCAAAACAACTCCAAATGACACCAAAGTTTCTGGGTGAGTAAAATGATTGTATTTTATGCCGGTGCATATTCTCATTTGTCCAGGTCATAGTATTTCAAAGGAGGTTAAATCGAAAGCAACTGGACTTAGTTATTTGTCTAGGAAGACAAATAACTAAGTCCAGTTGCTTTCGATTTAACCTCCTTTGAAAAAAAGATTGTATTTTATGCTAGAAATAAGGTCCAGGTTGTAAAAAACGGAAATTATCCTTTAAGTAGTGAAGTGGAGCTACTGCGGCAGGAATGAAACAAAGAAACAAACAAAAGGCTTATATTTAGTTTAGATTTTTATATTTATATTTAGGCTGTATTTAGTAGCGTCAGCAGTGGATGCAGCTCTTCGGTTGTTATCAGAGAGACCACACTCTCACGTGTGCCATCATAAATATCATCATATTATCACATATGAAAAAAAAACGGTTGTGTGTAGTGTGAACACTTACAGTAAGTGCACTGTTGCAGCCCGCAATTAGGAAAAAAATCATATCGGCAGCTGTATGTATCCAAAATAAAAAGAGAGAAAAAAAAAAACAACTGATATGAATTAAGTGTCTCTAATGTTTTTTAAGAGACTGCAATGATTTGTCAATTATTATTATTAATATATATGATTATTAAAAACATCATAAAAGATAAGAAAATAATTCTTATTCAAATCATATAATATCATACAACTGCAGAACAAAAGAAAACGCTATAATCAGTTATTTTTGCAGAAGTCTCAGCACCTAAAAGTGCGTAAGTATACTCCTGACTGTTCGTAGATTTTGTTCTTAGTTATGAACAAATTCTGGATAAGAAAACATTCATGAATGCCACAATCTTCGTAAAAACTTCGTAAGTAGGACTTAAGAACAAATTTGTTCTTAAGAACGGTTCGTGAATGAGGCCCAATTGTCTTCCAGATCAACATCATCCCTGTGGGCTTAAAACCTCACTTGCGATGCACAAACCGTATTTGTAAATCCCCAAAATGGTGCTTGTCCACGCATATTTAATTACTCCTGATTCACGGTGGTCATGGAGACTATTCTCCATTACAGCGAGATTTATATCAAAGGTTACCAGGACACACATCCTATTAACATCCTATTAATGTTTCAATTATCATTTTGCAAAATGGTGAGAGGGGGAATCAGAGAACAATTAAAATGATTTATTTCTGACGCAGACAGGCATTGAGAAAGAGCAGGAGGGCCTGCAGCCTTGCATTCCTTCAATACAAAATAGTTCATCGCCTTCCCTTCTGAGTGAAGCCCCTTCAACCAACCCCCAATCAGGCGACTGATCTTTGTCGTTCCAGTGACCTCATTCTATCAAAAGGGCTTGCAGCTGCTCCTGCCTCATTATGGCCAACTACTCCATTCACTAACCTCTGGTGGAGGTTCACCATGGGATTAGGTGACAACCAACGTATCTCACAAAGTAAAGTACTGAACCAAATCCTGCAGAGTCTTGCTGACAAACCCTGTTGCACACTGTGAATCTCAGAAGTTTTCAAGGAAAGATAGTGATACAGCCAACTGATGTGCTTTCAATCTTAAGGGCAGTATAGTAGCTCTGGTTTTTTGTCCGTAGCTCCAGAATAATTGGCCAATTTAACTCTATCTGTTGTTTGATGTACCTGGGAAGTCCAGTGGCACCAGATGAGGTTGTTTATTTCAATGGCTGTGCCCACAAACACAGTTTCTACAAGATTCTCTCCCCTCTGGTCCACCACAGGTTGCCAAATTCATTTTTATCTCAGGCATGCAAATGAGTCAGTAGAGGTTCACATCTCCTCTCTAATTTTCCTCCACTGAGAAGCAGGTGAATTGGTCAAGGCTTCTGAGTTACGAAGTAGAGAAGTTTGGTCAAACATGAAAAAGAAGTTTTTACTTTGACAGCTGCTCTTTGTAACTCACACTCAAACCAATCCTGCACATTTAAAACCATTAAGAATCTGAAAGTAAAAGAGCAATTACTTTTTAGCCTTTGGGCAGTTTCCTCAACTAAGTTCTTTTATTTCCTCTGTTGGCCGACTACAAAACAGATAATGCTTTGTTCCACAGATCCACACCTATAAGCAAGACAATTATCATCACTGTCAGACAGAAGTCAAATGAGCCCATAGCTGCATCTGCCCTCACACCACATCTGCACAGGTCTCAGTCTGGGCCGGCTGGAGATTTGAGGTCCTTGGTGAACCGTAGAGGACACTTTGCTGCAGTCACAGTCATTTGAAAGTGGAAAAGTCTGAGAATATGATGTCAGCCGTGAGCTATAATATGAAACCAGAGAAGGTTTGTAGAAATTTGGAAAACTCTCATGGAGGTATTTTGTCAGGGGCCGAAAGGCAAGGCCATCCAAACAAGAAGAATAACCTTTTGTTATAGCTTTATATTGTATTGAAGAGGTTAGTCTTTGTCCCAGTGAGAAGTGGGCTGGTCATTGCTATCAGTAAGAAGACTGATTACCCCCTCTATCTCCCCAACACAACTACATAGCTAATAGGCCTGGCCAGTGGCCACTTCTCTTTGTGGTAGTCACAATGGAACTTTGATCGTCACTGAAATTAGTCGCTCAAACAATAGTCTGCATTCAGCGAACACTACAGAGCCCTCAGTGAGATGAGGAGCAGCGGCTGCCACATTCCCCCAGCCAGCTTTAATTGGAAGTGATGCTAGACAGATCATATCATAACCATTAGTGATGCCCTGATAAAACTGACCTGGGAGCAGCTCTGTGAAGCTTCTTTGTCTGAGAAGGGTCCGGTGAGCCCCAGGACCCCGCAGTCTGCCATCTCCAGCAGCAATCATAGCATGACCTCAGCCACCTCTCTCAGCCCTTAATGCCCAGGATGCTGGCTCCAGGGCTGTGGAACAGGGGCAGTTGACCTCCCCCTCTCTGGAGGATAAAAACGCTGATAGCGGGGACTAGAAATTAAAGACTGTGGCCTTTGAAAGCTTCCATTATTGTCAGCGGGGGCACAGCAATGAATCTCCCCGGCCCTCTCCATGGACATGCATTATCGGAAGGGTGATTATTTGACCCAAAGTCTCTACTTGCCAATGATTTATTTTACCCTGCTACAGGTATGTTCTCTGACCTCACTGCCCTTTTGGAGGGAAACAGAGTGACAGAAATCACCTCAATTGTTTTGGGCTTTGGATAAAATGTGATACAAATGTTTCACAATTTTTAGGAACCATTTTTGATCCATTTTTGAGTCCATCTCCAACATGTTTTTCTGTCTCGGAGGCATGGAGCCTTTCACAGGAATATATAGCGAACTAAAACGATTGGATCAATTGTTCCTCTGCTACAGTAATTCAGAAAGATGGATTGCAGTCCAAAGTAAGACCAAAATTTGCTGTGAAAAGCTACAGCCAAAGGAGCATGTCACTGCAAATGTCAGTTCTCATTGTTACTGAGGTATATTCGCAGACAAGGGAGCACTTTTCTAAAATGTGCAGTATGTTCAAAAACCATAGCAGGAGTGAGAGGTCCTTGTTTCCTGAAGCACTTCCAGCTGTTGTTCTTTTTCTTGTTATCTTTTGATAATAAACTTGCATGTAGTTTGATGATTTGCAGCCAGAACATAAATAGAGCCATGTGTTTTCCCCAACACATTTCTTTCTTTGCATCTGTGTGATTCATTCAGTAAAATGCAATTTAATCTGCTTTATTGACCATCTGCATTTGAAGACTTATTGATTTTTAACCTCTTTTTATGCTGCTCTATAGTGTAACGTTTTTAAAGCAAGCTGCACAGCTCACACGCTTCAGTGCTTGTCGCTGTGTGGTGCTCAGGGAAATAAGGCTTCTATTGTGTGCGGGTAACAAACAATGCATCAGTGGAAATGCATTTCTTGGTTGGGCAGGATTGTAAAACTTGATACTCTGTGCTTAGCTAATGGTGACTGAAGATGAACACTAGAGCTTTGATAGCACACCAGTTTCTGCAGCGTGTCCGGCTTTGCTGGCTGTAGTTGGCTCTCATCAGCAGTCACTCGGCTGATTCAACATGTTGTATTGAATTGTCAGTGGAGGCATTCAGTGAAAGAGAGCTGTCTGACTTGCTGTTCAGACTAGTAAACCAGTGATTTCACCCATTCAGAGCTATTTCTCCTTATTTTTGCCTTTTCCAACAGTCCTCCAACCTCAACAACCCTCTGATATGATCCTCAGCAACCATTCTTCAAATAGTGGCTTTACCAGACCTTCGTCCTCACTGGCTCAATAATAAACATGACATAATTACCACAGCCACTCAAGGCCATCTAACAATAAAATGTAACTAAGGGTTGTAATAAGCCACTCGCACAGACAACCCATGAGTTCTTTTTTCTTTTTCCTTCCTCCATAAGTAAAAGCACCCTGATTTTTCAGCTGAGCTGACGTTGGTTTCTCGAGCACACAACTGGAACAGACTAAACATGTTCAAAGTGGAGTGGTACTTTTAGTTATTTTCTTTGTCTTTCCCACTGTGAGTGTCGAACGGTGAGCAGATTCTACACTGACCGGTCGCAGCGTTTTCCCTCAGCCAGCAGCAGAACGTGTGTGCATGTTAGTCATGCGCTGGTCATTGGATATTTTCTTTGAGGACTGATCAGTCAACTCTCACAAGAAGAACTGACGCGATGCAAAGTCTTTGTCGACTGGAGCTCTTTGAAGCTGGCTTGATGTCTCAGGGCTCCTACTTAAATAACCTCTGTCATGTTTAAGCAACTGGACTTGGGAGGTTGGGACAGTAGCTGTCTGTGTATAAATTCTGTCTGTGGTGGCTGTCAGCTCAATGGCAAAAGTGACTGTAAATTAACAAACACATTTACAATCCTCAGCCATATTTCTCTGTCTTTTTTCCCCTCCCAACACAAGAACCTTCAACTACGCAAATGAGAATAAAAATGTGTCTCTAAGTGATAAAGTCATAAAACATATGAACATATGGCAAAACGAAGATATTGCTTTGTCACCTGTGACCTGGCTCACCTGTGCTGGAAGGTAGTTTTTTGCTTTTGAACCTCAATACTTCTGCTGCTGCCGATATGCTATTGACAATTATAGTGATCAATTTTCTGTCACGCTATAGCCCTGCATATTCCCAGTCACCTGTCCTCATCTACTGAATGGCTCAAAGGAGGAGAAAAGACATCTGTGTAAAAGGCGTCTAATGCTCGGAGAGAGATGTACTGGGTTTTTTTTTCTGTCTGTGGAGCAAACACAGTGATTTAAACAGTAGAAAGATAAAAGCCTGGCAGCTGGAATATAAAATCCATGTGTTTTGTCCTGCATGCCATCTAATTAATTTCCTCTGATGTCCTATTGTGACAGAAGAAGAATGTTTTTTTTTACTGAGATGCACTGAAAAACAAAAGTGAGCAAGATCTGTAATATTGCTTATAAACTATGATAGGTTTTTGTTTGTTTGTTTGTTTGTTTGTTTGTTTGTTTGTTTGTTTGTTTGTTTGTTTGTTTGTCCTCTTAAGACCAACAGCAATTCAGGAAAGACTAAACTACCACAGCAATCCAAGTGACTCCATCCTAAAATGACATTTATACTGGAGGGAGTTAAAGGCTTAATCACACAGTTTTTCTACAACAATACCTGAAAAATGCCCTGTGATGATATCCATGCTGTTTTTGGTTATAGGCAGTAAAAAGCAATTTGTTTAAGGTTGGGCAAGATGGTGGTTGAGTTAAATATTAATAAAGTAAATGTGCCATCTCTCATGCTTCAAATCATTTCTGACTTTTTTCAGTGTCAACCAAGACCACAGTCTTATCCTAACCTTCACCAAGTGCTTTCAGCGCCTAAATTCAGCCATGGATAATATTTATCATGCTTTCATTTTTTTCTTTATTCTTTTGAGCAGCCATGTGGGGAAAACAAATTAAAAGGAACGTTTTCTAGATACTTTAGTGTGAACGTTTTTCCACTTTTAGAATCAAAATTTTCTAATTACGTTGAAAGAAAACATCATTCGAGCTAAATTAAGTTCCTTTCCAAACATTGTTTCTGTGGCAAATTACAGACTTCACTCTGTTTCAGTTTATTCTAAATCTTGTTTGTCACTTCAAGATGGTTGGGTATCACCTTCCAACCGGCCACTATAATCTCACTGTACTGATGCAAACCTGATGTGAACGAAGCATCATCTGTTTATGCACACAAACATAAAGTGTGTGTGAACCTACTATGAATATATTGACAGAAAATATGAATCAAATTATCAAACTAATTAAAACATTTAAATGCAAATAAACCCGTGTTTACATAATCCTAATGTTTACACAACACTGTTGTAAATAGATGCTATTGTGCTCAGCCGGTGACAAAAAAGGGTTGAATGGATTTCACTATTCTGCAGAGAAGAATGCGAGATTACTCGTGCTCAAATTGGAACGGTTTGTGGAGTGCACGCTACTTATTGTTCTCTATGTTATTTAAATCTCTGAACAAAAGTGAATGGATTGCCTGGAGCTTCGACTACAGGTGTGTGTAGTTTCTAGTGCAGCTGGTGGAAGAAATTGGACATGGTTTTTGTTGAGCCTAAGTTGTAGAAATTGTTCCAGACAGATTTCTCCACAACACAAAAGGAGAACATGAAATTGTGTCTGGAATAGAGCGTTAGAATAGAAAGAGTTCGCTCTGGCCGTGGTGGCGAGTAGCTGCATCATCACAAATACATCCTCACAGATTTCTGGTGGGTGGTTTATGTAATTTGTTACTCGACACCGGGACAGTCAGCGCAGCAGTGTATGTATCTCCATGCTGGGAGTATTGTATCAGTAAAACCCTCTAGTTCAGCATACAATAGCTGACGATTTACCAACACTTGGTCACACTTTTGATTTACCGTGCCTGGAAGAAATATTCATGTGCATTCAATGCTGATCTTATTGTTGTTGTCAAATGCCATTGTTCATGTTCCCAATGGCTTAATTTAAATGTGCTGGCTTCAGTGCCTGTGATTGAATTCAAATTGATGTGTTAAAGTCTGCTTATTTGTTGTTTTTCTTATTCGTTTTAGTTTTGTTTGTTTTTTTGTTTTTTTTGCAAAGTTTTTTTCTGGCTCATCTAACTAATGCAGCCCAGTGTAGCAGCGTAATGCTCTTAGAAGTCACAGAATACCCTGGAGAGTAAGTGTCATTGTTTAATGTGACCTCATGAAGAATAAGTAGCCTGGTGTGAGGTTCTCCCCATAAACACTTACAACAATGGGCCTGGGTGATACCACCAACACTGCAGGAGAGGGAGCGAGGGTAAAACCCACCATGGAGATACAATGACAAACTGTGAGCATTAGAAACTTCCCTCCCCCCATCGCTGGTGATTCTTCTGGCCTCTCCCTCTGACTCACATGGGAGCTTATTCTCAAATTCAACAGGGCAGCTTCTAATGAACCTGCACCTCAATTTCCTAAGCAAACTAGCATTTTTATGGAACAGTGTGCCACCATTACGAGAGGGTCCTTAAGGGATTGTCTGTATTACTGCTTCAGTGGTGCACTGCATCAAGTCCCTAGATTATATTGCAGCCAATTGGAAAGTGAAGGTTATTGGCAATAGAAATGAGGATAGGCTGAAACTGGTCATTGTCAGTGATTATACTTCACCCACAGAGTCACAGCTTGGACCAGAGTTTAACCATTACTGTTTGTTATTACACTTTCATGTTGTTGTTTTTCTTGTTTTTAATTAATGATTAGGCTAAAGTTAGAAGCGCATTCACAAACTGTCCTCCATCTTTTCAGGGACAGATCTTGTTGCCTTTTTGCATGACAGGGAGTTGTTGTTGTTTTTTGTTTTTTTTCTGCGGTTGGAGACAGTAATTGAGGCAACAAGAGACAAGAATTGTTCTTGGTCCTTGTATCATCAAAATGTTGCACTCTATTCAGACAAAAGCTTTTCAGTGCATCGAGCAACAATGTGTCAGTCAACATGACATCACAGATTGCAGTGTCAGGCCTCAAGAATACGCAACAAATAGAACAACCAACCTGCTGCATCACAAGGAGAAAAAAACACAGTCACTTTCACCGAAAAACAATGAATGAGCACATGAATAAATTATACAGGAGATAAAAGGTCAAGTGTAATTTGAGGCAATATTTTCCCTCCACAGTATTCACAACCAGTGGATGAACCTTAACAGGAATACATTATTTCCTACATACTGCACATCAATGGATATTGCTAAGCAATGGAAAGATAGGACCCCTGCCACTGCGTAATGTTGCCATAGAAATATGATTATTCTAATCATTAGAAATCAAGCAGAGACCAGTGTCCTTGTGCTGCAGTTATTTACATCATTGTTGCAGTAAAAAAAAAGAGAGAAAAAAAGACTTTAAAAAGAAGATCTGATCACCCTGTGGTCTTTCTTTCTCCTTTCTAGTACGTTAAAAAGATCATGAGAAAAGAGCTAATGGTGTGACAAAACAATTTCTAAGATGCCAATACTGTCATTAAATCAAGCAAGAAATAGGCTATTAAAATCACAGTGCCAATGCTTTAACTGTATGTTTCCCAGTCCTCTCTTGCAATGAGGAAAACTAGGGTGACTCGATGATTAATTCAATGTTAGCACTGAGCACACTTGTAAATATCTATTAGAGCAAATGTGCCACATTTCTTTATACCATTGCCCTGACAAATAAGCAACAATTACTGCCAAGACCTTTCGGATTGTAATCAAACACAATAAACTTGGCATGACAGCATCATCTGAATACCCATCATTTTACCAGGGTTGCCGGGAGGTCGGCAGGGCAAAGCTGTTGACCATCAAAATGCTATTGAGTAGGGGGGGGAATCATCATTACAGTCATAAAAAATCTGCAGCAGCCCCACCGCCTTTGCTCAGAAACAAAGAGCCTTCCTGGGCTGATGCAGGCATTCATTAAAAGTGGTATTTGGTATGATTAATGATACTTGCAATTTACAAGGGAGAGTACAGGCTCTGTTGAGGCTTGGGAAGGAACTGTATTGGGTAAAGGGGGTGGGTGGTCTTCACTGGGCTCTGTGGAAACCCACTTCCTCTGTCATGTTGCACTGTGCTGAAATGCCTCTTCGGGACCAAGTCTCTGGAACACAATGACTTGATTTGCTTTGACGAATAGTCGCTTAATTCTTTTCCTTTTTTACACCCTTTTCTTTTTTTTCTTCTTCTTTTTTTTGGCCTGATCATTATTTCCTCATTTTGCATTCGTTTCATCAGAGATAATTTATCTCTGCCTGCTTTAATGAAGTGATAATTCCATGATAATTAACGTAATCCTGCACCAAAGCAAATTTGCCTAATGACTGTTGTTTTGATAGTCAGAGTTGGTGCATGGGAGAATGTCCACACTGGGAGGAATTGGGGCTCTGTGCCAGCCAAAGGAAACAGGAGAAAGCAGCGTCAGGAGCCAAAGGACAGAGAAAAGTACTAGAGAATTTTACTTTGTGACCTCAACTTTCCATGGTGGGTGGAAGAGACCTCTTGCACTTTCCATTCAGCAGTTCAAATAATAAGGTGCTAATCGGTCAGCTTGGTAAAAGAAAGCCTGTTTGGTCTGCTCCCTTTATATCTGACTACAAATATGACTGCCAGGAGATGAGGAACAAGGTGAGGGAAGGCCTGAGCCAAGGTATTGTTGCTGACATTTCATTTGTTCAGGGATACCAACTTTGACATTTCATTTGTTTGATATTTGTTCGACTCGCACACCTGAAAAGTTTAACCTTCTCAAATCCTGGATTAAATATCCATAAATACTTCCCACCAGTCAGAAATGATAGATTAGCATTCAATAAGGTGTCAGCAATCGATTGTGACATAAAGATGTGCATGCGTGACTCAATACATACATAGTATACAGACCAGATTTTTCAGAGATGCAGTCATTGTATGGTTGTACAGGAAAGAGAAGAGAGGCTCAGCCATGGGACCATACTCTAAATATGTTTATAATGCACCTAGCTCTTGAACCTAGCTCTCCACAGTACTTTACATAAATGGACAACAATAGATTTTGAGTGCATAACTCATACATATTCACACTTGGCATGAACCTAGAATAAAAAAAAAAAAAAAAAAAACTACATTTATGTAGGGTTATTCAACAACCTGACTTCTTTGCATCAGTGGTATTTTTTTATGAGGATATTCAAAATACATACATTTCTGTTCCTGCAGAGTACGATTTGAAAGCCCATATGCTCCATATGCATGTTTCTCCAATGGACAGATAAAAAGAAATCACACTGTGTCTGTATTATGGTACTGTGCACCCTGTGATGTAACTGCACCTCGAGTTTGAAGGTAACGTTGAAGTTGAATGTGGGTTGCTTATATTATGTTCTTGATCATTTGAATTTCAGCTAAGTTTATTTTTTTCTTGTATTTTTCCTCTGACTTATTATATACTTAGAATATATAAGGAAGCACACACTCGATGAACACAGGATTCATAATAATCATGTATACACCTCATTAAAATGTTTACAGGCACGGACCAACAAGCATGTGTGGGTTCAGTTAGACACTGCCAGAAAAAGCACATTTCAAATTCAGTGAAAATGACGTAAATATATAGTGTTCCGGGACTGCCAGCAAATGAAACAGATTGGGATTTTTTTCCCCCCATCAAATACCAACAAAGCAAAAGCACTAAGACAGGGCTGGATTAATGGCTTTAAAGTCAAAGTGGAGCTGGAACATCCAGCTGGCTTGATCAATCCATTGGCTAACCCTGGATGTGGGGAAGACTGGCAGCCATGTTCCTAGTTTACATGATTAAACATATTGGGTTAGCATTAAATCACCCTTACCTTGTTTGACAACGTGACAGCTGCGAGACCCCCCTCACTTCTCTGTGCATGAATTGATGAGAGGTTTCCATTAAAATCCATAAAAAATCAAATAAAAATAAACAAGATACATTCATTGACCAACACAACCATTACCCATGATAACAGTGAGACATATCTGGGCTCTGAGTGCCCCCTTCATCAGCACCCTTTAGCACTGTGTAATGTAATGTAATGTAATGTAATGTAAATCACCGGTTGTTATTGTCAAATGAGTTATTATCACATATAGAGCTTTTAACAACATAAAAACCAGGCATCATTCTAAGATGCTTTATTATTGTTTACTCATGTTGTTTACTCATAAATTGATTTTATTTATATCAATAATAATAATACTAATAATACTACTACTACTACTAATAATAATAATAATAATAATATCAATAGTGTGCTGCAGCTGCTCATTTCAGCTAATAGACCAATGGCATACAGGCGAGTTTGTGCACATTGAAACATCCTGTAAAGAGGTTTCTAGAAGTTATGTGATGTCCATCTCGCTGACACAAACCGATACTCTCACTCTAATGAGCTGTTTTCATTTTATCTGTGAGGTGACAATTTCTGCAGTTTATTTAGGTCTAATTTACACAGTGGCATGTGTAAACAGACGGTGGCAGATGGCCGCTGAAGAGTATGCAAAGAAATGTTACAGCCACTCAACCTTATATAGGAGTGCACTGGAGAGCCGCATGAACTGGCAGGCAAGACACAAGTTGCTCAGTGGTTGAGCAGCTGATTACATTTTGGGTCAAAACTGATTATGGTTGTAGATAAGCAGGAAAAAGTACCCAGGTCAAAATTGTTGTACTATTTTACATTTAAAGCTTAAAATTACTTCATAAATCAGATACAACTCAACAAAAAAAAAAGGACTCAAACTTTTTAAAGTGGCTTTAAAGCAAGTGTACACAGGTGCAGTGAGTAAAGTTTGACAAATTGTTTTCTCATGACCAATACATCTGACTCTGATTTTGCTAACACAAGACAACAGATGAAAGACATAACAACAACACCCAGACAACAATTGTGTACACTGTAGTTTAGCTGAGGTGGGATGGATTTTTGAGCAATTGTTCCTTTAAAAATTTGAGGATTATTTTCAAAAACAAAATTGTTGTTGCAATTATGCTGTTATGTTATTACCTACACACCATGGAGCCCACAAATGGCATTCTGCTCACTCTTTCTCTGTGGTCACTGGTCTTTGAAGTCCTTCAAAAAATGTTCTGTAGATAACCCTAGGGGAGAAAAGAAAACCAGAGTAGAGTTACAGCGATATGTCTGAGGCAAACAAAATTGATATGTTGGTGATGAGATGAGTATTTTATTCAGCACATTTAGGCTTCTAGATGGGTGCCAACTTTGACAAGGGCACCATTTTTGCAAAACTGCAGTTGCTACTCATTGCAAAAATAAGAAAGTACTGAATCTAACTAGTATTTAGTTCCCCAAAAAGCTGCATGTGCTGATTGGTTCCACATTGGTGTCATATTGAGGACACAAGATAATTTCAGGGTTTTCAAAACATATGAATTGAATGCATTGAAGTCAACCATAAAAAAAAACTACAAATATAATTTATTCTGACTAATTTGACAAAACATTCATGCACAGTCAGAAAAGTGCTGTTATTGCTGCAAGTCATTAGTAGAACAACAAGAAAACTTATAACTGAGAACTGAAATCTATTACTACTGCAGTTTGTCTCATTTACTTAGGAAACATAGTAGAAGGTCTTTTGAAGGGAGACTTTTGGAGAGTGGTCGCTCATTAAAAATCTCCAATATGCTGGTAGGAGAATGGCAGTGGGCCTGACAGGCATCTGTAAAATGCCGGGGATCGGTACCTTCTTTTAGGACAGTGTGTGTGTTTGTGTGAGGGTGTATCAATTAGGGAGGCTTGTTGGGTTGCTCTCTTCAAAGTACCTAAATAATTTAACCATCAGGGGTCGGATCCTATTAACCAGTGTGACACCAGGTCATCACTTTGACAGTGTTTACAGAGCTACAAAATTATTGAGGAAGCTGAAGACAAACAGGGTTAAGAAAGTGTGACACTACATGGTGCAGCCTTGCACGCTTTGGTAGACAGCAAGTGGGTATCACTGTTATGACTACAAGTATCTGAAAGTCTCACTCACTAAGGTGGGAGCCGTATAAATTGGCTCTGCTGATTCTGTAACTGCTTCCATCAAACTAGATTAAGAAGGTGAGCCAGAAGATGGACCCCTGATGGTTAATTGAAGTTTTAGTAATGCTGCTGAAATTCAACTGGAAAAAGAGCCGATATGACCGCAGGGCTAGTGGGGAGCCTACCACATTGCAGTGTTTTAAACCAATTATAGGTATTTTCCAGTGTCTTTATCCTCACACAGTTGGCAAAGAAACCCATTTTTATTTGACCTTGAATGTCCCTCTGCGGTTGTCTGCTGTGAGGATACAGAGTAGCTCCCTGGTGACAATTCTGTGTATTCTATAATTAATAATTCATCAGCCCATTGCTAACAGCTATAGCAGTCTGGTGGAGGGGCTGACACATTAGTAGTTTGGGGCAGTCTCTTCACTCAACCTTAATGAGGTGTTTATAGTTGATCATATAGCAATACTGTATTCAACAATGCCCCCCCCCCCCCCCATTTTCTAACACTGTCAGAATCATCCACATTTCAAATGCTGTCCATATTTAGTGTTTTGGTTTATTATTCTTTGAACAAAAATAATAAACTGTAAAGTCGTTTAAATGATTTGTTATGTAGGCCTATGATGTTCACTCTTTGCTGTAATTCTTCTTCTGAAGTTCACTCATGGCTCAGCTTCTGAAAAAGTCTGAGCTTTGCATATACTCCCTGAAATATTTAGACATAGGTGTGGTTTTGAATTTGTTTAAGCTGTTAGTCTGGACAGAAGGAAGCAAAATCACCCTGTATGTTAAGAACAAACAAACTTTCAGGGAGTTAGATGAGATGGTTGATATTGCTTTCATATCTGTTTGTCATATTTGAAGCTCTAGCCAGGAGATGGTTAGCTTGGCTGAAAACAGGGCAAACAGCTAGTCTGGCTCCGTCTACAAATATAAAAGAAAATCTGCCAAGTATCACCTCCAAAGCTCAATAATTGGCAAGTTATATGCCATGTTTATCCTGTGAAGTGCAGAAAAGCTGAATCTCTGCTAGACTGACTTGCTTACCTTTGGACAGAGCAATGCTAGCTGTCTTTGTGCTACGCTAACACCCTCTTGGCTGCAGCCTCATACTAAATGGACACAGTCATAGCAGAGTGGTATCAATCTCAATTTCCAACTCAAGAGAGTGAATAAGTGCTTTTCCCAAAATGTCAAACTATTCCTTTAGGTGTCAAATGTCAGGGTTTTGTCAGCAGTTAGCCTACTCTAAGAGCTGTGCCTCTTCTCCAAGCTTGTGCTAATAAATCACAAGTGGTGTGAAAGATTCTCAGATTTCTGATCTAAACCGTGTCCTTCTGGCAAGTTCATTAGTTAGAGAAAGAGTACAGGATGCAGCTGTCTGTGCCTGTTTACTCATATCTATGGATGAATTGACACGTCCGCTGCTGGTGTTACTGGTGTCAAGTAAATTGAACACAAGTGGTGGTAGCTGTCATAAATGTTACTGTGCTGGTTACAGGCACTTCACTGCCTTCCCAAGATCAAGGTTGGGGGAGCAAAGCTACTCCAGTTGCCCATGCACACACAGTTTTGTCAATTTACTTCACTCTGCACCAGTGGGTTCCATAAATATATATTTACACTCTCAAAATGTCTTGTAGTGTGTATGTGGTCACTCAGAAGAAGGGTGTGGAAATAAACCAAGTCATAGATTTACAAGTGATAAAATAGTTGGAGATATTTACTATGTGCCCCTTGCATTTTATTTCGGGCACCGTGTGCCATGATCCCCTGCAGACACGGAAATAAGGTGTCAACAGCACTTTACATGTTGATAGAGCATGCCTTCCTGCAGGATCGGACCCTCCCGTATAGACCCTATTAAGCACACCCAGAAGTCACAGTAAAAGCCTTTAGACTGATGACACCCTTATGCTACTGCAGCTTCCAGTCTTTATAACATTAATATTCATTTTCTTGGTTTTAACGAAGCAGGCAACAGGCATGGGGTACCCCGGGAGCACTGCGTTTAGCATCAATGGAGATTCAGTCAAACAACCAAACACAGAGGGAAGAAGTTGGCTTGGCTGTCTCCTTCCCCTGGGCCCCATATTAATGAGACAACGCACACTGCAGCCAATTACAGCCACTCCCAGACAGATGCCTTTGGTCCAAGACAACCTCCCACCATAGACCCGACCCCCACCTCCTCACAGTCACCATTCCTTTACATGGGCATACACACATCATTTCCCCCTGACAAAAATCCATACAGGTTATACATTATGCATGTTTTCACAGATAAAATAGCCACCACCAACAGACCAGACAGTAAAAAGCAACATTTAAGTGCCAAAACCTACAAACAAAATGTCCCTTTAAACCATATCCAGAGCCTACATGTTAAAAAACATGCATTATTTGATTCACTTGTCAATTATCCATCCATCCATCCATTTTGCTGTACCGCTCCTAGGGTCACAAGAGCTAAAGCCCAGTCCGAGTTATAGGTCGCCACCATTTCATAGAGCTTATATACAACCCAAGTGCCACCATGACCGAACAGATTATGCTCTCTGTCAATGTGATGAAGACTTATTGTCACATTACATTCTGTATTTGGAAAGTTGCAACCATGTTAAAAGTAAATGTATCATTAAAATGTTCACAGGCAACATATCTATTTTCTGCCAAAATATTCAATTTTACAACGAAAATGTACTTGTAGTGACAACAACTTTATGTTTAGGTCTGTGATAATGCCGAGAAGGTGTATTCAGACAAAACATGATTATTAAAGTTTACAACAGTTAGTCTTCAGTTTACCTAACCTGCATTGACATCCACACAGACATGCAGAGAACATCCACACTCAGAGCACGGAAGGGCTCTAGCCGGTCGATTTGAGTTTGAATTCATGATCCTCTTGCTGTTAGGTGACCATTATCAAGAGTGAATTATGATTCATCAAAACCTTCCCAACAGAGTATTATGAGGGTTTGAAAGATGACTTCCAATAAATATGCCATTATTCAGTGGCCCCCCAAAACAGAAAACCTTTGAAGTTTTATCCTGTAGGTGGCCAGTCAAGCATGACAAAGAAACCAAGTAAGGGTGCTCTTGAAAGTACCTCAGTATTTAAAAGGCCTTGTCTAACTCAAGTGAGACAGCTCATTAATTGTGCATTACAAAGCTAAGACAGTGGAAATAAGGCTACCTACCTGGCATCACAGCAGCCCTTATTCTGGATGGCGCAACTACATGGTCCTTTGAATAGACAGGCTTTGTGGTATGGCTGTGCTCAGTACAATAGGAGTAAGTAACTGCTATTTGCGTACTGAACTCCGAATTGAGACTGAGAGCAATTGTGATTGCCCAAACTCCTTAGAAATGGGTCTCATGGTTTGATGGGATGTACATTCACCCAGAAATGCACTGATGCACAGCTGCTGTAAAATCAGTACTCGTCCGTTCTCCCCCAGTGACCCCATTACAAGAAGTTTCTTTAAATCTTTAAATTAACATTTCCATAGAATGTTTGTCATAGACTGATGCTGACCTACATATCATGAGATACAAATATACTGTAGTGGACAGACACAATAGTCGTAATGGCAGCAGGAAATGTTTCAGCCTTTGGGTTGAAATCAAATTGCAGGGACAATGTTTGTGCAGCCATACGTCTCTGCCAGAGTACATGTTGCATACAGTTAAAGCTGAGCTCTCTATGAAGGCTGTGCAAGATGGTTGTCTTTCCTTTTTAATTGTGTGGGGTTTCTTAATATTTTGGTCATATCAATAACCCTGTGGTTTGAAAGCTGAAATGTAAAGTATTCTCAACTTCAACACAAATGGGCTGAACATTGTTCAGCAAAGAAAACCTTTCCCTTTTGACATCATCTGTGCGTATGGAAATGCAGAAGGACTGAATCTGCCACAATCTGGCAGCAAAAAGTGTGGGCAGACAAAAGGCTGGCCCATTTTGAGAGTGGAGGCAGACAGACACCAATAGGGGTCTGGGGACCTGAAAATCGTTGGGCTTGGCTGGTATTCAGGGTGAATCAGGGCCAGTAGTACGATGCATGGGCCCGATACAACTCAGGGGAGGGGGGTGGGGGGCGGGGGGTGGCATGACTGGAATTAATTCCCTGTGATTGAGGCAATTGCCAAGGTTACTGCAGAAAATCAAACAGTGGAATGTCACAGGAAGTGTTGTTTTCAGAGGCACAGTATCCTTGGCCACAGCTCATACCGAGGAGATGCTAATGATTGCTTTATCTTGTATCTCTTTGAAAAACTCAGAAAAAGCTTTTCCCATGAGGCAGACCTGTTTCTTAGGTAAGAACCATCACAGTTGTATTTTCAAAGAAGATCAACCCAGCTCAGCCCCATCAAATATTCCATAATTTTGATTGTTGTAGACTCAGTGAAGGGACATGAGGAAGGAAAGTTAGAAATGTCTATATAATTACATATATATATATAAACAGTGCCAAAAACTAAAATTTCTGTTGGCATAAATATGGCATGTGCCAATGGAACTGAGTATGAACCTCAATATGAAGTTCGGTAAGAACACCTGGCTCCAGGTTTGTAGGGAGCTGAGGAATTCAATGTATATTAACCATGAACAGTACCCAGGCAACACAAGTCATTTCAGCCAATGTGACTCAGCTTGTAAACCCTCTATAAACTAATCGTAAACCCTCAGTCAACTGTAAACATATCCCATGAGCCTTTTCCAGTGGGACGCCGTCAGAGCCCCATGAGAGCTGTATTTACTGATTGCAAACAAAATAATTGTTTTATAATCTTTATAAAAATGATGAGGTACTGAAAGCACTGAGAGCACTGCAATGCTCTCCATTGCAGTGGCAGATAATCCTTGCACTGACTAAACACTCAGTGTCCTTTTTATTAGGTATACTCGTCCAGTCTGATCCAATTAGGCACAATTTTCATTTAGTCATATACATGTAATTAAATTTAATGGACATACCTACAATTTGGCAATGTCAGAAAGAGGTGTTAATTCAAATACATGGTTTAACATCAAGGTCATGGTTAGCGGTGCTGCTGTACTCTGAGATGCTTCTAATATTCTGCCACCATCATGAACATAAATGAGAAGTGCTGAAAAAAAGGGTAGTAATATGATATAATGTACATAAAGTCAGTGATAAAACATATAGCTTAATTACATTTACACTAGTATGACAATTATTTTATGACACTGTTGATAAATGTTGCAAAATAGTGTCAGATATAATAATGCATTTGTTTTGGGTTTGCCCCTTGGCATTTATGTTTTGGACTGACATTAATTACTTTTATTTGTTCTTCATTTGGATGAGACAACCCATAACAATTATACTTAAGGTTATTATAGCTAAAGTTTTTATGTTTATTGTTTTGACTTTGTAAATGACATATCCATGAAGTTTTTTTTTAACCTTTTCAGGAACCTATAGTTTCTTTGAAATAATGTGCCTTCACTGACCAGTGAATAATTCTTACTTTATCCATTCTTTCTTACTTTTAATGTATTTGTTTTATTGATGAAATAATAACCCATTATATAATTTCCCTATTCCTTATAATATCTATTTATTCATGCACCATATGAGATACTGGAAAAATGTATGTGTGCAAGCCACTGAATTGTAATGGGCTACATTGATGCTATACAGTGCACCGTGTGGAGCTATAAAGCGATGCACACTGACAAACAACCCCGATTAGTGCGCGAAGAAGAAATGACGCAACGTCGGCGCATGGATGTAGATGTAGATCCATGCGTCGGCGTCGCGCCTTAATTAAGGCCACCTGTGAAGTGTAGCGCTTGTTTTGCTGGCTCACACATCGGACACGTAGGTAACGATTTTAAAGCCTTGAATACACCTGAGACGTTCACCTGACTTTAGTTAAGTTATCACCCACAAAATAATAAGTGTACAAGCTCTCATTATTTCGAGGTTTAATGGCAAACGTCGGTTTCCGTGTGAGTGGAAACGCCGCGGCATGGAGACAACCTGAGAGGAAGCTACAGGTGCTGTCATCAGGTGGCCTCGCTGCCAGGAGCAGCCACAGACAGACATCAGCAGCGAAGATAGTGGTAGTGCTGCAGCAGACACATTAGTCCCACCGCCAGCATAAGGGCTGTCATCAGCAGCGGAAGTGGTGTTTGCTTGGCAGGGCTTGTAAATGACAGCTCTTGTGGGGCAGATAAAGCAAAGATGAGAGAGGAGCTCTGCAGGCCGACAGTCGAACAAGAATATGGCCAGCAGCAGCTCCATGTACACAGGAGATGGTGCAAGTTTGGACGAGGGCCTACACTGAAAATGGTGAGTTTGCCAGGAAATAAGAAAAAGAAATACAGTTTTTCTCCTAATTGAAGAGCAAGTGAATCTGTATAGGCTTTAATTACCCCTCACAGAATAAACAAAACAGGACACTGTCTATGGAGGGAGACAAAAGGTGACCTGTTGCACTGCTGCTGCCTCCCAAACTGCAACCAAGAGAAGTGTTTCTGTAATTGCCATTGGCAGGTTTGGCTTTGAATGTACATTACTGTCACAGGCCCTGAGCTGACTGACTGTGTGCTGTCATTCCTGGTGGGATCGATGACATCCAGAGGATTGGCTGCATCAGTTTGCACACACAAGGTCAGGGAGGACGCTCATCTAAAGGTAAGACCTTGTTCAGTTTACCCTACAGTGAGCTACTACGGTTTGGTGGTTAGATGTTTGTTTACTGTGTGGCTGGTTTCTGTTTGGCCTGGCAGTGCTGCTTCTGATGCTTAATGAACATCAGGTTTATTGTGGATTTGTCTCTATGTGACACTGTTTTCATAAGCTGCAGTTTACAGCCTATTGTGGTGCTCAGTGGTTGGTGTGAATGCTCTTTGACAGTCTGTTACCTTTGTTGGTTTGAGTGGAGTAGCACTGCTCATTGCTGAAGTGGTGGTGGGCTGCAGCAGTCATTCAGATGGGCTATCATATCTAACTGTAATTATGCAACTGAGCTCAGGTTAGATGTGTATTTTGTTTTCCTCTTTTGACATTCAGTGGTGTGACTATAGTTGGATTATTGTCTGCACACTGGCAGAATAATTGCGCAGTTTGCATTGAACAATTGCAGTGGATTGATTGTGCAAATCATTGTATCAGTATTTTTTTTTTAACAATGATTGTAAGCTTATGGTTAAAGGCACTACAAGCTTAATGCGTACATGAAGCAACATCTGCAGCGTAAACAATACTACTCATTTACATCTCTCCTCATAAAATGAACAGCAGGCTCTGTTTCTGTGTTTAATCAGCTCATTATATTTTGAAATATAAAAGTAAGATTTTGTGATCTTTTTTTTTCAGTTCATATTCACATTTTTCCTGAACCCTAAGGTTCTACCAACAAATGGCTTGGCTTGTTTTGTTTTATTAGCAGACCAAAGCCTTATCATGCCAAAAAAAGATTTAGCTAATTACTACCAACTCACGTTATGCAGCCTATTCTCTTATTGTTTCAACTTTAAACTCTGTGCAGCTAATACTGTATATAATATCTGTATGGTAGCCTTCATGAAACACCACATAATACTACTGATGTCCACGACGCCTGATGTGTTGTCATCTGTAACCTTGTAGATTAACATAATTATGGCTTGATATTGGGTATAAAATGCCAGGCTCATGACAGACATTTCTTTTGACCAGTAAAGGGAGTGGTGCTGAATGACACATCTTTCTCCGATACTAAAGTATTCAGTATTACTCTTCAGTTGATATTTAAGAGGGTTATGAGAACATTTTGACACTGAACATACTGAAGTCAGCAAAAAGTGAAGTAGGAGTGCTGAAACGAATGTCAAAATTGTATGAGAAAGAGCACTGAGGGGACAAGGACGAATAGAATGAAAGTGATAACTAATAATTTGAAAGAAATGAAGTCATCTATTTGAGGTCATCTCATAATACATCTGAGGTGCACCTGCAGCAATTCTCCTCCTTGGTTTTCTTTTAGTTTGACTTAGTTTAATTGTCCAATCATGACAAGAGCCTCTAATGCTCTGCAAGAAACACAAATCTTTAATCTCCCTCTTGGTTTTGCTCACTTCACTGTGGAAAGTTGATGTTGTGACATTATGGATTTAAATATTCATTATTAATGCTAATTAACGCTTAATTGATATCTCTGCTGTCACTTTTGTGGTTACACAATGACTTATCCGAGGAGTGTGTCCCGTGCAGAACTCGCATTGCTGATCAGATTGACGCTAACTCCTCTTGTTTTCTCACACTCTGATAAGTTGATGTAGACATTTGCTTTAATTAAAGCAGAGTCCGGAACAGCATGTTTTAGTTGACTGAGAGCAAGCTGTCAGCAGCAGACTGGACTGTGTACATGTACACGCATGATGCAGCCCAACACAGTGCTTCTCTATGATAGTCACAGTTTTGTAAAAGACAATGAAGAAAACAAAGAAATGATGAGGCGGGAATAATACCTGACACAGACTTCTGTGTTATTATTAAGTAATATTTTGTTGTAAATTTATCACACTTTTATGTTTGTTAACAAGTATATATATATATATATATACAGTATATTTGTATTTTCCCACACAGCAAAATAATAAGATTTAACCAAGAACCATTTTGTAATTTAAGTGTGTGGTGAAGAGTTAAGATGCCGAAGTGTCATGCTTTTTTTTTGTTTTGTTTGAAAGTTAGAGCTCTGCAGTATGCCTGTGTGTTTGATGGGATTAAACTGTACCACACCATCTTCGGCCTTAATAGAAATATCCTTAAGTGAAAGGTCACCTGCTTTGTATTTTGTTGCAGTAGTTCCACTACAAACAAGACACAGGGTCTCACTGACATCTCCAGAGACTGCAGTAAAGCTGAATCAGCTGAATTTTCTTTAACATAATGTAAATGTAACAGCCCTCAGTTACCAACAATACAGCAGAATGGGAATGACTTTGTAATGGAGCGTTGCTATTCATTTAAAGTGCAGTTCATCTGGTCCGAAAGGAAATGGCTTTTGGGAGTTCCAGCGACTGTAAATTTGTGGGTGCTTGGCTTGGTGAGAATACCATAGCAGCAGAAATGGGATTCCTAGATACTGATAATATCCTTATATCACCTTGTTATTATCGAGAGGGAGTGTAAATTACCCTCACTAAGAACTTAATTTGTTTTGCCAAACTGTACGGTGGAAAAAGATGAGAAATTTGGCACAAAGTTATCAGGGGAGCCCTGGGAGGTCTCTGATCTGCATTTGTTTCTAATTGTGTCACATGACTGCAAAGAATACAGCAAAGCAGCCTCACCATATTGAGTTATCGTGTTGTAATTTATACTTTGAAATAGTTTGGAACAGAAGTCGAGACAATATTTTAGATTAATTTTCTCCAGACAACCCCCTCCCTCTCTGTAGAAGTCATTAATATCTGAGATCTAATCTACCTGCTCCTTTCCCCAACCTGGCACACAGGCAGCGCTGCATTTCAGTTAAACCACAAAGTAACAGTCACATTTATGGGAAGCAAATTGTGACTCGAAAATTGCCAGCAGAATGAGAAAGCATAATGCCACTTGAATGATGAGCGATGGCAGCCACTAACAGCTGGTATGAAATCTGAGAAAGAATGCTAAAATAAACAATGTGAAACAGCTCCAGTAAGAAATGTAATATCAGAGCCATTTCCAAAAAAGTCACTTTGAAATGGCTATGTAGAGGTTACAGTAACAGTTTGCAGCCTGCACTGTAATTTAGATCCTTTCTCTGGCTATATTTGTATCAAATCTTGATCAAAGCATGGAAAAAATAAAATGACTAATGTCTTATAAGGCCAATATAATTTTGCTATCATGTTTGAAGCATCACATCCAAGCTAAAATCAGGCCATGTAGAGTGGAAAAGCAAAAGACAACAAGAAAATAGCATGAGGGTGATAATTATGCAGTGGTAAAACATCTACACACATAGAAAATAAGCATATTTAGAGGTAGTATACTTGACTTCGCCTACAGGAATTTGCAGTACTGCAGGCATTTTTTTTTCACACCCTTATTTTACTGCGGAAAAAGCTGATCCAGCTTTGCCCGGAGACCAATAACTATGGCACCACTGGAACCAACTTCAACTCCCCTTTGGCAAAGACTGTCCAACCTTGGAGAAGTGGCTTTTTCCCTCTGTCCCTGAAACATCTCTTTGTGGCTGAGGTGTGTTCCACAGTGACAATTTGCCATTAGGTCCAAGTAATGCGATGTGGGCAGACAGAGGTGCCCTTTGGCCCCCTGTTGCTTCCCACAAGGCAAAGAGAGGCTCCTGTCTTGTCTAGGTCAACTTCCCTTTCAAGCAGACAGCACTTCAAACTGCGGGGACTGCAGTCACCTCTGAGCCACCTAGGTGCCTCACAGAGAGCCTTGGCCCTCTCACCTCTTGCAATTACTGCCTACAACACCACAACACTGTTGCATCTGCAGGAGCTGTAAAGAGAAGAGAAGAAGTGTAAACAAAGAGGTGGTTTAGATATAGCACTGACACTTTTGGCCAATTACTCATGTCTGCAGTCCGCAATTGGCTGTCTGGAAAGGGAAAAATGGGTCTGAAGTGAAACACTGAGGGCCAGTACAGTAAATGCAATTTTGTTTTGTTTGCCCCTCATACCCTTTATTACAAACAGAGAGTTTTGACTTGATAAATGGTTGATATATTCATCTGTAGAGTATTATGAAACACTCAAACAAGCCCTTGTACCCTTTGAAGGAGACATTCTCTGTGCTCTGCTACTGAAAAATGTAGATTGGCTTGCAGTGTCTTGTCAGGTTGCTCTTGCGCTCGTCAACAGTGCCAATGAAGTCTGTTAAAAATCAGTGGTGCCTTACTGCGCCTGCCAGGCTTGTATGTATTTTCTCACATCAAAATGAGGCAGAGGCCAAAGCTGGAATGCTCTTAGTGAACAGAGTCGATGTTTGGTTAAAATAAATGGCCGACAACCAGGACTTGACATTACATTTTTTGCTCACCAGCCAATGTGGCTACTGGTTTACCAAAGTTACTAGCCACTCAGCGTTTTCACTAGTCACAATTTTGTTGTTGGGAAATTATGTTTAATATGATTAAAAATGTAAATGACTGTGTGCACACTCAAATCAAGACTACATAAATGTGACCAGCCAGCAGAGAACAAGGAACAAGTCGGCCGGCACAAGTCTTGTAAACAAAGAAAAATCTTCTTATTTTTTTTAATTAGTGATTTTCCTTTTTTTTTTTTTTCAGAATATAGTTGAAATAATGAAAAAGCCACTCCAGGCTTCAAATAACAGTATTGTGGGCCTTAACGCCATATAAGTGCAGCCAAACAACAGGCTAAGGAGAGAGGAACAGCAGAGGCTCTGACAGCTCGGTCAGCTGCAGGTGAGCTACAGGTGAACCAGCTGAAGGGGCAGCCCCGTCCTTTTTTTCCCTTCTTTTTTTAGCGGCACCGTCCGTGTAGGTGACGCACATGCAGATGTCCGTCATGGGGACTGTGCTGCATAACTGGCACATACTGTCAGTCCTCCAGTGTAACTTTTTGCTGCGAAATATGACTGAAGTCTTAAGTGTTTAAGCTGCGTTCACATGGAGTCCATCAGACAGCAAATGGCCAATAAGGCAAATAACAGTACATTAACATTACATTAATTCCCTTTTCTCACATTGAACAGTCTTTTCTTTTACTTATGACTTCCTATTTTCAAAATAAAAATGTGGGATATTTGAAGCGGAGATACTGTGTTTTGAGAAGCTAAACTGTTAATATTTACATATAGCCTAAAAATTTATGAAAGATTATGAACAGATGTTAAATGTAAAAACAAGAGGTGTATCTCATGCAGCCAGTGTACAGTAGTACTATGATCCCAAACTGATTGAGTCATGAGTCAATTTATCACATGACCTGGAAGCTATTGAGCAAAAATGCTAATATTTACATATAAAAATTGAGAAAAAATCATGGACAGATTTAAAATGTAAAAAATAAATAGAAAAAACATGGCAAAAAAAACAAACAATCATTGTTTTCTCTTGTTTGTTGTTTTCTCTCCGGGTTTTGAATATGCCGCCACAGCTGCACTGCTTCACCACAGGGACCCACTGTCAACAGTGATGTCGGCAAAAGGCTTCACGAATGAGCCAATGAGCAAACACTGTGTGCAGGCAGTGCTCATGGGAGTTGTAGTGTCGTAGTCTCACATTGCAATTGGTTTATTATTTCGGATGCCATTTGAGAAAACTACAATTAAATATGAAAAAAATTCAACCCACCAAAGTGGCTAGTGGGAGAGGCGGTGTTACCCGCCACTGCTGAAATTCACCTGCATTTAGCGAGTTGGCAGGTGTTAATGTCAAGCCCTGCCAACAACCACACCAATGACTGCGTTAACTCTGTTGTGTGTGTCTCTCTGCTGTGGACCATACATCACTTATTTCACCTCAAACCTGTTGAATGGGGAGTTGCAAGTATTCAACAAATACACTAGGGCTGTCCCGATTAATCGACCTAATCGATTACGTCGACCTAACAGAACTGCAAAAAATCTTAAGAATATGTCTGACTTTGACCGAGTTACACACAAGAACCTGTTTTCAGTGACGAAAAGTAAATTCGTTTGAGCGGTAATTTTTTTGGGTTGATCAACTGTGTTTACCGTTTCAGGTGTTATAATTATGATGGTTAGACACATTAATTAGTCCTCTAACACATCATAAAGTTTGACTTGTCAGAGTTTTTCAGTATAGAAGCAGCTCAGGTTTGAGTGTCGGGAGTCACTGGAGGGACGAAAGTAACAGCCGATACTTTCGTCCGTACACATTAACAATGAGCAATTCTGTGCAAAAATAAATAAATAAATCGGTCACCGTGCTATGGGAGGGATTAAAAAACACAACGTAAACAATGTGACCGTATATAAGTGGAGAAGTGCAGGAGGAGGGCATGACCAGTGGATCATGGTGGTCCAGTCATAGTGGACCAGGACAACAGGCTGTCAGCAGGAGGGCGGCAAAGATCTGTTCTGACCAAGTCCCAAGGTGTAGTATAGTAAAAAAAAAAAAAAAAAGTTAATACATTTTATTTAACACCAATTCACACTGTAATTTAGAAAAAATAGCAGGAATTTAGAGAAAATAAGCATGCTAATAAGCAATCTACAAACGTTAAAAAAAAAATCCAAATGAGCATCATTGATCGTTCGTTCTAAAAATTTAATTAAATTTAATTTAATATCTTTTTAAATAAGATAAAGGTCACAATATGTTTGTAATCACATATTAACAAGAGCATTGTCAGACATTTTAAATAAAAACAAGAAAAATAAGAACAAGTCCAGTTTATATTGTTGTGTTACTTTTGACCCACCCCCCTGTTACTTTCGTCCCTGCCGTGAGGGACGAAAGTAACAAAGCGCAGCTTCTCTTCAAAGTCAAATTACACCGACGTCGTTTCACATTTTTACAAAATAACACCTGGTATTGATAGAGAACACATATGAGATGGTGATCACAACAAAAAAATGTCTCTTTCTGTAATACTATCTTTTTAAATGACATTTATTTGCTCTCCCCTACTCATCGCGGACCCCCCGCGCCCCCCTCCCTTGTCGGACGATCAGACGCCCCAGTCTCCTTGCTTTATGTATCCATAGATGTAAACACGTCCTTGTGTTGTCTTTTTTTATTTTTTTTTATCCACTCCGCTGCTGGTCTCTGCACCCGGACGCAGCACAGCATGCAGATCGTATGTGAGGGTGATGTCCTGCACCCCCGGCTTAAAAAACATCCTAGAGGAAACACTGGTCTGCTCCATGACTATACTAAATAAATGTGCCTATTCAAAATCATTGTGCTAATATTTCAGTGTGCACTCTGCTTTATCTGTCTATTTTCCATGTGGCATAGTTTTTCCCCTCCAAAAAAAAAGATTATTTAGAGCATTGGTTCCCAACCTTGGGTCCGGGCCCCCTTCAGGGGGGCGTCAGAGATGTCAGGGGGTCCACAGAGCTTTGTTTGTTCTGAGGTTGTGAGGTTATCAAAATTAGATTTGTGCATTTTGAAATTTTAAAATTCCAATAACACATCCAATTGGATAATCAAAATCAATAGGAACAAAAACCTACAACCTACCTGCTTATAGGGACTTGATAACAATTATGACACAACAAAGGACAATTGACATAAAGACAAAATAAAAATAGAACGAAATATAATAAAACAAAATAAGGATGGATAAGGATGGCACAAAATAGAATAAAAAGGCTTGTCTTTGACAAAAGCAAGGGGGGGGCTTTGAGGAAAAAAGGTTGGGAACCACTGATTTAGAGGAATGCACACCAGAAAGAGTATCTGAAGAATTTAAATAAGAGAAGTGTTCAGAAGTGTTTTTTTGTAAATGACTAATCGTCAACCAAAAAATAATCGTTAGATTAGTCAAAAAATTAATCGTTAGACTAATCGACTAATCGAAAAAATAGTCGATAGATTAATCGGGAGAAAAATAATTGTTTGGGACAACCCTAAAATACACACACTGCAATTGCATCAGATAGGAAGAACTTACAACTAACTATGTAACTCTACCTCTGGGTGCAGCTGTATTTTTCTAGACCTACTGTATGTGCAGAGTTGCATCAGTGCACATTCTGTTCAGACATCAGTAAATTGTGGGTGAACCAGAGGGGTCTGAGTCTGTTAGTTGGGGAGACAGCTCCAATATAAGAGGCTGTAGCCTACTTGTACTCCTGGTAGTTTTGGTGGTGGCAGTTTTACAACGTATTCCAGCTGAGAGAGCTTGGAAAATGTGCTGTCTGGTGTGAGAGGGGTCAGAGAAGAGATGTGTATTTAAGTGCACTTTTTGATCCTGGTGTCACACAGACCTGGGAGGAGGGCAAGATGCATACAGTGATTTTTCTCAGCTGATTGGATGATGCATCATAGCCTGGTGCTCTTATGGTAGATGGACACTGTAAAATAGTCAGTTACAGAGAAAAATGAAATGGACTCGGTGACAACAGTTAGGTCGGTGGCAGGTACTACAGTACAAGCCTAAGTCCTCAGGGTGGAGTGGATGTTACGTTTACCTGCCGCCTGTGGTGTTGAATGTCTGCTTGTTGATGGTCCTTCACACAATTTGGTTGTTATTAGTGTGAATCAGTGTCACACAGTGCAGTGTCACTGACCAATGCTCTTTTCCTCTCCTTAAAAGCAGTCAGTGGCTGCCTCAAAAGCACCAGTCTGCACACTCTGACACTCATCTGTGTCAAAAAATGTGTCTACCATGAAAATTGCTGTCTTTTTTCTTCTTCTCCTGCTTGAGGGGTTTATCAAAGATCAAACATCCAATATATCCACAAATGCTTAGTGGGCTTTGAAAGGGATCATTTGTCCACTGCTTGGTAAAATCACGTACAGAGAAGATGTGACTGCATGTTGTTTTTTGACCTTGCCAAGCAAATAGGGCAAGTGCAAATCTCCTTCATCCCTGACATCAAAATGCACTGTTTAACTTGATTATTCCTTACACACCCCCTACTGCGCCTTTTCTCCCACATTGGCTTTAATTCTATAATTAGTCACCAAAGCTCATAAGAAGGCCAGCATGAGTTCATAACATTCAGGTATAGGACAATGGATCACACCACTTTGGCCATATAAATGTGAATGCCCGCTCAGCAAGCTCTATGATATGATTCTGAGTCATACGTGGAGGTGAAGACAGAGTCCAGACGAGTGAAATATCACCAGACTATGTCAATCAGTCATTGGTGTACAGGCCACAGGGATGTCATTGAATTGCTTGTTTTTGTTCAAGAAACGCACCGAAGACAATAAAGCGAGTCTTCAATAGTGAGTCCCAACACCTGAGAGAAAATACTGAATCCTTTATCAGAACAACTGCTGGAGCAAGTCTGCATTTACTTGTGTAGGTAACATCTGAAGCTTTAGTTGGTCTAGTAATCATCAGTGAACCTTGGTATGCAACGTTTCAAATACTGCAGAAAAGGGTTAGAGTTACGAGAATGATGTTATTTCATAATGCAGATGTGTATGAACTTGGAACTGTAAATCCTTGCCCTGTGTCATTTTCAACACCTTTATTACTTTTTTGACACGGTCAAATGAGTATTAGAGCAACGTGAGAGAAAAGTTGACAAAGTAAGATAGAAAACCCATTACTGTTCTTCTTCACAGTTTCCACTGTACCTCCTGTGTTCTTGTGAATTAACTTTCAAGGGCACAGAGTTTCAGCAAATATTTCATTTCCCAAGATGGCCATCGCTCAAGCTATCACTTGAACAACTCAAATCCATCTTTTGTGAAGGGAAAAGGGAAAAAGATAGAGGGTATATATAAAGTGGAAGATGACTGAGATTACTTTGTGTTTTTTTCTGAGTGTCAATATCTGGAGACAGAAGTTGAAGAAGTAAAGATTGGCAGCCCTCAGATTTCTCTGTTATCAGTGGACAGTACTTTTTCAACATATCTGTATATGGTGTTGCTGATTGAATTAAATATTGTTTGTTTGAAATCACACCTTTGCACATAATTTCAAAGGTTTCACTTCATCTCATTAGGATAAATAGGAACTATTTTGAGGATGAAAAAAAAATGCAAGTGACATTGTGTTAAATGTTATTTTTTGCTTACTTCAATTATGTCTATTTTTGATTGATTGGGTCTTTCTTGGCTGGTTTGTCCAATAATCATTTGATGGTGTGAGCAACATGGCAGTTACCCAGCAGCAATGTAAATTGGGCTTCAAAGAGGGGGTTTATTTTTAAAATCAGACGAAGAGAGATCTTACTCGGGTTGATTATGTCTACATATAAAGGCTCAACAAAAAGTATTAAAGAACAAACGGCCGCGTGTGGAATCAATGCATCCCTTTTCCTTTACACATGTTAAATTCTTTGTGCACAAAGGAAACATCATGATGGGCCTCATCCTGGCCCTTTGAACAGTAATGGGCTTTTTTCGTAAAGCATATCAAAAAACTTAATAACACAGTGTCAGCGTTTCCTCAGCTGAATTATGTATATTGACAACAAACAAGAGTCAAACAAAAACTTGCACAGTCTGCATAAATTGCCATCTTTCCTCACTATATTTGAACATAGTTGATATATTTGCACCCTTTTTCTCTTTTATGCTTTGGGGAGGACAACAGCAAAGCAGAGAGTTTTTTTTAAGTGCAAGTGTCCATGGGGGGGGGGGGGGTTGCGGTGGCAGAGAGGACAGGGCTCTAGAGGTCGGCGTCTTACTGCTGCTGCTTTCACCATGTTGAAACAAGAGGCAGAAGGTCAGATTACCCCCACCAGGATGTGAAAAGAGAAAACAGTGCATTAGCCAGTCTTTGTTCGTCTAACATACATGGGCTTTTCCCACTGGTGCTGCTGGTTCATTGTCCCCAGGGTCTCAATGGGTCACAAGCTTTTGGGGTAGAAAGGACAGGGGGTTGTCATACTGCTTTCCAAAGGTCGGTGTTTACGTCTGTCATACCCTAAAGCCATCAAAGGCAAACAACTGTTGCTCTACTATTGCAATACAAGGGATATTAAAGCTATTTATCTCGACGCCCTGCTTCCACCGACACAGCTTGGAGGGGCTCTGATGCATGCTTAATACACTAATCATACTCTCTCTCCAGGACCCCTTCTTGCTGCCCTAATCTCTTTTTCCCTGTTTTTCTTTTTCTCATAACTTCTCATAACCCATGTAGTATCACAAAACTACTGATATCTGCTGCATAAATACAACACTGGGCACCTGCTCTGTCTCCCTGTCTCCTATACACAGACAAACTCAGACAGGGTGGCAGAGGTGGCAGACGGGACTTGTTTATTTTTCACATTCAGACAGCTTCCTATTAGGCTACTTTGGTGTCTGAAGCCATGTTCCACCACCTTCTGCATGTCCATCTGGTGTCATATCAAATTATGTGGCGAGTGTATGCGTGTACTTGGTGGTACAAACATGATACCATCATTTAGGCCTGGCCATTTTTAAAAGTGGATATCACGTTTCTTTGCCAAACTATGTTGCTTCTCAAACTTTATCACAACAAGGATCCTCCACTCAGGCAAACTGGACCACAACCCACCAAGATTTTTGCTTAGGTGTTTTATACCAGAGAGTGTTTAAACCCGGGACCTGTTTCAAGGACCCCAAATAAAACTTTTAAGAACCACTGGCTTATAGGGCCACAACTAAGAATTATTTTCATTATCTATAAATCTTCTGATCATTTTTTCTTGATGAATCATTTCTCTTCAAACTGTAAGAAAATAGTGACTTTCCATGAGTCTTATTTGTCTTCTTTGACAAATAGTCCATAATTAACCTATAGTATAGGGAGAGATATTAAAGGAGAGAGAAGCACCTAATACTCACCACTGAGAAGCAGGAACATTCAGTAGAAAAATAAATCAGTTATTTCATTGATTTATACAGAGCAATTCACTGTTAATTGACTATTGTATGGCTTGAATTGTACACTAAAGGTTCAGTAATGATATTATTTATTTACAATTTTATGTTTTAATTTACAACCTTACAGTTTTCTTATTAGATTTATCTGATTTTCTACGCATCAGAAGACTGACTGATTGTGATGGGAACAAAAATACTTTACTGTGTAACTGTGTAATATTCTCACAACAGCAATTTACCTTTTCCTATGAGAACGACCTTAATGCATGTTGACACGCAGGCACTCATTGGAGTTAGTAATGTAATGGCAGGCACTACGGGAGAAACCCATATTCTTAAATATCTGTCAGTTGAACTTAGTTGTACTGATGCTCAGTATGCAGCGAATGATGGGTTGATGGATCAGTTGGTTTGGCAATTTTCATTTGAAGCTGTTCATGCAGCTGTTATGAATCAATAGCTTTTAATGACCGATGGGAGGTACCATGTCTTGGTTTTTATTGACAGTGATCTTTTCTTCCCTCCTACCAGAGAAAAGGAATCTGACAGTCTGATGGTTGGTTGCCACTAAGCGAGTCCTGTACCATAGCACAGTTTATGACTAAAACTCATTTTCCAGCCATTTTAACACTGTGAAGGTAGTTCAGTCAATACTAAATAACGACACACTCCAGCTACGTCTTACTTCTCATTTGTTTTTTCTTTAGCTCTTTTTTAATAAATGCCCATTGACAGCCAGATGGCAGAGCACATGACCAATTCCAATAGATATTCATTTTTTGGTTCCAAAGTTTTATGCTGAAGATAAAAATGAAATCTCTCCCATGTGCTCTTCCCAATAGAAAAAGCTATGATTACCAACAGTTTTCATACACTTTGTTTAGATGTATGGGGTTGCTTCAGCTTTGATATCACACTCAGGCCACTGGTCATTAGAAATCAGGACAATAGCCATAATTCATGTTGGTTCTAGGACAGAAATTTGGGTAAATGTAGGTTTTCATTAGACAGAAAGAATGGGTAGGACTGTATTTCCTATTAACCGGTGACCGGTATTGCTGGTGTTTGGTATTGTTTTGCTTTTTTTAATCCACATTTTGTCAACAGTTAAACAGTAAAGCATGTGGCTCACGTGGATTTTTGGTCTTTGACTTTCGGAAAACAAAGCAGTGCAGTTCTCCCCACACAGCTCCACTTTTCACTTGTTAGCCTCTCTTCTTGGCTGTCTTGAGTGTGTCCCCCAAATGGGCATGATTATGTAAGTCCTTGTAATGAATGGATAAATATGTAAATATTTTTCTTTTTGCCTCAGAGTACCCAAAGCAGGCAAAAGTAGAGCTGCTGTGGTAACACAATCCCTTATGTTTTGCACTCCATCTTTTTGTTATTCATTAACAAGAAATGATCATGTCAGTGATAATTAGACAGCCCTCTAAATAAGGTAGATATGAGTCAATTAATGTTTTTCCTAGCAGAGTTTTTGTTTTTGACTGTTTTATAATTCTGCTGAAGCTTTATTACCTGCATCACAAAGAAATTAGAGGATTTTGTTGTTGTGTATTTTATGGTGAAAGCAGGTTTTAATTTGAACCTTTTGAAGGTACAAAATGGCAAAAACATCAAGGCTATCATACGTCTGGGTGCAGAGAAGTGGTCAGTGACTGTGTGTCAGGCAGGAATATGTTGTGAAATGTTTAAATCCAAAGCCAGAGTGTGACATGCAAAACTCAGGTCTTGGCTACAGATGGTTAAGTTTAAATGTGGGTCTTTTGTGGTTCAGGTGCAGGTTATGATCTGTGAGTTTACTTGCAACTGAGCTATGCCTTGTAATCAACATATCACACAGTCTGAAGCACATAATCATACTGAAGGACACTGAAGTCTTTGGGTGAAATCCAGGCCTTGAAATGCCGTATCTTTAGAAATCATGGTATAAAGGAATGGAACATTAATGAATAAGCAGCCATAACTGAGTGATTAAGAGACAACATATTTCAATGGTAGGGACTGAATGTGCTAATGACGGAGTTTGCCTCTTTATACTTACCGAGTGATATTCAAGGTTACTGACTGAGGCTGACAGAGCAATTCATCACATACAGTCATAAGATTATTTCCTCTTGCTCACACTGTCTCATCGCAACTGTCTTACCTCAGCACCTTCTTCAATATTTTTGATCAGTGGTCATGAGAAGGTTTGCCTGAGATTCTCAGTCACTGCTCATATTTTTATTCTTCTGCCTTTCAGCTGGTCCTATAGCATCAGAGCCCCCAAAACCTGCCGTCCTGTCATGCATTCGACTGAGAGGCAGGTTTGTGTGCTACCATGGACAGCTGCAGGAACTAGTCCCGCACATTTTTGCACTTATTGCTTCTTGTTCCCTCATTCATAAGGCAGTGGTGTTGGGGTCAAACCAATCTATTGCTGTGTTTATTCTTCATCATGGTAGACTTGCTCTTTCACTGTTAGGCTATGAAATATGTCATAACTTCATCATTTTAACCTAGGCATTGTTTCCCATTGATTGATTTATTTGTTGTGGCCCACCACAATATTAACATTGACTGCCACATACTCATGGCTTTATTTATTTATTTACCATTTCAAATGATGAAAACCTTGCAGCTTAATATGGCACACTCAGCCCCTGTTTTCCCAGTTCACACTCTCATTCTTGCCGACAATAACATTGACAATGAGCCCATCCTTCATAGTCGGACTGGCCATCGGGAGCACCGGGAGAAATCCCACTGCTTCGGTGAGCCAGTGGGCTGTGAAAAAATCCATAAAGTGCTTACCGTCTCTGTCTTTCTCTTTACCGGCCCTCTGAGTGCCTGTCATTCGGAGTGTGCATGACATCATGCTGCATGCGTGTGCCGGGACTAGACTCATCAGCCCTACTTGAGTTGTGAGAATTTGTTTGACACAACATGAAGAAATTGAGCTATTTATTGTTCAGTTATTTGGCACAAAATACTTGGCAATAAAATATTTGCTGTGGAGCAGCTTCTATTTGGTGTTATTCAATATTAATTTAGAAAGCGCCTTTTAACAGTTTAAGATCACCAATGGCAATCCAATTCTGTGGGAATTGCTACTTTTCAGTTGTTTGTGTTTGATTATGTCATAATTAGGATATGATTTTTTGAGTTATGGTGAAATTGGGTTTTGTCAGATTACAGTGACCTTGACCTCTTGACCTTTGACTAGCAAATTCTAATGGGCAGTTGTCGGTCTGAGAAGTGAAGCTCACTTCCGCGTTCAAAAAACTGCATTCTCCATAGACCCCCATGTTAAAATCGCCGACTTTACATCCTCAATAAACATGATCAAAGCCTGGTGTCAGAACGTTTTTTGGTCTCAATCGATAGTTTCTACCCCCGCACACACTCTGAGGGGGGTGATTTTTTTTTTAACTGTACCGTTTTACTGTTATTAGGTTAAAACTCTGGGCAATTAGGGTGCGGAAACGTTGAGTGACAGGTCCGGAGCGGTCCGGAGACAGGCTGCTTCGAGGCCAGTGGGCAGGTTCTCGGCCGGCCAATCCAACATGGCGCTGTCCAGGCCGCCATATTTGAGTCACAAAAACAACTCCCCAAAACCAATGGGTGACGTCACGGATGCTTCGTCCATTCTTTTTACAGTCTATGGTTGACACCCGAGTCCAGCTGAACATTGGTACCAAATTTGAAGAGAGACCCTCAGGACTCACACAATATTATGTTCATGCTGAGATGGCTGACCTGACCACTGGTAAACACAATATCACCAACCAGAACTGTCATCATTAGGGAAACAATGATCATTTTCTTAGTTGACAATATAAGTAAAACAATACCTGATTGATCTCTAACTTTACCACTCCACGATTATGCAACATGTACAGAATTGTTATTTTCTGCTGTAGTATTGCGCGGATGTCATGCAAGATTTGTTAAAATGGGAAATCTTAAATGTTAGTATTGGTTACAGTTATTGCTGTTGTTTAGGTTAATACTGTTGTTATATTTCTATAGTGTAATGAATGCTTTCATTTGCATGGCCTGGTTTGCAGATTTTTTGGGGGACACATTATTAGAAAATTTCCCTCTGTTGCTACTATATGGGAAATGCAATGCAGTTATAATAATACATAATAATAATACATATAATAAAACAGCTCTGCATTAAATTCAATCTCATGAAGAGACCGAGAGATGGAACTTCATGGCAATTTTGGAGGCTGTAGTTTATAGTGCTGTTGAATTGTATTAGTGTAATTTCCCACAGCAGTAGATGACTTTTAATGCAAGACTGAAAACAAGAGAAAATCTCTTCAATACATGCTCTCATGTATTAGGCTTATTGTCTTAGCATTAATTCCAGTTTTATGTTGTATTAAAAAACACATTTGAAGCCCTGTTAGATGAGGGGTAAAACGATAAGCAAATGTTATTGTTTCGTAACATTTGTCATGCACAAAATGTGAATTTTTATGAAACGTTTGAACATTAGATGAAATACCATTTAAGGACTTAGACTCAATGCCCTTATGAAGGCTTGGATAGATAAATATGAATATATTTAGATATTGTATTTTATCTGATTTTGGACTATTCGAAAATTTCACTTTTTTTTTTTATCACCAGACACTTATGACAATCTTTTAATGCTTGAATTTAATATTTTGTCTGTTCAAATACTTTGTACTGTGTTTTGGTATTAAGATTGTTCTTGAGGAAGATTTTATTTATTTAAAAAAAAAATATATATATACAGTAGCAGATTTGACATATATGTTAAATGACTGTAGGATGTGGTCCCTTAGCACAGTGGCTGTCATTTTTGGACTCCTTCATTAAGTCTGCTTTGCATCTTTTTATTCAGGTGAAGGAAAAGTGGTTAGAAAATGAAAAGCATATGTATTTGTGAGCTGTGTGGTTCTATCTGCACCCCAAAAGGCCAGCTAAATCAGACTGCTGCTTCAAGGATAGTATATTATCAGTGCTTTATGATGAGAAAAAAATCAAATAGATGTTTAATCTGTTAGTCAACTGAATGAATTTGTGGCTGTATCTGCCACCCGAAATGGATATTTTCTACAGTCCAGGATTTGCTACTAAAAGAGCTAATAGGTGACAAAGACCAGAAAGGGCTGTATGCCATTATGGGTAATTGTCTCTCATCAATATTACATTACTTAGTTAGCCAAAGCTTGATACCAGCAGTTAAATGCACTGAGCAATGCTTTCAGTTGGTGCAGACACTCTGAAAGAAAGCCCAGCTCCCATTTAACAGCCACATTTCAATGATTTTTTTTTGGATTAGGGGGGGGAAATATAATCACAGATAATGTTTGAGTAAGCATCATGTATTTGAAAGAGAAATTAACTCTATGTATGCTATCCTGATAAAGGCACCTACAATATAGCATCTTGACAGAAACAAATGTATTTCTTGGCCTCTACATATAATGATTGTTTCCTTGTCATCGAATATCACCCTCTGATTATATAATATCCTTTATGGAAGACACACAAATCCATTCAGCAGCTACCTCCACTAATTAGTATATGACAGATGTGCTTGAGAGGAAGCAAATGAAGACCACTTTTTTTCTCCCTGGAAAGCTCATTTATTTGTGAAATGAGGATGCTACATGTATATTCAATTCTGTGTTCTGATGAACAAAAACTTAATTTGGTCTCTAGTGGACTGCTAATCATCTTCTTTTTGCATCGGCACAATCAGATGGTACTCCAAATTAGTATCATCTACTGTACGTCTAGGACATTGTAAGAAATGCTGGTTCACAACATATGCAATCGTATCCCCAGTAATGAATTAAATCTCCAAATAAGCTCTCGGTTGATCACTGAAGTCCCTCTAACTGAAAAGAATTGAATGAACTGAACAATCCCACTGCATTGACTTACAACACAATGTTAAAGACCCTCGGGGTTGGCTCCTAAAGGAATGTTTTTTGGGGCTTTATGCACCACTAGAGAAGGGTAACAACATCACACCATAAGAAATTGATACAACACCAAAGAAACTCTGCCTCCAAAAATGTTCCCTCTGGCTCTTTATGTTCTTGAAATGGCCCTTTTTCAAAATACCACTGGGCAAAACATTTCCAGAATTATTTTACTTCACTATTGTTGATGCCATCAGATCTGTCAAGCCAGGCCAGTTCTTGTGGCTAACCAAAGGCTGAAGCATGCAACACAAGAATAGGATGCAACTTAAAACACAGACAGTGAAGAGCACTTACCAATTCTAAATGATGTTTTTTAGTAAATCATACTTTAGCTTCTTAACAGCCTCATCTCATCACTTGAGAATAACAAACACAGTATATTCAAACAGCAGTGATTGTATTTTATTTATTGATGAGAGTAAATCAAAGTGTAACACCACTAAGCAATTACAATGCTGGTCTTAATGAGTGCCTCAATTTATATTGGTTGATTGCCAAAGAGAAAAGCAGTATTTTACTCTACTCCTCAATTGATCATTGAAATTAATTCCCCAAATGTGCATGATAAATAAACAATAAACTAACTTTATGATAATTTTACTAACAAAACCCATAATGCATCAGATTGTACACAGTATGATGCCCCACGCTTGTAAATTCATAACAACCATTTTCATATATGAAACAAATAATTTTTTGTCAACTGAGTAACAATTTTTGTAACTGAACATGCGGTATCATGCATCATCAGTGGATCATATGCTGGATTCCAGGTACCCACCTACTGCTGCAACACCATTGACACTGCAGCTATCAATCAGTGAACTCAAATCACCCACTGACTGCAGCACAGCAAAGTGATTGCTCGCAGTCTGAACACAGAAATGGAGGAAAGCTGAAAACAGCTGCTTACAGCAGTGTTCCTAAATTGGCAACTGCATCACTAGATTTAATAACTTCTTAGACCTTCTTGGTGACTGTATTTTGTAGAAGCTGACAGTGACAAATTTTTCTGAGTATCTGCGGAAATGCTAGAGTATACATTTTAATGTATTTTTCTGCAATTGACATGTCTGTTCTAACCAAAGCAGTTCTCAGCCATTTGCCAGCAAGAGGTGAAGTTGCACTCTCCCACCTTGTGTTGTGTGGTGGTGGGGTGCCGCAGGTGTATTTGTGATCCCCAGTGACCTTGCCACTGGTCTCAGGTGAGCTGAACATTTTTTGCCACTGTGTGAGTCCCACGCCTGGGGAGAGGATAGCAGATAATGTCAGCAACTACCCATAAGACGAACAGCAGCTAATACAAAAAAAAGTAACATGTACTGAATAAAAATAATGACTCAATCCTTAGCACTGAAGCTCAACTTCACAACACATTGTTAGATGTTGATTAAACACCCAGATAAATAAAAATTGGCAGTTATTTTTGTCTGTGAGTAACTTTGATTCAACCATTGGTTTAGAAACCAGTGTCAAGTTACTCTGGAGCCCTGAATGTAAGATAAGATAAGATAAGATAATACTTTATTGTCAGATCACTCTGAAATTTGTCTTGCGTCCCATGACGTCCAAGTTTCACACAAATAATAACAAAATGACTGTAAACTTTGCACAATAGACTATGGCAAGTTGGTACCACAGTTAAATATTGTCTGAAGCCACTATATAGCCACTAAATATTTGGAACATAAAGAAGTGTTTTGTTTCGCACTTCTCAAAAGTAGTGAGTGTGAACATTTTTCTAACATCTGTAATTGCTCCTAATGTTTGCACAGACATTTTACAAGTTTCATCATTTCCTTTCAACACCACAGAGGGCGGCACTTACCAATAAACACTTTTTAAGCCTGTCTTTTGCTCCACTGCATATGTCTACTATCAATCCACAGCTAATAATACTAATACAGCTCCAGTGCTGGGCCAGCTATCTTACTTAAGAAAGAGCAATTACCATTCATGACTTAGGCCAGCCTTTCTCAAAGTGGGTGCCGCGGCACACTGGGGTGCCGTCTGACTGCGTCAAGGGTGCCGTGAAAAAATACCTCTTCTGACATTTCATAGAATACATTCTCTTTACATATATGCAAAGGAGCTGTGTCCACCGGACGCCCTTTTAGCGCTCTGAGCGTCTACTTTCCATTCAGATCCTATGGAGCTCGGAAAAAAGCTCTCGGCGCTTCCCTGATGGTGAGTCACACCCCCTCCTCTCTCCAGTGGATCGTCCGCTCTGTTCCGACTCCGGTGCATTTTATGTATAAAAACACACTGCAGTGCACACGGTGGAAATTCTCTGATTGTTCACAACGGAGTCAGAACGGAGCGGAGACCGCTGGTGGATATTCATTTGAGCGCGTGCCTGCGCGCATGTAGACCTTTCTCTCTTCCTCTCACATTGCGGATTATTGCGTGCGTGTGTGCATATGTAGGCTACAGAGGCATCTGTGCACTTTACAGTTTGTATTATGCTCTGTTAAATACTGTAATACTGTCCCGTCTAAATAAACAGGACATTTACATTTAGGCTGTGCAGTGTCATTTTGAATTATATTTTACACAGGGGTGCCGTGAGATTTTATGCACTTTTGAAAGGTGCCCTGACTGAAAAAAGTTTGAGAAACGCTGATTTAGGCGATGGACAAAATTGGGTTGTCACTTTATCCAGTAAGAAAAGGGCCAAATTGCCAAATTTGTTTATTTACATGATGTTTACGTAACTGTAGCATGTAATCTGCCAGTAATTTTGCCCATTTACTATGTTATTATTTTGTTGCTGCCATATAGGAGAAATCATATAGAACACAATGGGATCTAATCTGGAGATAAGAGGAAAACAAATGTCTTTGTTTATGCTGCTGATATATTGATTATTCATTACTTGATAAATATAGAGTTTGGAGAGTTCTTTAACAACACAGTATGCTCTGTGTAATGAATTACATAATTACTATTGCAATGATTGAGCCAGCAGCTCTTATTTCTTCAAAGTTATCTTGTTACCCTTGATTTCCTGTAATTCCATTGACTCCACTTTGTCTGGGCTTTTCCCATGAGACACCAGCCATGAGGGATAGGGCCTAGATGACTGAAACTAAAGCTCAGGGAAGAGGGCTCGGTCCCCTGTGAACTGAACTGCTGGTGTATCAGAGTTTAAGACGGCTGTGACAGTGGGGTCTGGGAGAATGATAACACTGGGAAGCCCTCAACTGAGAGAAGGAAAGAGAGCAAGACAGACAGAGGAACTGTTGACCATATCCATCCATCAGTTTTATGTAATTACTTATTCGTTTCATTGCCATGGGCGGGCTCAAGTCTGTCCTGGCATGCACTGGGAGAGAGGCAAGGTTTAACCTTTATCACAAGGCAAAAACAAAGCAAACTGTAAAGTTAATTTGTTGAATGCACAGATGGAGTCACCTTGACATCAACCCAGACGTTATCTGCTGCATGAAATTTGAATTGGTCACATCACTCTTTGCACACCATACAGTATATATTATATATTGTGAAATAAACGGTAACATACAGAGTCTATAAGTGCATTTGTATACATATTTATAATTTTAAAATCCTCATCCACCAACACATGGTTCAGACTAACAGAATTAAACTGATGAAAAATGAAAGATTCAGTAGTTTGATCATGTAAAATGTATTCATAAACTATAAGATTTTAGTTTATTTCAGTTGATGATTACAATTACGTTTTTACAGTTTGTTTAAATTGCAGTTTCTGATCCTACATTTTGTAGTTGTATTGACCTTGAATCACTAACCTCCATCCTGTCACCCCTAATTAAGAAATGGATAGGCAAACAAAACAACAACGGCAGTCACACACATGTGCCCCATACTGCAAGGGTCGAAAGAATCCCGATGCTTAAAACCAGAATTAATGTCTCGATCTTTGCCAAAGTGGAGGCAAATTGGTTTATTTGTGATTGTTTCATTTCCGTCCTCAACTGGTCAAATTCCAAGTCAGGAAGAATGGTGTTTCTAACCCTAATGAGGAGTCTCCCATTACTTCACTGGACTGATAAAGCACTACTCTGTGACGCTCAATTTTCAGGACCCAAACCCTATCAAGGAACTATCAAGTGATAGAATAGCTGCAGGACCATTAAGTGAATGTATAATTAACGTATTATAAGGCATTTTGGAACTGGCTATCAAATCCCTCCTCCAGGCACCAATGCATCGTTCTGACCTGATTTGATTGCACAGTCACATTAATGAGCTCCATGGTGTCCCACATACAGACTCACCTCGCTTCCCAGCTGCAGCCAAGTGCAAAGGGGTATTTGGGGTAGGGGGTTGATTGTGTGTGAGACAGCGAGAGAGCAGAGCTCTAATAGATGTACGAGTGCAAGCATCACTTAAATGCCCCTACTGGTATTTAGAGGTTAATTTGTTTGTTTCTGTGATTAAGTGGCTCTCCATTAACTTTGTGTGTCGGTTAGAAGCTTAGAAAATGTTCAGTACGTTGGTTAATGCTGAATCCTGTCAGGAATATGAGTGCTGGTGTCTATTTGGTTTTAGTGGGCCCAGTGGATGGAGCTGGTGGAGAAAGAAGAAAGAAAGACGGAGTGTAGGAACAAGAATATAGGAAAAGCCTTTATTTAGAGATAATATACTATATGACCCACCCTCACAGCCTAGGAGGAGCATTGTGTGTCAAACCTCATTTTCTCTCTGTGGGTGTCATGTGTCTGTGATGGTGAGAGAACAGAAGACAAGGAGAATTTGTTTTCATGCAACATGAAATAATTTGCATAACACACGTGGAACTCATTTGCAAGTCTCCCCCCAAAGTTTGCATTGAAACAACTTTGAGAACAAACAGTCAAAGGAAGTTCAAGTCAATCATACACTGCATCACCTGGCAACTGTATAAAATATTTGATCCTACCATTCTAGTTATTTTGTTGCCAGCATATTGAGACTTTTCTCAGCATCTCACACCTTTTGAATTCACTTCTACCTATTGATCAGGGTGCTTGTTTAACACATCCGTGCGAATAGTGTGTGACCGATCGTACAACCAGAGGTCATGTCCTTAAGTTGAATGTGAAGGATAGTAGAGGGAGATTCTGTCAGGATTATGGTCTCTGTGTGCGTAAGCCCTGGGTTTAAACTTTCACTTTATCCATCTACTGTTCTCTCTCTGAATCCCTCCGCTGGCTGAAGTCAGAGAGGTTCACTGCACTGCCCCCTCCTGTATGGGAACGACTATGAATATAAATAGGTGAGCTCCTCAAGGTATTACAACTCATCCATGCTTGGCAGCTGGTCGAGAATGTCAATACCTGCATAATACAGAATTGTAATTTCTTTCAGTTTCTAAAGGTTATAATGGCTGAACTTTTCAGGTACAATTCAAATTAGATTGACACAGGATATGCCAGCATAAGGGTCAAGGATGTGACTAATCTATAGCCTAATCCATTTTAAATGTAGCACTTTATCAAATCCGGTGCTGGTACTACATATTTTAGGGAAAAATCATACCAGTTTGTTTTTGTTTTAAGAAAGTCACTCTTATGATTAATATGATTTCATACGATTACACAGTCTATGGGCTTAGAGATCATATTTATCCCATCCTCATATCTCTGTTTTTATTGCATATACAGTATTTTTTTTTAGCTATTCAAAGGAAATACAGAAGTCCTCTCAGCCTCAGGCTGTGTTCTAATAATCAATCACATGAATAACCTGAAACAGTAAAATCACTCTTTGCGTTGTTTAGCTCTCTGCATATGCAGCCCGCCAAGTCGAGTTTGTAAATGATATTACTTTCTCCTCTAACAGGTCAAAAGGCAAGAAGCACAATACGATTGCTGGGACTACCTCAAGGATCTTAAATAAATTCTGAACATGGACCACCACCATACCTGGCTTGAAACGACTAGGCAAATACTGAAATGAACACATACAGCAATATCAGGCAGAAGACAAATCCTGAGACAAATAGGAAAAGACAATGATACTGTTTTAGCAGAGTAGGCCATTAAAATTCCATTTGAGTCATAGCAGTTTGCGATAGTGAAAAACAGCAAAGCTGGGTAACGCATAAAGCCTGATGCTGGGACTGTGTGACTCAATCCTCCCCTGAATTCAAAAATGTTGCTCCTTCCTGTGATCAGTCAGCCCGGGGCAAAACTGGCACTGCTGGACTGCGCCTGAGTGAGAGAGAGGGAAAGGGAAAGGGAAAGAGAGAGAAAGAGCAAGACGGTGAGAAAAAGCAAAGGAGAGAGGGGAGAGATGTTGGTGTGTGTGTATGTGAGTTGGGCTCTAGGCCATGATACCAAACTTCCTTTGAACCAAGCAGCTGTGGGCTGCAGGACTGATATAATATTTAATGAAATAATTACATATACAGAGAAAAAAAATGCATTGGATAGGGAGTGTACCTTTCATGCTGGGGATCTGGGGAAAATGTGGTACTAATAGACATGATTTGGCTAGTTGCCCTCACCCCCCTCCCCACCTCTCTCCCTCTCTCTCTGTAAATGCACCATGCAGCCCAACTCTGATATTAAAAATTGTGCATAAATCCAGAATTTTAAGTGTTGGTAATATATGCCTGAAATCATTTTCTTTATTTCTGTGGGCAAAGGCTCATTGTCAGCAGCCTTACCGAACATCATTAAACTGTGTGTGTTTGCAGCCACATTTATATTATGGAAGACTTGACTACAGTATTCAGTTTGGTACCATATCATGTCTAAAATTAACTGATAAATCTTTATTTACTAGCTGTATTTTGCCAATAGACTAAACCTGGAATATTTATGTAATAATACAATTACTGCCATGGAAACAGAAAAGGAAATGTGTTCAAATATACAGAAAAATGTATAATTTAAACATAAAGGTCTGCTGCTTATTGTATAATATCTTATAAACAAGCACAATATAGAACATGCTATAATGCTAAATATTACTCTATAGTTTTTTTTTTCTTGTAGGATATTTGTTGTAATAGAGGTAAAGTAGGTGTTTAATTTGAAATAGATTCTCTGGGCTGCTACAACTTTCCATGTGATGTATACCAACGTGTCAACACTCTCATCATTTCTGCTTACGCCGCATCCCCTGCCAAGCAGCGCATATATCAAATCCTTACAGAAACCCATAGCTCATCTTTCCTTTAGCAAACTACAACACACTATGCACTGTTACCTGGAATTTCACATAAGATTAATCTCTTAAATCGGGAGTGTTGGACAAGTTAGAAGCTGCTGATAAATCTGTACTCCCTCAAAATGTGCTGTTTTTCCATAGCTTTCACTTTTATATAGAGAGCCTTATATTGCATCATGTTTCTTCTGATTGGAAATGCATTTACATTACTTGATCTTGCTCACTCTGGGGTGATCAATTTCAGACGATCTTACAAGAATAAATCAAACCTCACATTCTCTTTTTTCAACACAAGTGCAGCACCTTATCTGAGGTGCAGAGATTACCAGTGATTTATACATATAATAGCCATACCCACAACAAGTTTGCTCAATAACAGATAGATGGTGTTGCCTAGCAACTGCTGAGTGCCATAACAGCGACTAGTACCTGCTCCTGGAGGCAGACTCCATCTTGTAGGTTTCTCTGTCTTCTAATTGGCCAGGTGGGTAAACACTGATCCCTTGCTTCTCCATCCTCCCATTATCAGCCAGGGTCTTAAGTGACAGATAGCACCAGCATTATGCTAACCTTCTGACTGGGGGGGTGGGGGTGCAGAAATACACTGCTACTGGCATGAATTGAATTGACAATATGAAATATGGAGGACATTTACTCCCCAACTGAGAAGCCCATAAATTCACTGCCTAAAAGTATTCCATATTCCAACAATACATCAACCTGTGTTGCCCCTCATTCCCAATCAATTAGAAATTATTCAGGAGGTAAATTGCATGAAATGCGCTTGTGGCACTTCAAGCAAAGAGAAATCAACAGGCTGCAGGGCGAGGTTGGTAATTATAAGCAAGTAAACAGAGTAGCTGAGCTGGATGCAAAACATAATGTCAACTTCACACCTTGTGCCCTACTTTTGAAAGATGGACATTGTGGTTACTCTTGTGTAGCACTACAACAAAATTACTGTCCCTTGACAGATGAGAACGTATTAAAGAAGCAGGCTTAAAGGCAGTATTTCACCGCTGTCTCTGGTTGAACGTGTCAAGTCCTTTGACAAAACCAAGAGTTATTGGGAAGTACAGGTTGGAGGGGTCAGCAGTGTTGGATGGTGTGGTGCCTGCTAGCGACACTGAACACTGATGTTACAGTCCATTGAAACACCTTATTCTGTGTTTCCACTACAGTACATGGTACCAGCTTGACTCGACTCTACTCACCCTTTTTTCATTTCCATTAGGTAACAGTATCTGGAATCTGGTACCTACTACTTTTCTGGTTCAAAAACGGGTAGTTTTGGCACTATAAGGTGACATGCAAACACTGCAGACCACTGATTGGTCGAGAATCGTCACTGCGTCATTGCGTCATCAATGCGCAACATGCACAAATATCCTGCACCGCTAAAAGCTGTTTGAATTCTCGCTGTAGGGCTGTTAATATGTCAATTTATCAAGTTTTAATATTTTATCAGGTGAGAAAGTGTAACAGTTTAGATTCGCAATATGTGGTCTATTTAAACCAACTAACAGCTTTTTGGAAATTTCTGGATGTGAAGAGCCACCTATGGGACCAGCTGGCCGGCCGGGACCAGCAGGTCATCTCTGAGGCGAGCAGCTGGTCTCCTGAGATGACCGGCTGGTCAACCTCCGGTGTAATCCCGGGGAGAAAGAGATCTGATGAAGTGAACTTCAGCTCTTTGGAGATTTACCACTGGCTGATAGAATTCCTTTCAGAAGATAAATGTTGGTTTCACAGGTGGAATCTAATTTGTGGCAGCCACTAGTTTGTCTGAATGTAAAGTGAAGCTTCATGTTTGCACTGGGCAGAACAGCAGCGCTGCCTCGGGGCTCTATAAGTACAGTAATCACTACATTTCAATAAATAAATGTTTTTAAATGAACAGATCAGTCTAAATTAAATTTCATTTTATTGGGGCGGTGTTCAGCTCAGTTGGTAGAGCAGCCGCCCCATGTGTTGAGGCTACAGTCCTCACTGCAGGCGGCCGTGGTTCGAATCCCGCATCGAGCGGCCCTTTCCTGCATGTCACCCCCGCCCCCTCTCTGCCTCCCCATTTCCTCTCTCTCTCTCGACTGTGCGTTCCATTAAAAGGCAAAATAGCCCCCCCCCAAAAAAAAAAAAAACCCAAAACAAAACAACAAAACATTTTATTTTATTAAGTGGCCTCGCAATGACAGCTACTCTAAAGGCGGTACTATCCCGTAATGGAAACGACCTCCAGAATAGGGTACCAAAGCTGAGTTGAGTCGAGCTGGAACCAAATAGTGGAAACGCGGCATTAGAGTACACATCTGACATTACTGCAGGAAAAGGAGAGGTAAAAGCACTCCAAGGTGGAAGAAATGTTCAGCTGGTGTTTCTCTAAAGAAAACAAAATCCAAAAGAAAAGAAAAAAGTCACTAACATACTTCTCACTACAATACGATATAACAGGAAAAGCATCTGATGAGGCTTCATTTCAAGCCCACTCTTTCAGTTGCACATGCAGAGGAAAAGCTGGATCTAACAACAATTCTGATGAGCCAAGCAAACAGGCCCAAGCACCAGACTTTGCACACAAAACAGGAACATAGAAAATTGGCTTGGGAGATGTAAAACTTCACTGTGTATATGTCAGTTAGCGTTATTTCAGAAGTATTTGGTATGAGTTCTACAGCACACTGACAAAGCAAACAGAGAAAAAGAGAAAAGTGCTTGTGTGCAAGGCTGTAACCAGGATTTGTCAAATACCCTCCCCCCAGACACACCCACACCTTAACTGATGTCATAACTGTTGAACTGTGTGCGTTTTGTGTGCGTGTGTTGGTTAGGATGGAACAGCTGGCCTGTAATCCAAAGGTGGAGATCCTGTTCGTCCTTTTTTTCTCCTGGGCTCCTTTGAAGTGTTTTCTTCTCAGATATATGCATTTGATGGTTTCTGAAGCGTACAACTTATGTACTCAAATGAAACTCACTCAGTGTCCAAGCATTTATTCCTCGGACGCTTCATATTGGCCGCTGCATTACAGACAGCCATGGGCGTGGTAGTGGGGGGAAAAGTGGACCTGACTACCCAGGGCCCGAGTAGAGAGAGGGGCCCATGAAAATCCTGATTTTTTTTTTTTTTTTTTTTTTTTTGATGTTTTTATTTCGAATGAATTGGGCCCTCCAATTAATTGGTGTCATAATTTATTTCAAATATATTGATAACATCAAATGAGAGAATGAACTTAATGTCACAGTTCTCCCAACATATTAGACATTCTGGGGCCCCCCTCTTGGAGATGCAAAATGGTTTAGTCCGCCCAACAGCGACCGGCAACAAGTGTAAGGTCAGACAGTGCGCCCAGATCAGAGACCTGTGTGCAGGACATCATGCTGCCCAAAAAACATAAATCGGGCTATCAGAAAAAGAAAGAGAGGAAACAAAAAGAAAGACAGCAGAACGAGGGGAGGCAGCTGCTGACTGCTTTCTTTCCCAAAGGTGAACCAAGTTAGCTTGTCATGCAAAGTCCAATTAAAGTTAACATAGTCCACTCCAGACAGCTGCTGCTTATATTTGTATGCTCACGTGAAGTCTTTAGCTTAGCTAGCTGCCAACCAGGCTGCTTGCGGCTGTAAGTATAAAGACAATTACAGGCCAGCTAACGTTAGTTGTCAATATTAACCAGTTTCAGAAACAGAGAGTGGCGCAGCCGCAGCAGCTGGAGCAGCAGAAGCAGCAGTGGTCAGTCCTGGCAGCTCTTCTGAAGATGAGATTAGAGATGAGCAAAGACAAGGTGAGATCGTTGTTCAAGTATTCAAAGGCGAGCTCCCCCCTCCGACCCCCCCTTACGTTGGTATATTGGTTCGCGAGGTGGAGAGAGAGAAAGAGAGAGAGTGGTGCTGACTGGTAGAATTGCTGTCTAAATATGAGTTGTTTACCTGAAGTTTAAAGTAAGTTAGCCTTTTGGTTCAGTGTGTGTACTATAGCATTTTGTCTACTAACACAGCAGAGCTGAAAGTGAAACTCCGTGCTGAGATTTAATGAATGATCCATCTAGCAATATTGCTGCTGCATATATCAACATGTAAATAACATACCAATATCACTGTAGGCTCAAGTGCACACTAGTAATATATTAATTGAGCAATAACGCAATTTATTATTTTTGTCTGGTAAAAAGCCTTAGCATTGCGGTGCAGTGCTGTGCTTAAAAGCTATTGTCAATGTTCAATAAATTCATGATGTTACCAAAGCCAATGAATAATCATGTTAAATAACTGTGATCTCACTATCAATCAAAAATGATTGTGATTCTGATTTTTGCCACAGATAGATAGATAGAGAGAGAAAGAGATAGGTCTGGGTGGTGAGAACATAGAAAAACAATTAGCTATTCTTCTCAATCTGGCTGAAAAATGGCTTAAAACATTTTTGCCTCTGCAACTTATTGAGCATGATGAATACTGTGTGTGATAGCAAATAATTAGGCTAGTCTATGCATCTATTGTAGGAAAGCATATCTGATGTTTACCTCACATTCAGACCTGCAAACTCCAGAGAGTAAAAAAGGTGACAAGGTCCGAAAAACCAAACCAACCCCCCCCCGGGAGAAAATTTTTGTGATTTTGATATGCAAGTTATGCTTTTTGGAGCATTCCCAGTTAAACAGAGAGCAAATCTCTCATTAAAAAGACAGCTTTGAGAGAATAAGTACACCTCAATCAGGTGGGGTCAGCTGCAGAAAATGTTCACATTATTTGCCAAAATAATTATTATATCAGTTTGTACCCCTCTATTACACCGCTACACCAGAACAGACATGACCTGTGGCTTCAAGCTTTCTATGATTATATGTAGCCTACTGTTTACAGCTGAGAATATCAGGTATTGTCCCCCCTCCATTAAATACAGTGCTGTGAAAAAGTATTTGCCCCCTTCCTGATTTCTTACTTTTTTGCAGATTTGTCACACAATGTTTTTATTTATTTGTATAATATTTTGATGGGGCAGGCATCTTGGGAAGGTTTTCACCACTGTTCCAAGCTTTCTCCATTAGTGGATAAAGGATCTCACCATGGATCACTGGAGCCTGGATGTGAAGAGTGAAATTGAACCAGCTTTCCAAAAAAAATAAAAAGGTTTATCAAAGTTAGTTCATGATTTAACAAGAGGGGGCAATTACTTTTTCACATAGGATCAGGTAGGTTTGCATAGCTTTTTCCCCTTAATAAATGAAATCATAATTTAAAAAGTGCATTTTATATTTACTTCGGTCATCTTTGTCTAGGCTATTAAAAGTTGTTTGATGATATAAATAACAAGTTTGAGTAAGAAATCAGGAAGGGGGAAATACTTTTTCACAGAACCGGTCTGACAGAACACCAGCGGTAGAAGCAGGTCCATGGAGCTGTGCACCGCGAACGTGCATGAAAAAACAAGCACACCGAATGTGCGGCGCGCCGCGTGCATAACTCGCGCCTACATTGAAAGTATGTAGGGCTGGGCGATATGAGAAAAAATCCTATCACGATAATTTTTTTCATATCAGTCAATATCGATATATATCACAATAGGACTCAAGTCACTGTTTTTGTCAAGCCTAAATGTTCCATCATACTCACAAGTGAGATTTGAAGATATCAGAAGGTTATTTCTGATTTAAATATTTATTTTTCGTCAAAAATTGAACATTTCAGATGTAATGATTAACATATAAAAGCAATGAGTAGCCTAATAACAGTTTCAGATAAATAAAACTGGTATTATATACAGTTAGTTTCAACCAAATAATTTGATTGGGCAAGAGACATACATGAGTGCTGATGTACAGTACAACAGCACTGGGTCTTTTTACAGACATTATCACTCCGCTGTTCAGGCGTTCTTTAACATTACATCAGACAGGAGTTAGGTCAGACTAGAGCCAGGCTCCCCAGGAGCTGCCCCATCGCTCTGCTGCTGCTGCTACAGTTATAAACGGACGTGAAAATTAAAACCCGGACCTGACGTGGCCCGTCTAATTAGCGATCATTCTCAGCCTAAACCCGGCTGAAAAAGAAAAAGGAAGAGAAATCGCCGCGGTTAGCGCTTGCTTTGCAAGTGGCCAGTGTATAGGTCAGCACAGCAGAACAGTGTCGCTCTGGTGTGAGCAGCAGCAGCAGCAGCAGCAGCAGCAGAGCGGCCACGCCGTGACTGCGCTCCCTTTGATGTGTGACGGCGGCCGGAGCTCGACCCGCTCCGACTGCCTGGTGTCTCCGTGGTTAAAGTTTAGTGTTGTTTACGGTACTATATTAGAGTTCCATCAATCTGGGTTAATGTAAACATGACGTACCACGTCTTTTCGCGTTCACTTGTCCTAGTTCTCCTCCATTTTTTCTTTCGAGGCAACACTCATTCTCTCTCTCTTTTTTACTGGCGATGCCCCGCTGCTGACGCCAGGCTGCAGCAGCCCAAACATTACCACGTGTTGTTGTGCTGTGTACAGTCTTCCTGTGCTGTGTCAATCTAACCTGGTTAACCAGCCCTAAAAGTAGGCTACGTGAGCAAAAGACGCTACAGCTGAATGGCCCCGATGCACACACACAAACACGCTTTATCCAAGGCGCCTGTCATCATAGTTTTTTGCGCTCCACAGATACATCAGATAACTTCCCACGTGTCGTTTCAAAATAAAAGCTGTCCGATATGATTATCAAGACTCTATCACTCCCCCGCCCACCCCCCCCCCCCCCCCCCCCCCCCCAATTTTGAAAAACTCCCCGGTTCTGCACGATTCACGTAAACGACCCAGTTCACCAGGAGAACGGCGATTATAGCCGAAAGGCGACTAGTTTGCAGGTATGCACATTTGTTTTTTAATGAAAATATCTTGATTTGATTCTGAGTGTACAGTTGTCTCTTGTTCTCCTGTTCAAGAATGAATGTTTTACATCAAAATTTGCACGAGTAGCATGGATCAAAATGTTAGTACACAAACCAGATGTAGCCTAATGTTTTAGGTATTTGAGCACAAGTAGGCCAAATGCATCAATTCAGAACCACTCATCAATATAATCTGATCTGATTGTAGTTGATTGTAGTAGATTGTATAAATACACCCCCCCCCCCCCCCTTTTTTTTTTCTCTCACGCGCCTCGCGGGCATGGATAGGGGCCCACTGACATTGAGAGTGTACAGGGCCCAGAATTTGGTGCTACACCCCTGCAGACAGCTGTTGTAGACAGCTGTGGACAGCTGTAGTCACAGTAATTATTACAATGTTTGCATTCATGGTTTTTCGCACATCTATTTTTCTCCTCACTCGTCATTGTTTTAATATAACATTAATTTATGAGAGAGAGAGAGACAGATAGATGCACATTATTGGTAAGGACAAATTAGATGTTGATTTTGTAAACAGTGACAGCAGTTGGATAAACATTAAGCACCATATATGGAAGAAATGACTTTGGTGTCGTCTATGGTAGCTACGGCCCTGCTTGTGTGTATGTGTGGCAGATAATGGTATGTGTATGACTTGACAAACAGCTTGTCAAGAATGATGGCAAAACATACAGTACCTGTTGTGCCCCATCAAATCAAGAGTAGAGTAACTGACAGTGTCACAATTTTTAGAGTTTTAGGTGCATCAACATTTGTTTATTTGTTTGCCAAATTACCAAGGTAATTGTTTGCGGTTAGTAAATGTGCTTCGATATCTGTACGCTTGGCCTAAGATTGTGTTGAGGTAGGTAGGAAAATTCTACCCTGTCATTTTGATTGAGGATTGTGTCTTATGGTATTCAGAACGACTGACATGGTGATGAATCAGCCAACCAATAAACAATATTGTGTTAGCTGACTATGCCTGTCATGATCCAGCCCAGTATGTTGTAGCTTGAAGGTGGTTGAGCAATGACTGTATTTGCAGATAGTAAACAATGTCAGAAGCCATCAATTTGACATTTATTACTATTAGCAGATAACTAATATTCATCCCTAAACAGAATTTCAGATTTGAATGTAAAGATTTAAAGAATGGAAAAATACATTTTAAGTCTGGTTTTCAGATCAAGCTAAGTACTTACTAATTTGTTTAACAGCGCAGCTGGAGCCCTATAAAACAGTTGTTGTTGTTATCGAAAAAGAGAGATTTGTCAAATATCCATACCATTTGGATAATCTTTTTGTTGCACTTGTTGCAGTTTTTACAATTTAGTGAGAATGTTTATTCTCATTTTAGTGAGCAAACTTTTTACACATTCGCCATTGTGATGAGCTGCTGTTTTAATGTCTCTCATGGCCACCTTGAAAAGGTGTGTCACCTCACTACTTATCAATACTCACATCACTGCCTAATTAGCCACAATTACGTCTGGAATGAGCTACAAATAGGAGGGCAAAATAGAACACTTAATTATCTTTCTCTTCAAGCTGTTCTCAGCCCCAGAAATAAAATGCAATGCTAATTAGCTGCTCCTTAAAATAGCCAGCATTTTGGATTACCTTTTATCAACAGGTACTGGAAAACAGTCTCAGTTGCCAGACAATATACATATTGAGTATGAGGTCTGAGTGTGTTGTACTGTGCATTGTTGATGTGGTTAACACAAGTTCAGATTCCCTACATTCCCTCACTCCCTCATCAAATGAAACCTCCATTTAATCAATAATTCAAAGTGCTTATGAAGAAGTGCTAGATTCTCACACTGAGATGCTGAGCCACTTATTGGTTGAAATCACCACCCTCAGTTAAAGGTTTTGCCAAAATACATGTTAGTATAAAGATGTGTTTTGTTTATTTGTTTATTATTAAGATCCCCATTAGCTGCAGCAAAGCCACAGTATTCTTCCTGGGGTCCAACAGTATCAAATATACAGTTGAAAACACAAAACATAAACATTATAAAAATTTAAAACAAAAAAACAAGTGAGCGATATGCTTAACCTAACAAAATTGATTACTGGCACCTACTAAGCACATTCCCAATGATCACATTTTTGTGAATCCATGTAAACAGGCTAATTCTCATACATAGACCTATTTGTGGAAATATGTAAATTTCTCTGTAGCTACAGTATGTGTGCAGAAACGAGCATTTACTGTATGGTATGCATTCTGCTCCCTTACTCAACCATGTAAGAGATACAAGTTACTAAGCTGCAGTATGTATATTTGGCAAATTATGACTCACTAACGTCACAACATCCTATGGAAAAGCATGACATTTACCTCCAGTCAGTCTTCTTTCATATCTGCTACACATGCAGTAATTGCCTTGGAAGGCCTTCAAGGCTGTTATAGCCTTGCTGATTCTCACCGTGTTGAAGTCTCTGTCCACATACATGATCGGTCATGTCTCACCATTTATCATTGGCCCTGTGGCATGCATCAGTGTAAGTGAGAAGAACTTAGATAGCCATGTGTTTCTGCAAAGTCAAGAAAGAGTTGGTGACCATCTCAGGAAACTGGGAGGGGAGTAAATTCATTTGCTGTGGTGCTGATGATAACACAGGTCATCTGTACACACAGACTAGATGGCAGTCCCTCCAGGAGAGAAGAGCAGGGGAGGGGAAAGGCGGAGAAATGGAGCATGGGAAAAAGGGGGGGATAGGGGGGGCGCACCGAGGCCCCTCTCACACTGAGCTGGGAGGCAAGGAGGAGAAAAAAACCATAGTGGCTGATAAAAGAGCCATTCAGCTGAGAACACCAAAGACCTAATCACCAAAAACAGCCTTGAGGTTGAGCCAGATCCCAGAGGACTGAAAAATGGGGAGATAGAAGGATTTCGGACCCCCCTCATTAATAGCTCTTAATTATTTATTTGTCCACATGACATATTTCAAAAGATCTTGGAATCTAAATACATTAAGATTTGTCAGTGTGGGAAAATGTGAAAGAAGAGGTTTGAAGAAGGAGTAAAAAAGAGAGCAAAAAGAAAGGCGAGGGAAAGGAACTTGAGGAACAAGTTGAATGTAGTAGGGATTAGATAATGCCTGTAGACATGTCATGAGTTGCAACACTGCTGCAACTTTTGTGGCGCAACAAAGTGTGTTTACATTTTAAATCAAATCCAGATGGAAATGGGGTTTTTAGCCTTCAGTGTTGTTAGCCCCTTTTGAGCAGCTTTAACTCTTCACATTTGACTGCTTCTCAAGCAACAACCTGGAACAGGCTTTTCAGAGCATTTTTGTTGCTAGTTGTGGATTTCAATTGTGCTTTAACCTTCATATATTATTCCTCTCCCTCAGAATAGGTCTGTATTGGAAACATTTTCCTTGCTCAATCACAGGCTGTTTTCCGTTATATTAACTGGTGGTTTTATCTGTCTGTGATTAAAAGTTGTGTTGTAAGACTAATCAATACAAACAACAAGCAATACATTTTAAAATCACTTTATATAGTGCTCCATTAGGAACACCTGTTCACTTGCTTATCCATGTGATTATATAAGCGGCCAATCATATGGCAGCAGTGTAATACAAAGAATTATACAGATACAGGTCAGCAGTCTTGGTTAAAGTTCACATAACATTAAAGTGGGGAAAAAAGATGTCATCTCTGAAATGATTGTGTGTGCCAGTCTGTAGAGTTTCCTCAGAATGGAAAGGAAAAAGACAAAACATCTATCTTTATGACTGTAGTGGGCTAAAGTGGTGGCCACAATGTGCAGTCTCCTAATGGCTGCTTCCAGCATGATAATGTACAAAGCAAGACTTATCTCAAACTGGTTTCATGAACATGGCAGTGCCCTGTTGGCCCCTCCTGTCACCTGATCTGAATCCATTCAAACACTTTAGGGATGTGGTGGAACAGGAGATGAGCATGACGATTCTGCAGAAATGATGTGATGCAAATTCACTGCAGCGAAACTAGACGGTCATTTGAGAAATGCTGTGATCTTGTCCCTCCCATAGACACTCAGCGCTTCTAGGAGGGAATGGAGCAGTGGGTGGGTCTGGACGCTGGGCTTCTGCATGATGATTGGAGGGTCTGTGTAAAGGCTGAATCCCTGTTTGATTGACAACGATTTTGAAACATACACAGACAAAGAGGATTGTCGAGTTCAGTCCCATTCCCATTGTGGATTTTGCAAGTGAAGTTGAGAGACAAACTGCAGCTCATTTCTTAGTATTTGTACATATCACACACCTATCACACACACACAATTATAGCATTTCCCTGTTTCAGTTTAACATAATTCTTGCATTTCCTTGTTCAAGTTTAACTCATTGGCTGCCATTGACGTCTATAGACGTCAATCTAATTACAACCGTTCACTGCCATTGATGTCGATAGACGTCAATTGCGTTTTTCAACGGGGGGGGGGGGGGCTTGTCCATCAATATCTTTACCTTTTACTGCTAGAAGGGCGGATCGCTTTGATCGCCGGCGGAAAGGTAAAAAAAACAAAAACTCCACATCACACTTGACTACATCTAAAAGAGATGTATTTTTATGGTAATTCTATATATTTCTATAATTTACAGGTCGTGGATCGAGCAGTGGTCGACCATGGGGCAGAGGTCATGTGACAGCTACAAACGTACAAAAAAGTTAATGCATTTTTACTGATATTTGTAAATAAATTATTATTTTGCCATCAAAAGTCCTTTCTCAGTGTTGTTTTTGTTATTTTATAGAAGGAGAACACTGTTCAGATATGTGAGGTGTCACTAAAGCAAAAAAATATCAACGTCAAAGTCACTGTTCTGCTTGACACGTTTCTTTCCACAAAAAGCTTGTTTTCTCAGTGTTTTGGTCAAAAACTGGTGTTTTTGGCAAAACCAGCCTATGTTCTACTGCTGTCTACAAAAGAAGTCTACTCTTTCTCTTGGTAGTTTCGGTATTTACATAGGCAGAGAACACAATATTCTGTGGGTCTTATAAGATCGTTCAAAATGCTCTAAAATGACTGGCAGTATGGGGCTCTCTGCTCTGAAAATGGCTGGCAGCCAATGAGTTAATATAGTTTCGTCAGTTCGTTCATACTGTAATCTGGGTGGGGGGATATATATTTTGCTCTCATTTTTCATGAGCTGAACTCAAAGATCTGAAACTGTACACAAAAGGTCTATTTCTCTCAAATATTGTTTGCCTCTCCTTTGCCAAGATAATCCATCCACCTCACAGGTGTGGCAAATCAAGATACTGATTAGACAGCATGATTATTGCACAGGTGTGCATTAGGCTGGCCACAATAAAAGGCCACTCTAAAATGTGCAGTTTCATCACACAGCACAATGCCACAGATGTCGCAAGTTTTGAGGGAGTGTGCATTTGGCATGCTGACTGCAGGAATGTCCACCAGAGCTGTTGCCCGTGAACTGAATGTTCATTTCTCTAATAAGCCGTCTCATAAGCCGTCTCCAAAGGCTTTTCAGAGAATTTGGCAATACATCCAACCAGCCTCACAACCGCAGACCACGTGTAACTTCCCCAGCCCAGAACCTCCACATCCAGCATGTTCACCTCCAAGATCGTTTGAGACCAGCCACCCGGACAGCTGTTGCAACAATCGGTTTGCATAACCAAAGAATTTCTGCACAAACTGTCAGAAACCGTTTCAGGGAAGCTCATCCGCATGCTCGTCATCCTCATCTGGTTCTCGACCTGACTGCTGTTCGTTGTTGTAACCGACTTGAGTGGGCAAATGCTCACATTAGATGGCGTCTGGCACTTTGGAGAGGCATTCTCTTTATGGATGAATCCCGGTTTTCACTGTTCAGGGCAGATGGTAGACAGTGTGTATGGCGTCGTGTGGGTGAGTGGTTTGCTGATGTCAACGTTGTGGGTCGAGTGGCTCATGGTGGCGATGGGGTTATGGTATGGGCAGGCGTATGTTATGGACAACAAACACAAGTGCATTTTATTGATGGCATTTTGAATGCACAGAGATACCATGACGAGATTCTGAGGCCTATTGCCATTCATCCACGACCATCACCTTATGTTACAGCATGATAATGCACGGCCCCATGTTGCAAGGATCTGTAAGCAATTCCTGGAAGCTGAAAACATCCCAGTTTTGCATTGCTAGCATACTCACCGGACATGCCACCCATTGAGCATCTTTGGGGATGCTCTGGATCAGCGTATACAACAGTGTGTTCCAGTTCCTGCCAATATCCAGCAACTTCGCACAGCTATTGATAAGGAGTGGACCAACACTCCACAGGCCAGAATCGACAACCTGATCAACTCAATGCGAATGAGATGTTTTGCACTGCATGAGTCAAATGGTGGTCACACCAGATACTGACTGGTTTTCTGACCCCCTCGGACCCTCCCCCAATACAGTAAAACTGCACATTTTAGAGTGGCCTTTTATTATGGCCAGCCTAAGGAACACCTGTGCAAGATTCATGCTGTCTAATCAGCATATTTATATGCCACACCTGTAAGGTGGATGGTTTATCTTGGCAAAGGAGAAGTGCACTAACACTACATTTAGCCAGATTTGTGAACAATATTTGAGAGAAATAGACCTTTTCTGTACATAGAAAAGGTTTTAGATCTTTGAGTTCAGCTCATGAAAAATGGGAGCAAAAACAAAAGTGTTGCATTTATATTTTTTGTTCAGTGTGTAAATGGACAAATTTTGTATTGCTGTCGCCTGAAAATGAGGTTCCCCTCTTTGAAAGACCAGCATGTCAACATCGAGCAGAATCTCAGAGGAGTGTTCGCAACATTGTGCAGAATCCATACCACAAAGAACTGAGACTTTTGAGAGCAAACGTGGGGTGTCCCTCACAAAGTGCTCAGTGACTATATGTTGGAATAAGCCGTGTCGGTACATTTCAGAGGGAAGTATGGTGTGTCTTATTCCAGCTACTCATGACCTAACAGAGGTGTTTTTATTCACATATGGATATACCTAGGAGTAAGGTTACATTTAAATTTGCCACCCAGATATTTTTACGCATTGCCTGTGAAACATGATGTTTCACAGGTTTATTAAAAATTATCATAGCACATATTTGCAATGAATTTCTGATTACTTCAACTCAATACTACTGAAAAATGATTCTGTATATTGATGATCTCAGACCAGGACACACATGGACCATGAACCGTGTATCCTGGGAGTTTCATTCTAAATGATTATGCCTCATTAAAGTTCTTCTGCCTCTCAGCTTGTAGGCAAGTAAATCAGTGAAATCACCTGGGCCGCTGACTGTAAATGTAACGCCTAAAGGGTTGTGTGTTAAATGCTTGGAGAAAACATGAAAGGTTTAAAGGCTTTCCACAGCAGCAAAAGGCTGCAAGCACTGGGAAAAATATGGGAATGGAATAGTATGTGACTGATACTTGGTAGCAGGGGTTAAGGGCGCTAAATAATCCAAGATTCGGTACTTAGAAATTGTAACCATAGTTCTATGAAGACAGGCTTTGGGCTCATGTTTGCAAATGGAATGTTTCATGCGCATGAAAAGCCAATCATGGAAAGATTTCATCTCTCCTAATGTAAAGGCGGTGATTCTCTCTGATATTTATCCATTATGTTTGCAGCAAATAATGGAAAGGCAGAAAAGCTCGTTAAAGGGTCTCTCTCTGTATGTGGAACTAGGGTTATAATGCATAATGGTTGCTCTATTTCACACAAGCTTTGGCCTTTAATGAGGTTGTTTTGGCACAGGGAGCGAAGCTTGATAACGCTTTTTTTTTTTTTTTTTTTGCAAAGCACTCAGTAAGTCTCTATTAGACTCTTCATGAGCTTCAATTTAGTTCCACTTTTGGGTCAAATTGTCAAGTTTGTACACAAGGGAAATGAAGCCAAACTCATTGAACCTCACATTCATTTTGTTTTTACGTATACACATACACACACACACTACTACTATACAATATAAGGTAGCTATATAATAAATAGTAATAAATACTATAGTTCTTATGGTAAAGTGCTACATCTAGTCCTCTGTCTATTCTTATGAAAAAAAAGTAAAGGCGGGTTCTTACTCGGTGTCATGGTCTGTGTTAGACCATAGGTTAAATTTATGCCGGAATATCCTTTTGAGGGCTGTCATGATATCAGATTTTCACTACTAGTTATCACCACCAAGACTTCACAACAAACAATATTACTGCAATATCTTTATCTATAGAAAACTTAAAGCAGAAGTAAGTGATATATTTGTGTTAATATAAGTCTTAAATAGTTATATCTTCCGACAGCAATCACTTACATAGAGTGTTTGGACCGAAACACGGGTCTGTCAGTCACTCTGCTCTGCTCTGAGCCGAGGAGAAAACATTTATCGTATCCTACAGTTTTTATCCAATGAGGAGAGAGAACGGCATGCAGGGCTGTGTGTGCAGCCAAGGGACGCCGTGAATGTGGTGACGTAGGGACGAGGACTGTTATGGTGCGTTCAAGGAAACTCGTAACTCGTGTTTTTCCGACCTGTGAAGTCGTAGGCTACCAGTTCGATCTGGTACGAGTTCACGGGTCAGAAGTTACGAGTGGCCGTTATAGTGACTTTCACAGGTAAAACAGGTTGGAAAAACACGAGTGGGTTGCCTGGAACGCTACAAAGTCGTAAGTTGTGACTTGAAGCTGTAATTTACGGTTTCAAAAGCCTGCCTGGAACGCAGCATTAGCCAAAACGACCGGATCGCTTACTTCTGCTTTAAATATATTGTTCAAATTAATCTTTAACTTATATGTGTAATTTTTTTTGCACAAAAAGAACAATTAAACTTAATGAATAATATAAAGGAAGTTGGACTGTTGACTCACATCAAGAAGGTCTTTCTGTGTGGAGGTTGCATGTTCTTCCTGTGCCTGCATGGGTTCCCTCCAGGAACTCTGGCTTCCTCCCACAGTCCCAGCACATACACATCAGAGTAATTGGCGAGTAATTGGTACCTACTGTATAATTGTGAGTTTGATCATATGTCTCTATGGCGATCTGTACAGAAAAGTTTTACCCCAACCTTGCCCAGCGCCACTTGGGATTGACTCCAGCCCCCCATGCTAACCTATGAGGATAAGCAATATGGATGATGGTTGGATGGTAAAAAGGCAACTACATGAACTGAAAGAAAAGAGTACTGATACAATATCTTATGATGATCATAAATTCTGTGATACCATAATATATTGTAACAATTGAAATAGTCATCAGTATAATGATCATAACATTGAACATTGTTACGTGATGCGATGAGCATTTTAGCCTGCAGGGGTCACTATAAAGTGTTTTTATGTCACCGTCTTGATTAAAATAATATGCTCACCTGCTATGAGCATTCTCCACTGGTAATTGTGTTCGCTGCATGTTCACATGGCCTTCATTCGTCAATTTGTGTGTTTTTCACTTGTTAGAACAGAAGCACGAATTGTCTCAGGTCGCTGTCTCTCTGGGCTGTGAATGATTTATTCGCCTCCCAAATGCCTGAACTATGACAACGTGTCAATTAAAGTCAGCATCACGGCGGCTGACACATGACACTTTTCATTTCTTTCACTGCCATGCAGGGGCACCTCTTCATATTTAATCACCGTTGTCCATGGGAAACTTGAAATGTTTTTTTAATTTTACTCTGCTATTAAACAGAATGCCATTTTGCCTTGCTCACACAGATGTCCTTTATAAAGCCTATTTTGTCCCTTGAATCAAACTATCTGTATTTCATTACAGCTGACTCTTTGAAGGTATTTGTGTTTTACATTTTACATGGACAGGAAGCAATAGCAATGGCTCATTTCCTCACTGTCCTCTTCCAGTGATGTTGGGGATAAGCTTATGTTTACAGCATGCTCATAAGAGGATAATACATGCATATTAGACCTGAGTCTTTTATGTGATGAACAATATGAGATACAGGCCTCTAACGAGATTGTATATCATCAAAGCAGAAGGTTTACAATGATGTTTTTTTCAGGGCACTTAACAATGTTCGTCAGTGCATATGAAATGCAGGCAGCATTGATTGCAGATGATTAATTTTCTTTCAGGCCAAAACATATTTGACAAAACATGCAAAATGAAGCATAGCAGATGCGTCACATTTACTGTCTTTCAGGCCACAAGGAAAACTGTCCTCTCTGCCCACACAGTAAAAACTGAGGTTGACCAATTCACCACCAGTTTACACAGTGACATAGTTCATTGTCAAGGGTAACCTCTGTCAACTGCACCTACATTGAATTATGCGGGAAGTAGGCAGGGGATCATTATGTGACATCTGCAGTGCCACCAAGTGCTGGCAAAATTATAGCCTGGAGTACTGTGTGATTGGCACTTAATGAGCAAATGTGAGTGACAATGAGCTTTAGCCTGGGGGCAACAACAGCATGGGGCGGTGGTAGGTCATGAATCTGGAATAATGAAACAGTAAACGGTCTCCATCACTAGTATTGATTTTCCTTAGCCATGGTCTGTGTTTTATGTTCATGATCTTCCACCAACTAGCCACTCACACATAAAGCAAGAAGCACTTATAGGCACTATATGCATGTAGTAAAAGAAGAAAGGCATACTGGGATGAATGACCTATATTCTTACCCCAATGGAACCTTTGAGTGCATATTTCATATAATGGCTGAACAGACTTTATTAAACTGTGCTCATTTCATATGTAGCTTTATAGGATCTAGCGCTTTGCAAAGTCCTGATAGAGGTTTTCTGCCATCGTTTCTAAATGGACAGAAAAGGAATAGGTTTGCAGAAATTATGCCTTAGCAGAGGACTTGCACTTGACTCCTGCTCTGTTGTCTTATCAAGTCTTTCATTAGCATGCTGCTGCTAGAGCGCCTCATAGCTGGTAATTCACAGGAAGCTCCCCCACCCGCTGAGGCCTTCTCCTCCCCATCCCCAGCCATTATGCAATTCCTCATGGCTGTGTGACTCTTCTCCACACCCACCTGTCTACCATTCTACCTCCCATCCTATCTGCCACTCACATTTTCTTCAACAACCGCCTCCTCTCTTCACAGCTACTCTTAGTTTTCAATTTATGTCTCCATTTGGTCTCAGCCTCTGAGCATGAGGATGGATGTTTACAGTAACGGAGCTGCCAGATTTTGATTTTATGTTTCATCATCAAATTAGCAGTGTGCCACATTTGAATGATCTATTTTTTCACTAAGTGATGTTAACAGGGTGATATGATATTCTTACCAATACATTAAGGTTATGTATGCATCATTACAAAGCTTTGAATAAGTGTAAAAGCAGCTGCCTGCCGGGGAAAGATGGAGATTTACTCTTGCTTCTCAAATGTGTGTTTCATTAACATGAAAAATATCCCAGTGTAAGACAACAGGATGCCACTGAATTAATCAAGTGGTAACTTCTCATAGGACTTAAAAAAGCTCAATATATGGTGCAGTTGTTAAAATGCATAACACAGCTTGTAAAATCGCGTGAATTAACACATTTTGTAATTGTCCTGAATATCACATATGTAAGACATCTGGATACACATGGTCATTAAAACAATTCTTAAAACAGTTCTAGGTTTGAACCAGTTAAAATACATAGGGCTAGTTTAGAGACAAATGGCACTGAGCATCTGTGCCTTTTTATCAGAGCAGGCCAATCAGAGAGAAATGTATTCTAACATTTATTCACAATAATATGTAATAATCCTCATATTATGCTTTAAATTCTTAAAACATATAAATCACGTTACCTTTCCTTCTGGTGAAAAACTATCTTTAGTTTATTACATTACAGATGGGACACATCTGTTAGGGAATATTCTTTTTAGTGAAAAATATCAAACAATCATAAATAAGGTAATTATAAATCATCAAGTCCAACAGTGTACAGTAAGTTAAGGAATGAACAACACCTTGCGACCCTGCTCACATAACATTTCTTGTATTTTTCAGGCTCTATTTTTCTCTTGCAGGATATATCCTCAAACAGAAATAAAATCTAACTGGCAATGTGTTTTTGAGTCAGATTGAACCACTTTAGACTCAAACCTGAGCAACACTGTGCCACCTTTATGTCATCAAACAGTACTGCTAGCCTTGTGGCATAGAGTTAGGTGTGGCAGACCTTGGTGCTTTTCAAGACGAACTGAAGAGAAAAATAACAACATGCTCACTTTTTCTGGTTTTAGTTGTGAATGTTGAAGTGGGAGAATGTGCCCAATGGATATCATATAAATTGGACTGGTTAACATTACCACAATATATCCTCTAACCTAATAAGTAAATGATGACAACACATCTGTTAGGCTACAAAGCTAAGGTTACGTAAATAATGTGAGCTTATATCATCAAGGAATCACACAGCATTTCAACATGAGAACTTTCTTTTGTCCTTTTGGGGCATCAACTCAACATTGTTTTGTACTTGTAATACTCTTCTTGATTCGAATGTGAAATTGAGTGTGTCCCCTGAGATTAGAGGGTTAAGAGATTTTGTCCTCCACAGACATAAGGGGGTGATTTCAACATTGTAAATGGTATTCATTATTCCTGTTCTGTTCAGATCACACGTGTGTAATTTCCCTTCCCTCCTCTGGTTTTTATTAAACCCCAGAATATCTCTGTGGCTGGTCCACCACTAATTAAGGTCTCTTTTTAACAGACACCTTGTATTTAAAAGTAGATGGTACATATTCATGTGAATCTTGTCGCCTTAGTGCACTTTTCTTGAAAGTAATGGCAGCACAGAAAAGTTTTTTTTTTTTTGCTAACCTAAGTGTTAGGCAGCCTTTACACTGACATACAATCTGACATTGAAAACCTGCTATAAAAGACTAATAACAGAAGAAGTTAGGATGAGTTATAATAATAATAATAATAATAATAATAATAATAATAATAATAATAATAATAATAATAATAATAATTATTATTATTATTATTATTATTATTTGTTTATATAGCACTTTTCGCATCACATGTCACGTCACAAAGTGCTTCACAAAACATAAAAAAAACAAAACTAGGGTGTCTGCTAGGGTTCTGCAGCTTATCAAATACAGTTGAAAACAATGTTAATGAGGAGTATGTCTTGTTGTTTGTCCACTTAATTACATTTATTAAATGATTTTTTAGAAAGTAGTATGTAATGTATATTAGTGGCAATGCAGTTCTCTATGCCATTCAACCTGTAATGTAAATGTTGTTTCACAATGTTATGGATTCATTTAACATCTCAGAATGGATCTCCATTGTTTATGATTTTCTGGTGTGGTAAAAATGTGGGCAAACATGGGAAAACTTATGGCTTAGTGTTTCCACTACACCGAACCATACTGTATGTTGAAAAAAAGAAGAAGCTTGATTTACAGGAACACAAACTCACAGGCAGGGAGGCAAAGTCATGCAGTAGGGGCTGCTGCAAGACTGGGGCATTTGTGATTGATACAAGCACATGGTTCTGCATTACAGGAGTACTTTGAAGGTGCAACAAGGGAGCGTCCCATGACACTTGTATGGTAATAACAGATGTATTGAGCAATGGTACTAAATATGATATAAAGCAGTCTGAATCCTGACTTACACCCAGTGCACAAAGTAACAGTAAGTGTTGTTTTCCCATCCATATGGTATAAATGGCAAAAGCACACTTGCAGCCATCTTAATGATTATGGGCGAGTTTGTCTTAAAGGGCATTTCCAGTCGTAATCAATGTTTACCTCAGATATCAAGTCACCTATGATCAGTTCATTTCATACCATCCATACTCCCAACTGCAGTGTGTGGATGTTTAAAATCGTTTTTGTTTCGGACTTACCGCGGCTTCGGCATTGTTCCTTTCCGGGTCAGAGAACATAACAGAGGGACTCTCATAGATATGAGGGACTCTGAGGCGTTTGGCAATGCAGTTCTCTATGCCATTCAACCTGTAATGTAAATGTTGTTTCACAATGTTATGGATTCATTTAACATCTCAGAATGGATCTCCATTGTTTATGATTTTCTGGTGTGGTAAAAATGTGGGCAAACATGGGAAAACTTATGGCTTAGTGTTTCCACTACACCGAACCATACTGTATGTTGAAAAAAAGAAGAAGCTTGATTTACATTGTCTGCAGTTTAATAATAAACAATGAAAATTAAATGTTGCAAGATATTAAATTGTGTAATAGATTTGCACATACTGTAGATATTACTGAATAGTAAAAGGTAAAGGTACATTTAAGCAATTAAGACATCGTTCTAACTAATAGTCGGAATGAAAACTATAGTTTAATATCATTATGATTTTCTAATAAAATGTGGTCATGTTACAAAAGGAGAACAACTTATTATAATTCATCCTGAGGCAACATGCATATCTCTACTAAATGTCATAACAATCCATTCAATCGCTGCTCAAGTGGCTGTACACAATATTTTACAATAACAATGTGTGTCATGCGACAATGTGAAAACAATATGACATTGTGAAAGGGGCCACTTGTAATGATGGCCCCACAGAGAATCATCACCAAATCCACAGCTTCCCTCGTCTTTATAGAGCATTATAGTGAGTTTTGGTTCAGTGTTTAGCTGTCCGGTCTGTAACTTTACCATTTCAGTTCACTCTCACCACTCTCATAGTGTCATTTTCCACTGCAGCAAATGGTGAAGAAGCTCTAAAAACCCACTCTACATAATCTGCTCAACACCTTTTGGCAGTCAGAGCCAGATATTTCCCTGAGTGTAGTTAAAAAAAAAAAAAACAGGGCTACAGGAGTGAATATTGGACTTTCATTTGTCAGGTGATAAGAAACATGACTCCAAATGTTGCTCAATAACTGCTGGATGTATAAAGCAAGCAAATGTTTGCTAACAGATCTGTCATATCGACTCAAAAGGTCAAAAATGGTGCTGTGAGGAAAATATGTCACCAAAATCTTAAGGACATATATATATATATATATATATATATATATATATATATATATATATATATATATATATATATATATATATATATATATATATATATATATATATATATTTCTTGGCACTGTGGATATCTTTGCCATACATCTGAAAATGTTCAGATGCTGGTGGTGCAAGAGGAAATGTGAGGGAATTATGAATGTCTAATCTTATGACGATTGACAATGTTGTAACTGTCAGATATTTCAGTCTGGACCAAAACAACAATTGATCAACCCACAGACACACATTACCCTAAATGCCGCTCGCACCTGAAAACAAAACCAGTCCTAATTTCCTTTGATGTCTCTTTTGTCCCTTGATACTTATTCCATGAAACCGGGTTTTATTTGCTAGAATGCAGCAGAATTGATTCAATAAGAATGGGACCAACTGAACATTAACTTACAACTTTTACATTTGGTTTTATCAGAATATGCTTTTCCTCATTAGGCTCTAACTGAAAGTACTACATCATGAGTCTGGCTCCTCTCACCACTGTAATTTCCTGGAATTCAGCTGCAAGTGTAAACACTCGTGCACTCAGTGGAGATAAGCATCCAAGACACCAAATGACTTTCAGGGATTTCATCGCTTTTAATTGGTTCCTATGGACAAAACAATTTGTGAGCTCAGACTTGGGGTGGGGGGTGAAAGATCTAAAGCATTTGTGAGAAATGACATCTTTAGATTTCCCTGCACCAAAGAAGCAAATGGGGCAGGTGAGGAGATGTACAGAACAAAAAACAATACACTGATACACTAATGATACTAACCACACAAAAAAAAAAAATGCCCGTCTGACTTAAGTCTCAGCTGAAATATGAAACTGAAAGAATCACAATTAAACCTTTTTTTAAATACTATAAAAATAAGCATCAGCTGAATTGCAGGGAATCATTAAAAAATGAAAAACACTTCTTGACTGCCTCTGTAGCTTGGTCATACTTCTGATGTATTATTCTTTTTAAACCTTGAGGCAAACAGCAACAAGTATGTTCTCTGCTGAGAATTTTTGAAAAGTCAGGAAAAACTTTTTCAAACAAATAAAATCACAAATTTTGTTTTCTTCCTCAAAATAAAGTGCTCATCACAAACTATTCAACAATGTTAATAGTTGATGTGGGAGTGCTTATGGCAGATGTTCAATGTTTATGGCTCAGGGGTATGTGTCACTGCTGAAGGTCTTTTATTCAGTTAATGTGTAAGGAATCTACAGATGGACTTCATCCAAGCTAAAAACAAAACCCTTTGAGATGGCCTATTGATCTTTTACTCAGCACCCCCACCTTTGCTTTGTGTTTGATTTGTGTGTGTGTGTGGCCGTTTGTCTGTGTGTGTCGGGGGAGTGTAACAAGATACAACTAACTGTCCTTGGTTAGGCCTAGCAGAGGAACTCAGTCACAAAAATTCACACACATGCAAACATGGGCTCGTGCACATGTATGGGTCCTGGGAGTGGGATCGGAATGCAGTGGGCTGTGAGGCTGGGTAATGGAGGACAGTATGTGTCCTGGGATCATGGCGGATGGATCCTCCATTGCGAGGGCGATGAGACCTGAAGGGCGACAGGGAGATGGAGGCATTGAGGGAGAGAGCAGCCGCAGCCCAACGCTCTGTTAGGCGCCTAATGGAGAGACGGCAAGGAAGCAGCAAGCACTATAGGGCCCACTGCTCACAGAGGAACGCTGGAGGAACACAAACTCACAGGCAGGGAGGCAAAGTCATGCAGTAGGGGCTGCTGCAAGACTGGGGCATTTGTGATTGATACAAGCACATGGTTCTGCATTACAGGAGTACTTTGAAGGTGCAACAAGGGCGCGTCCCATGACACTTGTATGGTAATAACAGATGTATTGAGCAATGGCACTAAATATGATATAAAGCAGTCTGAATCCTGACTTACACCCAGTGCACAAAGTAACAGTAAGTGTTGTTGTTTTCCCATCCATATGGTATAAATGGCAAAAGCACACTTGCAGCCATCTTAATGATTATGGGCGAGTTTGTCTTAACCCTTGTGTGGTGTTCATATTTTTGTTACTCAGCCAGTGTTCATGCAAACAATTTTATGTTAAAATACTCAACAGATGTTTACTTCATCCCAATTACAAGCCATATGAACAGCATATATGGTTAATATTTGCCCTTTACCTTTGTTAGATCACATTTATGAATTAATATGCTACTCGTTTTTTGTTCGTTTTTTTAATAAAATGTAATAAAAAAAAGAAAATCAGTTATAATCAAGATATTTAAATCAACAAATTTACAAATAAAGCAAGATTTTTCATAACTATTGATTTTGAACTTCATTAGAAATGTTACCTATTCAGGCCAGTTGACATAACTCAAGATGAACACATACAGTAACCATCAGCCCCATTGAACACATTGCCATTTCACACCAGCCTATTCAACACATGAGGGCTGCCCCTCATGTGTTGAATAGAGAGTTTTGTGTGGTTTTTGTCACTGTCAGACTCTGAATCTTAAGAATTGTGGTCCTCACATTCTGAAACCTCTTCTTCATCATCAGAAGCTTGTCTCTTCCAAAATCAATTGCAAGGCCCTCTCAGCTTATAATCTTTTGGCCGTCTTGATCAGTAGTGATCAATTGGGGCGGGAGTGGCTCAGGCCGTAGAGGGGGTCATCCAGAGGGTTGCACTGTCCTAGTCACTGTCGTAGTGTCCTTGGGCAAGACACCTTACCCACCTTGCCCCGTGTGAATGTGTTTGAACGTGTATGAATGATCATGGTGGTGGTCGAAGGGGCCGTTTGGCGCGAAATGGCAGCCACACTTCCATCAGTCTGCCCCAGGGCAGCTGTGGCTACAAACGTAGCTCACCATCATGTGAATGTGTATAAAATAAATAATGGTTTCTGTAAAGTGCTTTGGGTGACATGAAAGCGATATAGAAGTCCAAGCAGTTATTAGTATTATTTGATAAGGAACCACCCTGGCAAAGGTGTGTTGTCCCGCCCCCAATTTGTAGGTGGGACAGAGTATGAATGCTTGAATTTTGCAACAGAGACACACACGTACATACACACACACACACACACACACACACACACACACACACACACACACACACACACACACACACACACACACACACACACACACACACACACACACACACACACACACACACACACACACACACACACACACATCAGCAGCCCCAGACAGGAGGAAGACATAGTGAAGGTACACAGGACCTACACTTTCCATGCTATTATTAGCCCCGGGTCCAGTGGACCCGAACACCCTGTATGTAATATAAACGTGTAGGGGGGGTCTACAGTGTGCGGTCATTGAAAATGTGTTTTGATATATGTTCTTCACAGAAAATGAGCCAAGGCCAGTGAATCTGAGTTTGAAAAAATAATGTATCATCTCATTTTTCTTTTGATAAAAAATGAAAACGGGTCCCACAGACCCGAACACCACACAAGGGTTAAAGGGCATTTCCAGTCGTAATTAATGTTTACCTCAGATATCAAGTCACCTATGATCAGTTCATTTCATACCATCCATACTCCCAACTGCAGTGTGTGGATGTTTAAAATCGTTTTTGTTTCGGACTTACCGCGGCTTCGGCATTGTTCCTTTCCGGGTCAGAGAACATAACAGAGGGACTCTCATTGATATGAGGGACTCTGATCCGGAAAGGAACAATGCGGAAGCTACAGTAAGTCAGAATTTTGATTTAATTTAATTGTAAAACAAATTTTTAAATTTAAGTGATGGTCAAAAGGACATTATTTGCGACCACAGAAGAATTTTAAAATGAGTCCGGAGCCCATTAACTCATTGGCTGCCAGTCATTTTCAGAGCAGAGAGCCCCATACTGCCAGCCGTTTTAGAGTATTTTGACCGATCTTTCAAGGCCCACAGAATATTGTGTTCTATGACTATGTAAACACTGCAACTACCAAGAGAAAGAGTAGACTCTCTTGTTTCCTTAGGAAAAATTTTTTTGTTTCTACTCTTTTCTGTTCTTTAGTAAATGGCAGTAGAACATAGGCTGGTTTCGCCAAAAACACCTGTTTTTGACCAAAACACTGAAAAAACAAGCTTTTTGTGGAAAGAAACATGCCAAGCAGAACTGCGACTTTTACATTAATATTTTTTGCTTTAGTGAGAAAGGACTTTTAATGGCAAAATAATTTATTTACAAATATATAACTAAAAATGCATGAACAAATTATAGAATTGTAATTATTGATCTGGCGATCAAAGCGATCCACGTTGGTAGAGCACCCGCCCCATGTGTTGAGGCTATAGTCCTATCCTGCGTGTCATTTCCCCCCTCTCTGCCTCCCATTTCCTGTCTCTCTCTCAACCGTCTTGTCCTAGCAAGTTAGTTCTTACCATGTATTATGTTCTGGAGCGTCTTTCTGGGGACGAGTCTCTGCTGCTCCTGGTTGATCCAGACGTCAACCACTCACCTGTCGAATCCGGCTCACGTTTGCCGACCCGTCAGTTGAGCTGGGCTGTGGTGACACACCGTGAGCAACGCTGCCACCTACAGGGCAGCTACACGTCATTACACTAGTTTACAAGCCTGATATTGATGGACAAGCCTCCCCCCCCCCATAGAAAAACATAATTGACGATGCCAATGGCAGTGAACGGGTGTAATTAGGTAGACGTCAATGGCAGCCGATGAGTTAATGAACATTGAAAAAACGATAGATTCTTGAACAAAAACGAATATAAACGTCCACACGCTGCAGTTGGGAGTATGGATGGTATGAAATGAACTGATCATAGGTGACCTGATATCTGAGGTAAACATTGATTACGACTGCAAATGCCCTTTTAATAAGAGATGTGGTCGGGTGCATTGGTTGTGCATTACTATCTAGAGATAGAGGAAAGCGATAGTGTTATTGACCAACAAAAACCAGGTCAGTGGCACATTATCAAGAGGATAGCATTCTCCTACATAAGTAGGCATACAACATTGTGGTATACTGTGTCCAAGAGACGTACACAAGGCTTTGCAGAGAAGCATTTCAGACAAAGTTTTCCATTGATCTATTAAACCAAATTTCATAACAAGCCAAAGATTATTCACACCTCTCATCATACAGTATCATGTAAAAGTTTCCTAATGTTGGGATTTGTGCCGTTAATTCTTTTAGCAATCTGCCACGGTGTAATTGCAGTTTTTAAAGGGAATGAGAAGTGCCACTCTGATTTGTTCTGTTTCTTTATACGTTACACCCAAAACAGTCCCATGAATAATCAAAAAAGAAAAAAAAAAACACAACACTTTTGAACCAGGTGTATGGCACAGTTTTTTTTGCCATTGTTCAAAAAGCGAAAGTGAAGTATGATAAACTTGCACCATTGGGTTCTGGCTGTTGAAATAGAGCCCTTTTTAGCTACAGTGTAGCAACTCACTAGATCTCCCGAGAGAACATGGTGAATGCTGTTGGTCATCAGGCTAGGGTTCAAAAGATTTTTGTATTTAAACCAATTCCAGTTCCTGCTTCTCTGGTCTTCTAAGCCACTGGCTCGGAGACCTCTGACAGGAAAGTCTTAGCTACTGTCAATGCTAATGTTCTAACATCAGTATCACTATGACCCTGATGTCCTTTGGCTTTAATACAATTCTCCTTGAAGAAAAAAAAAAGTTTTTGTTTTTTTTGTGGATTTTTAGGTGATCATTTTCTAATTTCTCAGTGCAAAATGATCTTTTACCTTTTCCAAAATATTTACTATCTTCTAAAATTGAAAAATAACTACATTAGAGCTGTGTATGTAAAACTTTACTTTGATCTTTGAGTCTGGGACAAATACAGACGGTGGAACCCATCTCTTCATTTTCAATTTAAGAGAGGGACTGGATTTTCAGATAGAGCACGTAACTTTATCTACCTTGGACTGGTGATATCACACTTAATTGGATCAAAGTCTTCCATTGCAACAGACAGGACTTGCAATTTTTCCTCCTCAGTGGTGGAGCTATTTTAATGAGCTCCTTTACCAACATTCCTACCTTGCTAGCAACAAATTGGCATTATTGCTTTGTTTTTCTGTACATCAGAAAAGCCTGGAACAACAGAGCTTCCTATAAATTAGGTAATTGGACTATACAAAAAGTTGTTTGTCGGTTAATTGTGCTCGCAGTAACCTTTTTTTTCAGTGTTAATTGAAGTTTATTGTTCTTCCTCATAAAGGTGTGAGAACCTTCACGTACATTAGAAATATGTGCCAAAGTTGTGAACATTCATTTTTAAAGACCTGAGCCACACGTAGCAAGTTGCTGGGTGAGTGAAAATGAATAATTGAAATAAAGGTACTGCACCCAAATGACAGTATTAGAGCATGCTGGTTACATAAAGGGCTGTGAGTAGGTTGCTCAAGTGTGAGCAGCACAGTAAAGTACCTTTCTGTAAATTTCATACACACTTGGAAGGTGAAGATTGCACATTTGGATGGTAATATAATATCCAATCCCTGCATTGTGCTGTCTGGTGCAAAACGTATTTAACATTGCTCTCAGCATGCTACATGTTCAAAGCTATAATAGTCACTGACAAACCAATTATGGCAGCACACTAAGAACAGGACTGAACAGCCAGCAATGTCTTCTCCTGTTTCAAAATGCATTTGTTATGTAAAATGTATTATGACAACACAACTATGACAACAAACATTGCTTCCCAATTACAGCTACCTTCATCTGTAGGAGGTACTCTAGAGAGGGAAAAATACTTTAAAAGTGTTGTCAGTCCTGAAGTAAATGGATTTTTCATATTTTCTGCAATGAGCAGCTCATTATTGATAGACGTTTATGGAGAAGACTGCTTGATTAATTATGCACACCAACTCTTAATATATATGTATTTATTTATACAGTATATATTCATATATCTAGTATCTATATTAACCACTGACTTAATTTGAGGAAAAGCATGTGAAAAGCATATCTCCAAGAGGAACAGCAATTTACAGCCTTTAGATACATGTATATGCAAGGTGTGAAGCATCCTGCATGAAAAGATTTTGAACAGATATCCACACTTAATTAATCTCAGTCTTCTCCATCATTGGCCTGTCGGCTGTTTCTATGTAGCGAGCACATGTATTCACAAGCGGGAACGGGTTCATTGAAAAGACACAGAGGGGGAACTAGGTTAGAGAGCTGAAGCCCCAGAAGGACTACTACACTCCACTCAATAAGAAAATCCCTAAACGGATTTCTGTGAGGGAACTGCTCAGGGAGGACTGAACAGATTGATGGATACACGTTCTGCATGCCACTGCCATTGCTGGTGGAACAGCAACACCAAAAGCTTCTCATCGACAATTACAGCAGAGAGAGCAGAGAGGGAGATAAGGCCAGGGGAGACGATGCATTTCAGGAAGATATTAGGTTTGGGTAGGAGAAAAATAGATTCACACAGCCTTATTCAGTCAGTTTCCACCACTGTGTGTCGAGAATCCTTGGCAGTATTACACAAGAGTGTGCAATTCAAATCCTCTCATTGTATTTCTGCAGATTCAATACATTTCAAGGTCACTCATAGTCACCTGTAATTGATTATTACAAGCAGGCAACACCAGACTGATAAGCTCCTTTCACCATCTTAACGCTGAGCCTATTTGACAAAGACCATTTTCATCCCCACTGTTGACTGTCGACAATGGAGGTGTAGCCCATTAATAGCACAGGTTCAAGCAATATGATGTCCGACATCTACGATGCAATCTCAAGTCACAGATAATGGAACACACTGATACGACTGCAGTGGCATTTTTTGCCCCAAAGACAACTATACATTACACATCAGCAGTTAGGTTCAGCACAGGCAGTCGAGCATTATATGACACGAAGCATGTGTGCACTTAGCCGGAGGAGAATCAGGTGCCATGACGGTCGTTAGGAAGGTGTGACATGTTGTATCAGACATAGAGACAACCTCACTTCTCTTCTGCAGGTATATAATAGGCAATAGCAGGAAAAAGGTTGGCTAACTTCACCGCTAAAGTGTGTAATCTAGCCGCATAGGCCACAATCACTGTCGGAGAATAGGCTGCAAGACGAGCCACCTCACAATTCAAAGGGACACGAAGCTTCAACAACACATCACAGGCACTATCCAATGCATATGGTGAAAAATAACATCAGCTTCTGGGGGGCTTTGATAAGAAATCTCTCTCTCCTTTCTCCTTTCCACTGCTACTACTGTCTCGCACACAGCGGGGAAGCGTGTGGCTTGGCACAGCTTTTGAAGTCTCACTTGGACACACGGCAAAGGAAAGGGTTGCAGGTGTTGATTAGACGTCAGCTTCACTTTGGGAGATAAGTTGCTGTGTGAACAGGCCATTCTTGATTTTCAAGGGCACAGGATGCATTTGAGAGGCTGCCAAAGGTCCACATTCATGCTGCTGTTCTCACCAAAAACAACCACTAGGAGAATGATACCGTAGTTTTCTTGTAGGCTTTTTCAACGCTGTAAAAAGACCCTTCTTTTTATACTGATTCACAGAGTATTAAGCAGAGGAGATGAAAATAAGGCATTACATTCATTATAATGATAAGCACATCTATCACCAAATTAATGTGTCTTAAACTTGGAGCTCCTTCATATATCAATAATGTTTAAGTGCAGGATGACAGCAAGGTACAATAAAGCAAAATTAAGCATTTAATAATCACAGCAACTATACATTTCCTCCTATTAAACAATCTTTTTTTTTTATAGTTGTGTATACGTATTGATCAGAATTTGTATTTGGTTGCAGGCAGTTATACAGTACCAAGTGAGGACCACAAAAAATCTCTTTAACATTGCGTTGTGTTCTTTACTTGTATGCGGTGTTATGTGATGTCTTGTTTCACCGATAAATTAGAAGAAAAAAGAAGAGAAAAACATCACTTGAACATGAACCTTCACTTTCTACAATGTGCTGTGGGACTTGAGCCCAGTAGCCTATCATTCAATGTGTTAAAACAATGCAGGTGCTGATGATGTGGTTGCTAGGCGACACTAACTACTTGATTATTTATTGAATAAAAGGAGATATGTGTGTGTATGTGTGAATGTCTGTGTGTGGTGGTGGTGGGGGGGGGGGGGTCTGGTCTATTATTCATGGAAATGACTGCTATTTTTCATATTTTGGCAATTCATTCTCTCACAAGGAGAGAGGCCATGTGATAGCAGCGTTCCTCTGCTTATCAACATGATGCTCTGCAGGGTTGACAGAGCTCAAGGCCAGATTGAGAAGTACAGTGGATGAGTTTCTGTGTGTCCGTGGCTGTGTGGGTGTGTGTGTGTGTCAATGTATGCATAGTTTTATCTTTTGGGCAAATAGTGTGCATGGTCCACTGAAAAACCAGTCGTACAACCGATAAGCATCACTGAAATGGCAGAGAGAGTCGATCACTGTGCATGTAAGTTGTTGTTGTTGCCGCTGACCCAAACAAATTGAGAACAGACTATAACTGTTTCTCCTCATGTTGCCTGGTAAATGAGTGCCGAGCGATTCCTCCTCACACACACAAGTTCCATTTCTGGAGGCAGCAACATTATTAGACGTCGCCCATGTCCTAAGTCCCTGCGTTGAGAACGGTTTTGGAGAAATGTAGGTCAAACTAGAAAACCCACCTCCAAACCCCCCTCCAGCTCAAATCCAACTGACATCTTTGAGGTAAGAGAAGTCTTGGGCTGCACACTAATCCTTCCGGTCATACTGAGTTTCAAATTCAATCTCGGTTTTCTCATTATAGGTTTTGGAGATACTGAGACCCCATATTGGTCAAGATATAGTCCAGCTAATCTGATAGGGTTCTGTAGTGAGGCCTGTAGAAACCAATGATCCCAAGTCCATGGGTTAGGGATATTAACAGCCCTCAGCAGGTGGTGAAAACTCAAGAGAGAAGACAGAGGTCTAAGGCCATGCATGGTGAGTCTAACCTTAGTTATTGTTATTTGTTTGGATAGCCAGGAAACGTGCCCCAAATATCTAAAAGGGTGATTTGGTGGTTTGTTTGTCAAGAAGTTGAACTGAGAAGGTGTAGAAATTTACAGTATGTCTGGAAGAGGCAAACAACTATGTACCCTAAAGCAAAAGTTTACCGATTGTCAAGTGAAAAATAATTTGTTGGAGCTGGCACAGACCTACGGCTGGTGCCCAGGGGACAAGAAAACTGTTTATGACTAAAATATACTCTCAAAGAAATTGTGTGAGCACAAAATATACACAACTACCCACTCAAACAAAGACACACCTTTTATTATTGATGTCTGAATTTCATGTCTTTCTGATGAAGTCCTATTCTTTCTTTGTGCCTTGAGAGCCTTAAATGTTTAAGGAAAGTCACAGCAATTGCGTGTCTGTGTGACAAGAATCTAATTCCATCTCATAACAGGCTAAAATCCTCCTCATTGGGGTGAGCAGTAAGATCAATACTGTTGACATTGTAGAAAATGGGTCAGGATGTGTCTGAGTCAAAGCAGCACAGGGAATCAACACATCCAGAACACTATGTTCTCATGAGTTTGCAGCTTTTCAGCAAAATGAGCCTGAAAGTATTGTGTTTGGACAAAACCCAAGCATAAACTGGTGACTAATAAAATGTTAAATGCTAATAAAAAAAAAGCACAAACCTCTTGCTGCACAACTCTGAATAATGCAATGTGCCTTGCCAGTGTTAGTAATGTTTGTTAACCCACATTGCCTGTATTTGGTTCCTTTTTTTCCTCCAAACATCACCACAGGCAGTTTGCCACACACAGGCACACACACTTGGAAGAGCGTTGCCACATCTGTGCACACATGGATGTACAAGCACGCAGACACAGTGGTGGGAAAATGACCTTGAAAAGCCAGTCTGAAGCTTTTCTTGCGCAACTGTTCAGCAGTCAAACATGTAGCTGTTGCAAAATCTCATTTGTTTTTGGCCTGAAAAAGTCCCTAAAGTTCTTTGTGTGTATTCTCATTTGTTTTATATTCTGTGGGAATATCGGGTTGTTGGTTCTCTTTTCCTTTTCCCCGTTCAAACTGTTTGTGGCTCATCTCCAGCAGGGTTCTGACCCATTTAAACTGTCTTTATGTAAGAATTTAAGGGGAGGCATGATACACATCAGTAAGATGTTGAGCCTAGGCTGACAGTCCAGATTTCTCTCAAAATAGAATGACACAAAAACATTGAGGTTTTCAGTTGGAGTTGATTTAAGTTATGTCCCAGGCTGTAAGAAGCAGAAAGTTGTGTATCACAGTGGGCAATTTGGCACTGTGCTACTGGGTACCAGACCTTGCTGTGGACCTGTGTGGGCAGATGTGCTGCTCTGATTTGGCTCTAGGCTCACAGTGGTAATCCAGTCTGCAGGGTGGAGATTGAACATGGAAACAGATCAGAGATTTCTCTGTGTAGATCATGCAGATACTCGAGAGTGGGAACGTATAAACTATGAGAGCACAGTGGAATGATTAGAGATTCTGCAAACGATTTCAAGATTAAACTCGCCGCAGAAAATAATAGTTATTGTTTGCAGAGAGGTGGCTGGAGGTTATATAGCATGTATTTTAAGATTTCCAAGCTTCCCTGGTTTATCCATCATAAAAATGGTTTACAGTGGTGGTCAATAACAACCCATTTCTAAAATGTACATTTTATAGCGCTAGAATTGATTAAGTCCTAAAACGTATTTAATAACTGGAAAATATCAAATTTGTGTAATCTATAAGGCTTATTACTTCTCATAAATTAAATTTTGGTTGTAATTTTTAAAGACTTTGTACCACTCCTCTCAATCAGACACCTGGCCCATAACATCAAAATTATAATTACTCTTCTTTCACTTACATGTGTCATTCACTGAGCCTTTTCCCGGTTATTCCACACTTTCCACTGAGTGCTCACAAATACTCTTTGGGCAGTAAGTGGATTCTGCATATCACTGCTTAAAGAAAGTACTCTATTATTAAAGTCATAAATGTCCAAGTCTTCATATAAGTGGTTTGACCTGTTTGTGATTGAAGCTAATGTCATCAAAGCTACCTGACTTCTAAGAGGATGACTTGCTGATTAAAGGTGGCTTTTAAGACAATCTTGTGTTGCCATCCACCTGTATTGGAGGCTAATACTGTGTTTATAAGGAACCTTACTCACAGCTTGTTCTTGTGGTGGGACAATACTTGAATTGAATACATGCACACATACACACACACGCCAACCCAGATGCACAGTGTTAAGACCCAGAGGTCCATGGTTTAGATCCAGACCATAGGCACACGTTGAATAGCACTCCATGGCTACAAGCCTGGCACGCTTAAGTGCACAGCTATGGATTAGCGGTTAGCCCAGCAGTACCCCTTGATTATGCACTTTGTGGTGACAACCTAAGCACGACTCCATTATAATTGACCTCCTGTTAAACCAAGCAAGCTCACACTTTCCCATAATGGTGCCTGCGAATAAACCTTTAGGTTCTTTACCTGATGCGTAGCCAAGTCACATGGCATTTCACTCTTCAATTACTAGACAGAGGCAGACCTCCTGCTCCCTAGACTTTATTATCACTACATGCTCTTTGGGTCTCTCAAATGCCAATTATCTCACCATGTTCACAGGTGATTCAGCATGAGTTCCATTAGTCTCTTGGTAGAATGCTGTTACATTAGTTCATGCCCTCTGGTCTCTTGTTAGTTCCCAGGCCACCGTAATGACAGATTGGAGTAGACTCTGACCCAAATTTAAAATAAAGAGGAAACATCATGCCTTTTTGAATGAACATTATATTCTGCATACAGTGATATAATGGAGTACAACATGATTATGTAAGATACAGACACACTGTTATTTTAATTGCATGTAATATTTCTTTATCTGCAATGCTTCCACATCCCATAAATTGTTCTCTTTGGCATAGATGCCCAACTTTTTCTCCCACAGACTGGGAGCCCCGTTAAGCCATTTACAGCACTGCACTAAAATAGAAATTAAGATTTAAATCTGTAATAAATGAGGACGTCTTTCTCCGAGCAAAGAGTTTTAGACTTACTAATTACTTGTCTTTCTCAAGCCTGTTAATGTTTAGAAGGTAGAATTACTAAACATAGTCTGCCTTTAGTCAAATCAATTAACAAGTGATGGCTTTTTGGTTTTAGCGTGCTGAATGCTGTGATGATGACATTAGGGAGGTTGCTCATCCTCCAATGTTGTAAATCAGGATTTTTCCCTAGCACCTGCAACTTGATCATCTTGTACCTCCAAATAAAATTTTATGATATCTGACTAAAAAGAAAAAGCAACACAGTTTTTATGAATGTCTCCTCTGTGCACTACACAAAATAACTGGCAAAACAGGACTTATGCTGAACACCTCATCTCCCCATAGACATTTAACAATGTAACAACTTTTTTTTTTTTTTTTTTTTACCAAAATTTCTGTTCCATGATATGTCTGCAGGCAGGTCACTTTCTCAGTGGGTGTAGCCTCCAGCCAGTCGACTGATTTACAGCAGCAAGTTGATTTCTTTCTTACTGTTATTGCTCAATGAGAGTCATTTTCTCTGTCTGTTGTTATTTTTTTAGCTGTAATTCTTGGCAAAGGTTCTTCCTGGTTCTCTTTCACAGTGAAGACCTACAGTACACTGTGAAGTTGTTTTACTCATCAGGAATTTATTTTTCTTTAAACGGGGCCACTAACCACTTTTTCTGGCTGACTAACTTTGAAGCTACATTCATAGCCTCTCCATTCATAAAGAATATCTCATGCAATGAAGATGTAAAATTGTCTGCTGCAAGACAACCCTTCATGCCAAGTCAGATTTTCTTTTATATATAACATAGTTTTCACTAATTTGTCTTCAGGGGTGTAACGATTTGTAAAATATTACAACATCCCCGTTCTTTGACCTTCACATCAGACATGAAAAAAAACAACAACCTTTTAATGCCAAAAATGATGATAGATCTCTTCCACATACTATAGATGTTGTGTATTGGAAAACTGAGCAGCAGATTTGTCGTATACGCAATCAGGATGACAATGTTGCACATTGTTGAAATTAATGACTGACAAGGTCTCGGAGGACATGGAGCAAGTGCCGACGCTGAGCTACACAACCCCTCCTCTCTGTGAAGACCTGGAGAGAGGACAGACTACACAAACATGCATGAGCCAAAACCAAGCACTCATTCCACATGTCTAGGTGGAGGAAACAAACACACACGGAGGGAGATAGAGAGATGAGGGGGAGGCTTGGACTCCTGTAGGATGAACATCCAAATCCCCAAAAAATCCACTTTTTCAAACCAAGTTTTCAGAGAAAATATTGTCCTATATTTGGGACAATATGGTATCCTTTCTTTCCAGAACAGCAGAGCACTTTCAGGACTGTTTTCCCCCATTTATTTGGTTTAAGAGCTGTGCAACAAGGCTTAGGCTCTGTGCCTAAGTCTGATAATGAAAGAGAAAACCCCAGAAATATATTTTTGACAAATCTGATCTGAATTTGTTTTTGAGCGTGTGTGGGGGGTTGTATTTGTCATTGAAACCACTGTTGCTTGACTGTTGATGCATGATAGTCATGGTTCTACATCACCTATTGCAATAATGAAGCTTGAAACAACGCCATTGTTATTGCAAGGAGTGAGCTGTCTATCAAATTTACATGATCCCTTTAATGATGTCCATGTTGTGTCTTCTGCGTTTGATTTTCTGACAGCATAGCTCAAGGATGCGATGCTGTGTGGCAGCCAGCTTTCATTTGCCAGAGGTGTTATGGATTGATCTGAGGGCTGGGTCCAAGTGATATCTTTTGTCAAGCCCGAGACGATTCAAGAGAGTTAGGTTTATAAAACGAGTCGTGCCACTTTCAACCGAAGTAACTTAAACAAAAACAAAAAAATATTATTTTCCTCGTAGCCTTCTGAGCGTAACTAATGCTGAACAAAAAATATGTTTGGAAACATCTCTAGTCCCCATAAATCACCACATAATTCCAGTAAGTGGGTGTGATTGCCATTCATGGGAACAGTATCAGGATACAAGACTGGCAACAGCAATATTATGGCTCTGATTTAGTCTCGCGATTCTATGATTAGTCTATTTATTCATACAAGGCATTTCAAATCATAACACATGATGAAATTTTAAATGTCATGCCATAGCATATTACAGATGCATTTAGGTTTATTATTTTCATTTAAGGTTTTAAATATACTGTATGCTATTAGCAAGGTTTTACCAAAGCCCCCTTTCAATGGCAAACACCAATGAGCAATCAAGTTGCCTAGTTGAAGAGTGATTACAATCACACAGCTATTCCCTGAATAGAAATCCATGTCAAAAGAATTTAGATCTCTGGCCATCATTAGAGGGAGGTTCCTGTGGTGTGTGTTGCTCATCTGTGTGATTGATGATAGGGCCTTGCTCTCTGTGGTCTATGACAGGGCCTCAGTGGACTAGTCCCACAGCAACTACTCAAATGTGACAAGCAGACCAAGCTGGCAGACACTGGCCAAGGTGAGAGCAGGACAGATGGGAAGCCTCTCTCCAGAGGATCTGCCACAAAGCAGGACCAAACAAACTGCTTAAGGATTCACTTTAGATTCCCCTCCCTCTCCGCCTTTGCGACATGGCCCTCTTCTGGCTCCTTCAACAGGTCTTTTTCATTTACGTTTTGACATTGGTGTTCTTCACGCTCCCTTGCTGCACTGAGCCCCAGGTCTTCAAGGTTAATCAGTCTGTTTGGTTGTAGCCTCTATGCCAGGATGCATCTGTAATCTCGCGGAATTGACCATATATCACACCAGGAATGTAAGGGAAACCGGGAGCACAGCCTCTCTCAAAAAACCCGGTTCGTGGACTTGATAATGCGTTTGGACAGACGACGTTTCTCATGTGATTTGCTGTCAAACTTTACAACAGTGAGGAGGGGTGCAGGCGGGACTCATGTGAGTCACCTGAGGGGATGGTAGTGCTCACACTACCAGTCAACCAAGCCCAGCTCCTCCTCTTCACGCCTGAATGGCATCCTAAACATGGCTGCGCTGACCTTGTGAGCAGCCATTAAACACCTGGAGGAATTCTCCCCATCTAATTACATTTGCCAGTGCCAGCCCTTCAATAAAACAGGGACTGTTCCCCATAGTGATGTTTTTTTTGAAAAACTGAGCAGTGTCAAGTTAAGTTCATTTTTAATTATTCTGTGATAAATGATAGTCAGAGCACAGATTTAAATTTATATTTATTCACTATTTAGAATAATAAGAGACAGAATCTTGAGAGACATTACCTATGTATGCAAAATAACAATGACAGCGATAGTGTCTGAGTCAGTGAAACAATAACAAATTTTGCAAATAACAAATACATTAAATTCATTTGTTATATACAAATGTGCACACTACAAACAGACTGACATTTTTACTAATTACAGACAGCAGATGAAGAAAGAATGTGTGGAATAAGGTGTTTAAATTTACCAGTGTCCCAGCCAATATAGTCATTTTCCAGCAATCAGATTTAGATGTCTGCAAGCTGAAATAATCATAGCTTCTACAGATGGGGCATGGTATTTATATGCACCAAATCAAACATCAAATAATATTATTTGAAAATTGATGTGCATCTTACCACACTCAATATGTGTCTGTTTGATTACACAATTAAAACAGAAGACCTTGTTCATCTGGTGCCATGCTGAAAAAATGGCGGTAGGTCTGACAGTGTTGGAGCAATTCCAAATAGGCCTCATGGTTGAGTGAGCGAAAGGCGTCGGTAATAGCACTTCATTGTAGACAGACAGGATGCTGAGTAGAGTGAGGTGGGTGGGGTGGGTAGTGGTATTTTGATATCCTTCAAAAGCTCAGCCATGACTTCTCAAAGCAATTACAATACTGTCATTGTTGAAAATGGGGTGTCAAATTCAGATCACTAAAAAGAATGCAATTACACCCAGACCTGACAGGAATGAAAATACCTTCTATTGTTAACATATACTTTGACCGATGCCTTGCGCATCTCTCAACACAGTCATGTACAATTTGTCCACATGAGCAAAAGCTCTGCAGAATGTGACAGTTATGTTCTTCTACAAAACAAGCACTGAGAGAAAAACACTCGTCTCAAACAAAGCTATTATTCAGTTTAGTGTTGATTTCTAACGATTACTATTAAAGTATAATTAAACCACTTGTTACGATCTGCGTTCGATGCAGGCAACTATATGCTTAGATTTACTTAACTGAACCCACTGTTTTCAGATCGGAAGCGATGTGTAGAGTTATTTAATTACACTGTTGACTGATCCTGGTCTAGTGTTATAGTTTTCACTTCAGTAGAAGTTGTCTTGCTGTTTAGGTTTGTATTTATATTTTAGATTTGTGAAGGGGGCGTGCTCAAGTTGTAATGTGGCATTAAGTTGCTATTAAACACTGACAATTAACTTTACATTAAAGCAAGCTATTGGTAATTAGAGACACAAATGAAACTATTAAATTAAATCACATATCTTTTGTGCATGAAGTAGGAATTGAACCTCTCCTCACACCAGAGTTGTGGTTGTGTGGATACTGGGGGTGGATGAATAAAATCGAACTCAGTATATTGTAATGTTGTCAAATGCAACAGCCCTGAAATGAATACTGCTTTTTTTGCACAGCTTATGTTCAGCGTGTGTTGAGTGCTAGTGAGTCATAGGTGTTGATTCAACTCTGGAATTTTTTAAGCCACGGTATAGTTTGTGTTGGTGTTGTATTAGATTGCATTACATTGTAATATTCCTCCCTCGCCTACATTTACCACCCATCATGCTCTTATCTCTCCACCTTTACTTTTTGTGGCTCCGTGTCAAGCTGCTAACTGTTTGTAGTTATCAGTTCATTTTTCATGCATATATTTGCAAGATATCATGCTGATTTTTAATTTTGGAAGGCTAGGCTCAAAACACTCGGTGGTAACTGGTAGGTTTCAAAGCTGTGTTTGAGAACAAAATATAGGGAGAGAGAGATTTGATTCAAAACATTTATTTGTAATCACATCAGCTATTTAAAGCTCCACTTGATAAGAGGAACAGTAGAAATTGGCCAGATGTGGATTTTTCTCTTCCACTCGGACTGGAAAAAGAACTAAATAAGAAAGAAAGCTAACTTTTGCCTCCATTTGTCTCAGTAAACATTTGGGATTATGGGATATCAAAATCCCATTTTGTCTTTAGTTTGGCCACTGCTGTTAAAGTTACCTGGTACGTAAAACAATATGTATTTTTAGATGAGGGAACTGGTCACCAATCAAAAGGTTAAAGGGATTTTCTGGCATAACTAAATACAAACCAGGCAAAGCTAGCAGGTGTTTGATGCTTTGTATTATGTCCTGGGACCCTATTTGTACTGTTGACAAAGTATGGTGCTGTTCTAAACATTATTTGTGGCAGTGAGTGGCTTTTTTGATTGCCATTGGCTCTTGGCTACAAAGACAGCAGTATGTTTCTATCTGGCTGTCTGTGCTGAAGTTGCTACAACTAGAAGTTTGCGGTCAGCAAACTTGAACTCTCGAAGGGATGTTCTTCTACTAATAATAATAATAATGGATTACATTTATATAGCGCTTTTCTACCGTTACCCGATACCCAAAGCGCGTACAGTAACCATTATTCATTCATACACATTCACACCGGCGGTCTACTCTGTCTCACGGTGTGTTAGATCATGGGTTAAACTTAGGCCAGAATATCCCTTTAAATTGAATAAGACACAGTTCCACCTAATTAGTCCAGTTGAAGGTTGCAAAATTCAAGTTTTCAATGTTGGAAATTAACAGGAATAAACCGGGATGAACCAGAAATTTACAAAAATATGATATATTTGAATATGCTACAGTTGGTTTAGATTACCCAAAATTTCCAGTTAAAGCAGAAGTGAGTGGTCCGGTCGTTTTCGCTAATGCTGCGTTCCAGGCAGGCTTTTGAAATCGTAAATTACAGCTTCAAGTCACAACTTACGACTTTGTAGCGTTTCAGGCAACCCACTCGTGTTTTTCCGACCTGTTTTACCGGTGAAAGTCACTATAACGGCCACTCGTAACTTCCGACCGGTGAACTCGTACCAGATCGAACTGGTACGACTTCACGGTTGGAAAAATACGAGTTTCCTTGAACGCACCATAACAGTCCTCGTCCCTACGTCGCCACATTCACGGCGTTCCTTGGCTGCACACACAGCCCTGCATGCCGTTCTCTCTCCTCATTGGATAAAAACTGTAGGATACGATAAATGTTTTCTCTTCGGCTCAGAGCAGAGCAGAGGGACTGAGAGACCCGTGTTTCAGTCCAAACACTCTATGTAAGTGATTGCTGTCGGAAGATATAACTATTTAAGACTTATATTAACACAAATATATCACTTACTTCTGCTTTAAGTCCCATAAATTCCTAGCCTGACAAGCCAGACTATATCATTAAAATGTATAGTCTGGCAACGACCGGTAGACCTCGGCTCAATCCAGGGGGATAAAATGTATGTCGTCATCGCATTAAGCCCGCCCAACGACTCTCTAAACAGATAGAGCGCTGTGATTGGTGAACACAAACGGTGTTCGAGACTCAAAAAGTTCCTATGGCTCGTTTCTAGACCCTACCTACAGAGCAAATATATTTGCTGCCGCTAGGGTGCGTCTAGATTTCTAGGCTAATAAATTCCCAATAATCTCCATAAATTCCAACAATTCTGATGTTATTTTTCTGCCCCTTTGCAGCCCTAGTTCAGACCACCTCACATTGTTTCCTCTGATAGACTGGGCCGCAGAATTACTTAGTCATCACATTGCACAGTATGTAATCATCTGCTATATGTTTTTTTTAATGCACCCAACCTGTACTGACCTCTAAAGTAGAATGTGTAGATCAAGAGCATGCCCCTGAATTCTACCCAGCTGCTGCATCAACCCAAGTGGGAACCCCTCTACAAGTGTGCCCTATGTTTCAGTATTTTCTGGCAGAGGAACGGGACAGCCAGAAAGGCTATTTGAATAGAAATCAGAGGGTCTGAGACAGTCTGTTGTGATGAACAAAAGTTAAAATTATTTCTTCTACACTTGGCAATCTGACTGAGCTGAATGTTTCAGCTCATGATCATGAGTCCGTGCCAAGGACAGCCGGAGGCATTATGTTTTTGGGTTGTCGGTCCATCCATCTGTCCATCCCATGCTCATGAACGCAATATTTCAGTAACACTTAAAATGAAATATTAAAAATTTGGCACAAATGTCCACTTGGATTCAGGGATGTACTGTTGAGATTTGAGGGGACTTAGGTCAAAGTTTAAGGTCATAGGACATCACACTCTTATGTGAAATGGTCTGTTGTGTTTTCGTGCAATATGAATAGAAATTGACTGAATGTGTTGTGCAGTATCAGTAATGCCCAGAGGGAACAAACAATCTGGCACTTGGATACACAGATTTATGTATAAGTTGACCAGAATTTGGTCGTCATGCAATGAACTTTTAGTGACCTCACCTAGAATTGGGCCATACCTTAAAGGGACATTGTGTAGGAATTATTCATATCTAGCCTAGTGTATATCGCAAGCAACTCAATCGTATTCTTTATGCTGCAATCACGTGTAATCGGGCAGATGGACGACAGGCGCTGCATGTAACGAGATAAACAAGTGTCTATGTAAACAAGTGGTCTGTCAGCACAAGGCAAAACAATACACATGACAATATGCTGTCATGGCGATGTCGTATTGTTTACCTGACCCAGGTTTTACCGGCTTTCTCTCGTCGACTAAAATGACATCCGGTTTGTTTTCGACTGTCGTCTGCCCGACTCCACCTGAATGCAGCATCATTGTCATATCCTACCTCACACTACATCGCGGTAATGGTTTTCACAGTCGCTACCTCAACAGTTTCTCCCAGAGCTGACCAGTCCGGTGTCTCCAGTGAGATTCCATGGTTACCTACGGTCACGCTGCCACTGAACGTAAAAGATGGTGGCACAACATGGCAGCCAGCACTGAGCTTACCCGCTCTATGAATGATATGAATTGCAAATTCAAAGCTTACCAGAACACTAGTTTGTTGATGGGGGTAATTACTGATTAATGAAACACATACTCTTGAACAAAATAATCAACACAACGCACCACAATGTCCCTTTAAAGTCCCCCTCCCGTGACCCTTTTTGGTCATTTTAAAACCAGCAGCTCATTAGCAATGCACCTCTGGAGGGTGGGCGGAGACTGCGCTGCTCTGCACCCGCCCAGCCACCCCCTCGCCGCTCGCTGACAGCTGGACATTGTATAATTACCGATTCAGCGTGTTTAGCGTAAAACTGCACACTGGGATTCGATCTCAGACTGGAATATAGTCCTTGCTCACGGTGCAAGCTGCTCTACCAGGTGAGCTATACCTGTTATACCTTGACAGCTACACCGAGCTGCCAAGCCTTTCACCTCTGAGCCAGATGCAGAGCGGGGCGGGAGCTTGTAGCACTAGTGCCCTCCCCTGGAGCTGTGACACGTCAGCTCCAGTCTCCCTGAAACTGCCAGTTTGCGTCTGCCATTGGTTCACAGCAATTTGAAGGCAGAAAAACTCAGAAATGCAATTTTGCACTTCCTTTTCTGCTGATATGTCCTCTAACACAAGAAAAATGCCACAGGAACATGTGAAAAGCACGAAAAACATGATTTTCATGGGAGGGGGTCTTTAAGAAATCGCTCACTAATTTTAACACAACTTGACACAAATGACTTAGTAGGATGAAATGATGAAGCGATAGCATTTTATTTGCAAAGGGTCCAAGATTGAGTTCACTGTGACATTATAAAGTTCTGTAAACACTTCTTTTCTTTTTTCTTGATCCACACTTGTGTATATACTGGTATTTTGGGGCCAGGAGGAGGGTGGGGATGTATTTATTTCAAAACTGATCAACATTAAACTATATAATGGGAGGATTGTAAACACACTAACAGCCCATTTCCTGTCAAAGGGAGACTGCAAAGTTATTATTACATGATACTTAAAGCAGAAGTGAGTGATCCGGTCGTTTTCGCTAATGCTGCGTTCCAGGCAGGCTTTTGAAATCGTAAATTACAGCTTCAAGTCACAACTTACGACTTTGTAGCGTTCCAGGCAACCCACTCGTGTTTTTCCGACCTGTTTTACCGGTGAAAGTCACTATAACGGCCACTCGTAACTTCCGACCGGTGAACTCGTACCAGATCGAACTGGTACGACTTCACGGTGGGAAAAATACGAGTTTCCTTGAACGCACCATAACAGTCCTCGTCGCTACGTCACCACATTCACGGCGTTCCTTGGCTGCACACACAGCCCTGCATGCCGTTCTCTCTCCTCATTGGATAAAAACTGTAGGATACGATAAATGTTTTCTCTTCGGCTCAGAGCAGAGCAGAGGGACTGAGAGACCCGTGTTTCAGTCCAAACACTCTACGTAAGTGATTGCTGTCGGAAGATATAACTATTTAAGACTTATATTAACACAAATATATCACTCACTTCTGCTTTAAAAGAACTGTGAAGTTAAAAAAAAAAAAAAAAGTTATCTAATTTTCGCTGTACTATGAACACTAAAAATCAGTACCAAGCATCCGACCTGGGGGAGAAGAAGTAAGCTCATGAATGAGAGTGACCTCATGAAAAACAAAAACCAACAATATCTCAGGTTTGTGCCAAGATTAATAATTTAGATCATGAAAAAACAATGAACTTCAAACTTTCTCAGCTCAAAATGGTAAAAGAAAAGAAAGAAAAGTTTTCTGGCAGCTTATAGTAAACAAATCACAAACTGGCATAAGTACAAACCTCACATTGTGTCCAGCAAGCTCTCAAGACGGCTCAAAAAAGCAAACCTTGGTGCTCTGAACTGTATTCTACAAACACCATTCTGTACGACTTCACTTCAAACACAGGGACGCTTCAGGGTCAATATGATGCTTCACTAATGTCACTCCACTGCACTGTATAAGTGTGTTTCCTGTGCTGTTGGAATTCAGTAGACAAAACAGTGCACACAAAGTGCATGTGAAGTCAATAGTCAATCTATTGTGTCAGAGTAACTAATCAAAGTTAGCCAGCATTAGCAATGATTAGCCATAGGTTGAACCCCATAAAGAAAGCTTGTAAAAAGCACCGGCTATAGTGAGTGAACATTGAGGTTAGACTATTTAGCTTCAGTGCTGAAATTAAAAGGTCCATTTGTTATTTGCATGAACACACTGCTGTTCTCTCTAGAAATGTGCATTTATGTTGCATTGATACTGTAGTGTGGTGAACAACAGTTCCACTGCCTCTTCTGCTAATTTTGCACTGTTAAAAAAAACAGTGTCTCCAGAAAGACTTTAGACATTAAAATATGGTCCCAACACCAACCCACACACACTTGAATATAGATTTTTCTTATATTATTTTATTTAATGTAAACCCAGCACTAGATTAATAGATTCATAAACCTAGCAGATTCTACTAATTTTTTGATACTGCCATGATCACACACTGGTCTGAAAAAAACATTTAGGGCCTGTATGGAAAACGTATACAGGAAAGGCATGTAAGGATATAACTGTTCAAACAACGTCAAACAGGTTCAGCTTTAAACCAGGGAATGAAATAATTCACACAAAAACAATACTATGCTCTTTATGTGTGGTATGAATTTAGCACAATATCACTATGAACAGTGCACAGTACACACAGCACAACAAACACATCAACAAAAATATATGACAATGTTAAGACCACAAAGGGCAAAAATTGAGAAAAATATGATATGTGGCTTTTGACAGTGATTTTGTCCTATAGTCAGAAAGACTCATGTGATTTGGAGTTATTCACCCTCCACGGAGACACCAAAGGGGATATGACCAATTCACTTGCAATTTAGAGTTACTGATGCATTGATGTAAAACAGCATTTTCCCTGAAGACAGGCCTTCATCATACCTCAGTCTGTACAGAAACAGTATGAGTAATGAGGAACAGATGAAGAGTCATGCCCTTACTTGGTCTTGTCTTTATGACTTTTGCTTCCATTACTGCATGCAACAAAACTTATCACTGAATAAATATGATGTTTTGCTACACATTATAACGGCAGAATGCCTCACTTTACTTCGATTGGACTATGTGTTCATGAGCACTGCACATTTTTTCCACTGGTTGCTCACACTGCTCATGCCTCTGATTATTGTCAAATCGTGGTTTGTTGTGCTTGGTCCCTGATAGGGCAAGGAAGATAATACAAGCTTTTCAACTTTTGTGGATGTAAACAGTTCACTGGTTGACATGAGCCAAGCCCTGTGGGATGCAAGCTCATCTTACACAGGCTGCATTTTCTGCCAGTTCCACCACTTTATAGCATTTCAGCTGGACAAGCACTCTGATCCATGAGTTTGTCTACAGTCATATAACTTACTGTGTTGTCAAAAAAAGTATGACAGTTTTGTAATTGTTCCCTGGATTGTAATCAGTGTGCAGTGTGCAGACGGTGACAGCTTGTTGCTGGAGACAAAATGTACTTGGAATTAATCACATGCACGATGAAGGTTAATCCACCTAAATAGAGGCTAATCCATCAGGAGTAAATGCTGCACATGTCAGTAAACACTAATATTGGTATCTTGCAAAATGTCTTTGAAAAACAAAAGAACCCAGATGCAGAGAAAACTTTCACACAGCTTGCAGGAGAGACATAATGGAAGCGCTAATTCATTCATTCATTCAAAATCTTGACCTTTATGCGAACTGGCACATTACCATGTGCTGATAGCAACCATCCCAAACATGACCTTATGTTGGTAAATATTTGCCATGAAAGCTGAGATTGTTTTAAAAGTCCCTGGTGTAAAATGTGAGAATATTGCACAGAGATTATTGAAAACCACACAGCTTTAGGTTGCTTGAATAACTTGCGCACTGTCCAAAGAAGCGATCTGTACTTTTATGAGGACTTGTTTCTTGAGTCCAGCTTGTGTTTGTGACTGAAGGCTGATTGCCCTTCCAGGTGTCATAAAGGCTGAATGGACCAGTGGCTTTGTGCAATGACATAGTAGCCATTTCATGGCACTCCCCAATGGTCTATGACTCGGCTTCATCATTGTTCCACACCATTGTGTAGCTCTTTATGGGCCCAGCTGCCACCTGTCCTCCATACAGTGTTATCCGGCATGGGAAAGGCATTTTACACTGTTAGAGCTACAAATGACAAGCATTTGACAAGCTATTTGAAACGGAGCACTCACAACACGCAACAACTTTTGAAATGGACTTGGCTTATGTAAGACATTTGTAGCTGGTAAATGCTATAGTTGCTGGCATATCTTTTACAGAGGAAATATGAATGTGCAATAGACTGACCAAGAAAATAGGCAGTTTCGTACTTCTTAAGTGGTATCCCTCCAGCTCAGCCATTAGCTTGCTGTTAATTTCATGCAGAACAAGCCACGCTCCTCAACACCCTCCCTGTGCAGAAGCACATAGTGCCTGCATATTAACTGCTGAGTCAAATCAGACATTTACAGAAAAGGGCAAGGCATTTGTATTAATGGCTAATTGACATCCCATTAGTTTTATGCAGAATACAACACACCCAGTCAATAATCACTTATCTGAGCTCAGCACTAAAACATGAAGGACTCAAATTTTTGTTCTTCTCTGAAATGTGGAATCAGTAATGTGGTTGGCCCTAAGGTTACGGTTTGACTGTCAAGACTGGATTTTGTCCTCATGAATATTTGTTACCATTTTACATTTATCCAGCTGATTTCTGGGTTATGACGAGTATGGGCCAACACACTGGAATAAAGACAGAACTACTCTAACTCAATTTTGTCACTGAACATACAGTATATCAGGAATAATCCACTCATCCCTTGTATACAGTGATAAACAGCCAAGAAAATTGGTCAAGATACCGTAGTGCCGCAGCACAGTCTTTCCCACACTAAAGGTATGAAACATTAAATTTAAACATCTTTATATTACAATTAGAAACACAGCTAAGTGGCTTTTATCATTGAGAGTCAGAGTAATATTTCACATACCGGTAGTTAAGATAGTGCTACTTATCCATGAATATAGCAAGGTAAAACTCCTCTGGCTCTAGAAACTATGCTTCAGTTGTCCCCCAGCAGTGCAAAACGCCTACCTCTTCATATGCTTAGCATCCGGTGAGATAGGAGTTCTGAATACAACCCAACTGCATTTTCACCCTCTCACTCTTTGCTTATGTCAGCAGGTGATTATATTGCACTCATTATAGTGCTGTTTTCCATTCAGCAGTCAATTAGAACAGCCTCACCTGCTGCCTTGATTCCCTGAAGTGGAGGCTCCACACCAGCCTTTTTACATTTACCTTCTCTCATCATGCCTTTTGCATTGTTAGCATGTCGTCCTTTATGCACATTTGAAATGTAAATGCCATTTTCCAATTTTTTAAAGTGTAGTCAGTGTTTTAGTGAGCCAGCAGCCCAATTAACATTTAAGATTTCAATAACAGTTTTTCCAAATTCTGATCAAAATAGAACCACCAGCAGTGCGGCATACATTTCACCAGGATGAAATTCCTTTATGTGCAGCATTTGATATTTTTGAGTTTTAAAAAAAAAAATCAAGAAAGGCTGTATAATGATATATTTGTAACATAAACAATCTGGATATGGATGATTCTCTTTAAATTGTGACTGACATAGAAAGTGAGAAGATTATTTAATAGCCCAAAAACTGACCCATATGTACTCTTTGGTGGACATTCTCATTAGAAATAGGCTAGTGTACATAGATACACAGAACAAATACATGCACCATACATGAGCATGATTATTAGTTGTTGTTGCCAAGGCAGCATATAAGGATGTAACTTAAGCTTCTCATGGACCAAATATTTCAGAGCTCTTGATGTTTCATGTGTCTTTAACTTCAAAAATGGATTATGCTGTGTGAAGTGAAGAACTGCTGAGTCTTTGTTTTCGTTGAAGCATTGCTCCACAGCAACACTCTGGACGCAGCCATCAAGCTGAACGGACCAGGACAGGAGGACAGGAGATCATTGCTGTTGGGACTCATGGTATGTATTTATATCCACAAGTAAAGGTGTGGTTTGTTCTGCTTGTGTCCAAAGAGTGTTTTTAGAGTTATGTAGTTTGCACTTGTGAAGTGCTGGCTAGTGTTGTGTGATATTACAAAATATATCGTAGTGCGATATAAAAAGTTCTACTGTACGATATAACCCTCTATTGTTTATATCGTCATTTTAATGTGTGGGGTATAGGGGTGTAACGGTATATGTATTCGTCCCGTGCCGTCACGGTACGGGGGTCACGGTTCGGGGGTCACGGTTCGGTGCACACAGTCACACGACGAATACGTCTGAATGAATATAAAAAAAAGAAAAGAAAAACAAAAGCCGAGTCCTCACTCCAATCTAGGTGGCGGTAATGAGCCTCGAAGCTGCCTGCAACCATCATGACAGACGAAGAAGAGAAGTGACGAGAGTGTGAAGTTAGAGGAGCTGCCTGCTTTATTAATGTCACCGTGTGATTTTTCATGAAACACAACGGCGACGGCGGCGGCTCGCAACCAAAGAAAGCAGCTCGCGACTGGCCATGTTTCACGGATGCGCGCTGCGTCGCTAGAAACGCATCAAACACGTAGCGCATGTTCACACCCATAGACTGTATATAGGGTTCACCCGCCTCCCCTCCCTCCCTCCCTCCCACATGTCAATCACTGGTGCAAGGAAAAAGACAACTTGTGTGCAACAACTTATCCCGCTGCTTTTAAGCCTGTTGACATGAACACAGACAGGACCAGAAACATCACCAAAGCAACTGGCATCTAGCCCAAATTAACTGTGTAAACCAACATTGATGTTAGTTTCTTGTTTTGTTTTGTTTGTAATAGTTGTCAGTTGTCAAGTGCAAGTTTTTTTCCTCTAGAATTAATGAATGGCATGATAACACTCCTAATGCACTTCTCTAATTTTATATTCTATTTTTTTTTTTTTTTTAACTTTTATAACACGATTTTATAAGACAGATTTTAGTTTTACATTCAATAGTGTCTGTACCGAAACCGTACCGAACCGTGACCCCTGAACAAAGCTACGTACCGAACCGTGACTTTTGTGTACCGTTACACCCCTAGTGGGGTAGGCTACTGGGTTATACAGGTGACACTGAAGGAGATTATAAAAGATTATTAAAATGACATGTTAGCTCGTCGATAGGGTAACGGTAACAGGTGACTGTTTCACATGAGTTGTGGAAAACCACGCTGTCGTCCGTGATCGAGGTGCAGACGAATGTGTTTGGAGCTGACGGCAGTATGAAAAAAAAGAGAGCGAGACGACGTGGCCGTAGCCATCGTGCTATGACGACCCTGCCCCTGCTGAGGAGAACTCAGCTGTAATGGAAAAGGACCTAAACCGAGTCGAGTAGAATCGAGCCGAGCCCAGTAGAGCTAGAACTGTGTGGTGGAAAAGGGCCACTACTGTGGGTCTGCAGACGCTTAGTTCGATTCCACCCGGCGACCCATTTGCTGTTTGTCCCTCTCTCTCTCTCCCCTCCCTGTTTCTCTCCAGCTGTCCTTTCAAAATACACACAGAAAAAGCCTAGGAAAAAAAAAACTGTCTGGTGGCGGTGTGAAATTTAGTGGTGGCAGCCGCCACCAAATTCTCTATGCAAGAAAAATCCTGTACATATGTATATTGTTTTTGGGATATAAAACTATCTATATCAGGATATAAAATTTAGTCCATATCGTATAGTATAGTACTGGCCATAGGGTTGACCCAAAAAATTTGAAGCTTCGTTCATTGCCATGGTTATTATTTACATGAAAATGAGTAGGCGACTTGGCATCCTGGAAACCTGCCTGATTTTGGAGATATGCAGTGTTTGTTTGCCCCCCCCCCCAAATCGATTTTATGTCCGCGAAGCTTATATTATTAGATTATCAAAATATGATAATCGGGTCAGCCCTAACTGGCCAAGCTCTTCACCAAGAGAGTTCACTTCTGTTGTTATTGTATTGTATGAGAGCTGTACAGTTGCATCTGTAATCAACAACCAGTACAGCCCAGAGTTTGTGGTTTATGCAAGACATCCAGCTTGGGCTAACACACAAACATCTGACAATACTTTTATTTTCCCTCGCAGGTATCTTGTCAGTTTATACATGGGTACTTGTTAAAAGTTAGACTTGTTAATTTCTAAAAGTCTCTTCCACCTCTGGCCTTGGTTGGTGGATTTTTGGGTGACTTCAACAATGCTATTACATAATTAGATAGCTGATTCTGATAGCTATAAGAACAGTGAGACTTGTTGGTAAAGAACAGATACGCCTCTGATAGTCAGTCAGTGTAAGCTTTTTATCCCATGTGAAAGAGTGAAGCTCGTCTGTTCAGACCTCAGTGGGCCTGTTAGCTTGTTTAGATGACTGGACCAGTGAAATGACCCAAATTAGGTTGTTAGAAGAATAGCTTTTATGTGCCAAAGTGCCCCCAATGGGGGATGCATGAACGAATACTTGCACAGCTTTCAATCTGGGCAGTAGAAAGTTTTCCAATATTTCATCTGGTCTGTTACATGTGCCAAGGGCTCAATGGGTGTTTCATGTTGCTGCTCTGTAGAAACAAAATGTGTGTAGACAAATACCGCATAAAACTATAAACAGCTTTGATTTAGCCAAACCGTCATGTCCTGTATCGAATATTTATTTTGGAAATATCACAGGATTAACAGTTGCTATGATGCAAGAGCTGTCACAGTCTCTAAGTCTGTTTATTCAGAATATCAACAAAATGTAAAGTAATTATTTATTCAAAACCAACTGTGTTCCAACTGCCTGCATGGTCTAAGTTGTCCCATGCAAACATGACACAAGTCAAAGCACAAAACATTTTAATCTCAATTGTTTTTTTCTTCCCCTTTTCGTAATTACAGTTTTGAAAGTTAAATCCCAGTCGATGTTTTATCTATTCTAACTCAAAATTATTTTTCACAAAATTAATTGCTCTACTCTACGCACAGTAATGGGAATACTCTTAAGCCCTGCCTTTGGAGAGACACTGTCAAGATATGAACACGAAATGATGAAATCCATATATGGAAAGGCTAAGAAACCATCAAATGGAATTCAAGTATGGAACTATTCTCATTAAATAACCAGCTCACCATAACGTGTCTACAGTTACTCTAATTGCATATGCTCTATGAATTGTTTTAATATAGAGTGTAATGAATGTGCCAATTACATTTTCACTATGAAATTATGACTCTGTAATTTGAAGTAACCGGGAGAGTGTACTATATGGTTTACATGGGTTAGCACAGTAATAAGCCTCAAATGCTGACAGTGCATCAGCAGCAAAGCACCGTAGCCCTCAGAGAGCCATCAAGCAGAAAATGATAATTAATTAATCATGGAGAGTGAGGCAAACTCTGTTCTATTAGCCCTTTGGTAATTCCTTCCCCTCGGCCTCCACACTAACCATAGAGATCATGCCTCTCCAGTAACGTCTGTTTACTCAGCAGTGCTATGGTTACTGCACTCACAGCTGGTTAGAAACTAACCATGACCTTTGACCTTTTCATTATTTACCCATCAAACTAAACAATACAAAAATCTGCCTGTTGCTTGTATGCATAGCACCTGCTTTAGTCTTGCAGCACAGCACAGATGGAATAATTGCTTCCTTCCTCCTCCCAAGAGTTTGTTTTAGGGCTGATTCAGATCATTTTAAAACCTTGGTGGTTTACATTCCATCCTCTTTTCGGGATGTTCTGCCAACGCCACATTATAATCATACATACATATAACTCATGTGCTGTTTCCATATGCTGCCTAATGATATATTGTTCTATATATTCTCATTCATGACCTAGTTCAAATGAGGTTCACATATTGCAAGCAGCTGTCATGCTTTTGGTCCTAGTCCAACTCCTTTCTCAGTAGTCAAAGCCAGATTCTGCTGAATCATGTCTGTTTCGTCTCTCAAGACTCAGTTAATTTCATAAGTGTGAAGTTGAGATTCAGCAGATCTTGATTCACGAGCCAACTGGTTGCTCTCTCCCATTAGAGTCTGAATTAAATGTAAGCGAAATCTTCAGTTATTAGCATAGGCTTCATCGCTGCATGTTAATTGAAAAAAAGCTTCTTTTACAGTGTGTCTTTTCCCCATCATTGCTGTTTGTTGTCTTATAATTATGTAATCACCAAAATAAATTAATGCTTAATACGACATGAAATCAAAGTTCAGATTATGTTTGAGAAGTGCAAGTTTGATATTACTTGATCATATCAAGCTATCCTGAGGCTGTAATCATCACCCCAAGAGATAAGTATTGACTTTCAGTTTGTGATGATTAATGGTTACAATTAATGATTAATGATTCAAATTAATCACTCTTTTATCACGTTAATATAAAATATAACTATAGAGGCCAACCAATTAAAATGAAAATGCTGTGTTTAAAAATACATAAGTGGCAGAGTTTTCGTTTTGTTCTCATTAGGAAAGGTTGATGTAGAGAGATTAAAATGATCCTCCAGGCACACGAGTCATCACTATACACAGCTGAAGTAAAGATCCATAAATTGATTTCTAACTATGTAAAATTGACTGTCTGATAGTGGCAGAGTGGCAGTGCATACTGGCTATTACTCACTGGTGGATTTTGTATGCGCAAGCGTGCCTGTGCAATTACAAAGCAAGCCCATAAATTAGTCGCTGAATCTGTCTTAAATCATGAGGGAATGCATCAAATACTATCTCTCCCCATCCAGACGGTGTCTACACTGTAATAGGAACTAGAATACTGTAGTTGTGAGTGTGACAAGATAATCGGCTGCCCCCCAATGCGAAAGGAAGATGTTTTTGCTGGGGGGTGGAGGGGAACTAAACTTCAGTGTTTCTTCTCTCTGTAGCAGACTGGAGATCAGAATTGAAAGCTGTGTTTTGACACCTGATACCATAGTATGTGAAATGATTCTTTTATTTGCTTTACAGTACCTTACCCTGAACTGTGTTGTAATAAGCAAAAGAGATTGAAAAAAAAACATTTGGCATTACAGTCTGGTTGGGACTCATTTTAAGACGAGGTGACAAAGTTCAATCAAGACAAGATCTCAAACTAATCCAATAATGTGTTATGTGTCAGATTAAAATTTTACCATGGACATAACAGCCAGTGGACTCTACTTTAAACTTTTGTGATCACTCATATGCGAAATCACATAACTTTGTACCTACTACAGTAAAAGGATGCCATAATTTAACTTTGATTGTTTAAGACAGGCATCCAATAAAATTTCTGTTCTTGCTTGCTTCAAGATTTTACCACTTGTATAGCCTCACATAATCAGACCTATCTCCTAAGAACTGGTGAATACTGTATAGCAGCAGTCATTTTGCCCAATTCCAATCCACCCCCTAAACCCTCACTGACAGTAAACTTCTTTTTTTTGTGCTCCTGTCCATTAACAATAAAGAGACCGGCGGAGCTCTCTCTGACTACGTGTGTTACGGCATCCCCTGTATTTGACTTCACAACGCTATGAACTGTGGGTAATTCCCTTACCCAAAGTCAGCATCGGTGCTGACTTACGGTAAGGGGGCAGTAAGTGCTCATTCACTGACTCACTGACTTGATGATCTGACAATGGAAGAGCCTCACACACTCACGGATTTCCTGTGAACGCGCCTCTAAGTCAGTGAGTCTGTGAGCGGTCGGATTGGAATTGGGCCATAAGGGAAAGGAGGTACATTTGCATGTGAGGAGGTGAGCACTGTCCTTTGAGTTGCTGACAGTCCACAAAAACAAAGATGTATGTTCTGTCTTCAATGTGATTGTTGTGTTTCCCGTTGCGAAAACACAGGCGAAGTGGAAAGTTAGGAGAATGTCACCTTCAATAGGAGCCCAGTGGCAGGGTTATACAGCCTTTATCACTGAGTCGGATTACAAAAAATATAATGTACAAATCCTTATATTTTCAATGTTACTGTATGCACTATGTGAGACCTCCTATGAATACATGACACTCATGGATATAATGCCTCTCAACGCTTTCAACAATGCAACATCTGAAAGACATTATGTCAATTACTGCGGAAAAAGACAGCAGCATGTGCTTTTATTTCGGCTCAATGTCCCGTGAGGGCGGTGAACATTTGCATTTTGCTACAAACCATCTCATCCATGCAGATCTGTGTATATATATGGGTATTTTATAGGTCTGAGGCCTGGCAAGGACAGAGGAATTAGCCTGATCCACATTCATTAACCTCATTCTCATTCTCCAGAGCAACAGTGCTGTAGAACTATCTGTCACCACAGCACAAAAATGATGAATTGGTAATCAGTTGAGAGCTGTCAAGAAAGCTCCAGGAATGCAAAATTTACTCACTTGTTTGCCCTTGCATTAACCGTCTGTAATCAAATCACTATTTATCGTCGGTTCAGTCAGACATGTTTTATGACCTACTGTTGTCATATATAGGCAGGGAGACAACAGTGGCAGTCCTCATTGGAGGCAACATTGAATTCTTCAGAGGTGGGAGGTGGCAGTGTCTCTTTTGGATAACTAGACCTCCCTCTAAAGCTTATGATGTGCAGTGGTTGTGATTCATTTTTAATCATCCTCTTAAATTATTCATAATTTCCTTAATGAAAATGGAGTGCTTACATAACAACAAATCAATATGTTTAGCTGCTAAACCTTCAGGTGAAAAAGAAGACACTTTCTGAATTTGCTGCAATTTAAAGTGCGGAAAGCAACAGCCTTTCAAGATAAGCTGTGCATATGTGTATCCTCAACAACAATTAAAAAAATGTTAGACATCACCTCCTTATCTTAGTGTGAAACATGACTCATTTATGAGTATGAGAATCCTGGTGGGGAATCAATACAGTGACAGCTGAGCTCCAGAAAATACAGATTGTATCGCAATTAGGGGGTCAGTGTGTACATTACCAAGAATTTCTCTTTCACCTAATTGTGCTCTAAAGTTCAGACACAGCGAGCGGTTGGATAGCAGATAACAGCGAGTGCTTGGGAGGCCAGCCGGTGGTTAGTCTACCAACCTGTTGTTAATGGCTCATGTTTTAAAAGTTAATGAGAGCTGGAGTTAAAAGCAGCATTAGCTAAAGGCTAGGTGGAGTTGAGCTATGTGGATTAACTTTTCATTACCTCCTCATTAGGTGGGCCTGGGGATTAGAGACACCCCTGTATGAAATGTAGCATGAAAATATCCAAATGGGCATGCATAAAGCCAGTTTGGAAGTGAGAATCGTGGAGGAGTCTTAAAGTAAGTGATTGAGCTTTTAGCCTCTCCCTCTCCTCACCACCAAGAATCCCTCTACAGTCGACTTGACATCATTTGCTCCCTATTAGCCAATAAGAAGGCTTGTAGGAGCCGCCAAACCAACCTATTCCTGAGGAGGTGACTTTGAAAACTAGATTGGGTCATTAAAAGTAGAATAAGAAGGCCATTATAATTCTAACGCTGAAGTTGCCATTTATTTGCAATGTGAAGTCCCTTGTGTAGTAGTTAAATGTCACTTGCCAACTTTAATGAGAGTAAAGTTGGGGAGAGTGGCCAGAGCTGATTAGAGTGTATTCTGCAGCGACTCCTCATCCAGTGCTGTGTCCAAAGGAATCATCAACAGATCACACTGAGAGACTAGTGGGCAATCAGGTCCAGAACTCCCTACATCCACCACAGCTATCATTACAACTTAATTATCCACAATGAAGATGGAGAAAGCTGTCTTCAAACTCTCTGTAAATGATTTTGAATGTGCTGTGTCAATAGGATGTAACCCTAAAAGACAGTATATTCTATTCCTATTCCTCTTGTGTTTTGAATGTTCAGCCATAGCCAAACTGGCTACCACCCCTTACCCTGTGGTCAAGTTGATCATGTTCTGCTTTCGGTAAAAATATAAAATGAGACGACTTACAGTAAGACAGCGCAAATGGAGGTATGCTAACTGTTCCCCTCTGATTGCAGTGTGTGCTAAGCTAGGTCAAATATGAAGTACATTGATCTTAACTGCTAGACTGCAGATAACTGAGAGCTGGATGAAGTAATGTTGCAATACTCCTCATTGCAAAAAGCACCTGACAACTAATAAGACAAAAAAAAAAAGGGATCCCAGCATTTAAAAATCCTATTGACCTTTTTGGCATAACTGCTGGTTTTAGTCATCAGTAACAAAGAGCCAATACCCTGATTATCTACTGGGTAATATGGATTCTCTTTAAGAAAAATAAAGTCCTGAAATATATGTAAAAAAAAAAAAAAAATTGTAAATTGCATCCCCCCTCCTGCATTTTTTGTACTGAACTGACATGACCAGCAAATAACAATTCACATATCTAGCAACATATTAAAAAGAAACTATGTTCAGTCCCTGCACAATTCTACATTGTGTCTCTTGGAGTTCTATTTGTGTGACCCGTCAGGAAAAACAAAAAAAAAAAAGGATAAAACGTGTGAACACAGTCCTGAGAGGTGTGAATGTAATCTGAATTAATGAGTCTATATCTTATGAGTGGAACCGTCTGGAGTGACTGTGGGTAAATTTGTATCATTTGGATAATTAAAGCGACTTACTTTGACATCTACCAGACTTTTGTCAGATTCACATTAACGATAATAACGCTAAGGCTAGCCTCTCTGATTGTATTTATGATCATACTGTTGTCGCAGTTCATTTCTGCTCTGATGGTGTAAGTCTTGCATGAACTGGAAAGAGAGTACAGACAGGAATGAAATTTGCACCACCCATCATACCATTATGTTCATTATATCATTATCCCTGATTCTTATCCTGTGATAATTAGATGTTAGGCATAGTGAAGCATGATATTATTTCACCTTGTCTCTTATTGCCATCCATTTAAGTGCAACAGTAGCTTTTTAAAGATGTTGCTAATGCTGGCCCCTGACAAGTCCCCCTTACCACTTGCTCACTGGGATAGCACACATTCACTGTGACACCATTTCAATAGCTGATTTCCCTTGCTGCCCAATTAAGGAGAAAAGAAGTAAGTTGTAGACACATTCCTGTTTTCTTTCCTGTAGATGAAATGATCACAAGCTCAAGGCACACATTGACCACATAATACAAAACAGTTTATTTGTATGGGGTTATTATTCTTACTTTATTATTTGAAATATTTATCTTAATCTGTGTGTGCGTGTGATGAGATCTGTAAATGTGTACTGACATTTGTGTGTATGTACATGAATCTGCAGTATCCGATTTGTAAATGTGTAAAACAAATCCTTGTTTGTATTCAGATTCGCAAGTGAAGACAAATCTGCAAATTCGTGCAAAGATTGCAAGGGCCAGATCTACTAAGATAAGGGGCGCTACTTTGCGTGCTCCTAGTAAAATTTTGCGTGTTTGGTTAGCGCAGGCAAAATGAGCAGCCAGGTACTGGAGCGGGAGGAGAGGAGGAGAGAGGTGCGGCGTGTGTAACTGTGCTTGGAGGACTTTTAACACACCTGAAAAATGGCTAATTCGCTGCAATCACCTAGACGCGAGGAAATGCAGAGATATAAGAGCTTTTGCCCTAGAATGTATTGATTCAGTATCCGCAGCTATTTGTGTGCAAAGCTGTGCCAAGACTTGCCTTTCAAATGTGCTATAAAATAAAATAAACACAAAAAATGCCACCGCAATCTGTTTCAGGTTTGGTAAATCACATTGGTGCGCTAAATGAATCTATATATTTGCATCTACTCCTCCCAATATTTTGCACGTTCTGGCAGAAACGCCCATATTTGCAAAGTCATTAAATCCCGGTTAGTACAGTAGATCAGCTTTGCGCGTGCAGTCAAGTTTGCACACGTTTTTATACACGCAACTTTAGTAGATCTGGCCCTCAGTGTACATACATCTGTAAATGTGTATATAAATCTGTAAAAGTGTAAAACAGTTCTGTAAGTGTGTCTATCTGTAAGTGTCTGTCATCAATTACAACCCAGGCGGGAGCTTTCGATTGGCTGTCTTTTTACACATTTTGGTACACTTATGCCACGGCAGGATCCACAAATGCATACAGCGATCTGAACAAAGATTTGTGTGTACCTTTCCCTTTGCCCTGAGCTCAGGCTCGCAGGCTCAGTCAGACAGGCTGCAGTGTAGCACCCCGTGTTTGACCCTTCGCTAAGCCCTGTCCCCCTTGGTTACTGTTGCTACTGTACGTCTGGCATCTAAAAATACGTATTTTTCAGCAAAATTGGCATCGGTTTCAAAGGAAATAGGAGCAAATTTCTGGTAAAACTGTTTGGAGATGGGAGAGAAGCAGTAGAGGTCTTCCATATAGTTTTAAGTTACATGACCCGCGAAGCTGGAGGGTAAAACATTGGTTAAAGCAGAAGTGAGTGATCCGGTCGTTTTCGCTAATGCTGCGTTCCAGGCAGGCTTTTGAAATCGTAAATTACAGCTTCAAGTCACAACTTACGACTTTGTAGCGTTCCAGGCAACCCACTCGTGTTTTTCCGACCTGTTTTACCGGTGAAAGTCACTATAACGGCCACTCGTAACTTCCGACCGGTGAACTCGTACCAGATCGAACTGGTATGACTTCACGGTCGGAAAAATACGAGTTTCCTTGAACGCACCATAACAGTCCTCGTCGCTACGTCACCACATTCACGGCGTTCCTTGGCTGCACACACAGCCCTGCATGCCGTTCTCTCTCCTCATTGGATAAAAACTGTAGGATACGATAAATGTTTTCTCTTCGGCTCAGAGCAGAGCAGAGGGACTGAGAGACCCGTGTTTCAGTCCAAACACTCTATGTAAGTGATTGCTGTCGGAAGATATAACTATTTAAGACTTATATTAACACAAATATATCACTCACTTCTGCTTTAAACGACACAATGGGACACTGAACAGAGCAGCAACACAGAGCAGCAACAAGCATTCCTAAATGCATGTAGAGGAAACACTAAATACAGGTACTGTAATGGTGCAATTTCATTGTAGCTCTCTCTCCCTGTGTTCATAATAATATTCATCAGTGGTTCGAGCATGTTGCGTTACTGGCTCACTGAAGCTGAAACTGTTTACCTATTTAGAAGTTGTGAGGCATTTTCAGTCCTCTATTGAAGTGTTCTCAAAGTGAGGTCAGGGGCCCCAGGGTTCCTTGACGAGGATCCTGTCTGTTCTTAGCAAAAAGGGGAAATATTTATTTTCACTGTAATGGCATCCATGAGTAGTAGAAGTATCTTAACAGATGGGGATCATTAATTCATGTTAAATTAGGCTCCTTTTATGGTAATATGGCTTGAGAACAACTGATGGAAAGAAGCTAACTTCCAGATCAAGTCCTGCGTCTATAATTGATTACATTTTAATACTATAACCTCATGAGACATCAAAATAAAAGCAACAGAAAAGTTGTTGGATTTAGTGACAAAAGATGACTTGGAGAGCCCTGCAGAGCATATAGTTTATAATTATATAATTTAGATTTACTAAATATCTGGATGGAATTATCTATATTAATCATCTGTATATCATTTATATTTAATAAAGCTCTTGGATATAATCTCACCAAATACCTGAATTAAAATTATTTAAAGCAGAAGTGAGTGATATATTTGTGTTAATATAAGTCTTAAATAGTTATATCTTCCGACAGCAATCACTTACATATTGTTTGGACTGAAACACGGGTCTCTCAGTCCCTCTGCTCTGCTCTGAGCCGAAGAGAAAACATTTATCGTATCCTACAGTTTTTATCCAATGAGGAGAGAGAACGGCATGCAGGGCTGTGTGTGCAGCCAAGGAACGCCGTGAATGTGGTGACGTAGCGACGAGGACTGTTATGGTGCGTTCAAGGAAACTTGTATTTTTCCGACCGTGAAGTGGTACCAGTTCGATCTGGTACGAGTTCACCGGTCGGAAGTTACGAGTGGCCGTTATAGTGACTTTCACCGGTAAAACAGGTCGGAAAAACACGAGTGGGTTGCCTGGAACGCTACAAAGTCGTAAGTTGTGACTTGAAGCTGTAATTTACGATTTCAAAAGCCTGCCTGGAACGCAGCATTAGCGAAAACGACCGGATCACTCACTTCTGCTTTAACTATTTATGAAGTAGTTTCCGGTTCAGTTGAAAAAGCCCAACAAATTTAATAGAAGAATATGTGATGACCTACAGTACACTTGTAGACAATGCAGGCACAGATACATTTTTTGGGGGATATTATTCAAGGTCTTCTTGTGAGTGCATTTAATATCTGAAAAAGTTGTTTTTTCTTTTAATTTCTAAATGTAATATTTATTTTATTATAGGATACGACCAAATCCATTACAATTTTTTGTATGTTATGTTTTTCAATCTTATAATGAAAATATAAATTAAATGACGTAGGGTCTGAGACAACATCAGGACCTTTATTTGCCTTACTTGCAAAAATCGGACATTTCTTAACTAAATCAAATTTGCGTCTCCAGTTATCATACGGCACTAGAACAGCTACCTGTGCCGGTATTAGGTCAAAATCATGATACCACTACCTTCAAATGAGTATTAGATTTTTCTGAACAACCACGGGAACAATTAACCAGAGCACTGAAACTGTAGCATTTAACAAAGCATTGAAGGTAAACCATGTGAGAGTTTTGACAGTAACTATTTAATTCCCTTTCATTCTGCACAGGTCTCTTTTCTTTAGCCAGCTGCTTTATTCTTGAGGCTGTTCACAGTTTGAACAATGCAGCTTGAGGAGGAGTTTTTTGGAAGACTTTAAACATGTACTTGAGCTCCTTGGGATTGGAAAGATTCACTGCATATGGCATCCCAACGAGCATGGAGTAAGGTCTCTGAACGTTGCCCAGAGCTGTCAGAACTTTCATGCCCAATTTTAATTTTAAAACAATACTGATATTCAGGGGAACGTTTAACATTTTAGTTTTAATGCTGCAGAATTTGATCCTGTGCACAGCAAGGTCCTACAACACACTGACCTCATCAGCATCCTAAAATAGCAAGAACATTGTGTATTTCAGAGAGTACAGCCAAAGTTGGTCCTTATGAACCACCTCCCAAATTCACAATGCAACATCAGAAATAATGGTCTGAACTGAGTCGTAGTTGTTTATATATATATATATTTTTTTAGACGGAATCAATCCATTTGCACTTATATCAGTTCCTTCATGGAACTTCTATCAAAATAGCATTTTAAATGGTTGTGTTGATGAATATATTGTTTTGAAATCTGACAGCTGGTAAAATCAGATTGAGATGGCAAGCATTAAGGAAGAACTCATATTTCTGCATTTGCACATTGCTTAATGCACCTACGGAGAGGACAATGATTCCTTACATACCAAGAATTTGTGGAAGAAATATAGTTATGAATGTATTTTTTGGTTTTGGAAGAGAGAGAGAGCGAGATTACCTTATTTTAGTTATAACTAACTTATCTACCTCAACCTACATCATACAGTCAAGAGTTAATTTGTAGATTCCCCAAGGTATACCATCCAACCCAAAATGACAGCATCTCTGCATGTTGAAGCTAGGACCGCTTGGGGCCTGAAAAGACACAAACACAAAAGGACACCCACTGATCTATGGCTGCAGTGTACCAAAATACAAAAGTTTTTGATGAGTAACAGCGGTGCATTGTATTGTCTAATTGCTGTAGGCAGGAATGACAAATAATTAAAAAGCTACACAATGTTTTACTTTTCAAAGCGAGAATCACAGGCTAACATTATCTTCTGTAGATTTTGGGGCTGAAACTGTGAAACTGTAGGCTGCAGCATGCTTACAGTGTATGTGTGTTTTGGATAGTGTAGCCTACTGCTGTACAGCCGTTCATTTGTTGGTAGTTCCTCAAATTCATTGTTAAAAAACTGTAACCATATAATGCAACTAAAATATTCTGGAACTTGATTCTGATATATGATATGATTAAGGAAATAGCTGGCAGTAATCTCACACACATTTTGAGCTAAATATGCAAAACCAGCAGTGCAGCTCTTCACAATGGACCTGAAATATTACTAATTAGCATGCACTTGTAACTCTCGTGAGATGCCTCAAATAGAGCAAGCCATCTGGCTTTGATCTCTTCTATACTGAGTGATAGATTGATGATTTTGTTCCTTCTGTGTGCAAAATATCTGGCCACTGTTGCTTATATCAATGTGTTGTTGTCTCCTCTTCCTTACTTGGGTATGCAACTGAATCCTCTCCTGTTCCTGGCTTTCTTCATCATCTCCTACAGGGTTAAGGGGGAGGTAGTTTACCTCTGCTTTTTGAGGCTTTGTTGTACTCATCTTTTTTATATACAGTATATACTCTTTGGGCTGCACTGCTCTTGCACTTCAGTGGATTGTAGAGGTGCAACGGTACAGGTGAGATAGCCCACGGTTTTCTCCCAAAATTATGTTGAAAATCGTATTTCCTTGTAGAGCTCTCCCTCTCTCTCACACACACACAAACACAACTTTTTTTTAAACACATAGACAACAGACCTGTCCGTGAACAGCCCCTCCTCTCTGTGCACACTCCAAATCCCCTTTCAACCACAGATTGCGCTATGTTACCATCAAGGAAAACCCGTCACTATGCTGGTGGCAACCACTGTCTCTCACAAGAAAAAATAAGAAGTTATTATTATGTTTTTTTTTAAACAGCGTTTCACCGTCTCTCATGTCAGTCAACCCATCCTCCTGCTGGACTCGGTCTCTCGCTCAGGCGGGCATGCGGGCGGGCGCGCACACACAACGACTGACATTGCGCTGGAACGTAATGTGCACATACACACAGTAGCCTGTAAAGCAGTAGGCGCTAATGCAACCTGGATTGTACTGAAAACCCGTGGTCCATAAGGGCGTATCGTTCTGTGCAGGGCGGACCGAACGGTTCGGTATTTTACCGAGTACCATTACATTAGTGGATTGCACATGACCCCAGGACTGTTACCTCAAAATTTGGTGTGATACCTTACCATCTTGTATATTTGACAATTTGATGCTAGCATTAGTTACCTGACAGGCAATGATATTTCCCCTTGGGACAATATTACTTGTCAAGTACCTCAGTAACATCAGTAATATACTGTATGCACTTGATAGATAGGCTGTTCAGCATACTGTATTTGAATACTTTACATGAATACTTTAAGCTAGATCCTCAAGTATGCCTTGAAAGAGCCACTAAAGAGTACAATATGGATACAATGGAGCACTTCTGACTACCTCAAAGTATATCTCATTTTTTCTGCAAACTAGGGGTATAGAACTGCTTGGGCCAGGGCTGGCATCATCCTGTGGTACAATGTTAGATATAACAATGCTGACATTCTGTGAAGAAGACATTTCAACATGGCTTTATGTGTGATACAGTTGACTCACTCAGGTGCGGAGACACAGTCAGGATTCCTGATGGAAGGACCAACTTCTCAATTCGGTCATCAATTATTCTGAGGTGCTTTGGCTTCATATCGCTACCCTGACAAGAATGTGAATAGACAAAAGTTAAACAGCATCACACGTAGAAGCTTACAGGTGAGACCAGACATACTGTGAATAAAGTAATGATGAGCCTTGAGTGTGCCATCAGAATAAATAAAGTCAAAACATTTAAATAAGTAACCCGACGGACAGAGAATGTCAATGGTGTTTTTCAGTGAGCTTCTCAATTTCCATATCTTTCTTTATTCCTTTTAATGATAAATCAACAAATTGATGTGGTCTCCAATGAGTTCATATTTATAAAGCAATTTCAAACTATACTATTGATATTATTGTCATATTCAGTTTCACAATACATTTTTTCCTGGCAACTTCTTTATTTTGCGATCACTTAGATTTAAAGACGATTCTCCTCATCTCAAAGTTGTGTCAGCAGGATGCCAATTAAATGAATTCCAGTCAGCAAGGAGGCAACAGGAACTTTAACTGGATACTGAACACGCTGGGGAAAAGAGCTATTAATTATACACTTTTGCACATGTGTATTTAGAATAATCTCAGGGTTGTTTGATAGGTGACCAGCGATAGCTGCTCTGTTGAGAAATTTGTTATGATACTGCATTCGCACTCCTTTACTGTTAATATCATAACTGATTGATTAACCTAGCTTTGTTTTTTTTGCAGTATAGCAGTGCTGTATATCATGGCATTCAGAGGGACCGCACACATTTTCATACAGTGCATGCAGGTGGAAAAGAGTGATTGATTGACACTAGAATTCACACTCAAACTACACATGGTGAAGCAGCATTTAGCTGTTACGCTGCACACAACTGGAACAAACTACCAGCAGAACTGAAGTCAGCCCCAACTGTGAGCACTTTTAAATCCAGGTTAAAAACATTTCTCTTTTGATGTGCTTATAGCTGAGCTCTTTTTAAAAAAAAACTTTAAACATCATCTATTTTCTTTTATTCTACTTTTTTATTCTTCTTTGCTCCTGCTGTGTTTTTGTGTTAATGCTGTTCTTTTTAAATGTTTTGTATGTGTGTAAAGCACATTGAGTTGCCTTGGTATGAAATGTGCTATATAAATAAAGATGCCTTGCCTTGCCGAGAAGATTTGCAGGAGACGAACCGAGTGCGCGAATTCTGTCTGCTAGTGAGAGTGACTCGTGAAAAATCTCACAAGGAGGTCTGATAGTTAATATTCCAAACTGTGAATGCCAATTATCGATCTTTATGCATGTGGGTATTTATCATGCATTGTAAACCCCAGGGTAATTAAATGCAAGTGCAATGCTTATGATAGCTATCATCAGTTTCTTTGCCAGAGCGGTCAATCATTCTATTAGAGGCCTTGCAGGAACTCTGTATGCTACAAGGCCAGTGGCAATGCACTGCCTCAGGCTAGCAGAACTAATTAGAAGGTTGCCCAGTGGAATTCTATCACCACCATGTCCAATCCACCCACCCCATTTCTGCATTTCGTCCCAATTTTCATCTTAATTTCAACATGCTGTATGTCTCTGTTTCTCCTAATTCCCCCACCTCTCTCTCCAGGGCCATCCATCACATTTACTTGATATCGGACTGAAAAATGTGATGGTACCTTACAAGTCTACTGGGAGCATTAGAAGTGAAGTTTGTGAATTCATGCTATTCTCCCATGGTTTGCTGGATATGACAAAACGGTTTCATTTCTACCATTGTAAGTTTTTTTATCACTGTAAAAACTCCTCACTGCTATTAGAAATACCCATTTTCCTCGCTTAAATCATAATTCAGGAAGAGCAAACGTTCCTAAATGTAACTCCCCCCTCTCTGTAGAAGATATGTTTTCAAAAAGGAAATCTTAATTTCTTGTATATGTTTTAGATAGGGCTATTACAAAGTTAATCTAATGACTGCTTGGTTAATCAGACAGCGATTGATTAAAAAAAAAAAAAAAACCTTAAACCGTGATTTGGTTATCACACCAGTTGTCAGTTCATTTTCAGTTAAACAACTAATCGTTTAATTGACTTATCATCTAAGCTCTAGTTTTACCTGCTTTCATATCTACCATACAATCTAAATCAACAGAGGCATAAGAAACATAATCAAATGCAAACCTGGAGACGAAAGGTTTTGAAAAACCATTCTCTAAGTCATTAAAATTCAATACATGATAAAATTAAGGGTTTGGAGATATGCTAATATAGGACCTTTAGTAAAACTAAAGGTTGATACTATTAATTAAAATATTAAGATTTTTTTTGTCCTTGGCTGCACATGTTCTGACACAGTGGAGCATGTCCATTATTTAAACAGTTAAAGATGATAATTCTAACAATAATATTAGCACTGTTATGTTATTGCTATTTAGTAGATGCTACCAATGTTCTGTATACATAGATTTTGCACAACTCCTTGAAAATTGAGTTTTGTTTCACTTCTGATTTTAAATAATTGTTTTCTACCTGTTCAGATGGCACATCACATGACACATTTGTCAACAGATACTCTCCTATTGTTTCTTAGACACTCTCTGACAAACAGGCACATAAATAGACATACACCAGCACATGCATATCTTGATCAATGTTATATCCGCCCCCATGCCAGGGCCCAGCCATCCTTCAAATGTACATGATGAATTACTTTCTATAGTCACATGTAAAATTAAAAAAACATTAAACTGAGCTCTGGTAGTACAATAATTACACCCAAGGGTTCATTCAAGCACAACTTTTTTTCCTACTGTGTTGTGCACCTTAAAAGTTCTATCATTTCATCATTGTGTTTGTGTAGTATTTCTACTGCTTTATTTCTTGTATGCCTATATCCCAAGTCTCACATGTATTAGAGCCAGTGATCATACCTTATGTGTTTGCCTTTGATTTGACAGATATGCAGACATAAAAACAGACTGACAGATGCAGCGGCAGACCGACATAAAGACACATACACAAAATCAGAAAGTAGGAAGAAAAGGGAAAGGATAAAAAAGCTATATTTAGACTGTGTGACATGAGTTGTTTCTGTCAGTGTCAGGACTACAGGCATCCTCTGGGGTTTGGGGATGGTTCTATACACAGCCAAAGATGGATAATTGGTTATTTTGAGTAATTTTATGAACAAAGCTCAGCTGCTGCAGCTCATCCTCAAGTAAACAACACACCTTGGGAATAGCCTCTGCTCAGCCGCCTCGTGTCTGTAGGTTCCTGCCTGGATGCATGTTGTTGTCTGCCAGACGTAAAGGAATAGGCCTAACCCTCTTAACCCAGATGGATCTATTTTAATTTCCACTGATCTGCACATTTACACCAGTGGAACTGCAGCAACATCATACAAACAAACAACAATTAAGTGCATTTCATAACATAAACAAGCACTTTCTGTGTTACTTCTAAAGTAAAACTACATTAATTACAGTATACTTAAAAGGGGCACCCAGTTGATTTAAATACACAACTAAAAGTCACAACAGTGAACAACAAAATGATTCTGGCTATATCACTCAACACTTGATGGATATAGAATCACTAATTGTAGAAACAATAGCTCCTGGGCCAGCTAAACCTCACTGTAAATTATGGCATAGTTATTGTAAATGATTGCCAATTGTAATTGATTAATAAATAATTAAAAAACACAAAGTAATTAAAGTGTTAAAAGACAACTCCGACTTTGAGGAGCAGGACGGGAGGATAACAGCAATTATCCTCACATACAAACAGATTCCCTCTGGTATCCCCGCACTGTACCCCATCCTCCCTCTCTTCATGAGAAACAGGATTTCATGTGAACATCTGTTAGCACAGCTGGTTTCATCATCTAGAACTTTGTATGATATTATCCACAGTGGATCCAGCTCTGAAGGGTTGTATTGTTCTCTGGTGTTGGCCTTGGCAAAGTCTTCTTACTGTGAAGCCATTATCGCAAGTGATAACTAACTTGCTAAGACTCTTGTCTTAACGGTGATGTCTTTATTACCTTGATGACAAACTGTGTGTAGTGGGAAATGCACAAATTATGTGATAATAAAACAGTTCAGCCATCAAAACACTGGCTGGATTTAGCTAGGTGCTGCTCATGATTTTAAAGTTGCCTCTAAACAAAGTGGCAATCTCCTGGGCTGAAAAATAAAACTGAATGAAACTTTTAAAGACTTGAGGGTTGATGCAAATCGATCCCGGGTATTTGAATTACCAGGTGTTGGATGGAGTCAGGCGATGCCAAGATAACAAAAGCAACACAGCCCACCCTGAACTTCAAAACCATTTCCTTGAAACCTATGGGTCACATCAGAGGCAAAATATGGCTTTATATATACAATCTGTGCTGTTGCCTGATTAGTGACATTTGATGCTTACTTGGGCAATGCGATGCAAAATATTACACACCTTTTACTGATACTAATCAAAACACTGTAGTTTGGTATATACAGTATATACGTATATCTAAATTTAGCATTTATTCCTGAAAAGGACAAAATAACATATGATTAGGGGAAAAAACTCATAAGGCCAAACATCCAGTAATTAATTGATAGTTCAAGTATCAGTCCGGTGGAGATAGTTTATGAATTATGCACCTGTACACACTTTTTGTTAATGGTGTGTAGATCCACAGAAATAAATGGGTTTCTGTTTTTCTTATCGCAATTTATTTAATATTATAATATCCATCCATTTAGTTTCTTACCGCTCAGCTATTCCTCTGTCTCAAGGTCATAGCTACAATGCTGTGAGCACAACAACCAGGCCTCCCATCTCACCACAGATCCCACTAGCTCTTACTGTAGGAGCTCCATGTTACCTGGAGCTGGAGCACCTCCAAAGGCAGACATCCAGGGGAATTGCACCGGGTGTCTGAACCGCTTCTCATTGCGGCTTCTGTTTTGGTGGAGGCGTAACAGTTCAATACAGAAGCCTTCCTGACTCGTTAAAGTCCTCACCTTATTATGCAGACTGAGGCCATGCTACCCTGTGGAGGAACATCTTCTCCTCAATTTCTAGCCACAGTCTATTTATTTAGGCGTAGACCAAAAGCCTTGACTGGAGGGTGAGGTTCAGAGTTCAGAGAAGAACTGGTCAGTTAATCATGAGCATTGCTCTATGATTCACAGGACCAAGGAAGTGGAGAATCTGTATCTAGAAGCCAAACGATTAGTTGTGATTGTAGGTGGAGGAAAGATTTTGAACAGCAGGTTCTTCCCTGTGGCTGATTATGTTTGATCTTTCACTTTAAAAAAGACAAATGAGCGTGGTCAGAAATCATGCAATGCTTAAGAAAGAGAACAAAAAAATCAGTTGTGTGAACACGTACACAGTGATAGATACTGTACTGCTTGCCAGAAATAGTAAATACTAAAAGATGTGTAGAAAACAACATTGATTGGATCACACATATTTGACTATATAGTACTGTAGCAGTTAGTCAGGGGTTATACTGTATGTGATGGAGACAACATTGTCTGTGCCAGATACACAGCATCCATACACAGCCTGATCTACTGCTGCTGATGTCCCCTGCCTAATTTTCTTGTAAAATTTGGCTATTATATGATAGATGAGGAGACATTTGTTCTAAGAGAGTCTTATGTGGTACTGTCATTATGTTAATTAGATCACTTTATGCACTTAGAGTGTTCTGCAGAGAGAAGCCAATTAAAGCTACAGACCAGTGATGCTCACATACATTTGAGCGCTTGATACTGTAATATGGATTGTTGATTGACTTGGTCTTTATCCCATCATGTCAGATGGATATTTGTGCCTCCTTCTTGCATTACATCAGACCGATTATTCTGAGTAACAACATGTGCTGTAAAATGTGTTATAACCTGCCTATGAACCATTTCTGAAATGAACAATTTGTTGCTATAATGTTAAATGTATATGGGATGACCTGTTGGAGGTTGTGTTGCATCATAGTGTGACTTAACTTCCTGAGCTGAGAATCTTGGAAAACCAAAATTCATTTTTCTGGATACAAGAGATACTCTCCATCAGCAAATGACATGTCACTGTTATGCCAGTCCATCTGCATAAGGCCTCTTACAACAAATTAACAGTAATTGAAGGCAATCATCTCACTACTCCTCTTCAAATTCAAGTGATTGAGAAAGTGAGATAGATAGATAGATAGATAGATAGATAGATAGATAGATAGATAGATAGATAGATAGATAGATAGATAGATAGATAGATAGATAGATAGATAGATAGATAGATAGATAGATAGCAACTCTATTTCTGTTCCATTTTTATTAAATAAAATATGACTATTCCCTTAAGGTCATAACAGTTCAATAACATTTCCATTTAGACATCATGCCTTTCTCATTTCTGTATTCAGTGAAATATATATATTTTTTTGGTTAGAATGAATATGTTTTCATATGCACTTAATGAGGTTGTGATTGAATCGACTTCCTGTCAACAGGTTGCACAGTATATAACTAAATACAGTGTAGGCCTATAATGTAAGTGTGTTACAACCGTTACCCTTTCAACAAATTAATGTTTGAATTTTGAAAATATAATTATGCAGTATGGATTTGAACTGAACTGATTAACCCTAACAATAATCTAACACATTTCTAATTATTATTATTTGTATTACAGTATCTGTCCTTCCTTTTTTGGCAAATAACAGAGAAAACAGTTGGGCTTTTCAAATGAAAAAAAAAATGTAATGCATCTGAAAAGCTATGCTTCAGTCTGTTGAATTTAGTTCTTATACATTGTGTAATTTATCATTCTTTTAAAGTTAAACCTAAATAGTCTGCTAATGGAATTAAATGATTTTGAGTCACTGAGGAGCATTGATACTGAATTCAGTGTTGACAGTCAACTCAAACCATGATGCAACTTACTTTCAGCTTACATAATATTGCTGCCAAATGCAGGTCATATTATGTAATTAATTTGGGCAGTGAACTGGCATTGGTCTCACAGACACAACTACAGACTTGGCTCCTGTTTAATCAACATATCCATTAAAAAGAAATGCTTTTTGAGCAGGTATGAGTTGTTCACATTTTCATTCACCAGTATCAGGCTATACCTGCTGATATTTTTGCAAAATATTTCACTTTCAGATAGAAACCTTCTAAATATGTATTACTGTACTGTATTCTTCATTGTATGCATTTCAAGTGCAAAGATATGGTGGCTCACTGAACAGCATTAACTCATATTCCAGCACACACACTTGATACTCAGCTCTGTTTCAAATGTACACACCGACAGTAATATTAAGCCTTGTGCAAAATCGCAAAGAGATAACAAATATCATGTACTTGCCACAATCCAAAGCCTCTCTAGAATGAGCTCACAAACATGACTTAGACTATTTGCTTTACATCCGAGTGCTGGTAGGGAACACTGAGAGAATTACTCTGTTGTCAATCAGAAGTTAGAGGTAAGCCATTTGCCATTTTGCCAATTAATGATTTCTATAACAAGAAAACTTTTTGCAGTCTAACTAATGAGTAATAAACTCAACACTGGTATTTAACTTCAGTCTGAGGTGCGGTACCTAGATGCAATAATCCAATTAACAGGGAATATTTCTTGTTGGAGAGCACATACGTAGTAGGAGTACATGAGTAAAGGGAGCCAAATGCATTAGAAAGAGAACTTCAGGACAGAAAATGCAGAAGTGCTAAATCCACTGGCACATAGAGCACTAGACATCTCATTAGCAACAATTACTGATGAAACAGAAAATTATGCGCAAGTACCCAGCACACACACACGAAAATCATACAAATACCACAAAAAGTAGAAGGGAGCAAACTCCTGCTTTGTGCAATAAGAAGGTTAGCCTCGTTACTAATTATGACACTAATTCATTATGAGAGAGAATTAGAGCCTGGCCTCTGCTGCTGCCCAAACTCCAATCAGGCTGTAAATGAGGCAGAAAAAAATGGGCTGAACCCGGTAATGGAGAGGCTCTTCAGACATGTGAATTCTAGCACATGTACAAGAACTCCCATTTTACATCCTTAGGACTGGAAAATGGTATCAACACAGGAAACACACCCTGATGGTTGGCTTTTACAAGAAGTGTGACGGGCGTTTAGTTGTGATACGGTGTATTATTAAATTCAAGTATAATTGAACCTAGTCATTTGTTGTTGTTTTTTTCCAGTTAAAGGATAATTAAAAGATTTTGACTGACATAATGTTCAAGACAGGACAAAAATACATAGCTTGTATTTGTATTGTAGAGACCAATGAGCCAGAAATGAGAAAAGAGATAATATGAGAAGGAGAAGCAAGCACCCAGAGAGAAATAAAGAGGAAGATAGACGTACCAGGTACAACACACACCGACAGACATGTGCAATACAATAAATGTAATCTATTTTTAAGATTGACTGAAAATTAAATTTGGTCGTGATATTTTTGGCCAGTGTCAGAGAACAGTACAGTACAGTTTGTGCAGGATGGTTAACTGCATGTTTCAAGAAAGGCACCCACATACAATGCACTGATCATCACAAGAGAAACTTCATGCAATTTTTTTATTAGAACACACACACACACACACACACACACACACACACACACACACACACACACACACACACACACACACACACACACACACACACACACACACACACACACACACACACACACACACACACACACACACACACACACACACAAACAAAGGCTAATTTAACCATAATAAAAAATATTCCTTTTTTCAGGGACATGTGGATTGAACACCTTGTGATTTAGTGACATTACATTGAGCCACTACTGTAATTACTGTTATGAGAATGTCTCCTCCTGTGCTCGAGCTTGGCTGAGGGAACAACTAATATCTGAAGAAGAAGAAGAAGAAGAAGAAGAGACTATTGGCACTGCGACATGAGCAGACATCTGTCACACATGATGTATTGTGTGTCTGGTGAAACCTCACCTTTTTGCCTCTTCCATTTCCAGTTAGGATGGATTCAGCTAGCACCCAGGAGGACCCTGGCCTTAAAAGAGACTATAAAGGAAAACACTTGTGAAATATCCTAGAAACCACCCTTCTCATTTTCTCTATTGTCCTGCGTCAAGGGAAGCATATTTTCTGGAACTCCTCTCGGCCATAATTTGACAGCTAATTAAGAGGATGATGAGTGCTACATTGCTCTGATGTGACGGTGAAAAATTAAAGATGAAAGGGGAGATTATGTTTCTATTAATATAGGTTCAGTTTGCTCTTTCCACACCACAGTCTTATGTTCAAAGTTCACAGTGGTCATCACGAACGGTTAAATTGATTGTTTCGACACAATTCCATGTATCACAATATACAGGCAGGATTTAAGAAAAAATTGGTCCGTCTTACCGATGTAATGCCACACACACATACGTTTAATTGTATTGTAATCATAAAGGCACAGGTGACATTGAAATATTACAACACCTCTGTTCTGTACAAAGGTGAGAGCCTTATTGGTGTAAGGAAATCATTTGAAAACCAAATTAAGCAGTAGATAAAACACTCCCTGTGTTTATTTTAATGGCATTTGCAGGCTGTGTGTGAAAATATATTCTGCTGTGAATAGAGATGATGTATTGATATTCGAAACATATCTTTGAGACACAACTGTGTAATTTGGACATTTTTATTTTGCTATTATATATCACTTACAGCTACTACTCGTGATATTGTACCAATGTTGCCCTGATCCATTTACTGCTTTTCTCTTGTATTTTTTCGTAGTATTAAACCAGGAAGAGTTACACACTGGGTTCATATTATCAATTCATATTTTGAGAAGACTGTAAACACAGGAAATGAGATTTTATTTCATGTTCCTCTTTTATATCACTCCTTTCCAGTCATTTGACTAAGTCCGTCGCACAAATATCAGGCTTATCGACCTCCAGAGACTCTCAGACTGAAGGAAATGATGAAATTCAATCAAACCTCCAACGAATTGAGGTTGATTGATGACTTGGTGGTGGTTTTCTGGCCATTGCAATTACAAGTGAAATCAGAGAGACTCTCCTCACATTTTCTGGTTGAAAAGGAAAGAGAAGACATCACAACAGCAGTAATTTGCACACTTGATGAACTGTAGAGGTAGTGAGGGACATCCTTGGAGGCATACTGTAGATAGAGAAAGCAATATGTAATACAGATTGTGTTAAATACACCATAATTCATTTATTCATCCTCTATGGCAATGGCAGTGAAGGTTGGTGTAATACCTCAATAACTATTGGATGAGTTGTCGTGAAATTTTGCACAAACATACCTTGTCTCCAGAAAGTGAATCAGCTGGTTTTGTCAATCCCCTGACTTTTTTGACTCCTTTAGCAGATTGTTCAGACTTTTAGTTAAATGTCTCAGCAGCTATTGAAAGGATTCCCATGGAATTCCCTGAGGGGGCACTCATGTTCCCCTCAGGATGAATTCAAATAATTTTAATGGTGTCTTAACTTACCATTTAGTGAAATTTCTAATTAATCCAATGCTTTAGTTTATAACCAAACATCTGCAGAGCTAATGGCGTTCCCATCAGCGTCGGCTATAATTTGTGTGTAGTGCTAATTAGCAAAATGTCAGTATGCCAACATACCAAATGAATGTGGTGAACATGGTCAACATTATACTGTACCTGCAGAACAGCTGAATATTAGCATAGTCGATATGAGCACGTTAGCATAGTGCTATTAACATTATGAGTGAGTGTATTACATTACAGTGACGCTTGCATCTCTATACACAGCTAATACCATCTACAATCCACAATATAAGATGCACTAGTTATTAAAATGTGCTCAAATGCAAGTGTCTAAAGAATATTTATCTATACGACACATACAATATGTTGTAAAACCAATTTTGTGATTTTTTTTTTTTAGGCTATAAATTCTCTGAGACAGTTCATAGATGCTCCATTTAACCCTTTGATGCACATTATCAGGCTAGGCTCTATACAACCTAGTCCTATAAAGCTCAAGCTCCACAGAGACCCTTGACAAAAGCAGAGCTCAAATGAAGCAAGAAGTAATTGATTTAGAAAAATGAAGAGTTATTTGCCACTGGGCTGGTTGGTGAGTTGGTCCTTTTCATTTGGTTTGGGTGTAGATGTGGACAACCAGATTTTTTCTGGTAATATTTGTTTTGTAGGGATTGGCATTTCAAATGATTTTGTATCTTTTTGTGGGAACGGCTTCACTGAATTTTGCAGGTAACTGTTTGTTCAACATCCTCTACCACTACCAGACAGTATGAATGGATCCTGCTCTCTCTTGGCCCTCCCCTGTTCCCCCGAGATACAAAAGCATGTCTCACCTATATATGTCAGACACACACGCCCATGAGAGTGGTCTGGATTTAGACTGTGTGTGTGTGTGTGTGTGTGTGAATTTCTCTTTGTGTTGGTGAGAGCGCAAGAGCCGTTGGAGAGAGAAGCAAATCATTTTAGACTTTGTGCTTGATGTTTGACATATTGACCACCATTACTTTTTACAACATACTGTATTTAGATGATGTTAACGGACCCTCTCTCCATTTCACTTCAGAATTAACAACTGCACAAATAAAAGGAGAACCCACCTCCGAAAAAACCTTGAACTGCTTTTCATATGGGTCTTTGAAATACTAAGATAAACTTTGAAAGTGACTTTCAGCCAAGGCTACCTCCAAATGTTATTTGAGGCTTGGCAGCAGAGTTGCCTGACAGGTTGTGCCCCCGCTGCCCTAGTTGCTGCTTGGCCCTCCTTTGCTGTGTGCGGTGAAAGCACTGCTCAGTACTGGCGTGCCTGGGAGAAGCTGTGTGTGTGTGTGTGTGTGTGTGTGTGTGTGTGTCGGGGGGGGGGGGGGGGGGGGGGTGTAGGGTCGTGTCGGCGGTTATATGCGTTGTGTGTGTGGGGGTTGGAGGGCCTGGCCCAAAACCAATCAAATAGCACTTGTGACTTGCACTGGCTCACACTACTTTATCTTTTATGATTTATTTAAATAAATCATAAAAAAAATTTTGATTGACAGATGACAGCCAAAGAGGAACAGAAATGCTCACACAACTTTGACCCCATCTGTATTTCAAGTCAAAGTAATTTCCAACTGAGTAATATCCAGCAGATTAATTTGCTCATCACTATAAAATATGTCATGACACATCATGACATGGTTGTATTTCAGAGGGGAAGTAAGTGAAATAAGTCTTTCATGAGATGACACAATATCCATAAATCATGTGGTAAAGGTTGTTGATTCACATCACTAACCAAAGGATATTTTGAAAGATTTTTTTTTCTTTTTCGGTGTGGGTTGACTGCTTAGAACTGAAATTCAAAATGCTCCTAAAAATGCCACACCCACTCACATTTTCAGCTCAGCAGTGAAGAATGTCACAATAAACACCAGCCAGCACTGTCAGACATTTCAGCTATGAATCTTACCGGCCGTGTTTTCTCATACTATAATAAGAAGCGACACTGCAACATTGTTAGCGCATGTTAGATTGTAATGTATTACCTGATGCAGGGAGGGATCGGGAGAGATAGGATAAATTAATGTTAGATGATGCCAAGCCTAGTCTTTTTAGCAACTTGTCACATATTATTTTACGATTGCAATATGTCTGAGCTTCATTCAGAAGACAACTCCCTGGTAATTCCTCGCTTGGCAACTGCTGCAGTTAAGGCCGGCAGCCTACATGTTATGACTAACATTTAACTGTAATCATTGTTTAAATACTGGAGATATTTTAATTCTAAATTTGAGGTTTGACTTAATGAATGCAACGGTTGTATGAGTGAAAAACATCCAAATTAAATTGTGAAATTCTGTCAGTCTAGTGATTACCATATTGATTATATCTTATATTTAGCATAACGCTTTTACTGCTTCATCACATTACATATTAAACCAGCAAATGTTTGGTTATCAATGCAACTTCCAGAGGGAAATGTAAATGGTGAGGTTTGGGAAAATAAAAAAAATTGTGAACTAAAATACACTGACTGTAAAATACTGTGGAAAAACTAACTGTGCAAACGAAATGCAGCTATATATTTGAAGACACACATCATGCGCACACATGCACATGAATTCACCACCGCATACAGGCACAAAGTGAGCACCTGCTGAGAATGTCTGTGGGTCTGGACATGACCCTGTCAAGAGTCTTCAGGAGATTAATTTCCCAGGCCTGTTTTCTTAGATAAAAATTGAGACGGAATTAGAGCACGAGACGTGGGGAACAAATCTGAAAATGATATACATTTCAAAGGGATTAAATAAATCAGCACATTTCTCAGTTCCTTCATTTGTCCTTTGTTTCAAGTTAATATTTTTCTTAAAGAAAATAGCCTTGTCAGATTGTATGAATTTACTATTAAGAATTCCCACTGGTAGATCTTGTCAATGTAGAATGAAGGTAGGGACTCCATGCAATGGTAATCAGGCCTAAAAAAAATGCCTTCCTGAGTAATTTATCCTCCAAAGTAATTTCAGTATTTATGGGATTCACCTTCAAAATGTAATGTGGCATGGAGGTAGAAAAAAACATAGGAAATGAGAAATCCAGTGAGAATGAGAGTGGGGGAGAGGCCGAGTGACAAGGAAGGAGAGAAATCCAAAGTGGGAGTCATAAAGTAAGTCATCTCTGCAGTCTGCCATCCAGGCAGGTCTCCCGTGACCTCCAGCACCAGTGCCCTACGTCCTTCACATCTGACAAAGTTAGGAGCACACGCTGGAAATATGAGGCCGTCTCAGCCACCTCCATATTTGAATGCGCTTATTATGTCTCTGTCTGGATAAGAGCATCTGTTAAATGACTGAATAGTAAATTGTATGCTGAGGACAGCAGACTAGCAGGACAGATAAAGGAGCTTTGTCTTAGTTACATTTCAGCAGGTAGCAGCATGGCTTAGACTGCCAACAGGTTTTGCTACTGTGCAAGCCTAATGGTGGATGACTGAGGGGAGGAGAGGGAATCGCTGGGAGAAGAGATGCGATTTTCCACTTGTCCAAGCAGTTTTCTGTGAAATCACACGAGTCGCCTTGCACTTTGTTCAAGGGATGTATTGCACAGATTTTTAAATATGCATTATCTGTCAAATTGTGCCTAATAGTAATGAGGTAAGGGAGATAGCTTGCCTGGAACCGTAAAGGCTGTGTTCAAGCCAGCTTTTTTTTCCTTTTTTTTTTACAGTAACGCTCCCTTTAATTTGTTATGCTTTTTCCATTAGGGTAAAGTGGATCTGTTGGATTGGTTGAAATTTAGAGATGGTACTTGCGTTAAATCTTTGGTTTGAAAAAAAAAGAAAAAGATCACACTCATCACCTGAATAAATGTGTCACTATTCGGTGAGATTTGGAAAGGTCATACTGTGCAAGAAAAAATGGGGGAAAAAAGTAAAGATTTATGATCGTGTATAAGTGAATGGAGACCATCTAATATTTATAGGTGCCCTGTAGAGTTTGCTGGTAAACAAACATGTTTACCTTTTGTTAGGTTATGAGTATGTTTTGGTGTCTAACACAAATGTGTTCTTCAACAAAGCACAAACAGGTCTGACACATGTACCAAGGGCATTTCTTTCCTCAGAAAATGCTTGAAATAATTCATAGATATTATTAATTGTACATAATTTTCATACATTTGAATTTGGCAGCCGCAGTTGTCTTTACTGCTTTAGTTGTTTCTTCTCAGCACATTTTGATATGAAAGCTTTAGCAGCATTTGAATCATGTCGCCCATGTGACCATACATGTACATGTGCAGCCCTTTTCATCTGCATGACGCAAAACAACCTGTGAAAATATCACGTCACAGCACCACTAGTTGATTTTTGATTGTGTAACTAAAACAGGGTAAATTGGTTGCAGTCCTTTTTATTTCTCAACACACTGTAATTACTCAAAACTGGGCCCTAAATCATCAGTCTTTTCTGACTGATCTGATGGATTCCTACTAATACGCTCCTGCACAGTTGCACATTTTCATTTAATTAATTGATGGCTTGTAGGCTTTTTCAGTTTGGCTCGGTGAAGTGTAGTTACAGCTGTGAACTGTTGAAACAAGTTAAAACTAGCAACCTAATGTGCCCATACGGCATCGGATAGCTCAGTGTTGTCTATGGTCTGTGCTGACAGTAGAAATAAGAGCTGGGCAATCATTCCAACAATCACTGGTTGCTCATGCCTTTGCAAATGTCAAGATGATAATTGACTTGTTTTTCCATTAATGTATAATTGTTAATTGATCCTTTATTTTGATCGCCTTGCCACAGCTTCACATATACAACCACATACACTGCAACACACATGCTCACAACCATAATCAGCTGATTGTAATCAAGCAGCTTGTTGTGTCTAGGTGCTGCTCAGTGAATTCAGAGCGAAGGAAAACGAAAGACAGAACATGACGTCCAATCACTGACATCCAAGCTCATGTGACTGTGTCAAGGTTGAATTTGTTAGAGGGAGCAAGCCCATCTATACTTTAAAGTGCCACACTTAGGTTACTTTAAAACAAGATTATGGAAAAATATGGCTGAGATTAGTGATGAGTACCAATATTGACAGACATATCAACAAACTCCTGTCCGATCCAGAGATGGGGACTCGAGTTTGCGACTTCAGACTCGACTCGGACTTGTGGTTTGGGACTCTTGAATAATCATTATTTTCTTGGCTTGTGTCAATCGGCAACCCGATCCTCCATCCTGAGAGGACAATTGACGATATGTTTTTTTTGCTGTTGTAAAACACACACATGCTGCTACAGCTGTACAGCGCCACATCCATTGAGCTTTTATACAAAGTGCAGCCAAACACCAGGTTAGAGAGAAGAACAGCAGAGCTCCTCTGAGTTAGTGAGTGAGGTGAGTTACAGGTGACTGAACCGGCTGCAGAGCGCAGTGCCGTCCTTTTTTTTTCCTTTTTTTTTTAAGAGGAACCGTCCTCACAGGTGATGCACATGCAGACGTCCATGTAAGTGTGTTATCTGACCTTCCTTCACAGGGACTGCCCTGCATAACTGGCACATATAGGCTACTGTATTGTATGCATGCATGGAAGTCTGCACATGTCGACATGCCCCCATGAGTTGACGACATAAGGAGCTAAAAAAAAGAAAACATTTTTTTTTTCTCAAAACATGTGGTTCCTGATGGGTTTGATAAAATGTCAGCTATATCACCCAGATCTTATTACCTATATAAATCATTAGGGCCACGGGCCATCGCACCGGGCACTGGTCCCAACAGCTATGAAATAGCTGCAGGGACCAGTGCGAAGCCCGGGCACTACTGTTATTGTGTGGATTTTTTCTTATTATTATTCTTCGTCCTCTTCCGGACTATTTTCGATTCGCTACTAGCTACTAGCTACAAATTAGCTATATATGAAAACGTGCGGTTTGATCGGGATCGGTGTGCTATTACTTTTCTCAACAGTTTACGCTCAGGCATACTTTCACCTAGAGACTCCATTTAAACTTTAAACAGTAGACACAAGTCTTGTGTATTGTCGTATTACTCCACGTTTTGATAGGTCATATAGTTTTTGATCAATCCCTGATCAATGACCATGATCATTTTTGGAGAAATTATGAGATTATAATGGTTGTGTATTAGGGCTGCCACAAACGATTATTTTGATAGTCGACTAGTCACCGACTATTTTTTTCGATTAGTCGACTAATCGGATCATACGTAAATTGAATGTAAAACATGCAGCTGCTCTTATATACCATCATTAGCTTTCAGCTTGAAGTGTTTAAGGTATATGCTAACTAAAAATAAAGACAATTAAGATGATAGTTCATTAAACTTTTAATGAAATATGCAGCTTTAACTGTAGCATCAAGTGCAAACAGCTGAGTAAAATAAGGATAAAGCACTGGCCTAAACAACACCAAAATAAATACTTAAAGGTTGTTTAGGTTTTTCTTTCCTTCATTTGTCTCTGGCATTAAACAGTTTTTAAAAAGTTTTGGTAGGCCTATCATTCAAATATAACTTGTGCTCAGTGTAAATAATAGTCATTCTGTTAAAAAAAAATCGAATAGTTTATAAGACAATCGTCTTGTCTGAAAAAATGTAGGATGTGTTCCCTTTTTACTGTCACAGAAGGAGAAACATGGAAAGAGTCCACCAGAAAGTTCTGTGTTAAACTGTCAAATGAAAACAAGTGAAACTGAGGTGCAGCTCAAACTCTGCAAGGTGTGTACTGTGATGAGAAGCTACCGGAAAATATTGACATAGTTTTACGCCGGGAGAGAAGACTTCCTCGTTAAGATGAGCGCTCATTACGTGACCAGGACGCTGTGACCAGACGCTGTAACGTTCCAATATAAGTCCGGGGCTACACCGGTGCCGCTTGATGAGGGACAAGACAGGTAGAGAGAGAAAAGAGAGAGAACACCTATGTGTACTCACCTTGAGTGAGTGAGTGCACGTGTGTGTGTGGTGGGCGGCTGCGGCGGCGGGTGTGTGTGTGGAAGGTGCTGCAGCAGTTTTGAGAGAAAAACAAAGTTAAAAAAAAAAAAACAACGACGCATCGACTATTAAATTAGTTGTTGACGATTTTAATAGTCGACGTAGTCGTGACTAGTCGACTAATCGTGGCAGCCCTATTGTGTATTGCACGGAATGTTCGTGTCAGAGTGCGTGACATCATCGGTTAGAGTGGGAGAGAGTGAAAAAACATTCTGTATTTTTTCTGGATAAACTGTCAGCACGGCCACAATTTACACTCTACACACATGATTTTTTCAGAATTTGTAAGACAAACTTGTTATCTCTCATATCATGTGCTCAAAATATCAGAGAGACTTACAGAATTTACAGAATAAGCCTCTGAGTGCGGCCACGTCTGTCTCTGCTCCTCATTGACTCCAATACAAATATTTTCTGAGAGAAGCGGGCCGGGCCGATGTTTTAAAACTGCCAGCGTCTCCAAAATATTTACTGTAGAAACACCAAATCGTACCACATTTTTCAGGAAGTCCTTAGAGCAACGTTGATCTGTGTTTTGTTCTGATAGGAGCTACCGTTTTGTCACGCTAAGCCTTTTGCGAGACCAGTGCAGACAGCCTGGGGGGGGGGGGGGGGGGGGGGGGGGGGGGGGGGCCCTATAGCCGTGGTAACCACCTCAAGTTGCCGTGGTAATGTCTGATTCTCAGGCCAGAGCTCGTTAACTTCATAAACAATCCACCTGGCGCTCGTTTAAATGTTTATAAACACAGACACAGCTAAATCAGACTGACACAGGATGCAGCTCATAACATGTGTCAGGTCAGTCACACACAGACACACACACACACAGACTCTAGAGCCAGCTTCATGTGATTACAGTTACAGACACACACACACATCAAAACACACAGGTAACATACAAATGCGCGCGGAAGCGCGCACTCCTCTCCCACACTCTAACACACACAGGTAACTTCATGTGATATTACACACACACACACAGTTAACCTAATGTGGTTACAGCTCCTCCATATCAGTGCTTATAGAAAGATGATCATGTGTCTGTCTGATCAGCTCTGTCTTGACCTTAAGATCGTGGGTTTAAATCCCATGTTGACAGAGATGGTAAAACCGGCAGTAGCCCCGTGGGCCTTTCAAAATTTCCCCAGAGGAAATTTTCTAGTTTTCCATGTTGTTCATCTACAGGTTTTCTGAATTCAACAAAGCAAAAAAAACTGGCCAGTGCAGAAGGACAGAGCAGCCTTGATTTTTTTCTTGACACAGAATATAGTTTTAAAGGAAAGCGTTCATTGTGTGTTTGCTTCATATTTCATTGCAATACCCTGTTTACGTAAAGTGATCACATAACAAACAACTAATCAGTACTGATACTGTATGCTAATAGATAAAGGAGTGATAATAATACAGTAAATGCTTTGAAATCCTTAGATATAACTGTGCAGTAGTAGACCAGATAGCAGCAGATAATAGAAGGCTCATTACATCCAGAAGAGACTTGAGACTTAATTTTTAGAGACTTGGACTCGTGACCAAAAGTCTCACCCCAGAAAGACTTGAGACTAGACTCTGACTTGCAAAAAAAAGACTTGTGAACATCTCTGGTCCGTTCCCAAACAAACAAGATGTACTGATCATATACTGTAGAAATCGTGAGGTAAGATACTGGCTTATGTGTGGAGAGAGAATAAAGAAGTTAGATTTTTTTTTTCTTTTACTTCTGAGGATTGTGCGTTAACACTTGAACACCATCCAGAACAGTTTTCTTGCAGCTGATCAGAATTCTTGGCTTGCCTTGCTCTTCCTTCAAACCTTCTATTTAAGGATTGCACCCCCTCCGAGCTATTGTACCAGTGCCACTGTGCTAATCAATCACAGACCACACTGTGCGGCTGTGTGTGTGTGTGTGTGTGTGTGTGTGTGCATGCTTGCACATTTGTGAAGGGGTGTTTAGCTGATGCTATTCGAATGATTATGAGTCCTTAAACATCAAGCCTATTGCCAAATTGCCCTTGACAAGGAAATATGTTGTTAGCTAAGATAATGTGCTGCCCATTATTTTAGGCTATAGTGCTCTGCCAGAACGCAGGATTATTTGGAGCTTGCAGGGCGGCGGCAGCTGCACGCTTAGAGATACACAGAGCAACAGGGAAACAGGGAGCATCTCAACCATTATGTTGCCAGTTATGGAGACAAGAAAGAAAATTATAGGTTATACCTACAGGCAAAAAGAAATGCCTTCTTGTACTCTAGCAATACTATTTAGAAATGCAACAGTTTTATGCTACCAGAAAAAAAACATGAGCCTTTATAAGAATTTATCATTAAAATACTGCTGTGAAATTAGCCATTATGACACACTCAAGGGCTTTAAAAAGTAACTTTTACAGAAAAAGGTACAGTAGCTACAAAGTCTTGCTTTGTGCTTTCATGTGGTCCTATTCAGGAGTTCTTCAGCTCAATCAAATCGAAAAGAAAAGTCTTTTTTTCCCTTCTTCCTTCACCCTGCTGAGTTACATATCAAAAGTAGGAGGAAGAACATTTATTAAATATGTGCCAATAGATATCAGATACCATTATTTTAATCCAATTGACAATATTGCGGAAGAGTGTCTTCTTGAGTTAACTCTGCTTTTATCATACTCGGCTAATTACATGTTTCCCTTCATTGGTTTTGTAAATAATCTGCTTCAATATTTCTGACTGCTAATTTATTAAGACATCTTGTAAAAATGTGATCAGCAGGACAGATTTTCTGATGCATAAATGCTGGAAACAATGCTTGGGGATACTGTCTGCATTTATGTTCCTTGTTCTCAGTATATTTCTCATGTCCAAACATTTCACTCTAATTCTGCAGAGACTGACATAAGCAGTACGTCATCTTTAACGAGGCTCTTAGATGAAGGAGCTGACGTGGACTAATATCTGTTGTACTCAGTATTTTTTCTTAAATCAACATACATCAACATTACAGTGTATGGAAATGTTTGAGTGATTTATATTGGAGTCTGTTCCTTACACACACATCTCACCCTTTAACATCTCCATAAATACAGTTGTATGTGATAAAAGGGGACTCTCTATGTCTCAATCTCTTATGGCAAGGCTTGACATTGGGGGAGAAAAACATGATGAATACAAACATCTGCTGACATATATGTACCAAAACCATAAAAGCAGCTTGAGGGGATGCATGGAGCACAGTAAATCAAAGGTCTACCAACAAAACTGTCACAACAGTGTCCGTCTGTAAGTGTTCAAGTGAATCAGTAGTGTATATTATGTGCCTGTGAGGATGGCACAGGCAAAACAGTACAGAAAAATGTGAGGAATATTTTAATTGAAATACGATTAAAACAATTTGCTGCATGTTGTCATAATACATTTCATGTGTAAAGCATGTAGTACAAACAATGGTGAAAGTACATCCTATTTATATTGTAGAATATTGTATTTTATATTTTACTACAAAACATAAAACATATGCATTAAAAGTAAATGTATCATTATGATTTGTTGCCCATCAGGATAGAGCTAGTTTTGTTTGGAACTTGAGTCCATTGCTTTTGACAGTGTACTTCTATACTTCCTGCCACTGCATCTAGATAACAGCTTGTACCACTAATGACTTAACACAATGACAGGTGATGATTTTAGATTTAGAGATGCAAACCTGTGTGTGCACGCAAAGCAGTTGCTCCATTGCTTTAAGCCACCTGAATAAATATCTGCCTGATATTGTTTTTATTGATGTTTCCTTCATGTTGTAAATATAATTGCCTCTTGCATGTCATCATAATGAATGCAGCAGAAGTGGCAACATGACTAATATGGAACATTATGCTGCCAATAGAAGAAATAACGTATCTCATGCCGTGGTATGTACCTGCAAAGTCCTGCACTAGAGCTTGCACGAAATGTGGATATTATCATGGATAGATGTCAAATAGGGGAGAGTGGAAAGCTGGTGGTGGTTGTAGCAATTAAACCAGTTTGTGTTTTGTGGAAAAACTGTACAAATAGATGTCCAATACATGACAATAAATAAATGGGAACACAGCAGCTGAGACCCTTCCTGCATCGCAAGCTTGCCATGGAAAAGACCGTGTCTGGAAGACTAACACAACAGATGCGTTGTACACCACCTGGCTGATGCATCCCACAGAATACATCATTTAATCACTGACCCTTTGGCTCAGGGAGAGAAAGAGAGAGGGGGATAGAGAGAGAGAGGGGCAGAGACTGAAATAAATGCCTCAAAATGAATTCTGAATCCATGAGATGTCATATGAAGCTTTAATTTTAGAATCCTCATGAAGCAAAATGACCAAATGTATTACCAGCCAAGACTAATCCATTTTATATAAATCCCTACGTTTCTCACTTTGTCTTGTTGTGTGAGAGGCCGTGTGGGCCTGTTGGATGTTACATGCTCTCTTTCTTCTTCACTGAAGAGCATTATAATACTATAGGTGGAGTGAAACACAATCTCATCCATCACAATCAATGTCTCCATGTGACTGTCATATCACTGGAAAGCAGTACCCTACTCACCTTACTCACAGTTTGCAGTGAGGCAGAAAATAAGAGCAAAACAATATGAACATTACTGAGTATAAAACTCAATTGGAAAGCCAAGTAAAACAATAAACATCAACCAAACAGACAGCACATGTAATGGATTGTGTGCAGCGAAACAACCTTTTAGATTATGTCGTTCGCTCCTTCAGGCGGACAGCATGTCCAGTGCTACGTTTTTGGACTAATCTTGTTGGGTTCATTTTGGAATCGCATTATTTTCCTTCAAACTAACCAAGTTTGACTAAAATTAAGTGAAACATGACTAGAGAGGGGTTTTGACAGATGAGACAAAAGTAAGATAAAAGAAAGAAGTCAAAAAAATTAAGTCAAACAGTCACGTAACAAAATCCTGTAATAGTACTGAGAGAAGAAATGCTTTGGCAGGGACTTTTGGTTTGTTGGGAGCTAGAGAAGATTATTTGTTGAGTGAAGTGACAGCTAGCTTGTGAGTGTGTTTAGCTGGTTTAGTCTCGAGGAAGGATGATGTCTGGCACTATCTTAAGAGTGGCATGAGTGACCCCACCAAGTCTATACGCCATCTATACGCCATTGTAATCATTTAGTTTAATAGCTGAACAACAGGACATAATAACTGGGGAGAAATCAAGCATTTACATGAAGGTGATTCGATCTTGCTGCTGATAAATTACAATTTTGAGACTGCAGTTTCTTTTAAAGTTGACCCTGAATTTGTCATTTACATTATTGATTAATAACTTACACTATAAAATGTTAATGGAAATGGAGTCAATAAGTGTGGTGTCTCCCTCTCAGATGATTTGATACATGCACAGTAGATACAGTCCAGAATCGAATTCAAACATAATATGGATAAAATCCGTGATGTTCTGTCTCAAAGCTGTTTTTTTTTTCTTTTTTTTTTACAAATAAATTATTTACAGTTTATTTACTTTTTATTTTAGCCAGTGAATCAGATATACCCCTAGACATCATATCCACTGTCACACCAACAGTAGTAAACGTAGTAGTAGTAGTAGTAGTAGTAAACCTCTGTTCCTGACTCAATGTCATTCATTTCATTAAAAACTGTACTGCTGCTTAAGCGCACATTCAGTAACCAAAAGGACTTTGCACTGGTTATAAGTAGCATCAACCGTGTTAACTTGCTTTGTGTTGACCCATCTTTTTGATAACTCTTGGTCACCTGGTAACAAATAAGAAAACCACTTTGCTGTCAGAAATACTAATACAAGATTCATAATTTGAACCGGTAATGATATTTCATTCATTCATATACCAATGATTAAGCCCTGTGTTTGATCTCAGACTTCTAACATAGTGCTGTATAGTGATTTCAATGCACACAGCTATAATGTGATAGTTTCCCATTTTAATGGAATTGGTCTCAGTCTTTTGGACCCCCCTGTATAATCTGCCACAGGATTAGGACCCTATGGAAAGGTTACAGTACAATCCAGTGAAAGCCCATATGGCTATATGGGAGGCCAAATAGATTTAATCTTTAATCACACATTTTGGCTCATAATCTCATCATCGACTAGGCGTGGTGGCTGTGTGTGTCTGTGTGTTTTTTCTACTTTTCCAGTGTAGCCGTTAACATCAAATGAGGCCAGTGCAATCAGCCCTGACAGATTTAGAGCATGTTACAAGCCCTGTTTGTCACAGGCTGTACCTGCCACTCAAAGAGAACAGGGGGAAGGAAAAAAAGACAGTTTTGTCATTTGCCTTTTGAATATCTTTAGGTAACCTGAAAAGAGTAATTTTAGGCCCCCCTGGGGCTTAGATGGCATGCCTTGATTTTGTTGAAAAGTTCTACAACCCACACAAAAAGGCTGCACTAACTCCATAGTTTGTGCTAATTGCTTTTAATTGCCATCCCAAACTTGATGTAGACTGAAATCTTAATGATGGGTTTGCTCCATCTGAAAGAGCTGCAAAGTCACATTGTCACATCAAGATGTATCTATGCTGTACAATGAGCTTTGTAGAAATATGCAGAATTAGCACCTGCAGTCCCCATTGATGGGTTACTACAACGCAGGTACAAACAGTTTAGTTTGTAGAATTGCAGAAAAGGCAGAAGCCAGTCTAGACGGTGACAAGCGTGTATTTTTCCATGCATCTGCACACCTGCATGCTGCCATCAAAATTAAACAGTTTGAAGTCCTCACTTAACAAGTCCTTTTGACCCAAAGTAGGTCAGTTGTTCCAGGCTACACCTCTAAAAATGTGAATCTTTCAGACCTCTCTTGATTGCCTAATTTGAACAGACAGATTGCCATGGCAGGTGATGATTTCAGTGTGTGGGTGCTTACAAAATAGCAGGTTTGTAAACATGTGAGTCTAATGCTTCCAATCCTATTCGGCGTCAAGGTGAAGCACTGACTGGTAAATGTTTTCTTTTATGCTATTTTTTTTTTATGGAACATGATTATTTGGCCATGATGGCAGAAACACTTGAGAAATAACAATTGCTTGTTCATTGACTTTGGCCATGAAAATTAATATCATACTATTGTGTTCGCGGTATTCATTTTTTAAAAGTGACATTTCACGTGTATTATTTTCTTAAGGTTTTGAAAAGCCACCATGTTTCATGTGTACTGAATGCTCCTTTACAGAGCCTATAAGGGGAGCATAGGGTATGGAGCAGTGGGTGTAGTCTTCTGCCTGTTTCTCAAATTCTCCCCATATAATCACCTGCAACAGGATTAGTTCAGGGGCTCAGGGTCTGCCACTAGGTCCTAAATATGTTTGCCAAAAGCCCCAGCTGGCCTCCCCCTTTATTTGGACCAGGTACTGCAAAGTCCCCCCACCCCCCAGGAACATGCCATGCCTCCATCTTCTTCTGCATCCTTGCATGCATCTATCCACCCATGCCCATCTACACAACAGATACTTCTCAGCGCTACCACCTTAATGCAGGGTGCTTCATATGAGTGTAGTGAAAATTACAATTAGCATTTGAACAAATTAGATGGACAGATAGACTGATGTTCTGTAGTTAAAGCTTCTTTTCACTGTGTCACTGTCATGTAACTGAGGTCACGAGTGTATGCATTTGCTTCTAGCCGTGTCATCATTTTCTTAAAAAAAAACTGCATGTCTGTATTTTGTAAATAATTGCGAATAGCTAGTGAGGCAGTAAGCAAGCTAGCTAAGAGTTGCAAGCACATCTAGAAGGTCCGTGCAAGTTGCACATAAAGCATTTTTGAGGAAAACGTGATCACAAACAGGGCATTTCTGAAAAGGTTATCCTCTGTATTTGACTCTGAGACCCATTTCTTTTAAAAAAAACCCACAGTATGAACTGGCTCTATAAATGTTACCAAGCATAACACACATTTTATGGCAGGCATCGCATTTAAGAATCAGCGACGAGCACTTGGCACTGGGAATACCGCACCTAGCTGTATAAAGTTCATATTATGTGAACCTAAACCCTGTTTACTTGCAGTATACTTTCAAAAGATGCCCAGTCAAATTAAGGCTCATAAAGGAGGAACAGGATCCAGTGGTGTCATTTAAAAATAAGTGTGTATTGGCTTTTCTTCAGCATGAATTTAACAGCTCTTGTCTGTAAATTATATGAATTACGTGATGACAAATAGGGGTTGAACTAAGCTCCAGGCACTCAACCCAAGTGGCAAGAGCAGCTCAGAGCGCTTATCATGTGTAGACAGCCTGAGACTGGGGAGTTAGAATCTGAGACTGCATGTGTCTGACTGTTTCTGAGTGTGTCTGAGGCTTAAGAGGAAGGAGAAGGAGATGATACAGGTCACCATGATAAGGTAGCCTGTCTTAATAAGAGGTGATTGTTGGATGGAGGCATTGCAGTGTTGTTTTTAGTAAAAATCGCATTAATAATTCTGGAAAAATAATGTATTCACCTCTCAATACATCCTTTGATTTCTTTGTGTCTGACTGAAGGCTTTGTTTGTACGCAGGGGCTTCCCTTCCTTTCCAAATGTGGCTTTGTGTACAAGCTTATAGCTTCAGCCTATACCTTTTTGGTTAAATTTAAAGTTGTTTTTTTAATGTTGCTTTGTACTGTTGCTACGTCGATTGACCGAAATAAAAATCAAATCAAATTAACTCACATCTATGTGAAGATGCAGTGGTGATGTACAACACATCAAGTCATTTTTGATATGGAATATGGTTTTGCTTGTATGACGTAACCACATGCAATCACTCATAATCCCCCATACTGTGCAACATTTAACCTTGGAGTCAATCAGTGAGGTGAATTTGTTATAGGTATGTAAAAACAATCTACCATAGAGAGAATAAGATAGATAGCTGGATGGTTTTGACAGTAAATAAAACCAGCTTCATTATTGTACTAATGGGTGATTCCTACAATGCGTGTTAGACCTGCAGGACAAAAAGAAAAAAACAAAACAAAAAGTAAAATACAAAACAAAAACAAACAAACACAAGGCTGCTTTTATTGATGTACCGTTGATGTATTTTTATTTATTTATTTATTTTGAGAAAATGTCTTGATTTTTCCCGTAAATTTTTTTCAGTGCCTGAATAAAAGTTTTTGTATGCATGGCCAGAGCTGAAGTACACGAGTCAAACAGACATATGTACATCGATCTTAGGTCAAGCATAAAAGATTGAGATTCTAACACCTTGCAATCCTGATAATCTCTCTATGCTTATCAGCGCGGAAAGACTAGGAAAAGATGAGAGCGTCCTGCTGTTGCTTATCCCTTCCCAGCATGGCCACCGCACTGATCAGAGGAGGAGGACACAGGTGGAGACCTGGAACCGTGTCATCATCAATGCTCAAAAGGAAACGAAACAGTCTGGCCCCGGCACCAGGAGCTGGGTTTAGCCAAGGTGGGAAAATGCCAGCCAAATGCCTTTTTTTCAGTCTTCTTGATTCCATGCTGCCCTCTCATAACAATATCAGGGGCCGTTCTGCGAATGGAGAGAAGGCTAATATTGAACAGGCAGGCCAGACAAATAAGAGCAAAGTGTACTTAGCCACCTGTGGACCAGCTGGAGAGGAGATGGCCATAAGATGGCATTGAGTCCTCAGAGATTCAGTCAGAAGAACAAAATGAAAGAAAACAACAGAAGCATTGGACCTGCTGTTCCACAGAAAATCATGCAGAGCCTTTATCAGAAATACTAATGAATGGTATTTCCTGTGACTTAATGAATAGTGTGTGCTGTGTTGATTAGAATGTATGGATCGAAATCAATCTAATAGTGACCTTTGTCACATGCATATTGAATCTTGTCGGACTAAGGTCTGTTGAAATGTGAAGACCACCTGCTTTGCTCTACAGCCACAGTGCCAATTGAACTCCTAGATGCCTTTACTTTTCTCACACCTGGGTGTGAATCACAGCATGCTGTATGTCATGATACCACTTAATATATTGGAAAGTATGTGTTTTTACTTACTACTTTTTAATAATTGCCTAAAGTAGATCTGATTTTTGGTTTAATGTTGCACAAGAGTGAATGTTAACTACTCCCAAATCCCTCAGTCTTTACTTGTATGATCGTTTTAGTTATTTTTTAGTAATCAGACTTCCAAATCAATAGTTCATTTTGAGTCATAGTGTGTGCCCCAACTTTAATATGAAAGTTATTTTTTCCTATTTAAGATTTTGGTAATTTGTGAAAGCCAATAATTGATAACCCTATGCGTAACAGTGCGTGCTAAGTTGCTTTAAAGGCCCCATGGCATGAAAAATGTGATTTTGGTTATTTTTTCGTGCTTGGGGAGGTCTCTGGCCCACGTATATACTGCCCCATGCATCAAATTGGTCATAAACGGAGAGACACACACCGCCCATTTGTAGGAACATTCTCTTTGAGACGAGCAGATAGCACTTCCTCCTTTCTGTGATGTCACACACAAGGTAACTCCGCCCACCGTGACCAGTTGTTTTTTTTCAATTTGTATGAATGCAGCTTAGGTTTCAGTTACTTGCCTGTGATTGGCCCGACCACATGCCACTCTAAAACAGTCAGCCAATCAGAGGAGAGGTTCTCATTCTCTCTTCTGATTGGCCAAATGACCTGTGCCTGTTAGAACTCCAGAAAGAGGCAACAGAAAGGGGCAATATAAACGATATTAAGCAGATCACAGGTACTCAAAATCAATGATACATTTTGTTAGGGATATCAGCAGGTAAATAAACCCAGAGAAAAGTGCACAGCATGGGGCCTTTAATACACATTACAATTGTCAGGCTCATATCAGCCCTCAATAAACAATCTGGAGCTGAAACTATTACTGGCAAATCTTATGTAATAAAAATACCTAATTGTAAATTGTCTACCTTGATGCTTTGTTTCAATATAAAATGGTCAACTGCAGGACAATGGTGGTACTAAATAGTGATACTGTATATTGGTATCTATGGAGGGAAGAGTGAAACTTGACAAATCTGTTAACTACTGCCGATTATTTACGTTAAAAAGCAAGTATTTAGCCATGGGTAACCCAAGAGTTTATTCTCAAAATATTGTGTGTAATATGACACTTTCCAAATAAAAAGACATCACGCTGTCCCTCTGTAGAGCTGGTAAGCTCTTCAGGTCCCCCTTCCAATCTTTAGCACGTGCACAATACTGACATAGCAAAAGGAACCACTGGGAAGGAATACGATACCACTGTGTGTGATAGCAAGAACTTGGCTCTCTTCTGATCATTGAAGCAAGCTGATAGTCAGGAAACCGCCATCAGCTATATGCTACTTCCCACACACATGGCCTCATGTTGCCAGTGGGGAGTAAGTCCATAGAACAGCAAGAGGTTGTTTGCAACCATGCCCAAGGCTTGAGCCTGCCAGCAAAGAAGACCCAGCACAGGTCAAGAGAGAGAAAGTCTGTATTCTGTCAGAGGGATGGACAAACAGATCATTTAGATAGACTAAGACTCTAGTGTCTGATGGCATAGGTGCTAATACTGTAGGTGCTAATCACACTGTTGCTACAAAATATGAGAGGAAGGGACATACAGCTAAGATGTGGCCACATTCGTTATAAAAGCAGTTGGTAGAATAAAGCAAACACCCACCTACAAGCAAACTTATAAAAGCACTGTAGGTTGACTGTGGGAGCTGAACCAGGCAAAGAGAAATATTTTCTTTTTGTCTTCAGTTGAAACATCTTTTGTTGTCATCACTTTGCTTATGGTTGAAAAGGTGCAACCTAAATGGATGAGTAAATGCATACATATTTTCTGTTGATGCTGCAGGATGTGTGAGGCTAGGTCTATAGAGAGTTACAGAGCGAAGATGCAAGGTGCAATAAACAACAAACTTACCTAATCCACAAATCACATAGTCAGTCTAATATATCTACTGAATACTAATGCAATGGCAGTAAATACATGTGTGAGCCTTGAGAAGGTGTTTTGTGAAAACAAACTAAACTAAACAAACTTTAATGGAATGTATTTTGGACAAAATACAAAAATATTATAATCGATGCAGATAAGCAATGCTTTTGTTCAGGTCATTTGGCCATCGGTTTATATCTGACAAGAATTTCTGTTAATGAGAAATATATCATACTTTGCAGTTTAGATTATCCATCACAATTAAAAAGAATCAAGTAAGTGATTGTTTCCTGAAGAAAATTAGGAAGTGTGACTGTTGCATTACAATCTGAAAACCATTTAATCTGATAATGCATTCACACTAACTCACTATATCCAATTATCTGCTCTACACTGACATCGGTCCACCCTGTGCTCCATGTTAGCACTGATCAGTATTAATCTAATCAATTATGGAATCATTTGACAGGCCAAAGGCTACGCAAATCTTATACTAACTGAGCTCTGTAAAACATGTCATGCATTGTAATGAGAGTACTTGATAATATCCCCTAGCCAGAGACATCTGTGTGGCAACGAGGGCAGATGAATTGAAATATTGAGCATTCAATAGGAGAAAACCACCGTGGCATTGTTGCTAATTATATATTTCTGAAACTACGGGGTATGCTCCCCCGAGAGCTGACTTTCCACAGCCTTGACGCACATGCTCAAAAACATCATATCGTTGGTACTATTGGCTGAGCTGTGATTGCATTCTGCCTGATATTCTGCAGTTCATTAACCTATAGCTAAAAAACTCCCCAGACAGTTGATTTAATAGAGAGGACACAGTGCTCTATCCCGTCTGCTCCAGTAACTAAAGAGTAAAGATAATTAGGGACCGGCTAACAAGAGGGGATGCAAATTTGCTTCTCCATGGTATAGTTCAGTTATAATTTACTCCCACTAGGTTTAACATTCTTGGGAATATTTGCCATCTGTATACTCATGGGTCATCCAAATACATTCCTTCTGCTTATATTGGATGACATTTCCACACTAAGACGGATGTAATCCTCTGGTTATTGCATGTCAATAACCACAACTCAGATGAAATCCTTCATTTAGCTCACAGTTAGGGCACCACAAGAGAAAGTTGGCCTTTCTAATAAAAGGGGAAAGTAAAAAGGAGTATAACAATACCAATGCATAATGGATTAGTCCAGGTATGCAGTATGAATATCAATAGGTTTCTCTAGTACACACAGGCCACCTGAGCTCTGTTACAACAGAGTTGTTAAGGTGGGAATAAGCCACTACGTGAACGCCCACCCTGACACTCACTTTGACACACATGATATAGATAAATGAAGCATGCTAATGAGCTTTCTAGAGGCCTCCCACCAACAGGAAAGGATAATCTGTAAGGACTTGTTCATGCTCAGATTAATATGATAATAGAAGGAGAGTAGGCAGAAAATACCAAGCAATGAATAAAAAAAGTTAATTGATGAAGTCATAGAATTAAATAGTTGATATCTTCAAAGTAGAGTACAGTACTTGTTCCTACTTAATCAAGCTCTACCAATTTGTACAATAATTTGCATCTAAGAAAAGCTGGGCGAGAGTGTCGCGGTTAAACTGGAAAAACTGATTAGGTGGTGTCACAACGTTGGTATTCTCAATGACCGCAGCCAAGATGTTCACATAAATACGCAGATGTTGAATGGGTGGAGGATGTCAGAGTGAAAAGTTGCTGCAGCTGGTGCCAAGATACACAGCGTTTGGAAATAGACACAGGTACACATACCCGGCACTGCCACAAGGTACTGGCACACGCTGAAGTGGACTTGGCACTCGAGCTTGCGAACAGATGTTAATCCAGGACAGATAATTACATCAGTGAATGAGCAGACATTTTTCCACTTAATTTCCGTCTTTTAAAAGTGTGACTACTCCCCAGAGGCACTTGCAAGAGAGATGCCCCTGGACCTGGTACTTGGGAAGAAGCCCAAAGCACCCCATTGAGAGTCCTGATCGCTGGGCTTCAGTGTGACCTCATCCTCGGTGGGGGGCCTGTCAGTGATTCAGTGTCACTTCCACAGATGTGTTGTACTGAATTTGTGTGTGTGAGAGAAGTTGGTGTTGTCAGCCAAGTGCACTTCTCTGTTATTTATAAAGATTTTGAGAATGCTTAAGTCTATTATGCAGAGTGTAGAGGTCTTTATATTGTGAAAAAACTAATCTATTTTTTTTTTAATTGTCAATTGTCGTTTTTGGCAAGTAACAATTCTAATTTCTAAGAGTTGGTAAAAGTAAAAAGCAATTAATTCTGATCTTGATTGTTTTTGCCTCCCTCTTTACTTAAAGCAGAAGTAAGCGATCCGGTCGTTTTTCTGACTTCTTGTCAGCAGATGGAGTTAGCAGTCCCCGCCCTCGTAATGGATCTATTGGTCCTCGTCCCTACGTCACCACATTCACGCGCATTCCTTGACTGCACACTAGTGATGCGCGGGCCGGGTTTTTTTCCAACCCGCGGGTCCCGCATCTATGAAGTATTCTGACCCGCCCCAGCCCGCCCCGCACCACCGCATCTATTTTCACAACCCGCCCCGACCCGCCCCGCTGCTATTAAACGTCAGACAGCGGCCTTTTTTACTTTGAAAGGGCAGACAGAGGTGCTGTGTTGCCGGTAGCTTGTCAGTGTGGACTGTGGAGCTCATGAGGAGTGAGAGAGTCACAGTGCAGCGTGCAGCAGCCGCGGTGGCCACCGCCTCTCGTCCTCCCCAGTCCCTGCTCTCTGTGAAACCAACCCCGCTCTGCTGATGCGCCCAGCCACCGTCTCATCCGGTTCCCTCACACCTCCGCCGGCTTTCCTGTCAACATCAGCGCGGCCCTGATAACACACTCTGGACTTCATCGTCAGTTTTTTTAATGACCCGCCCCGACCCGCACCGCAAATAAAGTAAAGATTTCTTGACCCGCACCGCCCCGCCCCGCGGGCTGACCCGCGGGACCCGCGGGCTACGGGTCAGCCCGCGCATCACTACTGCACACACAGCCCTTCATGCCGTTCTCTCTCCTCATTGGATAAAGCTTGTAGGATACAAGGAAATAAAATAAAAGTTTTCTCCTCGGCTTACAGCAGAGCAGAGTGACTGACAGATCCGTGTATGATCAAACACTCTATGTAAGTGATTGCTGTCGGAAGATATAACTATTTAAAGGTGTACAGAAATGGCCGTTTGTCCTGTTTGTCGCGCCGAGTTCAAAGCTTGGGGCGAAACCGAGCTCCGTGTGTGTGTGCGTGTCTCAGACGTTTGAATGACGGATGACGGATCCAATATCAGTGGCTGGTGAATCGTGTACAGGCTGACGTATAATCCGTGCGCCTGCATTATCCAATGCGAAAAAAAAAAATACACACTTTCATCCCGGATTTACTCAAAAATAGAATTTTGCACAAAGTTTGACCTACAACGTCTGAAAGATGAGTTATCACATTAATTTTATGACCCAAAGTGGGCTCAAATTCAATTTTCTTTTCTGTACACCTTTAAGACTTATATTAACACAAATATTCCGCTTACTTCTGCTTTAACTGTAAAATGAAGTTTCTTTTGAAACTGTACCTGCTCTGCCTGGTTAATAAGAGTAATCCACGTCTCTACATCTTACCAATTTACTTTCTTATAATGTTTCCATTGTGGTTTATTCCGGCCAATGGTCTGGCTTGATAGCGTGATAGCAAATAACTTCAGTGTGCTGCACTTCAGTGTCAAATGATTCTTCATTATTGTCTGTCTGGAAACCAGTAAGCAGGTTAGATGAGAGCAGGACAATTTATCAGCGGCTCCTCGTTGTAATTTAGCAACCCAGATCCACAATGGCACAGAGTTGAGCTCCGGGACATTGGGTCTCTCCTACCCAGGCCACAATAAATCTCACTTTAAATTAAGTTAGCATGTTCTGCTACATTGCTTAATGAGCTGCGCTAGTAAACAATATTGTGGTACTCTCCCTGATTGATTGGTGACAGCAGCTTTACTGCTTTCACAAGGGCCTCAAAAGGACACCAGGGGTTCTTATGGCAGAGGCTTTCATCACTTACCCCTGGCAAACAAATGTGGGTCTTTTGTTGCCTCAATACTCGATAAAACTAAGGGAGTCGTTCTACACAGGGTGACTTCAGGGGTATTATGATTGTGTGTGTCTGTGGTTGCTTGTGGTGTGTACTTGTGTGCACATGTTTGTAGGTAAGTGTAGAGGAAGGGCGCAGATATGCATTAGGGAAATTTACAGTCCATAAGACATTAGATAATTCATGGTGTGGAACCGTGCGATAAATAAAAGCACAAGCGTGGGTAAATAGTCTGCACCAATGAGTGTCACACTTGAAAAAGACCTTCCAAAGACCTTCTTGCCTTTGACAAAACAAGTGGGCTCCAATAACTCCTCCCTACCTGCCACCTGTCTGAAATATAAGTGCCCATTTCTCACGTTCTCTGCTTAAGCTAGTCTTTTTCTAATGAAATACAAACCCCATAAAGAAATAAATCTTTAAGTCAGTCACCTAATGTAACTTTAAGATGTGTTTAAATTGTCCCACTGAATCTTCTAATCTGTCTCTCTGGTGTTTTGGTGGTGATTTCTTTTTGCTTCTTCTCCCATTCCTTCTTTGCAGTGACGTGCCCTGTCTTCCTCCCACTGGCAGCTAGTCTATGTAACTGTACAAAGTTAGAATTAAAACCATTCCGTGAGCTATAATTAAATGTAGGGGCCTCTATGGTGTGGGAAATGAAGTGTGCAGTATTGAACAGTGTTGATATCCAAAAAGTCCTTTCCCATCGATCCTGAGGAGAACTTTGTTTAATGTCCTTGGAAAGTGCGCCAGGTAATCTATTGAGTTATTAAACAGTGAAGGTCCTGGGATTGTGAGGCAAAGTGTGATTCCTGTGGGAATTCCTGTTGCATCAAATTCACTACCGGCAAACTCTCCCTCATCCAAACTCCTGTACAGGGTTTCAGTATTAATAAACAAGCAATCTCTCCTTTGACCTTAACTATTACAGTGCTTGAACTTTTGCGAAGGAGGGGAAAAAGAGAACGTAATGGAGAATGGTCTTAAAGCCCCTCAGGGAATTAATTTGCTATAACGCTCCGATGACAGGAGGACATGTCAAAGGGACATGCCATACACAGGAAACATTGTTAACACTTCCAATCATCCCTGGTGTGAAAGAGAAATCATCAGGATAACACTTGCGAAGTGGAAAAAAAAAGTCATTGCTTGAGGGCTTGTCTTGTTGTCACAAAAAAACAAGCAATAGCACATGGTGAAGCAGTTCACATGCAATTCTAATTGTGCCACTTTTGACACATCTCTCCTGATAGCGTTCAAACCACTGAGCTCAAATGGAAGTGGCACTCAGCCGGGCAGTTTCCTGGCCTCAGATATGTGACAAATTCATTTTAAAAAAAGGTGCAGGTGGCAGATCAGGCCTAGTAACTGAGAGTGAGCTCATATCCCCGGTCTGGCTGGAGGGGGGGTGGTCTCATTGGGAATGCCAATACGCTCCATATGTGTTTAATCACTCATCAGGGAGCGGGGATGATACCAGTCCAGACCTGGCACATTTCACAATGGGTTAACACTGTGTATGTGTGTTACAATCAGGCGGAGAAGAGCAAATGACCAGTGCAGATTGCAGAAAGCCCAGAGAGAGAGAGAGTTCATTGATATGGGAGAAGGGAAGCTATGAGCTTGAGGTATGTACAGCAGATTGTGCCTCTCTGTCTCCAGGGTCAGGCTTGTGTTTTCCTCCATCTTCTGCCCCTCTCCCACAAGAATCCTACGCTCAGCAACAATATGGCTCAATTATGGGCAGCCATTGCTCCTACTAGTCTCCGGTGGCATGTAAGGAGGAATTAAAAGTGTGTATTATCTGAGGAATCACATACCCAGACGCACTGACCTGATATGTGACTTTCTAGATTCTCCTGTCTGGAACTTTTGTTCTGGAAGAGTAGTCAGAGGAAAAGCCTTGTTCAGTAAAATTGCTTACACTGTCGGGAGGGGCTGCGCTTGAGGACAAGAAGCAAGTTTGAACAGTACTGTGTTCAGAGAACAAGGTTTTTTTTCTCTTTTAACAAAAATTGGAAGGAGGTGAAGTGTATGAGAACACAGGTGTGAAAACAGACACTTGAAGATGTCATTACATGAATGACACCTAACATGCACACTGTTCTTTGGGAAAATATCATCTGAAACACAATTTCATCTTTACAGGGTGAGAGGTGGTATGTCTTTACTTGTATAGCTCAGATGTACCACGCACACATAAAGGGAACACGTCAGGAGAGACTTTGACTTTATTCAAACAAAGTGCACACAGGTGCCTTTAGTACAATATGCCAACACATCAGCAGCCTGTTTTTATTGTCATAATACACACGTACACTGGCTAACCATATCACTGCCATATCATGCAGATAAATGTCACACGCTCCCAATGTTTGTCCCCTAACAAAGGATTATGGCACCTGATAAGGACACAATGTAAATTAGACCCAAGGCTCTACTGTACTATAAGGGAGGCTGTCATATCCAAGAATTAAATGCAAATCATGCATTATCGCCAAGCACACTCCCTCTCCAGGAGAGTGATGCCTTTGTGTTCTCGTGCTGCAGCAGAAGGTGCACGGCCTTCTGGATGGAAAAAAAACTACAGAGAAAAACAGGCCTTTGACAGAAAACTGCACTCATGACTGAAAAGGACTTGTCAATCGCATGAACAATACCCGTCTCTCACCCTGTAATTATGGGTTTCATTACACAACCATGCACCTCTCTCATGCTGTCACTACACCTCTCTATCTCTGTGTATGCATGCAGCCACTGGCAGACACACACTGCCACACACACAAGCAGCGAGACACAAAGAGAGGGAGACTAGCTGCAAACAGGATATATGACAATTCTTGCTTTTTTTTTTTTTTTTCCTAAATCTTCTTAAGGAAATGTACGCATCAAAACAAAACGTAGTAAATCCTCAGGCTCGGCTTTTTGGCTGCGGAGGAAAAACAAAACGGCATTGAGTTGGAGTAAAGCGGAGACGTTACAACAAAGAAATGTCAAAGGAGATTTTAATCACAGATTGTGTTTGGTGCCTATAGAGGGTTTCATCTAGAGACAGCCACAACAGCACTCACTCTTTACTCATCGAAAAGCTCCTTGCTTTTTCAGTCCGCATGCACATTGTTTGAAATCTCAGAGGGGGCATCTTAGTGATTTAGGAATATCTACTTTCGTGGTTGGTGTGAAAATACTTGTTGTTTTCATGGGTTACAGAATCATAACGACTGTGAGGGAGTCTGCACACACCTGTGTGGGCAGTTACACTCCGTTTGTTCTTACGCGATTACTGAGCTAAAAAGCCTGCTTTGAATTTGTGTTTAGAGAAGCCACTAATTGGAAGATCGAATGCCTCATGGAAACTATAGAATTACACAAAAAATTGGTGGTTTGGTCATGCACCTCCAAAAGCTGATATTGATAAATGTCTGTGGGAGTACAATCGCTGCAGATGTTTTAAATAGAAACTTATTATGACTTGACATCCCACACAAATGTGTATTGTGCTGGATCTCGGCCATGTAACATCCATCCCTTTGACATTTGACAAAGGACCTCAACATTTTTCATAAACTCCCCAGATATAATAATGGAGCCCAGTGGCATTAGGCTAGTCTACTCAATCTTTCATTCAGTCTTTTATTCTCATATGCATGTGCTATAATGCTTTGGTGGAGGCCATTCAGAGCTAATGAATGGATGTAATTGAGAGGCTGGAGTAATACACAATTGAAGTCTTTCACGGGTTTTATGGATCTGAGGCTAATTAATGAAAAATAGAAGGCGCATTGTCTCCCATCAAATCCAATCCTTAATTCACCAGGGTCCCGATCACCCCTTCACTGGAGCCTAACATTTTAATCATCCTACCTCTAGAGCACAAGGCCAGTCCCCTAGTCGATTATTGCAATTCAATTTAGCATATTAATTATAGCCGCTGCCGAAGGGTATGTTCTTTCTGATTGAGGTGAACCTGAACCATGTTTTCCTCTGCCAACATGTTTGCTTATCTCCGTCCTCTTTTAGGGCATGTATATATTGCGTTGTTTCTATGGGATACAGTATGGTAATATAGCTCCCTGCACCCCAGTCCATCTGTGTAAATGAATGGACAGCTCTACAGAGGAGCTCCCACGATTAATCCTTCCATAATGACTAATAAGATCAATAATGCCCCTCATGGGAGGCCAGCAGCTTCAAGGGGTTCTTGGTAGCGTTGCAGATAGCCTTGAACTTTCCAGAAGACCCCTGTGTGAGTCATTTAAGAACTGCACAGGAGGCAGCCGGCTCTCTTTCCGGACTGTTAAACTGAACCACTCTGGTCAAGAGCCAATCGCAGAATGAAAAAAAAACATCTTCAGTTATTCTCAGGGTGTCTAGGTGAAACTGACAGAAGTACTGTGATACTCTATGCTTACTGCAATGCAACAATAGAAAAGGATCCTTTTCTTTTAAATCGCTCTTTAAGGAATGGAAATATTAAACATCTTTGTTCAAATATTAATGACTACCTTATAAAAGAGATGTATTCCTATGCATTAATAGCCTAAAACAATTCCCATTACTTTCAAGTTTTATGAGTTAATACAAAACAGTTAGTGCTGTTCTTGCTGTTTAATGGTTGATAGCCTGATTTGTATACACTGCACTAAGACTAACATGCCTAAAGGCAAGTTTAAGCTTTGCACATTCCAATGCTGCAGAGTCCGTATGATGTTACATTATGATAAAGTCAGGCCTTTTCGTCTCTCCTTGCTTGGTGCAGAGGACTTCCACCCTCCACCCCCCCAACCCCCCCGCACCCACGGTCCCCCCAGTGCCCAGGCCTCGTGTCTGCACCGCTGTCCCTGGGCTCCTGGCATTCTTGGCCAGACCCCTGTCAAATCCCAGAGAAGAGGCAGATGGGCCCTGCTTTTTATGTACTAATCAAGGAGGAATTTGCTCCCTCACAGACACGTCACCTCTGACCCATGTGTCTAGTCACATTCATTATTCATCCTCACCGAGGTGAGCTGCTGTAAAGGGTCGAGAGCAGAGTGGAGGATGAGCAGGCGAAAGGGAAGAGGATGCGGGGTGGGGTGATGAGCGCTTGTCGTGCTCTGCTCCAGCTGCCAGCTCATCGCAGTAATCAAGTGTTCCTCAGTCCTTCATGCAGAGACGGGGGGGGGGGGGGGGGGGGGGGGGGGGGGGGGGGCAATCTAACATTTTGGTCAAACCCAAATGGTCTGTGTTGTGCTTTTCTAGCCTTTCCTAACACACTCCTTACCTCCTTCATTTCTTTTTTCTGGTGACAATGGGGACAAACCATCTGGACAGCTTCATCAGCAGAATGGCGAAGAAGACAGGAGTCCACTTATGGGGGTTGTTTAAAGGCCAGATGAAAGATATATGCAAGTCTTCGCTGTAATCAATATTGAAATATGTTGTTGTCTTAGTAATTCTTCAATAGAATATAATCATATACCCCATACAGGAGTAGAGCTGTTTTTTGTTAGTTTTTTTACTTAAAGGGATACTTCACCCAAAATCAATAATTCACCAATTTTCTACTCACCGCCATACCAAGGAAGGGTTTGGAGAACTTTCTGAGTCATCAAAATGCTTTTGGAGTTCCAGGGGGGGTCCGACTGGCAACGGGTTTTCATATAATGGCGGCAGATAGAGTTCACTTTTGAATCATCCAAAACACACACTATTAAACATCCAAATACCTCCATACTGCTCGTCTGTACTGACCCAAGTGTCCTGAAGCAGCGACATGAAAAAATTGTTCGAGAAAAAATAATATGATCTCTGTTTTTAGCCTTTCTGTAGCAGTAGCTCCCAGTGGCTCTGATGATGTTTGTGCGCATGCGCGAGATTTGCTGCGATATGTTCATTCATCGTTGCACATTATCACATTTTCTCCAAACTTGAAACTTCATGTAACAAGGCTTTTTAGTTTCAAATGGAAAAGCCAGACGTGCCTCTGATAGTCTGATCATTTTTTTAAAAGCCATTTATGAGGTCCGTTCTTGTGCTAACATTTAATGTGACATTTTGCTGTGGCACACTATTTTCTGATATTTTCCTGTACTGTCCTATATTTCTTTAAAAGGGTGAATCAAAATGGACAAAATAAGGACCTTGTGGATTGTAGAAGAAAATGGTAGTTTTTAGAAGCAGTTTTAGCCCATTAAGTGTTCACATAGCTAGCTGCCAACATGAATGTCAAACATTTTTCAGATTGTCCTACAAGACACAGTTTCAAAATGGTGTCCACCGACCACAGGATGATAATGGAGTAAAACGGTCACGGTGATGTATGGTTCAGTTGAAGAGAGAATCACGTCTCTGCAAGTTAATTTTAATATTGTACTGACTACTGAGTTGCACTGAAGCCCAGTGGCTGCATGACAGAAACTGTTATGGTCCTCTGCAAGCTACAACCCACATGCCCTCAATCTGTTGTACATCAGCACAGATTGTCTTCTGCAGAAATTTGTCACTCTACTTTGTCTTTTATTTAGTTTTTATTTGCGTAACATTTTTCCCCACTTTATTTCCTTTCTGACCAGTGTACTTTCTTAAGGCCCCCACATACTCAGGCGTACTGTGCGCGTACTGTGAGCAGCGCGAGTACGCGCGGACATCCGCGGACCCATGTACGCCCGAGTATGTGGGGGCCTTTAAAGCCAACACGCTTCCTCACTGCTTGTGGAAAAGATGGCTGTAACATAAAAGCCTTATCCCAATTTTAGTGGGCAAACAAGTCAAAGATTGCTGTATTTCTGAGGGAGCATATCCTAATTCATCAACAACAGTAGCATGAAATAAACAATAAAATTAGTGCCATACAATCTCTTAACATGAATAAATAAGTGAATGAAAACCAAATATGGAAGGACTTTGAGCCAACAAATGTTATTACATGGATTTATTTATTCTGGGACTTAGAACTGTAGTGAAAAGTGTCATCAAATTAATATGAAGTAAACAATCCTCTCCAGCACTGCTGTGTATACCTTCAATTGGATGAATCCTCTGTTACTGTACACCCTTTACATTCTTCAAAACTCTTTACTAGTCAAATTTACCATTATATATCTCAAGGAAATTTAAGTCGAACGCAACTGGACTTGGTTATTTGTCTTGTAAGACAAGCCAAGAGGCTTCATCAGTTCCTGCTTGCATCTGACCAGGCTGGGACTAGTCCAATTATCTGGTGTTAAGACCCAGGTATTTAACCTCTGAGAGGGCTTTCACAAGACCAACTGTCCACCAACGACTGTCACTCTAACGACTGTCGTTGGCACATGGAGCACAAAGGAATCCAGCGACAACATCGGTCTTGTGAACGCCCCCACAGAGGTTAAATACCTGGATCTCCACACCAGATAGTTGGACCAGTCCCAGCCTGGTCAGATTTGTACATTAACTAATGAAGCCTCTTGGATGAGAGGTGAAACATCTTCCAAAACAAATAACCAAGTCCAGTTGTGTTCTTCCAAAACAAATAACCAAGTCCAGTTGCGTTCAACTTAAATTTCCTTGAGATAACTATGACCTGGATAAATGAGAATATCCACAGGCTTACCATTATAAGCCGGAGTTGTTTTGGGTTGATGATGAGGTAAAGTTGGAATGGTTCTTCAGAAAAGAAATCTTTACTATAGCTACTTTTATAAAAAGTGCCTGGTCAAAAAGAAAAAGTGAATTATTTATGTGAATGCCATGTGGTTTCTGTTTTTGTTTGGTTTTGTCTGTGCTCTGATTATTTTGTTTGGTGTCTAAATATGATGATAATGTGTCTTGTAAGCCCTTATAGGCTGGGCGCCTTAAGTGGTGCACGACACGTAAATAAATATAAATTCATTCATTCATTCATTCATATACAGTACAGCAGTTAATCCATGTTATTCATACCATCCGTTTCTGTCCTCCTTATGTCCTTTTCTGTATCTTGAAAAACATTTTGTAAGGTTTGATTTTAGAAATGTGTTATATTTTTACAGATGCAGTGTGGTAATTTTCCCCACCTCAAAACAAACTCACAACAACACTGTTACGGATTATATCACACATTTTACAAAAAGTATGTTACAACTTCATCAAAGTTTACAGATTGCCTCATTATAGTAACTGGGTACTCATTTGGCTGTGATTTTACATCCAAGAAATTGACAAGACTCTACTCTCACCATGCAATAAGACTCCACCTGTCTGTGCTGCTGTTGGAGAGTGCAGTTTTAGTTTATAATTGTATCATCCACCTAGTATTGATATATAATATTTCATTTTTTTTCTTTGATAACACTGCCACTTAATATGTGAAAATGGACCAGCAAATTTAGAAAAATGAAAACAACTTTCCCGGTGGGCAAGTTATGTAATCACTGTGTAACAGCGGTAATACCGACTACCATGGCAACCCTAGCCCAAAGACTTTGCAGCAAGGAACATAGTGAGGATCATCAACCACAGAAACCTTCACATGCCTTCTAATGTCCTTTTAGTAGCACTTTTAGTTCATTATGGCCATGACAACACTTATTTATGAGAACATCAATATGTTACTCATCGACAGAATGAGCGGGGGAGAAAAAAGGATCTGGAGTGCATACAGTACAAAGCAATAGCCATCATCAGTAAGTCACTAAAATGCTGAAATGTAATAAGGTCAGCGAGTATGAGAAAAATGTGATCACACTTCTCAAAGGCTAATTCCATATTACATTCATGTTAGCACACTAATCAATTTAAATTCACCCATCAAGCTTTGTCAGATCATTAGGAAGCAATTTTCATTTTGCCTGAGAGTCCATTAGTTGCTTGAGTAACATTGGACTCTAAATTGATGCGCTCAAATTGCATCTGGACTGATTTCAGAACAATAACAAGCACAGAGAATTACATGCAAATGCATCGTTAGATCTAAAAACACATTGTCAGTTGCAGCCACTGATGGTGCAAACACATCAAGCAGTAACATCTCCACATTACCACCAACTTCGCCAATTTTTCCAATTGCTTTTATTATTGATGTGTTTGTGGTGGCTCTGGGCACCCTTGCTCCTTCACATCTTAATAGATGGAAATAGCGGCGCGTATGCTCCACTGAGCATCACACAGGAAGTGACTTTCAGCTACCTTACACAAGGTGGGCAAATCAGTGGGGAGCAAGCCATTATGGCAGTGTTGTGGTTCATTTGAGTGCCATGCACTGTGCAAGAAAACATGATCTTTCCGAGTGGCCAGGGGATTCTGCACAGCGGGGTCGCTGGGGAGGAGTTGCCCCGTAAATTACAACTAATTACAGCTTCTATTGAGCTGAAATCCAGTCTGCTCATGCCCACAATTCCACAAAGACACAGGAGGGATTTCACTCTTTCCCACTTAAAGCTCACTATCCATAGGCAGCACTGAGAGACTTTACAGCATTTAAATGAGCATCCTGACGTGTACCGAGAGATACAGTCTAATGAAATGCAAAACATTCATAATTGTAAACATTGATTATTAATTCATTATATATTGATAATTACCACAACATAAATAATACATCTCAATTTGCTAAATGCTAAATGTTGCATAGAGCATGATATGAAAATGATTGCCTCACCTCTGTTTTTGTTTTCCCACAATACTACAATTAATAAAATACATTTTTACAACACTGGACACTGTTCACAGCTTGGAATGATGTAAGTGTGATGAAAGTCCCTTGGCCCATGGTTTCAGAACAGAAAAAAGGAAAGCTGTTTTTAAGTCTGTAACAGTGTGAGCTCTGACAGAAAAGAGGATATTTTTTTAAATAAAAAAGAAAAACCTGTATCTTCAGTTACTGTGTCATCCCCCAAAAAAAGTATTTTATCATGAGCTGCTTCTACGCTAGACCAGGGCTTTTCACTTTCCCTCAAAATCACACATTATGCACACAAGACACAAACTACGGCCCAGAGGATGCTAGTAATGTGAATTGTGTTTACAAGCATCTTCTCACAATAAAGAAAAAGAAAAAGCCCACAAGCAATATACAGTCTGATAGAGAGAGCGATGGAAAGGGCATGAAATGATGATGATATCTGAAAAAGACAAAAACAGATATGGTCAAGGCTGTGTTGTTCAATTATGGAATTTCAGGGACCAATGATAAAAAAGACATACTAATAATCACAGGCTAGTTTAGGGTTTTGGCCCAATTTCTGAGGAGGATTTGTGTGATATGACCAGAAAAACTGAAGATTATAGCCCATGTTTGGATTCCTTTGAAACCCCCAATCAAAACCTTCATAGAGGCCAGGGTGACCATAAATCCTCCCAGTCCCTCCCTCCCTCTCTCTCTCTTTTTTTTTTTTTTAAAGATGATCTCCAAGGAGTCATCATTGTACTGTTACCATGGAACATGGGAACAATCCTCTCCTCTCCTCTCCTCTCCTCTCCTCTCCTCTCCTCTCCTCTCCTCTCCTAGCGATTATGAAAAACAAAACACTGACATACTCTACTTCCTCACTACATAGCATCAGACTTACTGTGTGTTGCAGGGATGATTGTCACTGGTCTCTCTTGCCATGTCTAACATTGAGATGATGGTATATCTCTCATATCGCATTAAGAGAAGAAGAATCCTGCACACTGTGTAACTTGCTCAGGCAAACACTGAACAGTGGCAAGAAGCCATCTTTAACTCTTTCGCGACCATTGACGAGTAAACTCGTCACAGCCTGCCGAATGTTCACGACCATCGACGAGTTAACTCGTCAAAACCGTTTTGTTTTTTTTACAGATTACGATAATAGACACTCTCATTGCCACTTGACACAAAAGTGCGTTTTTCTCTGAAACTAGAGTGGGAGCTCCGTTTTTGGAGAAACCCAGCTCTCTTCTTCTACTTTGTACTCACGAACGAAACGGCGGAAAAACTCGCAGTTTTTTCGAGGAGCACGTTGGAAAGTCACTCTTCAACCACGTGAAAACCGTTTGTTTCTAGGTGATGTACAGAGTTCGGTTCAACGTGAGAAAAAGGTAAACAAATAGCCAAAAACATGTGGTCCTGAGCGGATGTGCTGAGGAATTAGTGTGGTCGCGAAAGAGTTAAATAGGGAGTGGCTGCATTACGCACCAGCTTCCAATCAAAATCTTTATACAAAATAACACATATCACATCAAAAATACATAATTAACATATCAAATGTGTCAGAGAGATAAATATACAGCAAATGGATAGGTTGATAATTCTAGAATTAAATAATAAATAGCTAAGAAGCTCTTTGAAATGGGGAGTGGTTCTGTTATGCACATCCTCACATCACATTGATAATAGAAGAAGCATAGAAAATACATATCAAATGTGTCAGAAAGATTAAACAACCAGATGATTTAACAATATCTCTCTCTTATTGTCAAAAAAATCTACAAGGGTGGAATGGGCTGAAGGTGGAGACTTTTTTGCTAGACACTGGGGCTGTTAAAAAGTGAGTGTGGTGCCCAATCTTCTCAGTGAGGGTGGCAGACAGAGCGCACATTAACACCTGTGAGACTGGTAAGCCACAGCTTTGGCAAAGCCTCTTAGCCTATGCCTGTGTCATCCATTTTTTGTGGCATTGGCGCAGGGCATTTACACACCACAGCCTCACTGCTGCATTACAGAGGGGTACAGTATATACTCAAAGGCACCCCCTCTGTGGGAATACGTCCTCCTTGTCTTGGCACAGTGTGACTTTTACTTGGAGAAGGACATGGCACATCTTCCTTATGCATATGTGTACACACTGTCTTGCCTACTTTCACAGTAGAGATACGCTGTGCACTTAAAACTTAAACTATCACTCTTAAAATCATAAAAGCTTTCATGCCATTCAGAAAGTTGCTGGCTTATAATTCTGTGGTGTTGTGTTTTAGCTCAGTGTCAGAATCTCCTGTTACTGCTTCGTTGGGTGTGGTACTGCTGATATGGGGGGTGTATTAGTCCTCGGAGAGCATCCAAGATTGATCAGTGCTTTACCAACCGTGACTGCTAACTGGCAAGCAGATGTCTCTCCTGTTACTTGAACTTCTGGGGAGGACACACAAACACTGATCTTTGCAAAAGAAACCACTTGCAACAGCATACCCAAGACAATTAAAACACTCCAGCTTGCATCATACTGACAGATAAAAATGTTTTGTTTCAACTTGATATTTTGGAAGCTGTATTTCTGGTGTTGAATAACATTGAGAGGTGTTATAAAAAAAAGAGAAGAAAAGAATGTTAGTCTACCTTCAATGAAATAGATGAGGTATAGGCTAAATAATAGAGACATTCCCGTGTTTAGTGCCGTGCAGCTCGAGAGAACCAAAAACTACGGCCTCCAAAATGGTCATAAATTTAAATCAGCACTTCCGTCAAATAGTTTCAACAACATTCAAGACCATTAAAACTTTCATAAAGATGGGATTTACTGCAGGGCTGCATTACGTGCAGATATAGAAGCGACTTATAAACTGTTAACTTAGTGTATTAACACTTAAAAATACATAATTTACTGACTGTGATGCAGCTGCTAAAGATTGTTTCTCTCTGACAGAACAATTGCTGAGGTACAACACTATAGTTACAGTCAACATTGTTTATTTGCAGTATGGATATTTGAAGACAAAGTGAAATAAGATTTTTTTTATACATTAGGGTTCATCATCGCCGTCCCTCCCTGCAGTGTTACCTGCATGATAGGCCACAGAGAGAGAAGGATGGAGGAGATGACTAATAGTGACCACATCTGTTGAACACAGCTTCAACCAGTGTTTGAATGTACTGTAATTTAATATTATTTACTTTGACATTTTACATTTGATTCCATAGAGATAGCATTAAGTTAATACAGAGCACAGTGGCTTCACTGGTGTAAACAGTAGTGTTGCTGCTTCAGAAACATAATTTTTTACTCTAACCCTGTTGAAAATAATGACAAGCCCCTACAGGTAACCAATAAAATACGGGATAAGCTGTATTATATTGATGAGTTAATATAATATAAGCGGCGGACAATGGATGGATGGATAGCTGCACATGATGAAACAACCTCCTCTGTCTTACTGCTGGAACCTCAAGCTGAGCCTCCAGAAACTTGGGGAAAAACTGCATTCACACTCGGCGTGTGAACATTTGACTTGTCAGATGGAGCCTGGATTCATGTGTCATGGTGTCAGTGTGGGGGTGACTGTGAGGTTAACTCGCACAGTGATGTGAGAGGATATAAGAACTGTATGTACACACTTCAATATTTATTTAGCACAAACATTATCATCCTTGAATATCAGTATTATGGCACTCTGTAGACCTTTCTCATATTGTGCTTCTTAGAATAATAAATTAATTGTACATAACTCTGGAATAACATTTGTTGAAGTGCGTCTTGAAGTAACTAAACCTCAGTGACTTGTTGGAGCATGAAGATACAGAATGTACGCCATATGTGACACTGTCGCAGTGTCGCATACTGTACAATAGTGAAGTCACACTTTCACTGTCAACACTCTCACCAGATTCTTTCATACTGTACATTGTTTGCCCTTCCTTTCTTTTTTTACATATTGTGTGGGAAGACATTGTTATTGTTATTTTATATTTTTATCGAACCTCTACTTAATCCAACCTTATCTGAATTACATTGCTGTGTCGTATTACTCTCTGGTAATGGAAGCGAACAATACACCCAGTGAGATCATTAAAGTTTCATCTTATTAGCCCAGTAGGGAAAAGTTCAAAATGCAGGGAAATGGACATCATTACTGAGTAGTACTTCCAGGGAAACATAATACTTCTTTTTTCTCTTGGCTGACATTAATGATTGGCTTCTTTGTCGTGCGATGGCAGGCTTGTCAGATGCAGCTGCTATGGAGATGAGATCCACCCCAGGCTAAATAATGTTAATGGGATTCCCACACAAACACCTATCACATATATCTTTAAGATGCTACACACCCACCCAAGTTTTCCCTCACTCAAGCAGCAGTGCACAGAAAAATCTCAACTATTGCTCCCTTCCCAAGTTCCTCTGCGATTTCCTCTTTCAGAATTTTTTCTGAACAAAATAATATGAAATATATTAAAAATTCCAACATCTGAAAACCTGTTTGTGGGTTTCAGTGTGAGCTGCTGGCTAGAGATATGGTTAAGGTTAATACATAGATTTCTATTTCTTGAAATGTATGTCATATTTATACACTGCCGCTATCAGTCCTGCATCTTGACACAGAGCAAAGTGATGTCACCACTGTGCTGACAGCTCTCCAAATGTATGGGGGTGGAGAAACAACAGTTGTGAGGAAGTGTGGAGAGATACTGAGGAGACAAATAAGAGATGATGGGGGAGAATGTGGTGGACACATCTGTGTGTAGGATGCTGCGGCATGGAGACACATAAATAGGCTGCATCGAGAGACTCCTTGGGGAGGTGAAGTGGGCTACAGCTTATGCCACAGCCCTGTTGCGTGGCTGCAGAGAGGAGTGGAGGCTAGAAATGATCATTACAATCATTAAATCAAATTGACAGGTGGCTGCAGTCAGGTAAATGCTGAATTCCGTCCAGTATCTGTGGGATTAAGGAGCGATGTGAATTCCTTGTCGGTAATTCTTCAAGACAAATAGCAGGGCTCCCTAGACACCGCCCCCTTCAAGGCAGCAGGCAGTCTGCACTAATTAGCAAGGGAGGTGTGAAGGAGAAATCATTACTTTATCCACACACTGTGCCCTACATACCCCTCTCTCCCCCACAGACTCCATCCGTCCACCTTCCATCTATCCTCTCCCCGCAATCTGCAACATGGTGTGGCGTGTGAGCATGTTCATTTGTCTCTAAGAGTGCACGTGTATTTGTGTGTAAAGTCTACACCCAGCAATAGAAAATCCCCGTTGCCAGTGAGATCAAAATGGAGGACACATACAGGACCAGAGATAAAGGCAAGAGAACTTGTGATGGGGAAAAGAAGGCAGGATCAAGATGCAGATGGTGATACTTGTGGGAAATGTATTGGAGGGAAGGACAGACCATTCGCTGCTGTTGACAACACAGCGCTATGACTCACTGGGTGTAATTATAGCCCCTAATTTACCCGTGTCCAATGTGGAAATGTTGCGCCTTTATACTGCCTCACCTTTGTGGATAAAAAGTGTGAAGGTATGAGCGTAATTGTTGTTCTGGTATTTAGTTGATAGCGGTGTTGGTCACAGAGCCAGATGAGGGTATAAAAGGGAGAGCTGGCGAGGCTGGACAGACGCCGACACGTCACGTCTCAGAGTCCAGGACGTTGGCATCCTGTCTAAAATCACACACCGGGGCGCCATGACGGTGGCTTTGTTTAGTTCTGTAAACAAGCGAAGCCAGCCGAATGAAGGGGTCCTCTTAACGGCAATATAGTGGGATCTCTGTTTAAAAGAGGTTTAGAACGGTGTCTGATTGATTGTTGGAGCCTGCGGGACATCCAGAGCACCTTTGTGCTGTGGATGAGGCCTTTGTGGCAATGCTTAACCCCCCTCCTGTGGACCTCAGCTGGACTCCTATTCCCAACAGCATGATTCATGAGCACTGGAGCTCTCTTCTGACCCGGGCAGGCCTGCAGCCCAAACCATCAGGCAGTACTCAAAGCAGTTGCCCTCTCTGCAATTAATGAGGTAGAGTGGATGGCAACCACCACCTCTGCCGCCCTCTGTTTCATCCTTTCATTTTAAAGCTTGTGTTCACAACTGTACGGGATAAGATCTTGTTACCACAGAGCACGGATCAACAAGAGTGTGAAAACCCCCATGGTAGGCTGATCTTGCTAAAAGCGCAGCTGTTCCGTATACAGACACAAACCGCCACAGGCTTACAAGTAGGAGTACAAAGTCAAACCAATCAGATTTAGGACTAGATGCCACAAGTAAAGTGGTGCACTTAGTACATCCTGGCCACTATCTCTTCAAGAGCATCTTGAATATTTAACTATATCTCAATTTTACATACACACTTTTAAAATATGTGATATTTATTTCATGGGAACAGAATGCATAAAAGCCGTTAAAACTGAGCCTTGCATCTGTTGCATCGTCCCCCTTTCAAAAATGCACTTATATTGAGCAGCACTTACCATCACAATGCACTCACTCTGTTTGTGCCCCAAGTTACACTCACTACCATCTCCAAATGAAAAAAGTCAGTAGTAAAAGCAGGAAAAAGTAGATGAGAAAGGAAGGTATTGGAGAACGATAGAAAAGTATGAAAAGGAAAACCATTGCCTGTGAAGGCCAGCAATTTGAAGATTTTTTTTTTCTTAAAGTGATACAGCTTCACTCATACAGAAGGAAAAACATCTACACAGGTGCTACACTTGAACACAAGCGTCACTCAGCAGCTCAAAAAAAGGAACAAAAGTAGCACAAAATAAAACAGTTCTCTAAAAGGAGACATGAAAATCTTACATTCATGGGTGGCTCACAAGAGCATCTAAGGCAAATGATAGCATTGCACATAAATCCCCCTCAACTACCCACCCACACAGTCCCCACCCCTGAAAAAAAGCGCCCTTTCAGCACATATTCATAAAGGTTCTCTAATGGCTTCCAGAGGGACGAGGGGGCCTTCTCCTCAGACAGAGACATTTCACAGGCCCACAGGCAGAGCAGAGAAGAGCCAAGAGAAAAATATCAAGTCTGAAAGAGAGAGAGAGAAAGAGAAGAGAAGAGAAAAAAAGTGAGGGGGAGACAGATGAAGAAAGAAAGAGATATATAGAGGAAGGAAGGAATAAAAGACAGAAAGAGAGAAAGCAAAAAAGAGACAGCGAGACAGAAAGAAAGAGGTGGGGGTGTCTTCATCATGAGTAGAATAGGAATGATGCCCCACTGGGGTCTATTAGTGAGCCTTTACATACAATGGCAGAATCACCAACTTCCAAGTGTGGCAACAATACAAAGCCTTCAGCTTTCTGTGGCAGGGAGATTAAGGTGTAGAGGAAAACATACCTTATGTAAAATCCAGTATAGAGGCTCACAGATTGGGGTGGGCCATATTGACTTAAAATAATGATGTTGCAGGATACATTTTGCAATAATGATATTCATGAAGATTTGACACGTCTTCATATTATACAATATAATTGAACAGCTCCACAAACTGCAGCCTCCAAAATGGCCAAAGGTTGAATCAATGACTCTCTAAAACAGCTCCAAATAACACTGAACATTATAACCTTCATTAGGGGAGGATTTATTGCAGGGCTGTTGTATTACATTGCATTAGTTTCAGCAATGTGCTGTGAAATAAATTATATATACATGGTACTCTATACCCTTCTTTCACATGCACACATACACACACAGACATGGGTGGAGGCCAAGCTGCCACACTAGGTGCTGTTAAGCCTCAGGAGCAATTTGTGGTTCAGTGTCCTGCTCAAGGACACTTGACATGTGGACAGGCAGCGCTGGGGATTGAACCACCAACCTGGCGATTCATTGCCCCCTCAGTGTCACATGGTAGTTCCAGCAGAACGTGTTGGACTAAACATGTGTCCAGCCTGAGGTTTTTAAAGTATACTCTATTTTTTATTTGGATCCTCATCAGCCTCCAAACAAGCAGTTGCTGATTTTAATTTCTCTTTTTTGTTTTCCACTCCTTTGCTTATATGGTTTTCTATCTCACATGTGATGGTGACTGATTGTGTTGTTTGCCTTGACTTTTCCCAGCTTGTTAAAACTCTCGTCTTATTTTCCTGACATTTGCAGCTCTGGTTAATTACTGTGAAGTGAGTGTACAGCGTGGTCAGCAGTCACCTTGTAAGCACAACAAGAAACAAGATGCGTCAACATCAAGCTTCATTATCAATTTACTTGTTACTAGATGACAATGTTTGTGGCCTCTGCTTTTTCACCAGAAGTTAATGTTTCATCTCATACTTTTCATACTTTCATACTATCATACCTGTCTCTGGATTTTTATTGTGTGTTGTGGAGTGACACCGAAATAAAGCTTATCTATCTATCTATCTATCTATCTATCTATCTATCTATCTATCTATCTATCTATCTATCTATCTATCTATCTATCTATCTATCTATCTATCTATCTATCTATCTATCTATCTATCTATCTATCTATCTATCTATCTATCTATCTATCTATCTACCTTTTGCATCTACATGACTTGTTTTAAACCAATCTTGTTACCTGTGAAATATACAACAGAATTACAATATTGTTAATATTTTTGTACCGCACCAGAGCCCCGATTGAGAAGGGAGACGAGCTGCTCCGGTGTGACACCTGTCCAGATACAGGTGATCTCCACAGCGGAGGTTTTTTTTTTTTTTTGTCACCGGGTATGGAAGTATTTTTACCTCCATGACAGGGAACTGTCAGCAGAAGATCTGCCATCAGTGCTGACGGTTATAAAGCCGCGTTCACGGCAGTAATTAGGCTCTGATTTCTCAAACACTTATGTTCAGTAAACTGCAAGAGAATTTCATGAGACCGCTGGGTTTCCTAACGTGATCGGTGATACGTGCGTCAGCAGCCTCCATCCACCAGTGATGACGCTTGCATCAATCACAAAAACTATTACTCTATCAATGTCCAGAAAGCAGGAAATTTATCGGGGCGTGACATTTAAAGCAGAAGTGAGTGATCCGGTCGTTTTCGCTAATGCTGCGTTCCAGGCAGGCTTTTGAAATCGTAAATTACAGCTTCAAGTCACAACTTACGACTTTGTAGCGTTCCAGGCAACCCACTCGTGTTTTTCCGACCTGTTTTACCGGTGAAAGTCACTATAACGGCCACTCGTAACTTCCGACCGGTGAACTCGTACCAGATCGAACTGGTACCACTTCACGGTCGGAAAAATACGAGTTTCCTTGAACGCACCATAACAGTCCTCGTCGCTACGTCGCCACATTCACGGCGTTCCTTGGCTGCACACACAGCCCTGCATGCCGTTCTCTCTCCTCATTGGATAAAAACTGTAGGATACGATAAATGTTTTCTCCTCGACTCAGAGCAGAGCAGAGGGACTGAGAGACCCGTGTTTCAGTCCAAACACTCTATGTAAGTGATTGCTGTCGGAAGATATAACTATTTAAGACTTATATTAACACAAATATATCACTCACTTCTGCTTTAAATTACGATCGTTTTCAGCCGTCAGATTTATCAACACCCCGCCGGTTCTACACCGAAATCAGCAGCGTACACACTTTTCGTAAAATCACACGTGACACTTGGTGCACGCTGATATTTACACCAGAATCTACGCTCTAAGTTATACGCAAGTTTGATAAATGAGGGCCATTGTGAGTTTTGGTGGCAGAGGCCATGATGAACACACAGCCAAGGCATTTGTCCTTCAGTGAAGGTTGTACTGCAGACGGAGCTGTAAAAGTGTGCAAGTCTTACAAACTCCCAGCAATAGTTTGACTGACACTGAAGGACTGTGATTAGGCTCGGTTCAACTATGAACCAATTACGGCGAACCTTTACTTCAAGTGCATTTACCATTTCTGCCTCAGTGCTGGGAATCAGACGCAGCCCATTAACAATTCCTCATGAACAGAATCCTTCCCTCAACATGGTGCTCATTAAAATTGCATTGGGAAGGTGCCATTTTCACTTATTAGCTTGACTGTCAGGCCATGTAGATTGGACAGATGACAGTGAAGGTGCCTATGCCAAAGGACATGTTAGTTTCAGTCCGCCACTACTGCTAGATAGTATCAGTCATCATTGCTGAGTACGTTCATACGTCATATATACAGGCCAAATTAAGCCACAGACAAATTAAACGAGCTTGCTCATAAATTATATTACAAGGATGGGGGCACCGTATATATCATCGCCATGTTAGTCATCAATCACTCTGGGGTTGGGACTCTTAACTTCCCATCTTGCTGATAACTACGAGGGTTATTCTCACATCTGCTCTTTCATTGTCCCCTCACCCTGAGATGAAAGTGAGGCGTCACAGTTGAGTTGAATGTTCACCTCACACTCTTACTAACCTTAGTCTCGCTTCATTACACAGCTTAATTTCTGATTGAGCATTTGAGCACAGTGCTCCATCCCAATAAACTCATCAGAGGTAAGTAATCCTGAAGAGCAAAGAATGGAATACTTTGTTCTTTTTCTTGCCTGTAAAAGAGACCTGTAAAAAGACAATGTTTTTAGTGTGTGTCCCCCCCCCCCCTTTGTTTTGTTTTATGTCACAACAACCACATACTCTCCTCCCTCGGTGTCTATTTGTTCCTGATACACAATATGACCTGGCATCTTATTGTGTCTCTGTCAGCTCAGTCATTATCGCTTTTCAGTTTTGCTTTGTGAACACACAACAATAGACATAAGAACTCTCAAACTACAGAATATTACTTCAGGTTTAGACGTGTCCTTTGAAGCATGGCTGCCAGCTTACACACAGTTAGTCAGACTAGACACATGCTGCCCGTGTTGGCTGCCCAGTGGTCCAGTAATTGCTCTGGTGTAGATACAGTACAGTGTATGTTTGAGGTTTACATGTTTTATGTGTTAAATGCCTCCGTTTTTTATGCACTTCACAGACAGTGCCAGCAGCACCTTGTTGCAACAAAATTTTTGCCATGTCTCACAGTCCTGACTCTGTTTCATGACTGGCATATTAGTGCCTATTGCCCTATAGGCATTTTTGAAGGAGACACTTGACACAGGCTCTTCAGATTTCCTCAAAATTCCACAGCTGCATTTAAAGTGTTTCTTTCCTGTACAGTCAATTTCCAAAATGGTTTTGCTCCTTGAAATTTGTCAGAATATGTTTAAATGTAAATGACTCTGTCCTCAGAACGTGGAACTATTTTTAGGCAAATATCTTAAGCAGTCTCTTGTCAATACTTACCATAATACCATAATATGACATGCATGCAGTCCACATTGAGGCACATGTCTTATATTTAAAGATGGTCACTAATGTGAAATTCACTTCTTCACCTACTATCATTTATTATTTAAACTCCCAGCCCCCATCCCTCATAAAACAAAACTCATGTCAATAAGGTTGTCAATCACTGCCATATTTAGATTGTTTTCCTCTACTGCAAATATGTCTTATTCATCACATTGATTCACATCATCAAAATGATTGGCATCATTAAAAGCCTAGATGGATTATTTACGCCAGCATATGTCTGCAAATGACCATATCAAGCAATCCTCCTGTGGTTGAAGAACAAAAAATCAATCATGAAAATCAGCTCATGTGTCAGGCACCAACACAAATGTGAGTGAAATAAGGTGATTGAGTTGAGAGAGTTTCTTCAATAATAAGAAAACCTTCAGGAAATGACACTCATGGGATTATTGAGACTTGGTTTCATTTTGTTATCTGTGGCCAAATCTTGTTATTCCAATTACATCCTTTATATGTGGCTGCGAAGGACACTGAAGTGTTACCTGCTGCCATGCTTTAAAACCACAGACATTCACTCGGTTTAACCAGTTACTGTCTTCATAACATGCACAAACACAACAATATGGAGAGCCTTTTTAAAGATAATCTATCTAACAGTCCAAAGTGCACTCAGACAGCACAGTGATTAAAGCAGATATCAGCTTCACGGCCGTTTCGGCTAATGCTGCGTTCAAGGCAGGCTTTTGAAACCGTAAGTTACAGCTTCAAGTCACAACTACGACTTGGTAGCGTTCCAGGTAACCCGTAGCTCGTGTTTTTACCATCCTGTTGTCTGTGAAAGTTCCCTATAACGGCCACTCGTAACTTCCGACCCGTGAACTCGTACCAGATCGAACTGGTATGACTTCACAGGAAGGAAAAACACAAAGTACGAGTTTCTTTGAACGCACCATGAGTTAGCAGCCCCCGCCCTTGTCAGGCATCAATTGGTCCTCGTGCTACGTCACCACATTCACGCGCATCCCTTGGCTGCACACACAGCCCTTCATGCCGTTCTCTCTCCTCATTGGATAACACTTGTATCCCACAAGGAAAATTTTCTCCTCGGGTTACAGCAGAGCAGAGTGACGGAGAGACTCGTGTTTAGGCTGAAATACTTCATGTAAGTGATTGCTGACGGAAAATAGGACTATTTAGGACTTATATTAACAAAAACATTCCACTGATATCTGCTTTAAACATTCACATATTAAGCCGAGGTCATGCCCGGTTCAAAAGAGAAAGAACTCATGAGGAATAAGGAAATATCTGACAACTTGTAGAGTGAGTGAGAATACTACATACAGTACTCATCATATTACACATGTCTGATTAAGTGTAGCTGTGCAGGTTTGAACACATAGTGAGGGGCCGTCTTTGCCACTTTGGTAGTAGCAGCGAAGACATCACAGGTGTTGTACTCCATGCTCTCTTAAACTTGCACAATGGCTCTCCAATAATATAAAAGGTAGAAAGTAAGAGGGCTGTGCTCTATGCTTCTCAGGTGAACAGCTGGACTGTGGAATATTTGGCGGGCAGAAAGTACGAGGCACAGCTGGCTTTTAAGAGGAAGAGCTCCCCTGGAGCCGCTGGGAGGTCACAGCCTGCTAGGCCGTGAAGCGTTGCTCGGCAGGAGCCGTGTGTAAAGGCAGAAGGCCTGTGCCACTGTGTGCAGATGTTCCCCCCGCTCTGCTGGCTGCCTCAAAACACACACGACACACACACACACACACACACACACACACACACAGAGAATGCATGAGCCGCGGTGCAGAGATGATTTAACACACAGAGTAAACACTTAACACAGGCACCTTCACTGAAACATATACATAAACACACAGACACCACACGCACACATTCATGCACATATTCCCTCTTCATATCCAGTCTGCACAGCCACGTTACTTTTTGTGTCCTCCATAGCAACAAGCACCACCTCAGTGCTCCTGAGTGGTGCTGCTGGAAACAATAAAGTAAGGTTTAAATGAGCTCTCCAAGGTCTGAAACACACAACCAAACGCAGGAAGGTGCCCCCTCGAATGCAGCAGCAAACTGCTCCTCCTCACTGCCTAACAGAGCCGCTTCTATTCATTACCCACAGGTAAAGCAGTGGTACAGGACAAAGTAAAAATGAAAAAAGCTTGAATGCTCCAACCTTCACCCCCCCTCAGTACTACATCTTATTATGTATGTCTCACACACTGCGCCACATTTGAATAACATCCTGCAACAAACACAATCAATAGCACAAAAAGCGTCCTTCCCTTAATTCTTGAGCTGTATGCGTTTATCGACCCGAGTGCTCCTCTGGGATATTTCCACGAGGGACAAATCGTGCTGTCTGTGGCAAACTGAGCCCAGTGTTTGCGGTATCATTACAAAATAAGTCATTGAGGAATGTCAGTCAAAGCCGTGTGTTCTGGGAGATTTATTTCAGGTGGAACATGTGGCATGAGAGATGCCTCCATAGGATAGGACACCAGGATCAGCAGTCTACTGACAGTGATGAATAGAGAAAAAGACAGTGTGAGTGGCAGGCCCTAGTGAGGGACAGCACTTCGCTCGGCAACCTCCTCCGCACCGTCTGTCCACCCCGACAAACCCTCACGAACGCACAAGACAAATCCTGCTGCTGACACCAATGGACAAGCACATCTGGCAACCAGGGTCCACCAGGGTCCACTGTGACAGCCCCAATCAGCCACTTGATATTCACTCTGTCGACTTCCCATTCTCTCACACTTGATGCCAGAGACAGAAGGAAAAGAGAGCAAGAGAAAAGAGGGGGGTGGGTTGGTGATGGTGGTGGTGGTGGGGGCAACCTTTCAACAGGAAATCAAATATTAATCAGCCCATTTACAGGCATATCACCATTACTCCAGTATGACATTGATATCCAATCAATCAAAAAGCCTAAATATGGAGAGATCATCATGCGATCAACAATAGAACAATAGAAGGTCTAGAGTGAGTTATGATAGTGGGGCTTTGAATATTAATGTGTCGGCTGAGCGCGTTTCTGCAGGATTCTGTCATTTGGAAAGTGTATGTTTTTTTATAAATCTCAACTCATCAACATGTGTCAGACATAAAAGCACGAGTATAGTATCAAAGTAGCAATGGCTGTTTACAATGTTAAAAACCCCTGCTGATATGACAGCGGCATCTGTTTTATATGTATTGTTAGTAGATTGTTAGTTCTATTGCCCTTTCATTAATTATGTACCAGAAACTGGCCAAAGGCTATACTGTTGTCTACAGTGAAAATTAAATATTGATAAAGCTCCGGCTTTCACCCCAGATTTCATTGTGTTAACAAATATGTTTTGTTTGCAAAACAATTTGAATTTAATAATTCATCAAAAGGGGGAGAGGCCATTATCATTCAGTGTGAGCCCTGTGTGGGCTCCAGATGTCAAGAATCATGTCCTCGTCCTGACAATACATGCAAAGTCTGTGCCCTCTTTTATACATTATTGAAAGCAAAATCTGCAAGGTGGGTTTAGACATGGGCACAGGGACTGATACGTGTATGGAGGTGACCTGAGACTGTGAGGGAAAAAAATCGTGACTCAACTACAAAGACATAAACACACCTGTGTTATGTGTGATCAGTGGATTAATTTTGCCTCTGTAACAAGCAACTGCCTTTACTAAAGTGGGGTATTGATGAACACGCCTGAAACCAAAGACAAAGCTTTTAATTAGCGCTCGCCAATTTAATATACACTGCCTGTCCAAAAAAAAAAGTCACGCACTCTAATATTTAGTTGGACCGCCTTTATCTTTGATTACAGAATGCATTTGCTGTGGCATCGTTTCGATAAGCTTCTGCAACGTCACAACATTTATTTCCGTCCAGAGTCGCATTAATTTTTGGGGGCTAAGGTCTGGACTGTATGGCCACATTGGACCACATTTCTTCCTTGAAGATGATGGTTCCCCTCTCTTCTTCCAGTTTTTAATATTGTGTCTGACAGTTCTTAACCCAATTTAGAGAAGTCTCAGCAATCTCCTTAGATGTTTTATTTGCTTGATGCCAATAATTTGACCCTTTTGAAACAGATTAACATCTTTTCCACGACCACAGGATGTGTCTTCCAACATGGTTGTTTAAGAAATGAGACTACATCAGTTATGATTCAATAACTTTTTTCCAGCTAAAACATAATCATCCATGCAGTAATTATCCAATGGGAGGCTCTTACCTATTAGCTTAGTTAAATCCAAGTGGTGACTTTTTTTTAGACAGGCAGTGTACACAAATTAGTGAAACATTATCTCTTCATTGTCTCATTCAGGATATTTTCTTTAGCTTTTAACTTTATTCCAAAATGAATGCACGATGAATACCGACTGTGTAAAGGTTAAAAACTCACAGGGCCACAAATCCAGGGTACAGAGAGATCATAGCGTCCCAGCGGGCTATAACATTAGTCACCAGCTTCATGTTGGTCATAAATCTAACACAGCAGCATCTTGACTGCGCCTCGGAACATGAATGTAATCCTTAAAGCTGAAATTATTCTTTATTTGTCACGATGGGCTGAAAGGAGGGAGAAAACAGTGGCGATTACAACACTAACCTGGAACATCCAAACCCTATTGACCACTCTGTCAGCCCTCGGTAACAAAGCTTGACTTGACATTCTGTTAGCGGCGGTGCGGGGGCTGCAGAATAGAGGGGAAGTGGTGGCTGATAGGCGTGACGGAAAAGAGAAAGAGAGAGAGACAGGGGACGCCTGTTTGGGATTTACAGCGGCGCCATGCTCACCTAGCAGCTGACCGTACTGCTTCACAGGTCAGCCGCTCTAACCGGACTCCATTAATACGCCAGTCCACCTTGTGGCACACTTTATGCTCCAGCGCATCCACCGCCTCAGGGACAACTTCACTGGCACTTTACTCTAGAACAGAGTAAGAAAGGGAGGAGGCCTGGGGTTCAGGAACAAAGAAATCCTCTGAAAATAGGAGAGGGTTAGGGAAGAAGTCAGACAAAAAGTTTGAGGAGTAGTTTTTCTTACTGTAGACTTGAATTCTGCACTGTATAGAAGTATGTGAGTGAACTTTTCAGCTTCAGGTCATACAGAAAATAACTTTTTCTCTTACAAAGGTCAAAGTTTGTTTCTTTTCTTTTTCTTTTTTCTCTGGACTTGACTCAAAGTCCATCTGATTCACCAGGTTCCACTTTTTTGGCCCCGTAGCTTGAAGCACACTTTAGGGACGGCCACGGACATCATGGTATAAATGTGTTTTATGGCCAGGCAGCTGCCGGGGGCAGGCTGTTTTTTATGCTTTCTGGCCCAGTACAACATGGCCACCTGCTTGGCGTAAAACCCTCACTGCTATGCTGGGCTTTATTGGCACGTTCTGCAACTAAACAAAGATATACAAGGTCGTGTGCGAGGAGAGCTGCCTGCTGCATATGGTGTGCACTTAAGCAATTCAACAGTGCCATAAGCATCGACAGGAGCGAATCCTGGGCTCCTTGTGGCTTCCAGAGCACCACGGAACCTGAGGGATGCTGCTTGGTTCATGAACCCACTGATGAATTATTTTCCACCACAAGTCCATGTTTCCCTTAGGCCAGACTGTATGTGTCACTCCTCTGACAACTGTGTTTGCCTAAGCCCCAGAAAGCCAGCTGATTATCCAGAGATCGTGGATGGAGGTATTGTTGCTGTGTGGGGATTCACAGATGATCACCTCTAGGATTCACAGAAGTGAGCGTGTGTTTGGGCTGCGGAGGGAGGTGAGTGGCACTCAGCCGCCTCCTCTCCTGATAAACAAGTTCATGTATGGGGAAGAGGGATGATTATTAGAAGGATTTCAGAGTGTCATCCCTCCCTCTCTCCCGCTATCTCACTTTCACAATTGCAAGTGGTAGAACAAAATTACTCCCCGCCAGTGAATAATAAGGAAGTTTATGAAACGTGACGAATGCGGCGGCACTCTACATGAAATACCAATGAGGGAGGCGCCCCAGCGTAGCAAATGCTACATCCTAATATCAACAGTCACCTTGTGTTCCTCCCACAACTCCCCAGAAGGACACATCATGGAGAGAGTATACGAACACACAGCATAATGCAGTGACACTGACAATCCCAGCGCTGGCATGCAGGCACAGGCAGGTGAATGGACAAGTACAGGCGCCATGCCACCACAGCAGGCTGGCACCAGGACGGGCACAGAGGAGAAGGACCAGTGTTGTCATACATTGTCTCAGTGTCAGGTGGAGGTTTGAAGAGAGGGGGCGGTGCTGTCAGTGTCACCTGTGTGCTGACATGCTGTGTGCATATTTGGTCACAGTGGGGGTCAGAGGAAAGCGTGTGTACATGACTCAGATACAGTTGTCACTCAGTTTATGAGTGGGTGAGTCAAACTGCTCATTGAGAAAGAGCTTGGTGTGATGCACTCAGAGGAAGGTGTTAAATAGAAATTAGTGCCGAAATGCTGAACGGGGTACGAGCCGACTGTTGTGGTGACTGATCGTTTGAGTGATGTTTTAGGATTTTCTAGTTTTCTCAGTTTCATAGCATAGAAACATAACATTGTTAGGTGAATAAATGCAGGCACAGTGGAGCAGGAATCCTGCACCGTCCTTTATTCACCTAGAATTGAGAGGAAAAAGAGAAAAGAGTAAAACACTGCACTACACTGTTGTATTAATAAGTCTGCACGTCTTCTTTCTGTACTGAGTATCAGTTTGGAGCTCTCACCATAGCCAGACCGACCATCTACAAGGACACATCCTTTTGGGCCACCACCACAATGGCCCGGTGGATGACAGGACTTATTTTCCTTTGCTGTGTAGAGTTTCCACACTTACTCTGCTTACTTATTGGGAAATGCTACCTGGAGACACAAAAGGTGCTGTCCTCTCTCTGTTTTGGCGGCTCTGTGGCAGAGGCTTTTCCTTCATGCTGTAAATCGAACCTTTGTTTTTCCACGAACAGTCTTGCCCGGTGGCAGACACAATTGCATAGTGAAAGCAGGCTTATAGGAAACCAATCTATATGCAGATAGTGTCATTATTCTATAGACATTACATTGTGCGGCTTCATCTGATGTGAATGAAACTTGGTGTCAATGTTCAGAAGATATCACAGTAGTATCAGTGAATTTAATCAGCATTGCTCAAAGGCATTTTTATTTATGAGTGAATATGTAGTAGGCCATGCTCACTTGCACTAATTAATATGGCACTTCAGATTTTGGTTAATACCTGCCTCCAGAGCAGGCACGTCACTTGGTGATATTATGTCTCCTAGATTTTTAGATATCCATGTGTGGTTCCTCTTTCAAACCTTTTCCAATGACTGAGGGCAGACTAAAGAAATGTCCCCTAATTTTTGATGATTGGATAAAAAGTCAATAAGTTATGGACAATGACATTTTGGTTAATGGCAGTCATGTTTTTTTTTATTTTGAGTGACGAGTGTTCTTGTAAAAATGTGGTCCAAAACATTTTATATACATCAGTTCATGTAAATTAGACTTGCATGTCAAATCTTAAGACTCACATTTCTTAACCTTGCACACCATTTACAGTTATCTGACCAAGTTTTATGTTTAGTTCATTCCAGCTCACTACTGCAACTTGAGCTGTGGCATGAGATGACAAATAATAAACCAGCACAAACACTCATCATTACGTACAAACCTACATGGCTTCACGCTGACGGTGCATTTTGGTTATTTTACAACATGCTGTTTAGGTTTGTCGTCAGGTTACAGCGGCTCCTGCTCACCTACTCCATCCTCTCACTCCTCCACAGCTGAATGACAAAAGTCTCTCCTGAGTGAAATCATGCGTTTCCCTCTCGCCTTTATCTCTGATGGCCATTCCACTCATTCTCAGGTCATTATTTGCTGCAGTGCACGAAGGAGATGAAAAATCTACTCTTGCTTGCACACTTTAAACCTTTCAGTGCAAAATGAGTTGTTATGTTTGAACTAGAGCATTATTAATAATCCTGGGTTAAGATGCAGAGTTCAAAGAAAAAAAAATGTTTGGAGGCCTGAATGGAATGCCCTCTATTTTTCATGAGTATTTGTGTTTGTGTGTGTGTACACGAGTGTGTGCGGGTGTGCATCAGAGTGAGTGTGTGTATGTGTATGTGTGTGTGTGTGTGTGTGTGTGTGTGTTATGCATGCATGTAAGTTTGCATCCGTGGGGTCAACGCTTTTATCCTCGTCTTTCAGGAGAGAGCGTGTGAGTGTTTGTGTGTTTCTGCATTCTCCGCAGGGACTATTTCAGTTGAGGGCAAAGAACACAGAGAAACTTTGAAAGAGCTTTTATGTACTTTTGAGCGAAATGATCCTAAGAAAGGCTTTTTATAAAAAAAAAAATAAAAAAAAATATTCAGGCTTCCACATCCAGAAGGGCACTTACTCAATTACCAAGCTCCCTTCCTCCCTTTCTACATCCATCAATCCCTCCTCTATTCTTAGGCCTGCATCTGTGTTGTGTGCAGAGGCATTGCCATGGGCTAAGAGCATGAGCTTAGTAGTAGAGCAATGTAGGGCATGTCAGTGAGTATACAGTGAGTCAGCCATTTGTAGCCATATTGTAAGACTTCAAAAGATCATGCAACCGAAAAAAAAGACAACATATTTGGCTTGGCTTATGTTGACTATTTTAGAAGAAAAAAGTTTTATTCATACTTTTTTTTTTTTTTTTTTGGATGATTAATTTTTGGCTTTTGAAATTGTTCAAAAAGAACCAAAACGACTTGTTTTGATATCACACTTTGGCTAAGGTAAAATAGGGCATATACAGATAAGGCAGATACTGTATGACAAGCTAACTGAATGTGAGGTAAACTCATTCTGTCGCCCTCAGTTTTGCATCTCAGCTCTCTTTTAACTGCAGCCTTGTCACTCAGTAGCCTGAAAGGCAAGACCTCACACAGGTTTGACAGATAAAAGTCTCCGCTCACTTCATTGCTGTTTGACATTTTACCTCCCAGAAAAGTTTCAGCCGCTCTCCTCCCTTTCTTTCTCTCCTTCCATCTCACAAACACACGCACACACACACACACACACACGTTCACACACTCCCCTGGATGTGAGTCCATCTCCTCTCCTCCTGTCCATCTGCCAGGCAAAATGGAGCCTCAGACAAAGGAGACGGAGGCTAACTCAGTGATCTGAATCAAATGGCAAGAGGAGGAGGGTAGCAGAGGAAAAGAGGAGTGATGGGTGCCAAGGAGGGAGCACGGTAGAAGTGGGAGACAGAGGTTGGATAGTGAAGGGAGGCATGAGGGGCTAGATGTGAATTTTTTCTGACAGGTTGAAGTCTCCTCTGAGCTGACCCTCTCCCTGCTGGGAGCCATGTCTCCTGGATGTGGGTGCGCTGAGGCAGGATGGAGAAAAGGAGATATAAGAAGGAGCAATGAACTGTGATCATGGAAATGCTGAATGCAGTAGTTACGAGCAGTGATCAATAGTACGCATGTGGCGCATTAATTTGACCCAAACCAAAGCACCAACTCTTAGAGGAATTCATTTCTCCTGGAGGGTTAATACCAGCATCCCTCAGTGTCAGTGTCATTACTGGACATAGTGCTACTAGCCAACACTTGAAGCACAAGTGACAGAGAAGACACATCTGCTGTCTGGGTCATTTTAAAATTTCATGTACTGAAAACAGTGTATTGATTAGTAAGTAGTAACACTCTGCCAGGGCAGACTGGACAAACACAGTGACAAGTGACTTCCAGAGACTCCAGGGATGAGCAAGAAAAAACAAGATAAAGAAGGCAGATCATTGGTTTGAATGTCTGGGGACGTTGCCTGAGAGTCTGTAAGTGGACAAGAGAGGAGTAAAAAATGTGTTTTAGTCAGTCGTTCTCACAGCTCACTGTGGATGCTGAGTTGCAAAGAGGGGATACAAAACATACATGAATGCAATGTTTTGCAGTTCATTCTGGCACTGCAACATTGAATTAGTTTTGTGTAGGTTGACTTTGAATTGTATTTATTTTCTCAAAACAATCCTGAACATCTACTGGTTTATTCTTCTTGATTGTCTCAGATTTCCTAAATCATAGTTTGGAAGTGCTGCTCAGACAAAACAATTCATCAGAACACATCAGCCTCTATTAACTGCTGACAGTGTAATTTAGACCTTTTTTTTCAGATTTATTGGTAATTGCATAAATGAGATATGATTTAGAGTCCAGCTGGCTCTGTGAGGCCGAGGCACAGCAGTGCTTTGGCCTAGATGCTAATGTTAACATGCTCACAAGAAAACAAACAAAAAAAAGAGCTTGTGGGCGAGGGCAGGGCCTGTCAAAGTCATGGTGGACTTGTGGGGTGAAGACGAGATGCCAGAAGAAGTTCAACCAGAGGCAGATGGGAGAAACCTTTTTTCTTGCATGTTGACCCAGTCAAACGCCCACCTTCCCTGGGTGGTGGTTTTGGCGGAGAGGGGATTGATCTATGACTGGGTCGCCTCCTCCAGGAGCTCAGCTAAAACTGCCAGAAGCTGTCTGGCAGAGGATTTGGCTTTAGGAAGCCTTTTTCCATCGTAACGAGACATGGTGGTCTCGATGAGGACTTCAGGCTATGTAATGCCAAGCTCTGCTGCTGCCTCTTTACAGGCTTTGCGCAGGTCCACGCTAACAATCAGGACTGAAGACTGGCTGTACATGACATCCTCTGCCACTGGCTGTGCCTCTAGGAGGCTGATGAAGGGCTCAACATCCTTCTCGTCTTCTTCAGAACAGCGGCTAATGTCTGAGAGTTGGAGTCATCCTACATGATGTCGCTGTGCTCCACCACCTTGGGCTCATTGGGGTCAGATAGCTGGGTGACAACGTCAAGCTGTCAATTTTTTTTATTTAATTGTTTTCAATAGGCCTATGTGGGGTTCTCTAAAAATCTCTAAAAATTTGTATAAACATTCATTCTTTATATTACTGGGTTTCTAAAATCTTAGTCATGTTAAAAAATATACAGATTATCCCTTGTATATTGCTTCTAGAAGACAGAGTAAAGTAGGACTTCATTTCCCAGAATCCTCTGGTTTTTCTCGTTTTTGCAATAGTCCTATTAAAATAAATATTGTTCATATATTAACTCTGTAATTCATGTATTATATTCTTTAAAAATATTCTATGGTCTTTAAAAAAATGATAAAGGTTAACTTTTCCTGTTTAATAAAAAAAGAGACTAGAACATTCTCCGGGAGGAAGTATCCCAGAGTTCACCGGGACAGTGAAGGAGCTGCCTGCGTTTTTTCCTCGGCAGAGAGAAAGAAGTCGATGTTTGGAGACTCGGACTAAAGGTTGGCCCAGATATTGCACTGCCAGAGAGACTTTAACCGGTCAGAATATTCTTTTCACGTAGCTCAGTCGACTGTGTTTACTTTACACGACGGCGAAGTTTTACGAGCCGCGACAGCGTGGTCTCCGCCATTATCTCCGTACATTAGCTTAGCAGTGTTGCTATTAGTAAGCTCCTGGGCAGAGAAACCAGACTGCTGCACAACACGGACACGAGGAGGTCGCCACCGGACATTAGTGCGGGGACGGACGAGCGGACGAATCGACAGCAGGGAGCGAGGACGTGTCGCAGGTATCCGGAGCTACGGGAGTCGGCGGGGAGCTGTCTGGACATCGCTCTGCGGCCTGGCTGGCTACACCGCCATGTTGCTTCTACACTGAGAGGTTGCGTGAGTACCTGACATTGGAACGATACCGAGTGCAGGATACAGGCACGGGACTGTGTTAAACAGACTCGGTTTCAAAGTTAACTCTTCTTCTCACAACTGGATAAAACTTCATGTGCACCAACGCTTCAAATGGGCCCCAACGGTTAGGGAAAATTATCCAAGCGCTTGGGTTAGACTTTTTCTGGTATCATTATCATCTGTGTGAACTGTGAAAAATACTGTGGTACAGGTGTGGGTACAATTACTGTGTTTTGAGTGTACAAAAGCACCAGGTTGATATTTCTATGCATTTGGGTTATTGAAATCACATTTTGAACAGTTAAAAGGTGTGAATGCAGTTGAAATATTAACACATATAGGTAATTATTTTATAAGTGATTTGGTTTATAAATAAGCTAAAAACCTCATTCATAGGTTTATTATTTTAATTTAAAAGATTGGTTTGAGCTCAAATTAAAAACATTTCATTTCATTGATCTGAGAGAACAGAAAGAGTTAAAAGCACTCTTCTGATTAAAACTAAGATATATCTGGTGATTAAAAATTATTGGTTGGTTGAAATAAACTAAAAACTGTTCTTTTAATATAAAAAGGGTAAAAAGAAAGCATTTTGAAGCTTCAGGTATACTGTTTTGATTAAAGGGTACGGGTGTTTTTGTTTACTATTTTCTTTTCTATTTGCTGAAGCATTGCTAAATTTAAAGGTAGCATTACAAAAATCTAAAGGGTTTAATAAAATAAATATTTGTGTCTTACCTGTTACATATGGTTGTTTAACATTCTTTTAAGAGTAATTTGTATTTCTGAGGGCTTACATGATCTTTGCTAACACCTAGCATAGTAAGTTTTCAGTGGAGGCACCGCGCTAGTATTTTCGGGGTCATTCCTATGTTCCCACAGCCCTATGTTCCCTCAGCCCTATGTTCCCTCATTTCTAACTTTTGTTGTCACTGAAAATTAGGCCCTATGTTCCCTCAGCCTTTCGGTCCCACCATTGGTTGGGTTTAGGCAATGAAGAAAGGAGTTGGTTAAGTTTAGTAAAAAGACCAGGTAGAGGCTAGACAGGCCAGATAGATAGAGTCCAGATAGGTAGAGAGAGTCCAGAGGGAACATAGGGCTGAGGGAACATAGGGCTGTGGGAACATAGGCACGCTCCCGTATTTTCCTTTTTCCCACTCTAATGATAAAGTCCCTTGTTTAATTCAGAACCACAGCAAATTCACCATCTTTAGCTGAGAACCTAGGACCTGTTTTATTTTATTGGGTGTGACCACAGTGTAGATTATAAACACTAAGGGAAAAAGGGGTTACACCTACCTGACAGCCGTGTTTATCTGATCTACCTGTTGACCCTTAGAAAAGCCACTTGCGATTGTTTAGTAGTAATACCCCCCACCCCCCACCTGCTATAAGTTTATTTTGTTTAATACAGGACAGTGTACAACCATTGATTAATTGTCTAGAGCTACGAAAATATGCTCGTACCAGATTTAGCTTCAGCAGCTAATTTCCATCTGTAGTCTCAACATAAAATTCACAAATACAGATCACAATAAAATACAAAATAAGGCATTGAGTCAACTTCAAGTAGCCTATCATTTAAGTATCTTGAGGCTGGGATGAGTGTCCTCTTTTTTGAAAATCTAAATATCGTCACCCCACTAACATGTCCTGGACTTTTCTCTGCCTCCAGCAATTTTACACATGCCTTCACTGGGAGCTTGTCTTTGTTCACGGTGCAGGAAAGGTTTAGGCTCCCTCTCTGAATTAGTTCCATTTAAATGAGAAGCAACAAGCAACTAGCGTGCTGGCTACCATTCACTACACCTAGATTCTGTGGTTGCTTCTGAAAGCGAGAAGAGCTTTTACACTGAAGAGATGTGTCAGGCTCTTATAGCAGGAGGAAGTCCCTCCTCTGGGGAGCAGATGTCCGTCTGCCAGTCAAGACTGGCGTAGTGTAAAATAGCTTCTGGGGGACGGTGCAGCTCCCTGTGAGATACTCAGACGAATGTTGAAAGAGAACCAGCTCTGTTAATGCATCCATGCATCGCTGTCACAAAGAGAACATGAGCTGTGGAGAAAAAAGCAGGCTGTGTTTGACTAAACACCGACCTCTAGTCTTGAGCACACAGCGACTGATGCAGCGTTGCAGTAGATGGTCAAATGATTACATGTATTTCAATTCTGAAAAACACTGAGTTGTTTACTGCACACACATCTGCAGAACGTTAGACAAGAAAATTCTTTCACAGACACACACGTGCATTTATCAAACTCATGTTTAAGGGCAAAGTGCTGGTGAATAAGATTTCTCCTCAGACAGAATTAGCTCAGGTAAGCAGGGAATCGTTACTGTCTGCTTTGTCTCATCTCCATAATTTTAGTTTGCGTTTTCTCAAGTAGGTGGAAATGCGAAATGAAACATAATTATGTTGTACTCCCGCTGACAACGGATCTGTCACCAGGCGCATTAAAAACATGACTGTGTGCAGCGTGAAGAAAGAGGGTGGGGAGAGGAAGGAGAACTTGTGTGGGCCCGGCTCATCTCTCAGACTCTGACAAGGCTACTTACCTGGAGGTTGTAAAAATAAAAAAACAGGATGAAATAAATAATACCTGCCACATACACACAACTGTAACCTTAAGCTCATTAGACAAGCACGCTTCCTGTATCTCATTCCCAGTTCTACCATCCCAACAAAGACAGATATCTCACCTTTGGTACAGAGCACAATTACACCAGGCCAGACAAATATAGCGTGGGGTGTAATCTTTCTGAATCACCTGGAAAGTCAAGAAGATAAAAAACACTGCCCTTCTTTTAAGCTGCAATTCCGGTGCCTTGTAAAGAACTAGGTTGGCCTCTTTCAGCATGTTTACTTGCAGCCAAGTACAAATTAACCTCCTAAGATCAACAATAAACCTAATTAGAGTTGTGTTCTACAGCACACATCTCTAAACACAGATCACAGCTTGTTGAGAGATGAATCTCCATCTGTCTGGCTGCACACTGGGAGGAGGAGAGACTCAAAGAAGATCAGTCCGAAGATTCACAGAATGAAGCTTTGTGTGTGTTCGTGTGTGTGTGTGTGTGTGTGCGCGTGCATGCTCGTGTGTGCACAGGGAAACGGTGAGCGAGGCCCTTGTGGCCACAGGGTTACTTCACCATGTCAACCCTAATTTTATGATGTCATGCTGCAGCAGGGAAGTGGGACATGGCACAAGCAGGGAGAACATGCCATTGGTTGTGAGTATGTTTTGGGGGATGGGGGAGTGTAACTCTAAGGGGCTTGGACAGGAACAGCTCTGCCTTGCCATTTGACACTCACTCCTGGGACTCAGACAGGGAGGAGCACATGGAAACAGGAGAGTGAAGACGTCTCACAGAGTCAAAGGCACACACACACATACACACACACACACAGTCTATTTTTATTCCTGTGTTTGCTATTCAAAAATAAAATGATCTCATTATAAATGAAAATGAAAAAAAAAGTATTATAAGCTCAGATTTCCTGCAACAGAATCAGGCACTATGCTTGTTTTTTTTGTCAACAGAAGATAGTATCCACAGAAAATGTTCCTCTTGTTATCATATTAGATCCCTCTGTATCAAATAATATACAAATTATTGAATTTTATGCTACCTTTCCTTGTCCCCGAGCTTGGGCAGGAACAATTTGTAGCCACACAGGAGATTTTAAGGTCTGAGAAATGATTAAAAAGGGCAATTTTTCTGGATATGTATTTTCTGACTCTGCAGTAATTTCCCTAAGCTGTCGTTGGACATGACAGCATTATCACTTTGCCTTTGACACTGCGCAAGATAAAGCAGTGGGGACACCAAGGTCCAAATATGTTGCTTTTATAGGTAGGTAGCTGTCCCATTCATCATGTGCTAACACCTAGAGCTCTCTGTAATCCCTGTCCATAAGTTAGCCTGGGGCAGGTGTCTTCTGCCCTGCCACCAAATAAACTAAGAATGTAATTTTAGGTTCCAACGTTTGGCACAGCAAAGGTGAAGACCTGCAAGATTCAGGGTTAATAAGAGAAATACATGAATGCTTCAGACAGGTGATTGAATGCAAGACACAGACACAAAGAATCTTTCAGAAATCAGTTTATATAACAAAGGGGGTTATTATTTAGTATCATATGTCATGGAAGGACAGTGTGCATAACCATTTTTTTTCATGTTCTTAAGGATACAAATAAACTTAAAATGTTACAAATATAAATGTTTCTTAAGACAATAAAACATACTCAATGACAACATGGAGGGTAGGCAGGGATATGGCAGCTTACACATCATGGTCGGACAGGGTTTGTTAACAGTTGTGAGTGTTGTTTGTTGATTCAGCCGTAATTGGTCTTCCACAAATCAATAGTAAGCACTAACAAAGTAGGAGAGAACTGGATATGTGGCAGCTGGGAAGTATTTACCAAAAGAAATACTTTGCAAATAGTTCACTCTGTTAGTGGCAATGTCATACTCAAACATCTCAAACAGCTCTTCCCCCGGCTGAGCAGAAATTCTTGTGAGGTAAAGTGCACAGTAAGTAAGTGAGTGTAGGTTAAACTGCAAACTTTTCTTTTAATCAAAGCGCTTGCTGCAAATCACCGACATAATGGCACCTTTACAATTTTTGATAAATCTCTCATACCCCTGCCTCCTCATTCTTACAATACCCATGAGCACAAGTCATAACCTGGGTTTGTTAGTCACAAGCTAAAAGACAATGGGATGGCTGGCCCTAGACACACGGGCCTGTTTTTCACACTAAAATGATGGACAGTTCAGGTTAATTCATCTGAAACTCTCCTGCTATTTCCTATGAAACACATATTTCTGATTATCCTAATAGATGGAACAGGGGAGAAATACGACAATCACGGACACGGCTGATGAGGAATGCTGCCATTGTAGAAGTTCCTGTAGAAGAATTGAAAGTTTTTTATGCTATTGCTTCTTTAAATAAGAAAAATTTTGATTTTTCATCCACCCTTTTTTAGGCCTTTTCATCTATCAAGTGGCAAAAAAAATGTCACAAACCAACTCCTTGTGATGCATTATTCTGCACTCACGCAGAAAACACTAATGCTTCATAGTGATCACTGTTGTGGGAAAGATGCATGATGTGGAACTTCTACAATGGCGAACACTGTAGCTCTTAGCTCATTATGTTCTACAATGCAATCATTACAAACGTTTTTTTTTTCTTAACGTCCAAATAAATGACATCTTACAAAAGATGTCTCTGTGTTTTAGATAAGAAACACCACATGACTACCATTTTGTCATCACATCAAAATCTCATACTTTAAATGACAGTTCCTATTTAGATCAATATTAAACAATGGCTAAAATTAAATTTAAAAAAAATCAAGTTTTAATGTGTGTAATCTTTCTTTTAGTTATACAAAGAGAGACCTGTACTCCCTTTGATATCCAAGACAAAATAAAACGGGGACTTCCCATCATCATGTATATTTTTCCCCCAAAAACAACAAAAACAAACGTTGGCACGTGTGGAGAAAAAAAAAGGTTGATTAAAATGTTTTCAGCCAAATTATACATAAAGAAATAGACACAGTAATTGTTAACAACAAGCCACCAGTTGTTTGGGAATGTACAATGTCCAATCAGCAGCTGAAGAATCACCAAATCACCAAGTCACAGCAGCTGGTCATGTTAATAGAGAACTTTTTTTATGTCTTTCAGCTCTTTCAGCTGTACAGGTGTGTTGGTGCAGAGGACAACGGGCATCTAGAAAAAGGGAGTAACTCTTTACCTTTGACGGTGCATCCCTATCTCTGCTGTGTACAACACCTCTTTAAAAACACTCATCTGTGCAGAAATCCCCTATGCAGAAACCTCATTCTCTCTGCTTTCTCTGTGCAACAGCTCGAACCTTATACTCTGAGGAGAATTATTGTCTTCATAAATATGCAGACTTCTCTGAGCATTGTGGATGCACCTTGAGCCGAGATGATGTGTAAAATTGCATTTTTAGAAGCAAGCAGGCTGGGAGAGGAGGCATCATGAAACAGACACATCACAAGCAGCACTGGCAGATTGTTTAAATGAAAAATCTCCATCTTTTCACCCCAGGAGTCAAGCGCACTGAATCCTATTTTGCCTGGGTTCCTGTTCCGATTATTGAGCTGGCATGGTGTGTACACACACACACAGGCACACACACTTGCCCAAACACACACAGACTCAAAGCTTTAAGCAGAGTTATGGTGTTAGTCATGTTATGGTAAAAGGGTCACTAGTGCCATTAGTGCTGGGGAATTGGAGAGCGTTTGGAGACTCACTTGCTAAGACAAGCGTCATCTTGTCTCCCGCTCCCTTCAGTCGATTATTCTGGTCGTACCCATTCTCCATGTGGATTCAGTGGTTGTTTTTAGTAGTATCTGCTTACAGTTTAGGGCCATGAGGGGACATGGCGGCCCTAGGCATGAATATATGAATAAATAGTTGACGTGAAGAAATCGTGCCACTGTGGGTCCTTAAAGAGGAACAAAGCTTACAGCAAAGTTTCAACTGTTTTGTACCACAAACGCCAAGCATCAGGTGTGTGTTTTGATGCTGAAACGCTTCATCGGGTGGAATATGTCACTGAGATCAACTGAAGTATCCCACAAGGAAACAGGGCCCTCAGTAGAGTGGTATAGTTTGTTGTCCAAAACCCTTTTATGTTTGAGCTATGGATTTCCTCAAAAGATTAGTCCCACCCCCAATGGTTTTAAATTTAGGAATAAAATCATGCCTCTGGTTCATGAAAGCTTAAAAACACCATAAATACATCAAATTGTGAATTGTGGAACAGTGCAGAGTTTTTACTTATTACATGTTGAAACAGTTTAGCAGGTTTCTTCCTGAACATTATCCTGAACAAATTGTCAATATATTAGTGTCAGTTTTCCTGCAAAGCATAGTTCAGTATTTTTCTTTTGAAAACCCAGTGGGAACAAAATATATTGAAAAGCTGCAGTGAGAATTCAAAGTGGTGTGATATGACTGAAATACACAGATTTAAAGATTAACATTAAAAAACTTAATACCTTTGTATCATCCAGCTTCACCCACTGGAAACCTGTGTGACTGCAGGGAAGGTCAGGGAGTTCATGTTAGCTTCTCTAGGCAGTTAAATGCATTTAGAAATGTGTCAGTCTCTCATGTTAACAGCAAAAGCGACCTTGGGACAGAGATCAGCACCCAGAGGCATTGGTTAGATATTACACAACTAAAAATAAAATGCATCTTGTCAAAATGGAAATTACAGTCTCAAGATCCATGAGTCACATACTCTGAAATCCCAGCATACACAGGGGCCAGCTCTTGTGGCATTGTAGGATATGAAATAAAATGTCATGTGTATTTTTTTGATGTAGGTGGGATTGATGGAGGGGGAAAAACATCTCCTGTTAAAAGTTCAATGACTTGTTCAAGAAACCGTCAGCAGGTTGCAGACTTGCCAATGCGGATGTTGAATCCCTGCCCTCCATCTAAAGGACAGCTGGCTCGCTGCACCTGTGTTGACTGAACTGTGTGCGGTGCGTTCTTCTGGGTGATAAGCATACATTATGGTGCAGTCCTTCTTGATTGCATGCCAACTCTGCATGTTCCATGTCAAAACTGTATACGAACGGTGGTATTTTGATTAAAAAAAGAAGGATTAAAATAGAAGGCTTGGACCTATACGAGTCAAAATGGATTTTCAAGCACTGAAAACCTTTCAAACAGCAGCAGCATGTGAAATTTTCCATTTTCTGAATCAAACGATCTATGGAGGATAAGAATGTTTAAAGTGTTGAGAGAGTATTTAATAAATATGTAAGGCGTCTGACAAACAGCATGATAGTTAAAATGTCTGCGTGCGATGTATTATAGATCTTTAAGTTCTGTGGCTTCTTTAGACTCTTTTGTTCCATACCTGGTGCTGTGTTTGTGTACGATAACTTTTATGTGTATGTATGTGTGTGTGTGTGTGTGTGTGTCTGTGTGATCGCCACAGTGAGGGGCGGTCTGTCCCTCCCTCAGAAGTCGTCTAGGTCTCCACCTCGCAGGCCTCTTTGGCACTTATCTAGCGTCTTGTGGTAGGCGCGGGCGATCATCGAGCTTGGTGATTTGCGTTGTGGCGTGAACGAGACCTTTCCAGGACTGCGCGGCGGTTGTCTGTTCAGAGAAGAAGGAGAAAAAAAAGGACAAAACAAAGAATGAAAACCAGAGTGAGACTGAGAAAGAACAAGAAAGTGTTGTTACATTGATCCATACTGGCACGCAGGAGTTCTACTAAATGAAAGACTGTATAGAGAAAGTGAGGAAGGCAGAGAAAAGAGACAGAGAGAAACAACATAAAGCAAATCCAGGCTGATTGAGAGCAGAGCAGCAGGGGAGGATGGAGAAACAGAGGAAGCTGCTGGAGTGGAGGTGCTTGTGTCTGGTGTCATAGTAACTCCATTCAGCTCCTGATCCAGGCTTCCACTCAAGAGCCCCTCAACTAGATGCAGCATATGCACAGAAGACAAAGTAAATGCACACACTCAAGCAGTTGGGGGGGAAAAAACAAGCGGGGACAGAAAAATAATAAGACTTCATACGAGTAGACAAGAGGGACTTGTTGTTCTACAGCCATTCTGCCTCAGAAAGTTTATTGCGAGATGAAAAGATGCAACAAATTAAGTTCAAATATGAACCAAAATATTCTGATTCATTTAAAAAGTAAAAAAAATAAAAGTTTGAGGTAGCTACTTTAGACTCTGTGGGTGTTTGTGACAGAGAAGGTTTCACTGCTATGTTTGTTGTCAGGAAGCAGGGCCCCATCGCACCCTGGGTTTTCTCTGTTGCCAGCTCTATGACAGAGTCATACAAACACTGCCTCCCGTGCTATCCAACCATGGCTGCCCAGAAATGCCCATGGCATCCACCGGGCAGCCAGGTGGCAGGTGGGGCTGGACACAACCAGGAAGCATAGCCATGGAGATGACTGCAGGCACACCCACACAGGACTCCCTGGTATTTCCAAGCATCCCACCACCACTATACCCATTAGTCAGTGCCAGCTGTAGGGTGCCAGGCATCCCGGGCTGGGCGTTGTTTAATGGCACTCACTCCATCCATCATGTCAGGTAATGAGCTGAGAGCGACTGTGATGGCTACGAACACATACACAAATGCTTGCTCGCACACAGACACAGACTCCACCACCATCACAGTGGAGAACAGAGTGCAGTCCTTCTTCAGATTGGATACAAAGCATCATGCAGATGGTGCACAGGAGGAGAGAAGGAGGGAGGGAAGGAACAGAGAGAGCAAAAGAAAGACAGCTCGAGATGTTTCCAAAAAAAAAAAGAAAAAAAGATGACATTTTCCGTCGTCTCAGCCTCTGTCAGTTAAACATGAGTTCATCTGTAGGAGGTGATCATTAAAGCTAACATGTTCTGGCAGCATGTCCGAAAAAAAAGACACCACTACTTACCCATACACTCATTTTTACATCCACTGGTTGTGCTTCACTCTGAAAGCAGGGCTTATACAACCTCTCTGCTTTCAACACAAGTATCCACAGTACACAACATGTTGAGGGCAAAAGCTACAAAATCATCTTGGATGATCTGTACTCTGCAAAGTGTCAGTTTTCACTCTCTATCCGTTTGCTTTTTCCTGTGCTCACATGTGCACTATCTTAATACGGTCTAACCTACCATAAGGCTGTAAATGACTGTGCTGTGATTTCAGCTGTATTTACTGTTACCACATGAAGTTAGAGGCTGCTGCGCTGTCAAAAAGAGGTGTGTATGTGCATGGTGTTAATTTACTGACAAAGCTGCTTGTTCTTGTTAAATTATTTTGAAAGAGGAACAATGATGGAACCAGCTGACCTGTGGTGAAACTTCATCATTCAGTCAGTCAGCAACAAACCCGTTAATGGGACTGGGCCCTCTGGTGTCGTCCAGCCAAAAGAGGGGACAAAACTGGTTAAACATGAGAGCAGATAATCTAGAATCTATCCCTGCCAATCATTTGCAAGCGTAACTGCTCTAAACTCATTTCTGACCAAGCAGCCCCTTTAACTCAGAGTCTATCAGAGCAGCATAGGAAACAGAGCTGAGAGAGTACAGACCCATTGTCTCTGATGCAGGGTCGTCTGGGGCTATAGCTATTACTGTAAATAGGATGAGGGGGGAAAGACAGCGGAGAGGATCGGAGCGAAGATTACACAGAGAAGGTCATAAATGAATTGAGGGAACAAGTGAAATCATAAAAGACAAATTGAAACAATCCACCAATAGATCTGTAAAAATTACAACTACTGGGGGCTTTGAGCAAAGAGCGGACAAATAGAGCAATAACTACAGCACATTTCCTGAATCGCACTACACTACACATCATAAACAGTATACCCACCTTCAGAGCAAGCATATGTTAAACAAAATAGATGATTTCAACACAGTAAACCACAACTTCTGATATTTTAGAGTTCCAGCTGACAACTTCCCACCAGCTTTGTTCATATTGATTGAAAATATTGGTTTATTGTTAGTAACATGAGTAAAGTGCACTTAACAGGAGCACACTGCTGTTGGCTTTGTTATTTGAAGAGGCAGCTATTTCCTATGCTGCGTAAAGTGAAGACAATGGAGACTATTAGCGTGGCCACTTGTTGGAACCCTACAGGGAAAGATGTTGTATAGTAGTATAGCTTTTTTTGGATGGAATCACAAATGAAAAGTGCCCTTTGGGGGAGGGGGAAGGGGGGGGGGTAATTGCGTCTTACCTAACTACCTGAATACATGGAAAAGCTTTTGTCAAAGACTTTGCAAAAAGGGAGAAAAACTTCCACCAAGAGGCATCTCCCTTCAAAGGGTCTACCAGAGGAACGGAGAGCTATTGGCTTCTCATAAAGACTTTTCTGTTCCTATCTTCAAGTGCATAAAAGCCCATCTTTTCCCACCCTGCATCAATCTATCACAACAATTGAACAAACAGCAGCCATTTCTACTGGGAGAGAAACATTACTACTAGCCTCTACTGAATTGAATTCTTCAAGCACACATACACACACATCCAGGCAGGGAGGGAAACAAATTGAGACAGGGGGGAAAGGAGGAGATCCACACAAAAGACAAACTCTACAGGTTTTTTAGAGCACTGATTGCAACTCTTTCTACTCGCGTTGGTTTTGATGGCTTCTTTACCTGCTTCTCCCAGAGGCGACATCTTTCCGAGTTACAGTAGGCACGACACAGAGGAGCACAAGAACAGGAGAAGAAATTGACAAAGGAAGAGCAGGTATTCCGCGTTACAGCGGGGAGATGTTGGCATATCAAAACTTAATTAAATGTTGGCTGGCACTGTTTCTCAAAATGTTACTAAATGCACCAAGGATTTCAGCGAGGGTGGGCAGATGGAGGGGGAAGTCACTGCCACACACATGCTCAAATGTATCATCCACACACTCTCTCTCCCTTCCTCACACACACAGATGGAAATACATTGTTGCTAAAGTGTTCAAGCCGTATAGAGGGAAACGGCTCACTGCATTAGTTTGAGGAAATCACACACACACACACACACACACACACACTCTCACTCTCTGACTCCCCCTCTCTCACTCTCCCCCTCTGTTTCTAAGTCACACAAGCATATCCTTGCATGTATATCATGATGATCCCTGCCACAAGGGAGAGGTTCTGAATAAGACAAGGGTAATAGGAGGAGGAGAGGACGCCAAGATTACTAAACAGCCAAAGCAGAGGCCTTAAGCTGGTGCTGTTAACTCCAACCTTCTTCTGACTGTTTGGAGAGCCTCCAGTGAGATGTCATTTCATGTTGTGATAGACGATAGAACTACAGTTTCCCTGATGGATTTCCCAAAAGAGATTAAATATCATCATGACTTTTCTTTGCCTGTCATCTTTGGCTAATTGCGTAGAATTACATCATGATAGGGCCCTACGATACGCAAGAGAAGAAAAAGCTGCCAGTCATCTATCAAAGGCTTTCAGCATGGTATACTGTGAGGAATTACCTTTCAGTGGCCAGCATAAACAGGAAGACTTTTGGAGGGATTATGCCATGTTAGTTAAATATTGTCTGGGTAGCATCATACTCTGGGCCAACATCTAAACATGGCGTTAACATTCATCAAGGCCAAAATAACAAGGTCAGGTTCACATACTCACCAATCATGTGTGTAAATAGCTGCAGAGTGCAGACAGGATGCATCATAAGGGAGGAGTGGAGCCGCATCTATCGCAGAATACGCTCACAAGTTAATGCAGTCCAACACCGCAGCCCTGCAATAAACACTCCTTCATGGAGGTTTTAATGTTCACTTTGTGTTAATTCAACTTTTATGGCCATTTTGGAGACTGCAGTTTGTGGTGCTGTTGAATAGTATAGCTCTATATAGACAGGTGGACACAATAATAGGTTTCTATTATTTAATGAGCGTAAGCTTAATGACATAATCAGCTCTCTATGTAACGGAATACAACACAACAGCACCACAAACTGCAGTTTCCAAATTGAACATATATAACAATGAACATCCTTGGAGGGAGGATTTATTGCAGGACTGTGTTTGACTGCATTACTTTTAGTACCTGAACTGTCACCTGAGTGCGTCTTTCAGCTTTCTTTTTGTGCTAAACAAGTAAGCAATGGTATGATTTGACATGTCACTGCCTCTTTTCTAATTCTCTCTGCGATTTGCACTGCACTTCATATTTTGATGAGATAAACCATAATAAATGTGATTAAATCGCTGCTTGCTGCACATCAACATGTTGTTGCTGCTGTGTGTGTGTTGTGTTTGCTTCGCTGTCGAAGGGGTGAGCGTCTGCAGCACCAGCAACAGCTACATAGCCACAACCTTCTATCACCTCTTTTCATCTACTCCACCTCCCTTCCCCCTTCCCCTCTGCCAGCCTCCAAGCTACAGAGTAATGGAACTCCCTACACAGAAACAAGATACGGTGTATAAATGGGATGCAGAGGGAGAGAAGCTATTTCTTCCTACTGAAAGTTATGGGCTGGGTATCGCAAAACTACAGTCGTGGCAAACACAGCCCCTCGTTCACTGGTAAGAGTAATCACCCCAAACAAGGAGCAGGGGAGGGGAAAAAATAGTGCAACTGAAGAGAAGGTGAGTTCAGTGGTGGAGAGCTGTAGGAAAAAGAGGAGGGGTGAGGGACGGTGGAGATGGTGGTTCAAAGAAGAGTGTCAGTGACCCTCCTCTGCCTAGTATTTCAAGACACTCACTGATTTATAACAAGCAGCTGAAATGTACACAAACCAATGCATTACAGGAGATTAAAGGATTAAAGGCCTGGTGTGTGTTCTCTTAGCTACTGCACTACATATATAGTTTAGATTTCTCCCTCTGACTCTTCTCTTTTTTTAGTCTTTTTTTTCCTTCAGAAGAATATTGTGATAAAAAAAATGAAGCACTTTTCACTTAGATTTGATGTTGCCTTGAATCTAATAGTTGTTTTTCTGCTGCACGAGGACACTTCACCATAGTTTACAGCAAACGAAGGTCAAGTTGCTTCTGGTGAAAAAAAAAAGAGTGAAGTGGAATTTTTTTCTCCCACTGAGTAAAAATAAAAGCACATATTTTTTTAAACAGTGCAATTGTTACATTGAATAAACTCAACATATTTGGTATGGCGTTTGTAATAATATATTATCTATTATATTATTTAATTAACGTAAAAAAAAAATTCCCCATATTCCATTCTGTGGAAATATCCACATAATCCACAGAGCCGCTCAACCTTTCAGCTGACATGTTAAAGTAGGGTGAGATTGGTTGACTTCATTATTGAACATCTTTTTTTTTTTTTTCAATCATGTTTTATTTAATTTACTCTATTGATATATTCAGACTCACATTCTGCCTTACCAACATTTTCATTTATTGATTTTCCGCATGTTCCAGAATGACTTGGAAAAATTCTCTGGGTAATAAACTCTTCACTTCGCATCAAAGTCGGCTTTCACATAGACTTCACTCAGCAAACCTGTCTGTGAACAAAAAGCCGAGCCTCACAGACAAAACAGAACATGCTGCACATTATTACAATCTGTGAAGGCTTATAGAGAGAGAGTTCTGGTCTCCAGTGTAACTGTATTACCTGTAGCAAGTTTTCCCCCTTTCTTTTTAAAGAAGCATCACCTAAATAAGGGGTTGTGCAAATGTCAGGGGATCTGAGAGCGAGGGGGCTACAATCCGGTGCTTGATGTGTTTTGGTGTGTTGTCTTAGCCCACCATAGCAGGCTGAGGCGATCAGAATGGCATGACAGAGGGAAATGCCTAAGACAGGCCTGGATAAACATGCTGAGGCAAGATACTGAAAGTCTCCCACTCTTTCTCTTTGACACACTGTCTTTCTTTCTGTCTCGCTTTTTCAATTTTCTACTTTTGCTCCCTTCCTTCCTTTTCCCTTTTTAATCCTTCTATTACTGACATTACCGCTTATGTTTACTACAAGACGCCAGCCACTTGGGACTTCTAAACACCCAGGAAGCAGACAAAGCAATCTAAACATTTAAGAAAAACATATAACTTAAAATGGACACTAAATCTCCATGTATGGAGATTTGCCATAGATGTATACAAATTAACGTTCCTGTTTGACAGTTTGTATACAGCATTTGGAGGCAAAGTGAGTTTAACTGACAGTCTGTTGAGATAAACGGTAACGAGGAGAGGTTCACGGAGACCAGGGTGGTCATAACACAAGCAATTGGTTTTGACAGAGCAGGGATGTGGTTAATCTCACCATGCCTCTATCACCACTCTATCTCAGTGGGCAATGTGATGTGCAATGCATGCATGGTAATACTAGTGTCTGACCCATATAGTGAATACAGCTTTTCTTTCCCCCCAACAGCCTCTCATGACTCTCCCTCCCTGGATTCCATTTAAGTTCCTTTGACAAAAAGTGGGCTGTGCAACATCACTTCACAAACTGGCACCAGGTGTGATGTTTTTTTGTTTTTTTTCCTTCCCCGATGCTGGTTGTGCTTGCCATTTTTCCTCCTCTTATTCAAACTAGCGCTATCTCTCCTCTTAGTGCTCTTATGGTCAGGCATACATAGCCCATTTTTTCTTGTAACACTCCCTCGTAAACACAGCAGAAAATGTACACACATTCACACACTACCCCTTAACAGCCCTACTGAAAGGAGCACGGTCTCAAGGTAATGCTTCCTGGCTATTGGGGACAAAATCTGTTTGAGGAGAGTAGGAAAACGCTGCACATGTTCATATTCAAATGCTTATTTTTAGAGGGAAGAAAAGGACAGTAATCAGCAGTACAAAATAAAGGAGTTTTGCGTGTGCTCGTGCATGTAAAACCTACACCTAAGCTCTGTGTGAATCTACGTATGTATACGGTTATCTCAGAAAAAGAAAAAGAGAAAAAAAATCCATCATTCTCCTTAAAGCCCAGGTACATTTGTTGGGTTTTTGATTGAAAACAACAAACCTGACAGACAACTGGAAGCACAGATTCTTCACTGGGCTCCTCGGGTTCAGAAATCTCCTTAAAATATCTCTGCTGGACTCGAATCCTCAGTCACGGAACAATGCATCCTGGCATTCTGGGATGCAGCGGAGGCACACACAGCCCAAATGAACAGTTACATGAAAACACTTTTCGAATCGATCAGTGCCTGAGGCAAAACTCCCATTCATGATTGTCCTCTCAGCAGTCAAGTTTCAGGATGCAGGCTTAAACCTAAGTATAACCATGAAAGAAAACAAATATCCTCAAGAGTAAACTCCTGAAACTGCAAAGCGCTGCCCACCTGTTCACCTGCTGTTTGAGTTTACTTTACACTTTGACATTATCGCCTCCCTTTGGCTCAGTATAGGGAAGGTTTAGTGTAGTGGTGTTAGGATGGGCAGTACATTCTGTGCAGTACAGGAAACAAACATTTTCACTACATTTTCACTTCCTCCATCGCTGACTCTAGTCCATAAACAATCAATCTGTCTGCTGATTCTTTTTTCACAACGATGTGCCACAACATCCAGTCCAAGGCCAGATCACCAAATGTCTTCTTTTGAGACAACCGTCCAAAAAAAAGCAAATTATTTAATTAACAATACTGTAAGACCAAATCTCAAACTCTGGCATTTCACAACCTGGAATCATCAAATGCTTGTCAATTTTGATTTAAATATGATGTGAACAATTAATTCTTTATCAAAGTTTCAGTAGTTGACCTCATGTGCACATTAAATTTTGTGCATGGAGGATTACTAGCGGTGTCATAATATACTCAGAGGAAGACTGAGGTTTGTGATTTGGGGCTTCACCAGCAGCCCAAGACTATGACCACGATGCATGCAGAAGCCATGGGGAGCACAGATGGGGCCTGTAGCAGAAGCCTGGGTTTCACAGGCCTGAGCCAGGAGAGAGAGTAATCCATCAGGCCAAAGCTCTCTGGTGCCTAGGGGGCCAGTCACTGATCCTATAAGACTGATTGGGCCTCTGTGGGAGGCCAGACCCCCTGACTACATGGACATCAGTGTCTGGCTTGCTCCGCTGAGGCTTGATCTGAACTGGACCGAGCCAAAGCAGTGACCTGCTTCCGTTTGGATTCTGTGAAGGGACCTATCTAGATCACAACAGTCTGCACTGAACATGTTGTATCAACTCAGTGAGAACACCATCTAAACTTTTAGATTTTGAAGCTCCCCTAAAGCAAATATAGCAAAGGACACTTTCTAAATAAAAATAGGTCAATCATTCTACCGACAATAACAATCCTAATAAGAATTCAGAGTCTTTGTCCAAATATTTAGTCTAATGTCCACCCTGATACTGACATAAGTATACTGTGATTAAATGTGACTGAAGTTAATACAGTGTAAAACTTCAGATGAATTGATAGGAATCTAATTACTTCATTCAGCGGTTCCGTGAGCTGACGAGTTCAGAGAAGGCATCAGCCGGAGAAGCTGAAACCTGCGGCAGCCGAGGCAAGCCACATGATTGACAGGTGAATGAGTAGACAGAGAGATAGTTAGACAAATGGAAGCTAAGATATAGTTTGACAGACAGATGGGAGCGTAAATGGATGGTTTGGCAGCATGATAAGGTAAATAGGCTGATGGATCACCAAACAAATGTGGGAGGAGGAAGGAAGAAAATAAAAGGGGAAGAAAAGAAAAGAATGCTTGCCTGCAGACAACAAAAGATAGGAAGCCAGATAGCCTGATAAACACAGATGGATTGTGTTGATACACAGGGAGGTGGGGCAAGATCGATAGATTGTTTTATTCTATTTGCTTGGCAAACTGGAGATTTGATGTGGCTGGTATCAAGGCGATCTGTTTCTGACGTCGCCCGGCGTGACTGTTACAGATGGCGAGATAGCGAAACATCTCAATCTTTGGCTAGCCCCAGTGCAGTCTATCTTAGCTGTGGTACTAACACCACCTTCCGCAATGTCATCACTTCTTTTTAAGAACAGTTTTACAGACTGTGTGCACAAGAATCATGTCTTATAAACCACAACCCCCACACATGGATTCACATTAGGCTGTGTTCAAAATTAGTGAGAGTCGATTACAGGTGGAAGTAGGAACCCCGACCCATAGGGGGTTCACCTCACGTACTGGTTGTTGGAGTAGACAGGGACTGGTTGCCTCAAAATGGAGAAAGAGTAGAATTCATTGGTTTTACTCAGATTTGAACCAAAACAAAATGGATGCCCTGACAACCCGACGCCTCATTACTGCTGCTTGCGTTTATCATGTCAAAATGGAAGACAAGGGTATGTGAAGTTTAGAGGCAAGGGCTCTCCTAGTTAGAAAAGGTGGCTTCTCTCCGTGGATGCTTGAGGGACATGGGGGTGCACTGCAACAGCCTTGATGAGTGTTGCAGGGCTTATAATAGACAGGAAAGGCCCAGAAAGCATGCCCTTTAGAGGTGCAGCATCTCTCACTGTCTGACAGCTTACAGGGCCTCGGCTCCACAATGACACCTTCACAGTGCGCCTGAGATGACACACAAATACACATGCTCACAGGTGCATAATGTTCAGACACATATTCTAAGAAGCACAAATAAGTTTGGAAGCGCGCACACACAATTATACACCAGCTAACGTAAACACACCTTCATTGTCTCATACACACACGCTAATCCATTTGCGATGTGAAGATAATACCTGACAAGTAGAATCTCAGCATCATGCCGACAGTATTAATACTTATAAAACAAGCCAGGCTATAAAAACATTCTGCATTCACTCCAAGAGGGGGGTTAGGAAGCAAACATCTGTTTGTGCCATGTAAAGGAAGCAGCACAACTCCCTGTCTGTAAACAAAAATGTAGCTAAAGCTCCATCTCTAGGAATAGTGTTAGATTTCTGTCAAAACCACAAGAAGCTAAGTAACAAGAGGAGGTTGTTTCACCAGTTGTTTCACATGCCAAAGAAAACCACTGTTAACCACCACTCATTTCTTTTTAATATTAATTTAATATTCATCTTCATATAAATAGTTATTAAATGCACTATAGTACACTACAGTGCATTTAAAATGCATTCTTTATGTAATGCATTTAACATCTAGACTATTTTGGACTTTTGTTCAGATAAAACCTGCCCTTTGGGCTTTGGGAACTTATGATTTGCATTCTTTTCTATATTCCAACATTTATTGTACCAAAAGGTTAATAAGGTCAATTTACAAATTAATCAATTATCAAAATAATTAAGTACACAATAGAGAATTGTATGTCAATGTAAGTTTTCATTGACTAAGTTTTGAATAAATGAATATGCAAATGTGTCTGTATATAAAGTAAAGCTGGGAGTCACTGTTGCACTGTAATTGCATTAATTAATTTGCCTCCGTCAGTTCAACATCAACTGTCGTTATACATAATCTACTTACACCAAGTCCATTAGATTAAGATGCATTAGTCAGAGATGTAGTTTTGACAGTTTTTTTTTTCTTAAGCTTTTTTGTCATTTATGGATGAGTTCAATAAGAACTTTTCCTCAAAAAAAAAATCTGAAAATGGTTAGACAGCTGCTACAAGTTTTCCACCCACAATCCAAGCTGCCATCCAATCTCAGGATTCTCTAGAACCCCTCACCACTGATGCCTTACCCAAGTTAATAAAACATGGTGTTGTGTGTTATTTATTTATTAATCCCCTTTTTGATGTGTCCCAGTGCGCAGAGAGAGTGGTGGTGGAGATCACAGAAGGCTTCGCAAGCGCGCAGCCTTGCTCTTTCCTCCATGCCATCACCACCAGACCCATTTGGCCATTTGAAGATGCTCCCTTCTGTTCACATGGGGAGGGTGCAGGGTGGGTGTGCTTCCAGAAAGACTTTTCACTTTCTCTTTTAATATAAATCATTCATACTGAGAGATGCTCCCTCATGTACACAAAACACCACAACTCTTCCTGTGATGGGCTACACTTTGCTACCTTCATGTTTTTGCCTGTGTGGCTGTCAACGTGAGTTTTTGTGTACAAGACTTAAAGTAGAGGTGGTAGACAGGGGGCATATAGACATGCAGGCAACAGAAGCAGCAGTAATGTAACTTCTTCCAACTTTTAAATCCATGTTTAAGTCAAATACTCTCTGTATCTTTTGATGTCTTTGTTATATTCCATTTCACGAGAAATTAAATAATAAACAGTTTAATGGATGGAAAAGATGAAAAAAGCTTTAATGGAAATAGTTATTTACTCACCTTTCTAAACAAAGTGAGTTGTGTGCGTCGTGACTGATAAGCTGACTTGTGGTAGAGTAAACACTTGTTCATCTGTCTTCCTTAACCACATCTGACACTCACTGTCTATTAAAGCTCTTCTGTGTCCTCGGCTTGAATGGAGGGAGAAGGTGTGTTTCTGTACGCCTGTGTGACTATACATTATGTGCTCGCTTATTCGATTGTGTGCTTCTGCATGTGCGCCTGCCAGTGTGTGAGGGAGGTTATGTGTGTGTATGTGTGTTTTTTTTAAACCGCCTGCAGGTTGACTACACATACCCACAGACCAGACATCTCAAGCGACAATGGATTCTGTGTGAATGAAAAATGTATCTGTCCCCTTCACTTATTCATCAAGGAGGAAGATTTTTCTGCAGGGATGCCCTCCAGAGATGTGGCGCTCACATGCCAGGCGGCCCGCCGCCACTTTACCCACAAGGTTTTCAATAAAACAAGCAAACAACACAATTCCAACACCTATAAATAAGTGATCGTTCCTGAATAAAGTGCTGTACACAGAGCCCGTCACTGAGGCCACTCATCACACTTTAATGGGGCCCTGTACCGGCCAAAGTTATTTCTCTCCTCTCTCCCTCTCCTTCTTTCCTTCTTTCTATCTTTCTCTATCTTTGAGCAGAGTGAGGGAGGGAGCAAAGTCAGTCGGGGTAGCTGAAACAAGACAAGCAGATCATCATCATGCCGTCACCTGGCTCAACACTGGTTAAGATACAGCACTATCTGTTTCATGATTTATGAGGCTATCAGCATGCGCTATCCTCCCCCCTCCCGCTTCCGCCACCCTCCCCCCCTCTCATCTCTTCCACACACACACACACTGCAATAAACAAACACTTACACGCGAGCACACACAACCTCCTTGAGTTTCGTTTCCCAGTTATTCACTCTCTTTCTGGAGACAGGTTGTTCACAGCAGTTTGAACATTCAGAGTGGTGGCTCGCCAGATGCTTGGGCGTCTGTCAACGTGGTGCTATTGTTAGCTAGTTTTTGATGAGATTTACATGGCAGAAAAGCCATCAAATAAGATATACTACAGAGAATATGAGAAGGGATCACACCTAATCCGCACACCTGCGTCTTGGCAGTGCTAAGTCTCTCTTCCATCCAGACCAACACACATGCACGCAAGATACATGCAACCCGCCCACCCACACCCACACGATCCAGACAGCAAACTTCGAACGAAAAATCTGGGAGTTGCACAGCAGCTTGAGTCTGATTTAGAGGTGGGTTTTCCCGCGGCTCAAAGGCTCACAATTACCATACTTGTTCATAAAACTAACACTCATAAGAACACCACTCAAACCCTCACAGGCACGCACACAGGAGCATCCCTGTTCTTAGCAGGGAATCCACTGGGAATGTGGGACTTTTATGGTTCCTATTATGGTTTGGACATTTACAGAAATAGGTGTCAAAAACAAAAGTTTGCTTTATTATTAGTCTAATACACCTCATTACTGTTGAACTTACTTTTATATTTGGATTTAGTTTCTAAAACTTTACTTCCTAAGACTACTTGGCTGAACGATTTTTACCATTTTATTTTCCTCTCTCTCTGACTGATGTGCACACTCCCACACACATACACACACACACACACGCCGTGCACATCAAACCTGTGCTGATTAGAAGAGAACTGGGTCACTTGTGCCCCAGCTAGTGGCACTTTATGCTCTGGCCCTATAAGCCCCTCGGTTACCCAGAATCCCTTGGCATCCATGTCATAGCCAGGGCCTGCGGCAACACACCTGTGTCCACACTTCTTCACTGGGATCAATTAGCATTAAAGTTTCAGAGCTGCTCTCCCGCAGTGTGGACACAGTGTACACTGGAGGGGTACAGCCTGAGAACAGCCACAGAAAAAGACTGACAGAGACGTGAAGAGAGAGATAGATTTGTAGAAACACACCACTGAAGTCTGGAAGACACACACATACACACACAACCATCCCTCTAGACTTCACCCTATACCAGCCTCTCTTTTTTTTTTTTTTGGTATCCAGGTCCTGGACTCTGGGTCTGGGTTTCTCTCATGTGAGGACCAGCAGACAAATTTCAATATTTAACAGAAACATTTTACTGCTGAGAACTTCAGTGTAAAAAACAAAAACAAACCCTTAACTGTAAGATTCTCACTGCTCTCAGGGTCTGTTAAGATCAACACCAGCACAACTACAAAGACATGTGTACACTCACTGCTGTGACTGTTGTTTCATACATTATTTTATATCACTCCTCCTCCTCTATTCCACTTTGAACTGATCTCTCCACAACTTTGTTAACGCTTCCTTAACAAGCTGACTGAACTTTGACTCTATAATTTACAACTGATGAAATGCAGTAGAGATTCACTTAGATTATGAAAATTGGTACATAAGTACAGAGTTAATTTTTTTCCTTAAGGCCATGAGGCCAAATAAAGTTCATAACTCTACTGTGTACTTTCTAGTAATTTTTTTTGTCAAGGACTATTGGAGTCCAGCACTGTCTACCTATCAAACAAAGACACATCATTTTCATCAGTTCTGTTCTCATCATTTAAAGCTCCTAAATCTATTTCATTTTGTTCTTCCACTCACAGACTGATGGCAGAACAAAATGTATGTTACTTTTGATTTTAGATCATCAGCATTTTTTTCTCAGTTTTTTTCAGAAAAATACAACTGAACCCGAAAGAGGCCATCTCTCAAAACATCTGTCTTAAACACTTTTTTCTACAGGTTGGTCTGTCAATAATGTCCTGTGTAGTTGTATAAGCATCCATCCTCCCGGTGAAGCCAGAGAACATGTCATAGCTTCCATCCTCCCAGTTACATGTAGTGTCACGTAGCTAGTCATCAGTGAACAGATAGTCAACAAGTAGGCGGTAGGGTTTGTTTTGAAGAGACTGTACAATCCTGGGGCTTTCACCCTGGGGGGGCTTTCCACCACCATGTGTGTCAGTTTACAGGAAGCCTGGTTGTGTTTGTCTATGTGTCCCCGCCAATGTGTGCTACATGTGTGTGTATGTGTGTGTATGTGTGTGTGTGTGTGTGTGCGTGCATGCCACAGAGGAAAAAGAGCACTGAGGGCAGCTGTACCTGTGCTGCTTTGTGGTTGTCTCTTGACAGTGCCCTTCACATCACAGCATGGGCCTGGACATCAGATCTGACAGAAGTGACCTCCATGCCACATCACCCTCACCAGACACACAAACCCACGCCTACACACAAACAACTGCACGCCCCAACACAGACGGGCCGATCTGCACACACACACACACACACCTGGTAACCGCGGGCTGTGTAAGGGCAACACTGATTCAGACACAACATAGTGGCGAATTCAAGACAAAAAAAAGTACCCATTAAAATTCACATAAAATCCCACACATTCTATCACATTCAGACAACGCACCAGCACAAACTGCACGCTGCACTACCCCCTCTGGGCTGCTTAGCCACCCAGCCCCCCTGTCAGACAGCTATCAATAGGGATTCCAGCAGAGCGGCTGCTAGACAGCATGGGTAAACAAAAAAGGGATGAAAAAAGAGCCTGAATCAAAGGCAGAGTGGGGACCCTGTTATTCTCCCTGAGCAGGAAATCATTTGCTGGCAATTTGTGACTCATTTTGAAGCGTTTTGTGTGGGGGTGTTTTTGACACATATGTAGAGTTTGGGGAGGTGGGATGATGAGAGTTGGGTTTTGGTGGTAAACTTTGACTTATATATTTAAAATGTCAAGTCGTTTGTTCTTTACAATGGGGCTATTTCCAGAGAATTGTTGGCTAATCAGAATTTGTGTTGGATGTGTCAAACAGAAAGCAGTAATTGATGGGATTCGGTGCAGGCACAATTCAGTGTGATTGATAGGGAGTGGAGGAAGCACTGAGACTTGCATTTTTCTTCCACTGTAAATAATAAAAAATGTGCCACACTTGTACCACTGTGTGGAATTCAGTGTGATAATTTCATTTGGCGTCTCTTTCCTAAACTTCTCGATCAATACGGTCCAAAAGCAGCCACCTTATCCAGCTGATTAGCCTCATCTTAATCCCCATAAACACAATGTCATTACAAGTAAATCCATTTCCTCAGCACTCTTCCCACCAACAACATATTTACCTGGCCTCCTCTAGGCCTAATTGAAATTAAGTTAGGTGACCTTTGGGGTGCCTATAGGGGCCTGCTTGTTCCACCGGTCCCTTACTATATTTCATTTGCTAGAACCTCATAAATCAGCCTGTTGAACTGGGTCGTGATGATGGTCTCGACCTTTCTCATGACATTTCCAAATGGCCACATCCTCTACCTAGGATCATGGGACCATGAAAGGCACCCACCCATGGTCTATGAAGATGAGAATGAGTCCACTGGACGAAGCGCAGGGGAGAAAATAAACCAGTGACATTATTGTCAAAAGTTCTGTTCTTTGTGCACATCTTTGTAAGGCACAGTTTCTCATTCCCCACATAACCTGAAAACGACAGGAATGCTTTTGACTTTCATCAAACAGATTTATAATACACAGCTGAGTGCTGCAAAGTAATGGTTTAGATTTGTTAAGGGCAGCGTCTAAAATACTGTTGGTGTTAGAGAACTACAGAAAAGCCTCAACAATAAGGCCATGTGGGTTTAGATGTTCTTCACTGTCGTGTGTCTGAGCAAATCTGTAGTGGCAACAGCATAAAGTAGCTTTCCATTCTGTGTTGATGTGCATGCACTATGTATAGTGTTTGTGTGTGTGTGTGTCAGTGTCGGTGTGTGTGTGTGTGTGTGCTGCAGGGAGAGAAGTAAAGGTCCACTTGTGACAAGCCTAGTGGGAATTGGAACATCTGGTGGACCGGCTGCTCCTCTGGTTAACATGCTCCTCCTCAGTGGACCCCTGACTACACACACCCAGGTACCACATGCACGCACTTTCACGGGCTCATGCAGATGCAGCCACATACATATGGACACAAGCAAAGTCAGGTGCATGTACATATGTGCGCACAAACACACACTCACTATCCTCCCCTGGCTCTCCTTGTCGTATACTTATAACGCAAATCCACATCCTGTACATCCTGTGTAAAATAACGTTACACTATGTGCATAGACCCAAAACCGTTGTCACACTGGAGAGAGATATAAATAGAAGGCCTATCATGCTAAACAGCAACTATGTCCAATTTGCACCAGATGCTCTTCAGAGCCGAATTAAGCCTGCATTATTGCTGGTGGAAAATGTCATGTTATTGGCAAGGTGAACCCTCTCCACTCCAACCTCTGTTCTTGATGTAGATTTGTATGGATTTGTGCTGGCTCACTCCCATATCCACCCTGTAATCGACTAAATACAGAGCAATGCCTTATTTTATCTTTCTTGCTCTGTCATTTATGCGCACAGATACGTGTATTTAAAGTCATCACTCATGGCTCCGCCGCTCTGCCTCGGTGAAATGCCATCCATCCCTTCCCCGCTGCACCGGATGGAACATAGCATTAATTAACAATTCCAGCACCTTTGTTAACGAAGTAAAGTTATAGGCAGAGGTCAAATTACAGCTGAGAGTGTATGGTCGTGTAACAGAAGCCGACGGGAAGAGTGGGTCGCTGTTGTTTCATGAAAGGTTGAGTTACTTGATAGAAGTGGCAGCAGTCCTACTAGAATGATTGCTCACTGCCTCCAGGGCTGGCATTTGGTGCCCCAGGCGAGATTCTGGACTAATAACTCCGACCTCCCTTCACTCCCCCCCCCCCCCACACACACACACACACAAACACATCTGTTTGGTGGTTTTGAGCAACAAAACTATATATTTTGGAATTAAATCCACGCTTTAACATTGTAGCTCACGACCCTGCCCCCATCCCTGGAAACACCAGAACAAAAAAAGTTAACTTAGTCGAAGAAAATTATTCTTTTACTTCTACAATCATCATGAGGATATGTGGTCCTAGTGATGATAAAAAAAAGAAAAAAAAGGAGGAAGGATGACACGGATACATCTAATTTACGGTTTTTCTCCAGGCCATGGCCAGATCCCACCAGAGAGACAGCCGGGGTGGGGGTGTTGAGGGGGTGGGAGTGGGGGGAGGGGTTAGCGGAGGCAGACTACACTTCCTGAACGACCCTTCCCGTCTGAGGAGCACTCTGCTGGTCTCCTGCCAGGGCCTCAGCTCCCTTCCTTCACCAATCTATGTAATGGCTGTGCTAATGATGGTAAAGCAGCCAGTACCTCAGAGAGCAGTAATTTAGACACGACTAACACTATTGCCAGTGGAGTCGTTCCATGGCGATGATATGGCCCTGATATCTGCCTCTCCTGCACCCACTGGTTTCTTTGAGACGACATGACAAAACTTGATAATTAGACAAAGAGCGTGTGCACGCATACACTTGGACTAACTCTGATTAAAAGAAGAAGATGAAGGAGAAAAAACCACTTGGAATGTGCACAGAAAATACCACTCAAGACTTATTGCAAGTGTTTACTTTCTCAGCTGTTTTCTCACGGCTGAGAAAAGGAGTGTATTGATTTTCCTTTTCTGAAAAATAATACTGAAGAAGAAAGGAACATAAATAAAAGCACAGAAAATAGAGAATGTTACAGAGAAGAGGAGGGAGGGTGGAAGGCATCAAGGAAGCGAAGAAATTGCCAAACATAAAAAAAGGCTTTTAAATGTTATTGGGAAACAGTAGTGAATAGAAGTCTGTGCTCTTGGAACAAGGCGATATTTTTTTTTACACCCAGCACTCATATGAGCATGCATGTGTTGAGCAATGGACCTGGTGGATATGCATTGATTTCTCCCTGATATTGAATAACCCAAGGAGCATCTGAGTAGCTTGAGCGAGGGCCTCCTGTAGCGGACCATCACACACACCCTACACCCAAATTGATGAATCTTACCAGGCTTCCTGATGCTTGTCCATCCGACATCAATCATGCTCACTTGGGTATGGAAGTCTGTGTGCACGAGTGCAATTTTGTGCATACATGTGCACTTGTGCAAAATAAAAGACAAAAGGCAACATAGTCCAATTCCGACTTTTTAAAAAGCCTGTTGTCCTTGCCTGCCTATTCAACTGACTGTTTAAGGACAGCACTTAAGTTAATGATGTCATCAAGCTTGGAATCAGACAGGCTTGCTCTTTAATAAATATCTCTCTCTGAACCCTTTATTTGTCTCCAGTTAATTAAACACTACCTACTCTTTTATGATCTTTAATAAGTGGCAGTCTCACTGTGTTGTGCAGCTTATTTAGCCAGATAACGTTTACTTAAATCAAACTAACTCTTTTCAAGCAGATATACGAGCATCTAAACTGATTAAAAATATAACCATGGATGCATCAGAGTGAGCAGCTAAGACACATGCCGTGGTAAAGTAAAAGTTGTCCAAGTAGCTGCAGCTAATTTGATCAGGATACATTTTGACAGAAAATCAACTTTTAATGAAGAGCCGTGTGGTGGGAGAAATTAGCCATTACCCTACAGAGCGGGCATAAAATGTTTATAAATGACAATGATGTTGGCACTGACTGTGAAGGAAGTGCAGAGCTTGGGGAACGTACTGACGTTTAGGCTGTCAGAGAACAGGGCACAGACTTCACCTCGTCTGGGGAGGCAGAGGGAGAGAACAGGAAGGGAGAGAGAGAGAGAGAGGAAGAAAAAGGAGGAGGAGCATGAGGGGGAATACAAGAGACTGCAGTTATGATGTGCATGAGAGAGGGAGACAGTGAAAGACAGGGCGAGAGAGTTTAAAAGGCGTGGCATCTGTTGGCTGGCAGGATGGACAGAGGGGGAGAGGGAAGTATGCGACAGCAGAGCGTGACAAGTGCGGCAGAACAAACCGGTGGTGACTCATGGGCTCCTTCATTCACTACTGTGATCAGATCCAGCAGGACAGCCCACCATATGGGATGGCACAACTTATTCATCCAATCACTTGGACTACATACAGGACCAGAGGAGGAGAGGGGATGGTGTGTGTCAGTGTGTTTGTGTGTGTGTGCGTGCGTGCGTGCCTATGGAGGAGAAATGCCTGAAGCCTCCTCGAAAATGACAGTAAATGAAAGAGGAAGCCAGGAGAACAAGAATACAACAAGCCATGTAATTAATCCATTCAAAGCTTTACATTTTTGAACAAACAAAAATAAGTCCAACGGTCACAGGAAACAATAAATATTATATAGAAATATAGTTTGATTAAACATGCACCACAGCCTAATTTGTTTGTTTTGAATTCTAAAAAGTGATCAGTTAATTGAACATATGCATGGGTCCTCTCTGTGGGTCGCCCATGACGATCCTGTTAAAAGCTTTTATTGTCTGTTGAGTATTTACATTGAACTCTTGTCCTCCAAATAAACACAGCAACATTAAATGATCAGATACTATTAGCTGTTTTCGCTCTCAGATAATTTGTTCATCTTCATGAGAAAAAAAACACCCTAAACCTCTGACTATCCAGATAACATACTGAGAAGTTAAAAAAAATATTAAAACAAAATATTAGATAAAGCCTTCTCAGTATAACACAGTGGTATAATCATTTCTGTCTTTTGCAGGCCTCTAGTAAATGCAGATTAAGGCTCAGCTCTGAGAGGTGAAGGGCCTGGCGAATTGAGCCCCGCCACACTGAGCGTAGGAATAGAAACAGACATAATCTAACCAAAGCCAGATATTTTTGTGAAGAAAGGGATGTTTCTACCCGGTTGGCAAGAGGCGTCGTAAACCCTTTTTTAAGGTAGCTAAACTACACTGCGCTTCACTGAAAGCAGAACCAATTTGCTTAACTTCACAACATGCAGGGGCCTGCCGATAAAAGTGTCTGTCCTGTACTGTGGCTGGCAAAGATATTGTTATCCACTTTGTTCCTCTGCCACCTTGCCAGCTTACTCAATTTTTACAAGGCAGATAGCAATCGTTGTGGGGTAATTTAGGGATTAGACTGGAGGTGTACTGTAATCATGTGCTTTTGGGGTGGCGAGACAGTCATTTAGGATATAGGAAAGCAAGACCGTCCAAGATCTGCTTTTGTCTCTTATCTAAAACTAGGACTCTAAGAAATCCGCAGGCCAGTGTCCAAATTAAGAATTTGTTTTTCCATAGCTGCAGCAGCATAAGGTTATGCCGGTACTGAGCCAGCAAAGATGATGTAAAACGGCAGATGAGGGTATCCTCGAAACAGAGTATGCAGACAGAAAGGCAATCTGACAGCGTTTAGCAGCTTCTGCTGATTTTTACTTTAGGGGCATGTGGGCTATATTCCAATACACCAATATCACTCTATCACTAATGGAAATTTAGACAGGCAGGACGAAGATATATCAGTCTTGTCTCCCTACTTCTTCACAATGTGTTATGTGACACACAGATTAAACTGTAACTGAAACACTTTGACATTCACTCACCGTATTCACTTTAAAATCCTCTGAAATGAGGACATGATGAAAATGTATGAGAATTCAGTGGGAAAGTCAGAGGCTAGCATTAGCTAAGGTAAAGAAACACATTACACATCCCGAGAGGTTTGTTACAGTGTTATCACATTGTCAGTGAGTCTTATTCACAGCCAATCCCTCTGCCTTCTTGTTCCCTCTGCCCTCTGCCACAGGCTCTCCTCTATTCTTAGATCATCCACTCCAAATGATCTACTTTTCACTTTTTTTGTCGCCTCATTACAGGCAATTCAGGGCCAATTCAGTTTGGCAGGTACAACGCTCCACTTCAAAGAAGATACATGTATTGAACAGTAAATGTAATGTCATGTTGTATCTTGCCATGATTGTTCTGCTGTCTAACAGAATGAAATGTCTTCAACCAAGATGATAGCTAAAAAATATATTTACTTCACAGGCATTGTCTACTGGAAAGTGTGCCATTCTTACTGTACAAACTGGTATAATAATGAAAGTAATTACAGATTTATAATTGCAGATTTTTTCTTAATAATTGTAGTCAATCTGATTCCAGTGACCAAACAAAACAACATGTTCATCATCTGCTGTATAATTAGAAGATCCTGAAGAGGATTTAAATTAAAATTCCTTGTTTGTGTAAGCACAACTAATGGCCTTTTAGTGAACAAAATAAAGCTATTAAAACAGAAAGCGGTATGGAAAACATAAAGTTGGATACATGAGTGAGTGTCTCTCATCAGGTCAGAGCTCCATCTCAAGGCTAAAGAGACATTAACAGTTCCTATATCTGACCACTGCCTCAAGGCTCCCATTCTCCTCATTGTGCCTGTTGCCCTATCTGGGGCAGCAATATTTGATGAGGTTTGACAGTAGTAAAAGACTGCTCGTATCCCAAAAAAAGGGGGAAAAAAATGGTCACATTCTGACTCTAGATAATAGATGTTGCCATTCTAAGCCAATAATAGTGTCTATAATGAAATCAGTGGAGCAGAAAAGAGGCGCTCTTTCATTTCCTTATGCAGGGCCGTGCGTTTTGTACATCCCATTATTCATCAGGTCCTGGCTGCTGATAACTGGTCCATTTGCATCTGAATCAAGAATGCCTTATAACCCCCCCCCCCCCCTCCAAAACACCACCCCCATGCAAATGAAGTGACCTAAAAAGAGCAGGTACTGTAGTTAGTTATTTGTGAGCAACTGTGACCTACTCTGGAGTTTGTGTTGATTCAGGACCAAGGTGGTACGTACTGTACTGGCAGGATACTTGTCAACGTGGATGTGATGTGGTTTACTATATAAAAAATAATCTTGATAGAAGTTGATCTATTTCTCTTTACTCCCAAAGCAGAAGTTTTCTAAAGGGTGTGTGTATCTGTACTGTATCTTGTGCTGCCCTTTCTCTCCCTGGCACGCCCTACTTCCGTGAACAAAAGACAGGACAAGAGTGCATCGTAGAAGACGGTGAATAATCTTAGCCCTGCTTTTCAGAGAATGCTTGACTCACTCTGCAGTTCAAAGGTGGAAGATTTCCCTATTTAAAGTCTCTGCTCCATCCTGTGTGTGATATTTGTGATCAGTCATAACTGCAGGAAGAGATTGCTCTGGTTCAAAATAATAATAAAAAAGATGCTATTCATAAAGAAGTGATCTGTTGAGGGAAGAACTCCTCAGAGGAAAGTCTAGCTGTGCGAGACAGACTGTTCAAAACCCCCAGAAGACAGACAGATTAATGGAGTGTGCCTTCGTATGCAGTAGTTGCCTTAAACCCAAAATGAAGTTGAGTGCAATCCTCAGATACCCCAGCAGCAGCACAGTATGGCAACATATGGTGAAATATGCATTACATGATGTACGACTGGTGGGTTGCATACTTCTACTGTATATACTGTATTCCGTTGTGCTCGAAAAGCTTCTTCTTTAAATCCTAATTTACACACCTAAAAAAAAAAAAAAAAAAATCACATATGCTCTCACACACCAAATTGCCTGTCTCACACATGTAACCAACACAAACATATTTCCAAAAGCCAGAGGGCAAATGGGTTGAAAAGGGGAGTCGGGGCCTTTTGTGCACTCTTGAGTTTAGGTCTTGGCCATTAAATAAGCTGGCATTGCAGAGGTGAGCTGCATTGACAATGATGTATGGGAGAAACACATTCCATTGCTGTTATGAATTGGTTGGCTCTGGTGCGGACATTGCTCGCACACATGCGCATGCACAGATACACAGAGACACGCAGACGTCCACAAGCAAGAGTTTAGAAACACACACACACACACAATCAAGAGGCAGTGCTAGAGCCAATAGTATCTTCCTCTCTTCCAGACAAATTCAATTTTCATCCAGGACATATGTAAGCTGATTAAAACAGCCAACAAAGACTGGAGAAATATGTCACATCCTTCAGGACTGGACACAATATTGAGTGCTGCTTTGGCAATGAGATGCCGACTCTCCTTCTCTGTCCCTCTCGGTCTAACTCTCCGCTCTTCTCTCTCATGACCTCTCTGTGTCACCTGATGCCATCATGCATCCCTTTCTTCCTTTCCTCTCTCACTTCCCTCCACTCTCTTCACTCGATGGCTTTCCCTCCTACTCCCATGCCCTTGAAAAGGAAAAACATATTAATCATACTTGCTGCATATAAATGTTTAACTATTAGTAGCTACAAAGGTGAACAATGCTACCACTTAGCAATGTTCAATGATATAATGTGTGATTATTATTTAAGCCCACATAGTGTAACATGTCTATGAAATACATTCTTACACAAGTGCCATCTGTCTTATACATTTAAAAAAATACACTTTATGACACTATGCAAAAATGATATACTTCAACAAACAAGCCAATATATCCACCCTGTTGTAGAATAAAGTCAGGAAGTGGTGACAGATTTGTCTTCCATCTTGCACTTTTGGCTGGGGTGGAGCCTTGACAGCCAAAAGTGTGTCAGGCAGATACGCACAGTCCTATGCACTAGGGGCGTCACAATGTCTGTTTAGCCACAGCAAAATAATGTCATATCACCAGAAGATGTGTGAAGAACACATCTGAATTATGAATGGACGAGGGGGTTAATTATGGATGGAGGGAGGGCAGAAGTAATGCCTTAGACATTTCCCTGAAACACATGGTTGGATACATGCATGGACCCACATCACACTCCTTGGCAAGTAACAAGTCAGAGAGACTCCTTAATTAGCTAGTCGGCACTGATAATGCTTAGTCTTTGTTGCATGCGGATGCATTCAACCTCATTGCTGTTTAAGAATACTCTTCAAATGAGCGCATAAGATGAATGTGCTTAACTCAAGTTGACAAGGAAAACTGTGCTCTTGTCGACAATAAAGCAGCAAAATGATTATATGAAAAGCAATTATATCTAGCGCTCATCCTTATAGGATGATGTGGAATGTGATCGTCAAGAAAGACATAAAAGAAATGCATGAAAGGAGAGAATAAAGCGCTGAAGTTGACTTCTGTCAACTTTTCAGGGAAAATATACCACTTACATTATCATTGTTTTTAGACATCCTCTTTGACAGATGGCACACAAATATTTGACAGGTTTAATATTTCTCATTATCTTTGCTTTCAAGTTATAAGCGATACCTATTCAATGCAATCAACTGTCTGTATCAGTGTGTACCACAGATTCCTTTGCGAGACAGCTGCACCTGCAGCTCTGAAGCATGGTAATGGTTTGTGAGCGACAAACAAAAGCAATGCCCTCTGAAAAGGGGGTCAAAGATCTGGTTCGATAGCAAGAAATTAGGGAACGCAGACTGCGTTGGTGGGGTGTTTTAAAGAGAAGCAAAGGGATCAGGGTGGAACTAACTAGGGGCGGGCCTGTGCCTACATGGGAAAAGAGACAAGGCCATTGGGGAAGAATGATGTTCCAGACACCCATGGAGCCTTGCTTTGGGGCCTTGTGACCCCTGGAGGTTTTGTAGAGTTGTACGAGGATTAGTCAAATGGCCCCACTGCTTTTGTGTCACAGTCATGACAACTCACCCTGTGTAGCGTGCAGTCATAATTGAACTTTCAGTGAAAACAGCAGATTCCGCTCAGTCACCCACCAGCTAAAGGCACCATCTATCCACCCCCCCTCTGCTTCAGAACAGAATAATGAAAACAACGGAATCGTCTGCATGTCAGTTCGTCACAGGAAAATTTGTCCACCAGACTTCTGTTTGGCACTGAAATGCAATTTCAAAAGAATGTTACACAAGTTCTTAAGATATAGGGAGTGTTGCTACACTAAGTCTACTCAAGCTCTCTCTTTCCAGCTGTATATGTCACATCTCTAACTCTGTCACATCTGCTGCTCTACACATCAAACTATGAGTCTACAAATATAACTCTGTATTTCACAGACATTACCATAGCCTAGTGGGTGTCACAAAATATCCCCCAAAAAGTCCTTGCTGGCTCATTTAGCTTTGTCTGCAGATGACTCTGTGCCAGATTTAATATAAATTCCCTTAGTACACGCAACTAATAAGGGCAAAGAAGTAAAATCTTCCGGTTTGGTTCAAGGTTGAATAAGATGAATGAAGACAGGAGGATAAAAAAGGAGCTGGTTCTGGGACTGTCAGGTCCAAAGGCTGAGTGGAGCTGCAGAAGGCCCTGTCTGATGTCTGCCTGTTGCAGTCCTCAGCACTGAGGGCCTTGGGACATCCACATGGCCCATTCACCCAGCACTACTGAAACATTCAAAGCTTTGATTCCAAAGGGCCAAACTTTTGTTCGTTAACAAAAGGCCTGACCAGAGGTTCTCCCATAGATGGGAGCCCCGTTCAAAATCAGATTATTTCCAGTGAAATCCTCCTTTCTCCACCTGCCAGTTAACTATGTCATTGCCATTGTGCTGTCCCTGAAAAAGCTCTCCATTTTGGCATAATGGAGGCTGGATGTGTATTATTGCTTTTACTGCCATTTATTCTGAGACGAAAAAGGCACACCCCACCCCCACACTCCTTCCTCCTTTCCTTATATTTTTTCTTTGAAGAAAAATCTGGGCCACATGCCCCAGAGGAACGCAAAGTGCTTTAATTCATTCGCACCTTTTCTCTCTGGCTGCCATCTCCAAGGCCTCTCTTTATGCCCAGAAGTGATTTGTTCAGGCTGGACCATCAAAGCAATTATGGTAGCGGCCTGCTTCCCTATTATGAGCAGAGATGACTGACAACAGAGGGATAGTGTGGGGGTGGAAGGGCACTTGGCTTCAATTTATTTGATCTGAAAACATTTTTTCATTCATTGGCATCCACTCAACTAACAAAATACAAACAAACTGGTCAGATTATCTTCATGTGATTTTTTAAAAACTAAAAACATCTTATCCAAATCTCTATATAGCGTTTTTCAATTACCTTTCTCACCTTTCTGAGTTAAATTGATTGTGGGCCACAGTTAGGTGACGCAGGACGGAGAATGCCAGCAATGTAACAGAATACTGAGGGGCATGGCAGGCAGTGATGTGTAGCAATTAATGTAATGGACATGAGAGAGAGCACAATCCTTGGACTAATGAGAATGTCTTATATTACAGTGCAAATGCACAGGGTCGCCAAGACTCCTATCATTACTGTGCTGTAGGAAGATGGCTAACCACAAAAGGGGATACTCCATAAATGGATAATGCAGTCGGAGAGAGCAGAGTACGGCGCCACTGAGCTGATGTTCCGTCCAAGAGTAATAATTCTGCCTGGAGTGACACAGGGTCATTGGATGGATGGACGCAGGATGTGAGGAAAAATAAAGCATTTAAAGAAAAAAAAAGGAAAGGGGGGCATTCAAGTTGAAAAGTTGGGTGAGGTTGATAAGGAAGACGGTAGAGTAATAGAAAAGAACAGAGAGGTGAGAGTGAGAAAAGAGAAGGATTGAGTAAGAAGTGTAGAAAAGGGGGTGAGTGAGAGAAAGAGGGCGCAGAAGAGATGAGAGATAATTGTGTACAGACAGCAATGAAGCAAAATGACACATTGGCTAATCAGTCTGCTGTCTTTTTTCTTTCACAAGCTGTCATCCTGGCCATCAAGCCCTTGTGCCTCTCCCTCTCTCATTGACTGATTCCCCCGTTCAATTATTCAAGGTTTATAAGCAGAAACCATCTATTCAGCGAGCAGCATATCCAGTAAAATAATGAAAGGGTTGCTTCTTCAGCCATATTGACTGTCATAAAACTTTTACAACTGGCAAAAGAAGAATCAATTTCTCAGACAGACTGTTGCCACCACCGTAAACATATTAATGATGGTATCAGAAGTGCAGCAAGAGACCCTCCATGGACTTTAATAATGCAGACCATAAATGATTTTACATGCTCTCTCACTAATCATAATGTATGGTGCCTGAATATTTACAATGATGATGTGCTATATTTAGGCAACACAGACAATTTAGATGAGTGTTGCACGTGTGAGTATGCATACATATTCAGCCGATGCTACATGAGCACTAAGATTTATACGACATATCCGTGGTTGTAGTTTCACACTGACCTCTCTGTCTCCTTAAAAAGCTAACCTGCGTGCGTGAGGCACGCTGTGACACAGAAATTAGGTCAACCGCTGGCCTGCCAAGGAACGCTAAGCTTCAATAAACATTCCTTCAAATAAACAGCAGACACAGTCACACAAAAACAACATACACATACACACACAAAAAAACAAGATCAAACATCTAGGCACACACCCAGACACACACACTTCCTCCCTCACTTGTCGGAAATCTTAAGAAACATCACACATCCCATCTGCCATAATCTGCCCTTGGGCAACAGTGACCTGAGTCACTGGAAGAAACTCATCTAGAGTAGAAAAAAAAAAAAATAGTTGAGGTAATGCAGTGTGCAGCTTCATCCTTTACTTAGCTGGCAATGCCTTCAGGGTGGAGATGTTACAAACTCAGCAACCTCCACTGGCTTTCCACTAATGCATGACCCCCAAACTGTCTCGCTACTTCTCAGGTCTTCATCCTGCTGCGGCAAGTCCAGGTTATGGACCCTGGTCACTTTGCAGTACATCTTTACACGCAGACACAGAAACACATAAATATGAAATAGATTTGATATACACACATAAATCACACATAGATATGTGTTTATGTACTTAACCATACAGAGCACACATAAGCATACAGTCAGACACAATTATGCATGCATGCATCACACTAAAATCAGCTCTAGCACAGACCAAATAACAAATCTCCACCCTTTACCATCTATCTGCTTAATCCTCATCCACTGGAGGCACAGGGTCTGCTCTGTGGCAAACTGTCTATTTTTAAACTTGACATATTAGTCATCTCTTAGGGGAGTAACATTGGAATTTATGGAATTCATGAATACCGAGCCTTTGTATTCCCGCCTTGTTTATTTCCCCCTCCTTCACAGCACAGTGTAACTGTTTGGGATGAATTCAAATAAACTCAAAGATGCAGTTGGGTATAGGTGGGATCCCTGTCTCCATAAGAGCACAGATGCCAATCAGCCCCTGCTGCAGCGGGAGCTCGTCGGTAACTCCTCACACCATTGTGGGCATGTGGTAAATTGTGTAAAGAGTTCTAACTGATTTCTTTTCTTTTTAAAACCCCCGTAGAGGGATACAATTGCTCTCAGATCCAGAAGTGAACACAGACACAGAGGTGCTCTGCCTCTTTTATCCTCAGCTTCTAATGTTACAGACAGTGAAAAATGTTCTTTCTGTCTCAAATCAAACAACTGAACCACTCCTTAAAACAGATCCCCAGCTCTGTTTAGTTCTTTTTATACCGCCTTTATTACTCATCACCACTTATGTCAGCTAGTAAATCATCATTTATATTTTGCCACAACTCACCAGAGATTTTCCCTGTAAACATTAGAAAAAAAATGGAAATGAAAGACTAAATATTGATTTCTAGAAATTGCAGGATTAGTATCACGTGGGCATCCTAAACTTGAGAGTTTAGGATGTCAAAACAGCAATCCTTCAGTTTTCAACGTGACATTCTTTGCACCACTGCAGTGTGGACCAAAGGTCCTCTAGAAGACATATTGGCTTCCAAACCTAATGATCTCAAATTGTACACTTGTGGGTAATTAAGCATCGTTGTTCCCCCAGTAGCTTACAACAGCAAATATGTCATTGTGAGAATAAACAACAATTACACTTACACTCATTATGCTCTAATTGCATCATCCAATCACAAGCAAGAGGACATCTTATTAAATGCTTCAAAGGAAATAAATATGTAAAGCCACAAATTAATATTAATACATAATACCATGTGCTGGAAAAATGTTAAATATCAATTTATTTCAAAAAACAGAGGTCATGTGAACACTGGGTATTAAACAGAGCATGCATTTAAAGCCCTCGTGGGTATTTAGTGGTCAACTACAAGAGCAAAGTGCTGTGTGCACTTAATCTGGCTGAGTAAGGCTAAAGCTTGGGAAAAACTCATACAGGCAAGGGAATAATTTGACCCCACTCAAAAGCATCTTCTATCCAACACTAACCAAATAGAAGTCAAAAGAGTGAATGAAGAAAGACAAAGAGATAAAAGGTAAGAAAAAATAGAGACGCAGATAAACCTTTGGGATTAGCACTAAGTAACTAAATGGGCCATATCGCTTTTCTGCTACCAAAAAAGGAATAGCTATTTCAACAGCTGGAGTCTAAATAAAAAAGGTGAACTCTGTCCCCGCTCTGTCTTTTGTTCAGTCATGTGTAAATGTTGCACAACCATATAGCCCTCCATTTCTGCCTTCCCATATGAGCAAATTGAGATTTGCCATCATATCCTTGAGGCCCATCAATAAATAAACTTGACGCAAATAAACAGATAAATAAATAAATGTGAAGAGCCTAGCAAATGGGCATCAGTCAGCATTAGTGATGGGACCATGTCAAGCACAATCATGCTTGTCTAGAGGGGGAGTGCCTGAGTGCAGGGAGCATTCTTGCTGATTACAAACTGTGTGTGTTTGTTTGTGTGTATGGCATCACTGTGGCTTTCAGCTTTTTACCTTCATTTAACACTCTCAGACTGTGCTGCCCTCTTTAACTCTTTATCACTATCACCATCGATACATCTGTCCATCACTGCGCAATAAACCTCCTCACTCCATTTCACTCCATCTCTCGATACCTTCCTCTCTGCTGCCTCCTCTCCCTCACGTATGCACCTCTTTCCACACGAGATCACAAATTCCATTTCTTTCAGTCCCTAGATGTTGTAAAGTGGGTTGAAAGCCTCAACCAGCTTCTTTCTTTGACTTTCTAAACTGTGCTCTATTCCATCTCTAACTCTGTCCTTTGTGTTTCAAAAATAACTGTACCATATTATACTTTTTTATTTTTTTATTTTACTATTAACAGTCAAATAACTGATCAGCTGACTGTCTTTATTCTTGATGAGGAGATTGTTCCCTTGACAATCAGGATTTGCTGATGGTCTCTCAGATGCAGTAGTAATTATCGCTTGAGCAGTGAGTACAGCTTTTATTTGTGCCTGTGGATCATGTTTTTATGTCAGTGCATAAACTGGTATATATGCCAAATAAGCTTTTGCATTTTGGTGCTTGCAGACCCAAATGTATGGTTTACAGCACAGATTCACATTATGGAAACAAACCACCTTGTTTGTGAAAATGTGCACATCTGGCAAAGGGTATGTGAAGTTTACTGCCATTTTCAAATTGCTAAACACTCTTTTCCGTGGTGTTCATTGGAGGGTGTGCACAGTCATGCAATTAAGGTTTCCCCACAGAGTTACCTTGGTGTTGTTGCCTACTATCTCAAATAAGACATAAAAAAATTACAAATTACCAAAAAAAAGAAGAAAAAATATGTTATACTGTATATGTTACAGTTAATGAGAGTCTTATTTTTATTATGTAACAAATTATTAGTGATCATAGCACCTCTTTTTTGTTTACAGGCAGCGGATTTGAACCTAGATCAAGGATCAAGACTTTACAGTACGCACTATGCACTCAGTAGTACTATCAGGTAGGTCACCATTGTTTTTCAATTTTTGTTGTTCTGACCATCTCCTGACTGACTGACTTGACTGTTCCTCAGACATGTCTCCTTCTTGACAGTGTGATTCTGTTTTGAAGTAATCACTGTTGTCTGCAGAGATTCCCGAACAACACTTGCCTTACTACTGACCTCTCACCTGCAGCCGACACCAGAAGTATTTATAATTAGCTGGAGCTGTCACAAAGCTTATTGTATTTCGACCACTTTACCTTAGAAGCATTGCTAGCTAATTATACATTATTCATTTTCACCTGACAGCTTCTCAAAGTCAGTACATTAAAATTATATCAGCACTTCAGGAATGGAATGTTATGACTTCATTGACATCACCAGAAAGTTGTTGAATTCAACTTGTGACTCTACTGCCTTCAGTGTGAAGGAAGCAATGTTGCGAGATCCGCTACTTCAAGCCGAGAGCACCACATAGATTGTAGTTCCTTTAATATCCTTGTTCCCAGCATCACCTCTACTTATGTGTCCTATTGAATGGAACATTAAACATTCTTTGACACGTTCTCTCTTTATCTGTATTTATGGGAATTACCATTATCACTCATCGCCCGCTCTGCTGTTCCTTTCCTATACCTCCCTATTACAGACATCAAGCCTGCCTAATAGGAAACTAAAATATTAATTCCACCTCATTGTGGCTGACAGATTGTAGATAGTGTCTGACACTTCAAATGCAAACATCAGCCCGAGCATTAAATCTTATACTTTAATAATAGCCACATTATATTGAGGACGTAAAAAAAAAAAAAAGCGTATGACAATATAAGTGTGACAGCAGAGGAAGAAGCATTTGATTCTGGCCCTGCTTCTTATTGTCTGTGGAGCACACAACCATACAGGATGGCATCCTATTCCACTGCACATTATTTGTTCTCTAGCCGATCATCAGTTGGCCCCGCTGTATGCCTAATGAGCAATAAATAAGGTTTAATTCAACTGACGCAAGTTGCCCATCCCTCAACACTAAGCATGATGGCTTGGGCGAGATTCCATTGGAATTATATGAGGGCAATTTTTCAGCTAGTGGGATGGTCCGACTGCCTCCCCTATATTTGGCTTTCACAGGCATTCCTTTGGCTTTAAGCTCAGCAAGTTTATAGGTCTATTAGGAATTCATCAAACAATGAACGGTATCAATCATATTGTGTGAATGTGCCCAGGGTAAAAATAAGATAAAACCTCCCATTATGGGGCTTCCAAAGCATATTTGCCCTCCAAAATTGATCCACGATTGACAATTTACACTTAGGGTGACCTTTCATAACTGCCCACATACTTGAAAGCCAATATTGTTTGGAGAGTGAGCATGAAAAAAATAAAAACAACACAGCTCACTGCAAACGCTCTAGGATATTATTGAATATGATAAGTTAGTAGGCACTTGTGCACTGCAGTTGTTTGTTGATGGTTTACTATGGCAGGGATGAACACTTTTTACACCACTAAGGTCCTGTGCAAGTATAAGACAATATTGGACATATGTGTTGAAAGCTCTGAGTCCATTATAGCAAAAAGGTATTTGGCTTTAAAAAAAGAAAGTAAAAAAGTAAGAATTGCCATAGGGAGCTATAGGCTCCACATGATAAGTCTTCTCAGACAGGCAGTTGTAAAAGGGCATAATGGCATCAAAAGGGCATGCAGACAGCCCCCTGTTGATACCCTGTACTCAAGTAGATAGCTTCAGTATAATTTAAACAGCTACGGGTTTAGGGGGTAGTTAACAGAAGGGGCAGAGGCGAGAGACCCCTGGTGTCCACTCAGAAAGACTGCCTTTTATTAAGATTTGATTTATCCTCTCAAAATGGCTCCATGTTACACTTCACTTACTTTCGTCCTCTCTTGGCACAGTCAAGCAAGGAATTAGTTATGCGCCAAGGGTACTCAAATGGTACATAAAATCTTCATCTATATTTCCATAATGGGTTTTCTGCTGAGGATGAAAAATGATCAGGTCCAGAGAAAGGCCTTATGGGTCAATGGGAGGGACAATGGCTTTGTCTATGCCCTAGGATGTCAAATCTTAAATAGAGTCGCTGTCCATGCCTCAGCTCCTTCCCATCTGCCTTTCCCGTTGGCTGTTGATAAATATCCTTATCTATGAGAAGCAGATGATAGATTTCAAGCGGCACGTATCTACAGAGCTCTGCTCTCATCTACTCTATTGATATCTCACATCTACTAAGCCATCCAAGCTATAGCAAGAGGCGCTGGCGCCCCCTGGGTCTCTTCCCCCAAATCATGTTAGCTCCACTTCCTGTACGATCACCTCTAGGGCCGCCCCAATGAAAAACATCTATCAATACCCTGAAGTGGAAGCCAGAAGCTTGTGGAGGCAGAAGGCTTTAGCCCTCAGCTCAGACACACCCTACTGCAACAGTCTATCTGATATGTGACACGAGCTTGTGTGTGTGTGTGAAACAGTACAGGAGAACAACTGCTAGAGAGGTTGAGAGACAACAAGAGAGATAAAGCGATGGGTACAACGTATGTTGGAGCAAATTAATTGCTGAGGGAATTACGATCACTATCACATCCTCTGATGTAATTTAAGAAACAAACGGGTGATTTTTTTCCCCCCCCGATCAGGGGAATGATGAGAAAATAGCTGCCTGGCTGAACATATTGTAGCTGTCTACATCAGGGTGTTGTGGATTACACACACAGAAGTAATAAGAAGTATAAAAGATCATTTATGTCACAAATGAGGCTGGAGGATGTAGGAGAACAAGGGGGAATTCTTTGTCTTTACCTGCATTTTCTCCTTAAAGACACTGCTCTGTTCATTTGCCTCTTCGCAGATTCATCCCCTTTTTCCTTTAAATTTTCATGAGAGAAAATAGGTAATTTAATCTTCATTAAACATACAGGGGGCCCACTCTGTGGCCTGACCTGCTGAATTAACTACTAGGCTTCAGGGGATTAGACAGTGAAATTCCATAACCCTGACAAGCATTATATCACTGCATCTCTGTTTTTTAATGGGCATAAGATGATCCCTCCCTGCTCAATGTCAAATAAGTCCTTAGGAGACTCACTACACACAACAGAGGATGGAACTTTTGATGGACTGACCTGTGAAGGAGAAGCAGGAGAGTGGGGCAGAGAGAGGAAAGGAGAGAAGCCCTGGTTTGGGATTGTAATGACGTTGAAAAGGCAGTAAATAAATAAGATTGGCTTGGTTCTCTTTGAAATCTGATTGATGTGTCTTTTGGGATGCCCCCCAGTATGTAAGACCTACTGAGTCTGTGGCTTTCATCCCTGACCGAAAATCGATGAGCCAGGATGTATGAGAGGCTCCTGCTCTCAACCCAACAATCTCCTGCCAGATACCCAGGTAACTGTCTCACCAGAAAGAGAATAGGAGATAGAAAAGGAATAGGCTTGTTTGGCCTTTTTCAAGTGAAACTTAACTCTGAAGTACACTGTCTGTGGAAAAAAAAACAGTACAATGCATAGTTAAATCAATCAGATTCAACCTTGCTAAATATTTTATATATTATCTTCCTGAAATGAGAGTGAACCTCCAACAGAACCATCATTCCATCAAGTTTCCGCGTGTTGAATTAGGACTGGCTGCTGTAATTGCATAACACATGAGTCTGGCCTCCCGGGTTAGGTTTTCCATCTTATACAAAGTGGAGACTAGGAAATAGGAAATGCTTCTGGAATTGGGTGTAATTGTGACTGGCGGCGCCTGGAATAGTGTTCAGCCTGACACTTGAGCTAGTCGGCTGGAGTGTAGTTTAGCTTGAAGGACGACAAAGAACGACATGCTGGGTTTAAATGAACTCCTTTGACGTAAGCAAAGAATCATGTGCGACTCTGAGAAACTCTCTCTGGTGCACGTTGCTCATTTGAGGGTGACAGGAGGTTAATCAAGCTTTAAAGCATGAGATTACAACAGACATGACAAGCAGGAGTGAATAGATTTGGCACACTGTCTGATATAACCGCTCAGAGAAGGTTTTTACTAGTAAATTTGGAGACTGGGATGCTGTCAGTCCCTGAGTCAGAGAGAAAACAAATATGCATGCAGCAAATATACATAAACATTAATGCTGCTGCACCAACTCACAAATCACTCCATTATTCTTTAAATTCTGACTTAAACACTGACAACCCAAACAGACAGCTTTCCGTGACTGAGATGCCTTTTGTCACCAAATCATCTATCACTGGGGAACTTAATTGTTTCTCTTCACAGAGTGTACTTTTTAGAAATTTCCTCTCAAACTGTGCGTAAAGATTTCTATTTGCCCCCTTTCATGAGATGAGACAAATTCCCCCTTTGCTCTATTGCAGCCGAAATCATTTCCAGATTCCATTTAGAAAAAAAATCCATAGAGCCAGCATGTCAAAAGGATTTTCCCCTCTCATCACTTCAGAGTAGAGAATCCATGCAGCTGTTTATCAAACCACAGTACAGAGTTCCATATCAATAAACAGAGAACCGTCAGTGCATAATACATTCTGGTAGCATAGCAGTGGTGCGCACTAGGAAGAGGAAAAAAGTGGTGAGAAGAGTCTGATGCACAGTGGCATGCAGGAGAGAGAGCCATCAGAAGGACCACAGCAATCGTAGTGGTGTCACAAGAATAGGAAAGTAGGTCACTGAGATACAGGATATTTGATTAAATATCAAGCATATTCATAAACAAAGACAGTTGTTCAGTTTGCACTGGTCCCATGGCACACCACTGCTCTCCAGTAATCTTCATGGATCTGTCACCCTCGTGCTCTTTTTCATCCTCTGTCATAAAGAAGACCCTTAGACACTCTTTCACTCAGGACAACTACATGCTTCTATCCAAAGGGCCCCACTGCATCATTTTCTGAGCACCATGGTCTCAGGCATGAAGCTGCTCTCACCGGACCCGCTTCACATTTGTCAACAAAGAGCCAAGTTCACACTAGGTCACGGTCCAATGAAATCAGTAGGATTTCATCATCTGCAAACAAAGGCTGGAATGACTCCACTTTTTGACCCTTCATAATATTCCATTTAGAAAATGACAAACAAAATAAATTAGAACGTACAAACAGAAGATACAAGACATTTCTCTGCCTTTATGTTGTTTGAAATATTGAACAGACTAGAAACAGATTAAACATAATATTATAGATAGAAAGATACTGTTGTAATAAACAGAGCCAGTCTGTCGAGAGTCACAGGCAATTCATTTTGACTAAAAGCATTTGCATAAAAGCCAAGGATACTTCAGATAAGAAGTCATGTCGAGGGTGCTGCTATAAGTCAGATTCACATTGATCAAACATACAAGCAGAAGGAAATGTATACAACAACTTTGTGAGTGGTCAAAGCACAAAGGTCTACGGACCTCTCAATTTCCTTAACAAAACAGGAAGTGATATCATGCTGTGACAACACAGGCTAATAGGAAAAGCAGGACAATCGGGTGAGAACTGTAGCTGTTCTACAAGACAGAAATTGTGCTGAGTGAATCCAAACTACTTCCTGCAAGAAGTGCATATGCTGTTAGGATTATATTGTATTGTATTTTCTTTGTATGTATTTAAATTATGTGCTATTGTATTTCATATCTGTTTTTTTTGTTTTTGTTTTGCTTTTTGTTTCTTACATGTGGTGACCTTGGGTTTGAGAAAGGTGCCAACAAATGAAATTTTTTATTATATTTTTATAATTATATTTTTATTATTTTTATTTATTATAAGGGCTGCAACAACAAATTGATAAAATTGTTAAAAATTGATTATTAAAAGCATTGGCAGTAAATTTCATTATTGATTTGTTGTGTTGTGCGATAATTATGTCACTATGTTGCGTGGCTGTTTACAGTACTTCACGTTGAACAAAGCATTAAGAGTGTAGGGATGAGTAGCGCCTACCAGCACGAGGAAATAAAGCAACTTAACGGATGCAAACTGCTGTAAAACACCATAGAAGAAGAGTGGAGTGTGCTGGTTGGAAACATGAGGTGGAGGGCTGCCTCCCCCAGCAGCTCTTGGTGTTTTGGCATATGACTTAATGTTAACCTTTAGGATTTAAAGAGGACATATTATGGAAATATCACTTTTTGTAGGCTCTTTAACATATATTTGGGTATTTGTCTTGTGAAATGTCACAATAAACGTAATCGTATATGAGTTGTAAACACATCTCTAATTGCGCTAATAGCATTGTTTGCCATCGGGACACGGGGCGTGATGAGTTTGAGGTCTCTCTGTGATGAATGTAGTAGGTCTCTGTGGTGAGTGTAAGGTCACTGTGTTATGAGACTGAGAGCGGGACAGTGAGTTCAACAGAGCATCGAGGCAAAATGAAAAATATCCTTAGATCCATATTTTCATTTATTTCCATTCTGCTGTTCCCCCCAGAAGTGACCACACAGACAGGTGTGTGTGTGTGTTACTATGGTTACTGTGATGCTCTGTTTTCTTTGTAACTTGATTGATGATTCAGAGGACAGTTTTTTACGGAAGCCGAGAACAGCCACGTCCATATATTTTTTCTTATTACCGTTTTCTTGTGAAAACAACTTATTTTGTTATCTCGAGATAACAATTGACTAGCAACAGGGTTCAATGGAATCACTGTCAGTGCCCGAATGGTACCCGGGACAAGATCAGTTCCAGACGCTTCTGCGCATGCACCATTTTACGACATGCATATCAGTATGTACTGTACTGAATGTGATTCAGTGAAAAGTGAAGCATCGTGTGTGAACTGGACAGAAGAGCAGCGCTGCCTCGGGGCTCTGTACAGAAATCACCACATTTACATCAATAAATAAATGTTTTACAATTAACTCATTGGTCTACATTAAATTTAATTGAATCAAAATACAACTGGGCAAGTATGTCAACACATTCTACCTAAATTGAGTAGTTATCACGAGAAAACAGACTTTGTTATCTCGAGATAACAAAATAATATTGACAAGATGGAAATAAAAAAAGTTTTTTTGGTCCGATTCATCACTTAATCGAAAAGAAAATCAACCAATTATTAAAATAATCTTTAGTTGCAGCCCTAGAATATATTACTGTTATGAAAATAAATATTTCTATTTAAAGGGCCAGCGAGCTAGTGTATTTTACTGTATTGTATCGTATTCAATGTAAGATTTATATCGCATCACTCAGCAGTACCAGAATTAGTATTATGGACAGGGGCTTAAAATGTCATGGTGTGTTTGTGTACTGTAAATATGGGCAAAGAGAAGCATTACCTAGTAATAGCACATAATGGAGAGAATATTAGGCAGTGCAAGCTGTACTGTACAAATATCTTTGATAATGAACACCAGTAATTACTCAGCTCCATTGAGCTGTCTTGTGCTGTCTTTTTGCAAACTTGAGTTAGAGTGAAGGCAATAGTTTACTTCAATTTTGAGTGTGTTCTGATCGCACTCATGCTGCTTTGGAAGCATGTTTGTAGTAACATTACTGCGGAAATGATGATTCACTAGGAAACCTACCTGCTGAAATGAGTGGTGATTCATTTTGAAACTGTAGATGCAGACGTTAAGAAAAAAATACTTTGTCTTTGTTTTAATGCACTTCCCCTTCCACTGAAATGTTTATGGTTGCCTTTTTTTTTTTTTACATATAGTAAATCTTGCATGTTGTACCTTTGAACATCTCATTATTTACTAGGTCAAATGCAGTAACTCAGCAAAGGACTCTGCCTGTTGTAGACCAGCTCAGTTTGAGTGCTCTGACAGGAAGGACATATGAGTTATGCAGCCAGGAGAAGTGCAGTAGGAGACAGGGTGGTGCTGGGTTAGAAGAGCAGTTGAATACACACACCTAGAGTTCTGTTACCATAGTTAGCACCCGGCCACCGGGAGGCTGGACTGGAAGGACTTTGATCACCTGCAATAACGTTGGTGATAAGGGGAAATAAAAAGAAAAGAAAAGAAGGGAAGGACGAAGAGAAAGGAAAAGAGAAAAAGATCATCAGAAGTGACACATTTCAGATGAACCACTCCCAGAATTTGGAAAAATAAACCTCTACAGTTGGTAAGTCACCTGGACAGACAGAAGCTCAGATTAAACCCCAATGAAGAAATATGCAATGAAAAAGGTGAAGATGAGTAGAATTACATGTGATGGAATAAGAGAAAAGCAGTAGGCTATGTATGTGTGTTTTTTGTGATACACTTATTACTTACACAAATTACAGTATACGTACATAGTTGAACATCTTGGTCATGATATCTCATCATGCATTACATATTCTGGAATCAACCTTTGATCAAAAAAATGTTTAAGAGAAAAACAACACTCTTGAAAAATAACTCAAGGTGACAGATAGGAGGCCAGAGATACTGTGTACCTGTGTGTACTGTATGAACTTTGTCAATGTGTGAGCACTGCTTAAGAAAAACTGAATTTCAAACCTAGTTATTGTGGAAAAAATGTCTGGTAGAGTGTAAGAGGAAGTGACCCAGAGAATTGGAAAGGGCCTGACCAGTGTGTCCTGGCTGTGTGACCAAGCAGGAACAATATCACTGCCAAATGCATTGTCAACAGCCTCGTAGGACAGGACTCACCAATGTACTCGCACTAATCTCCTGCTTCGGTTTAAAAGGGGTAAAATACCTTGTAGAGCAAATATTTCCTACTAATAATCACTCTGGCACCTATAACAACAGCTAACACATGCAACACAAAATTAATACAAGTACAGCAGTTCTATCAGCATCAAATAGGTAAAGAGTAAACTGGTAGATATTTAAGAGTCTTTACAGCTCTTCAACCTCTCTACATGATCTTTAAATATAGAGGTGAGTCAGAAATACTCTGCCTTTAAAATGTTGGTCTGATTGGTCTGATTTTTTTCCCCTCTCTTCCCTTTTTTCTTACCATGATTGCCAGTGTGGAGATGGCAACACCTGTGGCTCTTCTGCAGAACTCTGACTTGCATATCAATTGACCCTGGCACCCCTACTGGCTGGGCATGGGCCATTCATCACGGCAGAATGGAATATGTTAACACCAGGATTACACTAAATCAGCCTCAGTCCAACCGCAGCCAGCATGGCTACATTATAATAATTGCTTTATGAATGGCAAAGAGACAATAAATTACTAATGACCTGCACTCGTCTACACATGTGCTTGTTCCTTGTTCCTCTTTTATGCTCTTGTGCAGATGTTCCTATACATGTTCATGCATATGTATTCATGAGTCACAGACCGGTCAAAAGGCTCAAGCATAAGCATTAAAAAACAAAATAATTATACAGAGCATTAGAGCTTCTTTTCTATAATGGACAGGTGCCAATTATACACCATGCAAACGTTCAACAGCAAAAGAGAGCTGTGAGATTTTATACTGCTGGTGAGAACAACTGAAATAAGAAAAACTATAAACTGGGACATAATGACTGTGTTTTTCTGCTGCCTTACCGTTGCGTGGTGTACGTTTTCGCCGATCACGGAAGGCTGCTCCAGACTGAAGAGCTTCCATTAGACTATCCATCACACCAGTTTCATCTCCCTCTGTAAGAGAACAGACAAGAGGCATACATGTTTACAGGACAATATACATACAGTACAATAATAAAGCAGGACACATAAACAAATAAACACATCTAATTTTAGTTTCTCTGGTGGGGAAACAATGAATGCCCATGAAAAACAGGTGCACCTCACACCACAGTAGAGAGTACCGCAACTCTGAATGAGATATAAACAAGCTTTTTAAGAAGAGGGTATGAGTGTTGAGACAGAGGCCTGTCACTCAGACCTGTCCCTTTTTTTCCGTTAACAGCTGGGGAGGAGGAAAATATACTTAGAGCTTAGCAACTAATACAGGCAGAAGAGCCTCAGGATGAAAGCATCCAGTGATGGTCATTGACAGATATTCTTTCTGTGGCTAACGCAGGGGAGCTAAGTGCTCTTTACAAAGATTTAGTGTGGAGCCGCTCAATACCGGGGCGCTCTATCATTGTTCAGTCAATGACACCAGGACTGGCCTTCGAAAAACATTCCCCCTGCCCACCGTTCCAGCTGTCGTGTGAATCCATGAAACTAGAGAACTGGGGGCACTTGGCGTGGCTGAGGAGACAGGTTGGAGACACTTAAAATGCTATGAGGCCAAAAGAATGACACATTGTGCTCCAACTGTGCACACGCAGCACCCTGCTCAATTGCAAAGGGGGTTCAAAAATAAGCTTAGGTTCTTTATCTGGGTCATCTATCTTTACGCCCCAATACTAATGAGTCAGAGGGGCACCCTTTTTATCATTCTGGTCTAGAACAGACATTATTTAAAAGTAGGATCATTAGGGTGACTTATTGTGGAGTTGGAGACTTGGCCATCAATTCTTTTGCATACATGAGTGAACTAGCTCTTCCCCAATGTTTACTATCAGGGTCCTGGCATCTTGTTCCTCCACTGTGCTGTGCAGCTTCAGCTGAAGGGAAGCATTCGGAAGTAAGTGGAGACAACTGCTACTTTCAGCACACAGCACTTTTCCAGTCACAGGGGTGATCAATCTTTTGTAACTTGCATGTACTCAATGAGATACGACAGTCAGGCAAATTGAATTTATGAACAAAACACGTTGACACTGAATGCTACACGATTAATTTAAGGAAACAGCATGTATTTTGCCATTACCAGGGAAAGTCATAGCTGCACATGTTTTTCCCTTCTCCTCCAAACCAAACCACCCAACCTGCAATCATTCACACAAGAAGACAGCACAACTAAGAATAGAAACATGTCTTATGTAAATTTTAAAAAAGCAACTCTTCACTCGTACTCACACTAATTTTGCTCTCTCTCTCTTATTCCTTCTCTTTCTTCCTCAAGTCCTTCCCAAGGGCTACTTTGAAATCAAAGTATCTGTTCCGGCTGTGTGCTGTGCTTAAAAGCAATCCCGATTAAATCAAGCTTAATTAGACCAGCTTTATCAGAACAAAACCAAAGCTGAGCCAAGTAGTGCTTATCTCAAATTGCAGCACTACACCTCAGATAGCAAGCTCATTGGTTTAAAAGGGGAGGCATGGGTTTCATCTGCCGTGGACCCAAAGAACAATATGGTGAACAACTTGCAGCTTCTATAACTGTATCTGCTCCCAGGATCTTTAGCTACTCCTTCTTCTTATGTAGGTTAGCAAGGACACATTGTGACTCTGACAAAAGGCAGAAAGTGTTAAGTGGCAGGTAAACATTTATCTACAACCACCTTGGCATAAGAAACTTTTTGACAGCCCCCTTCTTCACTGCCTTCTTCATGGAGACCTAGACATCACAGGGGGCACCTGACACTTTGATCAATTTGTCCTACTTCAAGCTTAACTGTAGCACAATTCATCATTTGTAATGGCCAGGACTTGGGAGCCCAAATAGACTGGGGTTCAGCGGGATGACTGCAGACACAAAGAACCAAAATGACTAAAATGGGAAACATACTCCCCAGTCACCTCACAGTGCTCAATTAACTATGTCCTATTGGGCCACAGCTTTAACTCAAGCAGGTCTTACCCAGAGCAAGAAAGTCTAACAAATGAGCCTTCAGACTATGAACTTATTAACATGTATACAGTGTATGTACAGCATATATACTGTGTTTGTGTTTTCAACAAATTTGCAAAGACAAGGTAAGCGTTTAATAGAAAAAAAAAACGATGAATTAGTTGAATTATTTGACTGCACTTATTCCAATAATCCTCAGAACAAACTTTTTCACTACTTATTGCAACATTGCCAACTTAAGCAGACAGTTCTGCCTCATTCCTGCAATTCACTCTTGTCTTATTTTGAGCGGTTAAACCTAGGGCAAATATTCTTCCGCTTCTCATTAACAGCAGTGGTAGATTGCATGCTAGGGAATTACAGAAAAGCTAACCTTTCATGCCCAAAGATCTTTCTCAAGAGGAAAGATCCCCTCTGCTCACAGGAAATTGCTTTCTAAATGGGTTAAGATGGGCTAAGACCCAAGACATTGACAAACCCTTCCAGTGATGAAACACCTTGGTGGGCACCTCAACAGACAGCCCCGGGGTCCTTTAATGATCTTATTAAAGCTTGTGGAACTGTGGAACACGGTTGCGGCTTTTGCACTTTCAGGTACTTTCTTAAACAGTTAAACCTTTAAGAGTAGAAATAAAGCTCTATCAACCTCTACCTCCCAGAGAGAGATGGTGTACCTGTTTCATATCTTTCACTTTGATCCCTGCCTACCTCCAATCCCCAGTTCTCTCCCTCCTTTTCCTGAACATCAGGTGGTACCTGGACCTAGAGGCTGTGCCAAATGTAACACTGAGCCCTGGGGATTGGCTCACTCGACAATATATTTACAAGCAGCACTATCACATTTTCTAATTAGAAGGGATAACAAGAGCAATGTGCCCTCAGCAGGATTGGCATAAAAACTTCACACATCAGATTAGTTTCTCCCTAAGAAAAAAAAAAGTACCTACAGTAAAATTGGAAGAAAGCGTCTACAATGTACCATTCAGCAATCCCAGGAGCAGAACACAAATTTGAGTGTCAACAGGAAAGGGAGGGATAGGAAAAGAAAAAGCTCACATACTCTTAAGTGTCACTATTGGGGGAGGAAGATATAGGGGAAAGAAAGTGGGAGGAAGGAAGTAGAGTGCAGAGAGAAAGAGAGGGGAAATGGAGAACAGGAGGCAGCAAAAGAGAAAAGTGGAGAGGGCTTCTGTTGGTGCAGCAGTGCATGTGGAGGAGTAGGACAGTGAGAGGGACTAGTGGAGCGAAGCAAGACACAAGGTTGTAAAATACCTTCCCGGATACTTGACGGCCTGAGCCCTGTGACATTTAATTATTTCTAAAACATACACTGCAGTATGCAAGCACAGGCACACAGACCCTCACCTAAAGCTGCAGAGACACTTTTCAGTGATACAGATTCATGTTCAATTTAAGAGTTCTGGCTCCACTTAACTAATCTAAATGTATAGTACAAATTTCTCTAGATGACAAGTGAGTATAAGTTTGACAAACAAAGACAGCAAGAGGACTGGATAGATAGTTAGTCGAGGGGAGATAAATTGCATAGTTCAGCGAATGTCAGCAGGATGACCTATGCTCATGACTGCTCATGGCAAGATCAGTTAGAGGAGACAAAGGGATCTTGCCAAGTCTTTCAGAAAACCAATGCATCATTGATGCCTCCATACAAACTTTTAATCCTCAGTCAAGGATCAATTAGGAATCACATGAATAAGCTTACATTATGCAAAACATGATGTCTCATTTGTTTGTTTCTGCCAATTAAAACCAGCCATCTACAAAAATTCAAAATATGTACAAAACTGCAAAGTAAAAGAACAGCTGTTGCCTCTGAAACATGACAGCGCTTTTCACTCAATCATCCAAGCAGAAAACCTTGTGTATATTTGAATGAAATGCTGGGCTCTCTTTTCAACACCAAAGGCATGGCATTCCTATAATTATGCAGCAGTGTCAACAAACTGTGTTCATAAATTCAATTTGCTATCTGTCATCTCCTGCATGTTGTGCTGGGGAGAAAAAACCCCACAGTGGATCGATCGAGAACTCAATTTCCGATGGCTCGCATGCAGCCCTCATGATTCATGGGGGAAAAGAGAGACAAATAATTCTTAGAATTTTAAAAAGCTTCTGTCTGGTATGTGTGAGTTTCCAATATAATGGCAAATTATGACATCCATGAGCAACGGTGGCATGCTCACTGACAAGATAAACAGCGAAAGCATACAGGGCAATGACATTTATCATAGTCACACATTTTAATCAATCACATCTACATACCCTCTGAATTTATATAAGCATAGCACTCTCCTCCCTAACCAAATTAAAGTGTTGGACATGAGGAACATCAGGCATAGGAGAGATGTCTATTATCCACTACTATCCACTATCCTTCCAGTGGCCAATCCCTGAGTCTAATTTGCACTGTAATGAGATCTAATGAGAGCTTACAGGCCTTGTGCTTGATGAATTGAAACCACTGTGAGAGAGGAACACAGTGAGAGTTTAACCTCGCCCCAGTCGCCCTCCATGACTCCAGTGGATAAGATGAGAAAGAGGAGGAAGAAAGAAGAGGAGAGGAACAACTCGCCCCCAGTTTCTTTTTTTTCTTTGCTTGCTGCGGATTGTTTTTGAACACATTTGAGCCCATCTGTTCCCCCACAGAAAGTCACCTGTGCAATTAACCTGGACCATTAGCCGTGAAACAAAGGCCTCCGTGGAGGGAGGGAGGTGCTGCTTTATGGCCAGGTGGAGAGGCAACAGCCACACTTTCTTTTAATCTCATCTCTCTTGCTCTACTCTCTTGTATGCACCTGGTTATGTTTTACTTTCACACCTGAATTCTGGCTTAGCTACCGACACATACACAACCACCTGCATCACTCGGCACCCTCCCTCTGCTTGCCGCTTGGCTGTCTACTCTCCTACTGTCTTGCTTTGAGCAAAGTCACCCCTTCACCTCGCCCTCCTTCCCCGCAGTCGCAGTAGCTCCTAAGACCCGGGCAGACAGAGACCATTACTGCCACAGAGAACACAAGTGCCTGAAGGACAGCAGTCATGCACCTGTTAGATGTCTTTCCTTTGTTTTTCCCTTTATTCCTTCTCCCTGCATCTCCCTGCAGTCCGCCCGCCCAACCCTGACAAAAGCTTTGACACAATGACCTGAGAAACTTTTCAGACAGTCCCCAGTCTTTAATTTGTAGGTATGTGTGCGCGCATGTTTAGTAGTCCACTTGAGTGAAAAAGGAGAGGAGGAAAAAAGGGGAATGGAAGGGTAAGATAGTCAATAAAAAAGACGGATTTGCCTGCTGATTAATCCAGATAGTTTTACTGTAACAATTTGATGAGCAAACCCTCTCATGTCCTCCCTAACTCAATTACGGACGCTCCCACAACCCTCCATTCCAGCGAGAATGGCAGTGCAGCTACTACTTTACTTGAGCTGTGAGCCCCTGTGTGGCGCCAGGGTCAGCGGGAGGGAGGAAGGGAAAATCTGGAGGGAGGGCAGAATGTTCTCAAGATGCGAACGGTGGGTGGGAGGTGAAAGGTGTTTTGTGTTTGACATGCATATGGTAGACACGAGTGTTGGAACTAGGCTTGCCCGGTCACTGCAGGCCTGATCCCTTTGCCCTGAAAGAAAGAGAGATGTCCTGACTGCAAGAGTCTGGGAGAAACGTGGAGAGAAGTTGGATGTCAACAAGGGAGAGATGAAAGTGGATTAGTCGCCGTGGCGATTTGCATTCTGTGGTGGAACGAAAGCCCCTGTGATGCCCCGAATAGCTGGATTCATGAATAAGTAAACAAACAAAAACAAAAATAAACCCTCCATCTGGATGAATGCTGCCAGGGCCCAAGTGAGAAACAGTAGGGGGGGAGATAGGGAGATGGGAAGGGGGGGGGGGAGATGCTTGCAACATAGCAGTCACCACATTCTGCTTCCTCCACTATCATTTACTTCTGTGCCTGCGGGCCCCCCCAGCTACCATATTGCTATCACCATCTATCTACTGCTTTTGGCTAGTTTGCCCAGTAACACCACCAACACACAAGGGAGAGCTCCAACCAAGCACTGACAGATGTTAAGTTGACACACTTTCTCTGAGCCACATGGGGTCAACATGTCAGGGTGCCAGGAGGGCCATGGAAGCCTGTCCTCACACACGAGTAGACCGCTGCTGCCCCTTTTCCATAGGATTGCTGCTGCTAAATTTAGCAATATAGTGGACCTTGACTCATGTGCGTTTTCACTGTGACCTCACAGCAGGAAATAATTGTTGATGGCATCTGCTCTTTACCGAGCGGTCTCTGTAAACTCATCAAAATATGAGGTCTTGCAGGCAATTAGATAGAAAGCACCATTTTTGAAAACCATTCAGTGCTCAGCTTTCAGTAGTTTTGCACCCACGTCACAAAAGAGTGGCTCTGGTTTTGAGTTTATCAGTCTTGTGTTACTCTTCTTTACCTCATCTAATACATTCTACTGTCAGTGCTTTTTGATGTGCTCACCTTTCCAGTGGCATCAGTAAAATCTGCTTTGTAGCTACAGTAAAGAGCCACAATATGAAGACTTTTCATGTGATTAAATCATCTTTGGATCATCCTGTTGGTATAAACCATTAGTTCCCCCCTCAGGGGGGGGCATCAGAGATTTCAGGGGGTCCACGGAGCTATGTCTGTTCTGAGGTTGTGAAGTTATCAATATTATATTTGTGCAAACTGAAATGTTAAAATCCCGGGGGGGGGATTCCCAACCTTTTTTCCTTGAAGCGGGGGGCTTCAAGGAAAAAAGGTTGGGAATCACTGGTATAAACTATGTTTTTGTTTAAAAAAGAAATAAGGCAAGCTCTGTGAAAATATGTGTTGCTGCTTTCAGCTGATCATTCCAGCATTGCAAGTTTGAATGCTTGAAAGGGGAAACTATTTAACTATAAGGGCTAACGCCAACATCACAGGTTATGATAATGGTTGCCTATGGACATGGCAGAGCATCGTTATAGTTTAGTGTTTAACGTTTCTCATACATAATTAGGTTATTAATATGAAAGGGACATCAATGAGACAAATGTACATTTATTAAGATGCTATAAATATTTTGGGTTTTATTCATTCAGCATAGTGTAGATTCCCAGTTTTAAGTGACTGGCATATTTGGATAGTGGAGTTGTGGAATCCAGATCAAGATAACATCTGAACCAAACCCCACATGGGCTGTTTGCATCAGTGAAAGGCGGTGCTGTCTGGGGAAGCTAAATGGATTTGACAATGGGATTTGATGGTCTTTGTAGTGAGGGTAATTAGGTTTGATTGACTGTAAAGTGACTGGTGAGGTCCAGATCTGGGAGGGGAAATGATCAGACACTTGAACCACCCACAAATTAATGAGATTCAACTGTGCCTGAGCTGATTTCACAAAGGAGAAGAACATTTACGAAAGCAATGGGAGCGAGAAAAGTACAAGGTGGGATAGGCAGAGTGACACACAAGAAGGAGACACACAGAGACAGACGCTGAGGAAACAAGAGAGAAAAACAGGAGAGATAGAGATATCTGATGCATGTCTCACTTCCTTAATTGTGGCCTAAACTACATTAGGTTTAAGATAAACGTGATTAAAAGCTTTAAGGTGTAATTTAATTAGTATCCTCTGTCCTTCTGATACAAAACAGACCATAAAAGTAAAGTTTTTTTTGCACAAGACAGTCACAAATATGGGAGAGACTATTCTACAGTGTTGTCTTTAATTGCCAATGAACTATGGTATTTGTCATATTATGATATTAAAGAACTGTTTTCGAAGGTGCAAACTGTTTGTTAGATGAACAGATTCTGTATTTATTTATTTCCTAGGAGAAATGCACGTGTCCAGCAGCTCGTTAGCAACAGCAATAATGATGTTGTGTTGTAGAGTCTGATGGCAGTGAGGACAAAGGATCTACTGAACCTCTCAGTCCTGCAGCGCAGCGAGATGAGACATTGTCTGCTGATGCAGCTTCTTCTCTGACCTGTCAGGATCTTGTGGAGAGGGTGGATGGTACTGTCTAAGATCATCTGCATGTTAAATTTCAAATATTCAGTCATTCATCTTCAAATTGTAGTATTTAATATGCGTATACATTTTATTATTTTTTATTTTGCAGCTTTTACTCACGTTTATCCTTTATTTTTAACTTCATTTAGTTCAATCAAGAAAGTGAGACACGCAGCAGATGTTTTTGTGTTGGTGTCTTTGTTGTTCTTCTCTCTTATTTCTTGCATCTCTGAGTTTCTCTTTCTGTGTGTCACACACACATACTCCTTGTTTTCCTCATGCTGACATTTATTTATAGAAGTGCACAGGAAATATTATAATCTGAGAGAATGAGCACTCACCTTTGCTTACAAAATGTAATTTTGTATTCAATCAAACACACTTAATTTGTGCTCATTATTTGTTTATGAATAATTGCTCCATATTCCTCTATTTCTATATGTTACTATTCATGCTGCTTGCTATTATAGGCCTTAGTTGAGATGCAGTGAGCCATATTCAGTGTGCCATCATCGCCTTGAGGCAGATTCTGATTTTGAGTGGCGATATAGCACAATCTAATATGCTGTTATTTATTAGAATGGGTGTATGACAGCAGATAATCCTTGTGCCCTTGTTCCTGTCTTTCAAGGTAATGATGAAATTCACCAATCCATACACAGGAGTTTCAGAGCATGTCCTGCTCTTCTTGCACTAGATCGACACAGCTCAAATGCAAAGCCAAAGAAAAACGCATTTGCTCAAGAGTTTGGCATTAATATCCACATACAGTACAGATGCGCTGAAAGATCCTTCATTTTTAACACTCATCAGAAACCACAAATATTTAGTCAGACATGGGAGCAATCTGCTGCATGTCAAAGAAATGACACTTCAGGGAATAAACAGGCCACAAATTCTGAAGCATTGTACCATATATCATCATTACATTCTGGAAAGGTCTGTCCTTGTTCGTTATAGTCCATATCAAATATGAAGGTCAGCTTTAGCTCCCTAATACTAGCTTCATTTCCCAAGCTAAGCCGAAAAATAGTGAGAATCTCTTTCAAAAACGTTTCTTATCTACTTGGGTTTGTGACCTTCACGTCTCTACAAGCCATATCACCTGGTAATATTGTTTGCCACATCTGCTGTGCTGTGAAGACACTATGCAAACTTAGAGAGCTAACCTGTCCACCCCACCGCTGCCTGTCAGTGCTTGTCTATGATCACCTCGCTGGCACCGCTGCGATGCAGGTATGCACCGGCCTACCGGCAGCTGTCAGTGTCACACAAAGCCATCAATCCACATCTCCGCCCCTGTCATTCCTGACAGGGCTCCGCCAGCCACAACCAGTCAACCAGCTGCACAAAAACATGTCAATTTAGTTTAGCATGCCACACTAATAGATTCTTGAAATTGAAGAAATGTGATTTGGTAAACAAAGTAAAAAAAGAAAATACTTTGTCAACTTTGACTTAAAAAATTACAGAAGATGAGGGAAAGCAACATCTTAATAGCAAACCAAATGCTACAAACGTCAGTCTGTATTATGATAGTGAGCCTCTGAAGCATATGGAAAATACTGACATGTACAAAACAAATAAGAACATACAAACACCGTGGTCTGAAGTGTAATCAAAGCCCACATAAACTTATCTTGCTTGTATTTACTAAATCGAGTGCTTTTTTTGAGACGAGCCCACTCTTATTTATGTAAACATACTAGTTCATCCTCAAAGTGTGAAAGGTTGACAAGGAGGATGCATAAATAGAAGCTGCAGGCCCATCATTGTCAACATGCCAACTGCTCTCTGCAGAGAATCATAGAGACATGGAGACCTCATTCTAGCAGCCCTAGCAAGCCATACGGAAAAAATGCCTTTGGAAAAGAAGGAAAGGAGGACACACAATAATTGTAAAATGTACTGAAAATGGAAAATATATTATGAAAAACCATTTTAGGATCATCTTAATTTGACAAAATCCATCCACTTCAAGCAGGTCTGTGGACTAATGGACATCTTGTTTCATATCTGTGGCTGTATCACTTAAAATTTCACACAACTATGTTTATTAAAAAATGGGCTCTGTAATTTTACAACAAAGTGATGGGATATGTGGTACACACAACTTCCCAGCTGTTGTGTAATCAAAGATAACTATATTTAAGATTGTAATAATGCGTGTTCAATAGTTGCATTAGCAAAACACACCGGAGGGAAAAAAAACAACTTTTTTTCTCATTTTTAATATTCCAACGGAGCAGCCCGATGCATGGGTTACATTCTGCTGGCGTCTGCAAGCTGTTGCTAGAATGGATGGATGAGGGAGAGTGGGCTCTAATTCATATAGTAAAAAATGATCACTTTGCAGGTAAAACTTAATCACAAAGACAGCATCTGTGGAGCCTCTGTCTGTGTTGAGGGTTTTAATAATATTGTCTGGAAGAATTTTAGTAATTGATTTTCACAAAAAGTTAGTTTTCTAATCAGATCATTCTATTTTGAGATTACTTAGAAAAAGTCTGTCTTATACATTAGTCCAGTTGGATTACATTTAATGTGTGTTGTTAACTGAGATAGCAGGCTGTTGGTACACTCATAAAAAGGTCTTGTAAAACTTGCAGTCTACAACCAATATGCTTCCTCACTTGATATTCCTCAGACTGGCAATAAAAAGATGCTTTTCAGAGGTTCATATGGGGAGGACTGTTACACAAGCTACTGCAACTATCCACATACTGAAAACCATACTACATAAAGTAGGTCTGAGAAAAGTTGACAGAAAACATGTAAAAACACAAAGTTGCTCTCTATTTCTCTGTGCTACCTGGGAGAAATGCCTGGACTACATAAAATGTTCAAATAACTTTTTGTGTCCCTGCTGGTTTGTTTATTACTATGTGCCTCATGCCAAGCTGCATTGTGCTCAAAGCGGCATGTGCGCTTTCCGGCTCTGTTCAAAGCTTAGTGGATTTGACTAGGGTACACAGTTGACATGTGGGTGCAGACACTTGCCCCAGATGGGGGCACTGACCCTGGTGATGCCAGCCGAGTAGGTGGCCACAGGGGCCTAACTACTCCACACAAATGCCTCAGAGAAGGAAAGGCCAGATGCTCTACGATGCTCTAGCTCTTGACACACTCGACATGTTTGTGACATTGTTTCATATGCTGCAATAAAAAAAATCCTGCTGTGATGATGAACCATCCTCCCCTCTTTCAGACAGAAGCATTAGTTTAGGTTTATTCTACAGTGATCAACTGTTATTTCCAGTGAAGTAAAGCAATTTTGGAAAATGTTGAACATCTGGTCAGTTCAAGAGAGTATGGAAATCCACTTAGAGCAAATTAAAACAAATGGGGTGACTTGGTAATGATTTCATAAGCAATTAGGATTTCTAATACTTCACAAGGAAAACACGTTTAGCTCTGCACTTGTCTCATCTATCAATCATGCTTGTTGAAGAAGCGTATATGTCAGACAGCATAACCTCAAGTTCTATCAACAGAGGCATGGGGGGAAAAAGATTTTTAAATCAGTTTCCTAAAAGCATTTGTCTGCTTGCCCTCCCCCATCCTGGTGCCATCCTGGAAAAAGCTAAATGAATTAAACTCTCATTAAATATGCATTTCATTGTTAATCATTTGCAAGCGGAGAGGATTAGGTCACAATTTGTGAAATGACAAAAAAAATCTATCCCTTCTCAAAAATAGCCTCTTGAAACTGCATTAAACCCAATAGCATGATCCATCAAACTGTCTTTTAAACAATAAAGTGTCTAAATCAGTGAATCCATAAAACAGATAATATATTGACCTGTACATAATGCTTAAAATACAATGGCCATATGTTTACTCCATCTGTTCATGCTAATGGATTTGTAAACAGTAAAACACCATATTCAGGTCAACCACTCAACCATTATTTCTATCAATGTTAGATCTGTCCGTCTGTCTGACTGATTGCCTGTCTGTGGGGTTAGAGCAGACAACAGTACTGGGGATCTCCTTCAGCATTTTACTTAGCCTTTCAACCTTTAAAGCGCAAAATTAATGCGCAAAAACTTTGGACATGATTAATTAATAGTAAGAGGAATCAAACTCTCTCTTTGTCCCGTACCACTAGCTTATTTTCATCAACCAGAAAACATAGCAGGCTCTCACCATGGAATACTGATGTAAAAAGTCTCCTCAAATATGAAATCCTTCAAAATATCTGAAGCACATATAGAATTTTAGAACAGAATGAGAATAAAGAGCCGAAACTCTCAAGCCAATGCCGTCAGCTGGAGAGGAGCAGAGATACAGAAAACTAGAATTACACTACCATGTTGCACTTGGATGTCTCTGCCAGATGTTGCAGTTTACATCCATGCCCAGACTCCACACAGTATACAGTATATGTGTTTGAATGAATTTAATAAAATCACTGAAAAAACAAACAAAAACATATTCATATTAAGTCATAATTAGCTATGAACTCTTGAAAAATGGCCCCAAAAATATTTTTATGGGTCGGAGTGACCTTGAAATTTGACTAAAAATTCTTAATCCTTCCATTCTTGAGTGACTGGGATACTGTGTTCATAAAACGGACCCATATGACCTGAAAAAATAAGGTATCAAGTGTATCTAATTATCATTAGTGTATGAATTCTTGAGGTATGGCCAAAACATGTTTTCTGGGGTCACAGCTGTGGTCAGCACAGTGGCATAATAAAGATGTGAGAAAAAAGACACACGGAGGAGCCTGCGATTCGGCCTCCAATAGAACAGCTTAAAGACAGGCTGAGAACACAAGGGCAGAGCACCAAGCTGCTGTGACCTCCAGCCTCCTTCTGGCTTAAGTTCAGCTTTCCATTCACTGAATGCATTTAAAGAGCTCGGTATTTGATTGTCCGTCTCTGATTTCATTTCACATAGAGACAAGTTAGTACACAAAAGGAGCCATTCAAGGTTTAATGAAAGTGTGTAGTCAATGCAGGTAAGAACCTTGACGGGTGAAAAAGCCTGGGTTTAGCGCATCAAGTGTGTATTTCATAACTGCCAAGGTCATTGTGATCGCGACAGTCCAACAAGCTACAGTAGGAGTTGGTTGGAGGACAATCCCCACTATCTCCAAAGCTGCAGGCAACGTTGCCCATGTCATCCTCATGTTTTATTCATATGAGTCATATTATGGCATTCAGAAACTGAGATCAAAATCTGCTCTGGCAGAAATATTTAATATCATACCTACTTCTCTACCCTTCTCCATCTGGTTAGCCAGAATGAGAGAGAGGGGTAGACAGCCTCCTTCAGCTCAGCAATGTTGGATTATTAAAAGTGAGGCTTTCAAAGAGGTCACTGCTCAGGGAAAAAAAAAAGTAGCATGCATCAATTATCTAGCAGAGTTTGTGGCATACTGAAGACTGTCTTGTCACATTTCCCAATATGGCTGAGCTACAGAGGGGTCCTTGGCTAGTGCTGACATTTAGAAGCTGGTGAATTGTGAAAATCCCAGTCTGTTTGTCAAAAAAATGGACAAAAGACCATAATGACTGCTTGCAAAGTCCCTTCAGGCTTGAAATTCCTTCTCAATGTCATTGGCATAACTAGACACAGCCATCCAGCTCTGTTGCTCTAATTTCTCATGTCTGTACAACTGCAACTTATACTGATCAATACATGGTTTACTGGTATCGCTGGAGGACAACAGAGCAATTCAAATGATTCACTACAGTACAACAAATATAGCGCACTGCCCGCAAACTTCTCACACTGGAGGAAGGAGGAATGATCATTTTCTGTCACAACTTGCACATGACCAGTGACAAACCTATAACAGCTTGGAAGTGTAATCTACATATTTATTTTAGCCTTTGTTGCAAGAACGCCCCAGCTTCCAATCCCTATATGTGACCTACATCTCAAACAACAAAGTATTTGCATTTTTTATCACTACATTCCAATAACTGGTATTGCTCTGAAATATAACCTATTGCTTAAAATGTGTTAAATGTTTAGAAATATATACAGATTGTGCAGAAGAGAATGTTTATGTCCATGTGTGCAAATATAACGTGGAAAAACAAGCTAAAAGCAGCATAATCTTCCTGTTGTTTGGGAGCATTGTATCTGTATCAGCTCTGGGAGTAAGTATAAGATTCCCTCACAGCTGAAAAAGATGACTCCCCCCATTCCTGTGCATTATTCTCCTCCTTATGAGTTCAAATCTGTGTGAAGCACAATTCCATGAAACCCCCTCTCTATCCTCCCGTTCTCCTCCTCCTAGCTCCCCACCTGCCTCCCAGTCTCTGCCTCTGTGGTGGCGCAGGGAGAAGTGGCATACCTTTGTTCATGTCAATCAGCTGCTTCTTCTTCTGCTGGCGCTCCTGCTTCTCGCGCTCTGCTTTCTCCTTCGCCAGCTTGGCTCTCTTGATCTTCTCCTCCATCTCCCTCTTCTTGTGGTTCTCCTTCACTGCTTCCTGATGAGGCACACACACACACACACACACACACACGCACGCACACACACACACAGGCGCACACACAGACAGATAAAATCAGAATCGGGGCTCCTGCCACCTCCAGTCTTTTACTGTATAGTGTTCAGACGCAGGAGCATGCCATCAGCAAATTCTTATTCAGAGAAGGGTTTGATAGTTAGAGATAGGCTGCTGGAATAAACAACATATCACACCTTGTTCATGAGCTTTTTTTTTTAAATACAAGCCTATTTGTCTGTAAGGCTTCAGCAGTATTTTGCATATTTCATGACACAGAGTTGACTCACTGTCAATAATACATCAATATAGCACACAATCCGACACACACACACATGTACCATGCCAGTACATTTCCTTTGACAATATAATGGAGCCACTGCATACGAAAAGAAAAACTGCATCGTGCCAGTCTCTGAGGAGGGAGAAAGAGATATCATCCTTCACTTCCTTCGTGACTGGCTGAAATGTCAGGAAAGGAGTCAGAGAAAGAGAGATAATCAACGGTACGGATTCAGCCTTTACAAATGTGTCAGGTTGTTCTCGTGCCAGCAGAGAGGAAGATGCAACCGCGTGACCTTTGGGGACAACAAAATGTTCTCTCATCCCGGGCCTGTGGTGCAGCCCTTGACAGGACCTATCGTAGGTGTTAGTGTATGTATGTGTGTGTGTGTGTGTGTGTGTGAGAGTGTGTGTGGGTGTGTGTGAAGAGGTCGCACTGTGCATGTATACATCCATATGAGCCTCACTGGAGTCCATCTTTGTTGCTTCTGCTCATCTATGGTGTTCCCCCTTATGCATGCATGTGCGTGTGTGTGAGAGAACGAGAGTGTGTGTGTGTGTCAGTAAGTGAAGGCATGGCCCTGTCTGTGCACTGATATAATAAGTGACGACAGTAGGCCCCCTCCCATCAAATGCCCCTGTGGTCCTGATGTGTGTGTCATGTTGGCAGCTAAGACTGAGGGATTACGGGGATTGTGGGGAAGGAACAAGGAAAGAGCAGCTCATCATGCCAGTCAATAGCAGAGCTTTGCTCCATGTCCAAGGACACAAGCCCTCATTGTCACTGTCTCCTTGTCGGATGACAAGGGCAATGAGAGAGGAAGAAGGAGAGGAAGAGAGGGGGGTAATGGAGAAGTCGAGTGAGGGTGATCGAGAGGGGCCTGATCGAGAGCGAAAGGAAAATAATGAGGGAGTAAATGAGATTTGGTGTTATGTGCCGTATGAAAACTGAAGAAAATATTTTTTGTTTCATCAGCTGCAACAATTCAGTGAAAACATTCAAAAACCAACATCCCTTTCATTGCTTTATCATGGTGTGTGAGTGAATCAGCGTTGCTCCACAGGGGGTATCGACTGTGTACACAGCATCAGACTTGTCGACAGCTGCATTGTATATTCTGGAATGAAACAGTTAACTTGTGCATTTTGTTTAAGTGATGGGCAGACTGACAGAATGAATCAAACTGATCCCAGCCCTCATCCTCTGACAGGATTCAATTCATTTTGGAAGTAATATCAGTGCATTGCTCAACATGTATTGCATAAGTTGGAAGATAAATTATGCAGATTACAAATAAAATCCTGCCGGCAAAACTTATTTTAAACAAACAACTAATTTTGACTGAAAACATGATTATGCAATGTAATTATGTTGCTCTAATCAAACAGCACCACTAATTACCGTGGCAACAAATATGTTTTCACTGTTCGCTTATTTTTTTCCCTTCTTTTTGATGGCCTCTGTTTGGCTGTTGGCAATAACTGATTGTATCAGGTCTCATTTTCTTGTATATTGCATATTGTAGGAGGACACGCAGGAGATAAACAATCCTCATGACGTGTTTTCAAAAATACTCATCAGCATGGAGCTTATAAACCACAGGACATGAGATTGTTTCTAATGAATCTCTTTAAATATTTTGCAGGAATTTCAACAATATGAGAAAAAAATGTAAAGAAAAATGCATGTGCTTCATTTAGTCTCTTGAGTGCTCTCATTAGTGACTCTATATCAAATATGATTTGTGACCATGGAAACAAGTTATTTTTGGACTTCACATTAAATCACCGGTCCCTTGGTGATTATCATAACTATGGTTATAGTGCCACCCATTGAGAGCTCAATTGTCTATTCAAATATAAATGTTCTAGAGGAATTTTAATCTTATAACTGAGGAAAACACCATATACTGTAGAAATGTATGATAGACATTTAAAGCCACTGATAGAGACCTATGAGTCCAGTAACAGCTGAGGATGTTATACAAGAAATCAAATAAACTGTATCTGAACTTGTTCAAGTACTCAACTTCAGTTAAATGATAAAATGTGGTCATGTAATTGCCCTTTCTCACTTGCTGAAAGTGATATTTTTGCATCAAGAAGAATAAATGTTGAGGGGAAGAAAGACAATTATGACAAGTATTGTAAGGCACAATAGGGTGACTGCAAACCTGACAATCAAATAAAGTGTTCTGCAACAAAATTTAAAACCAGAGTGGCAAAGACAGTCATAGAGGTTAAGAGAAATCTGCACAGTAAAATATAGTATGAGTTGCACATCACTACATACTGACCCAAAAAGGTCAAAGATTTTTTCCTATAAGATTATCAGCCATGATAGACGGTGTCCTCTCTGGCCTGGTTTCTGCCTAATAACCCTTACACAAACAAATCTAACTGTCAAGGGGCTGTGTTTATGACTGACTCTGCCCCGAACCCCTCTGGTGAAAAACAGGAAAATGTGCTGCATGCATATTGCTCAGGGGGGTATGTAAATTTAGAGTCAGAATCCTTAAATTCTCAGAAAAGTGTGGTTTTGCATAATAGCACCTTTTTGCCAGGCAGGTTTGTCAACACCACTGTTGCAGAGGCACACCCGTGCTCACAGAGACCGTGAGACAGAGTGAGCGTGTGTCACTTTCATGGCCTCCAGAGTGTCTAAGATGTGGATTATAAGCACTCCTTTATCTATACCTGGCTAGAAAACGGCATGCCGTGCAACCCACAGGGCCAATCTACCAACAAGGGGCAGGCAGCACCTTCCCTTTTTCAGATCTCTTCTTTCAATAATTCATGAAATGTGTTTGCTGTTCTTCCTTGACCCTGCACAACACAATACATCTCCCACAGCATGGCTCCCCTCCCATGCATACAAGTATGCCAGACCAATGAGGGAGCAATGAGTATTTCCAAGTGCTCCGTTGCACCAGTGATCTCACACAGAGAGTGTCACTGCTATATCTCATTTGAATTTTACAAACACTACAGCGCCTGGGCTTTAAGCAGCAAATGTGTTTATTAGCCATCTGTTACACTGTGTGGCAGAGTGCTGGGGGAGGGAGTGGCTTCAAGAAGTTATAAGTTACAGATTGTGAGACTTCTGCTCTCTGGTATAGATGTATTCCCATATTGATAGGTGACCTCCAAAATCTGGTGCAATGATTATAATGCCTGTGTCATGCCCACATTAAGTGAAAAATACTGAGGAAACATGAAAGTGATTAAGCGAGAAGGTGGGGGGAGGGGCACTGTCAGGGCTTTATCTTCAAGATGAGCAGCATGATTGTGATAATTTGTCATATTGTGAAGGAATTATGAAGCTTTAGAAATATCAAATGGGCTCAAAAGTGGACAAATGCAACCCCCACTTTCACACTCACACACGCACTCACACACAAATAGTCATTCTAATCTTTTAGATGCTCTATCTTGCTACTTTGCGAACCCGGCCTGGGTCTTTTGGTCTTATTAGAAAGTGACTCAATCAACAAGGAAGACTGTTAGTTCATCCCAGCCCATCTGCTGCGCTTTGATAACTCATTAATGGAAAAATCCTCATCCCCCATGCTCCTGGTCAGGATTACACATACAGACCCTGCGATTGCATTTCACTCATACTCTATTTCAGAATATGGCAGCAGCATTAAATTAACAAATTGTTGGACTTCGAATACTGACTCCATGTGCTGAAATCAAATAATATTTCATTGGCCAGAGAAAAAAAAGAGAATGGGACGGGAGTGAGGGAGAGAAAGAGAATGAAACAGAAGGAAAATAGAGTTAATGGATTCTCTTATCAGTTACATTCAGTTCTGTGAGGACTGTCTGTCAATGCGTTTACTCAAATGCCTCATGTCGGTCGGGTGCATTAAGCCCTAGCTTTTTAGTAAAAGCAATTTAGGGTGACTGTATTGCAATGGAATTCTTTAATACTGCAGATGCTTTGTGCTGTGAATGCATTACACAGGGCAATGCAACATAGATGGAAGTCAGCAAAGATGTTTAGTCTGAGTCAAACAACTCAATGTCTCAATATTGAAATAAAAGTCTTGGGCACACCAGGCATATCGAGAAGTTAAATTCAGGGCTGTTTGTAAATTATTAACTGACAAGGAGTCATAGTCCTCATTTGATTTGTCATTTGGAAAAAATCAGAAATGGTTGATATAGGGCAACTTTGTCAAAGATAAAACAAACTATCAGACATCTCTCCAACACTCATTCACTGACAAGAAAATCTAAGAGCGAGGTTTTCATTGTGCTGCAAAGGAGCTAGCTCAGTTGTTTTTACAGGGTAAGAAAAATGAAAAACAACATTTAAGTAGAAGAAGCCATTGATTCCTTGTGCTATGCAAGCAGATGGGATTAGCCTTTCTGTCAGCAGAGCTGAAGAGCCAAAAACTATAAATAATATCTGAAGAATATGGTGATTAAAGGATTGTTTTTATATGAATACATTAACTTATAACCAGTCCCCCCCACCCATTTTAACCACGGCACAACACTTTATCCCACTCACTTCCCTCCCCTTATCCATAGCAGGAAAGTTTAAATCAGTAATAAAATATTCATATGCAGCTATTTGCTTGAGAGAATAATTTATTTTCTTGGGTGGATGCCTCTTTTAGAGATATGCAACTCTGGAATCCTTGAGGGAGCGTTGTGTTGTGTGCTGGTGCTCTTTGATCAGCAGGAATGAAAAGTTGGTTTCAGATGGGGATCAGAGTAAAGAGAGGAGAAGGATTCAGACAAGGGGACCTTGCCATTCACGTTAATGGATTGTGAATACTGAGAGCATGCCTTCTGGACACCATGTCATCATCCTGACACTGGGAATTTTGGGGCGGTGCCATGAGGGATGGATAGACTGTAGAAGGTAGAGTGCACAGACACTTGAATAAATGTTTAACACACTCATCTAGTCAAGAAAAATTAATGTGTGCTTTGTTATGAGATGACGTGGTGTTTACTTTGCCTTTATATTTACCTCTTTAGCTAATGTGTTTAGCCTCATGTGCTTGATTCACTGTTCTTAGTAATCACACTTCCTGTAACACCAACAAGAAGCAGAGGAAATTTTGACTTTTACTTTCATCAAAGTGAAATTACGCTCCACTTCGACCTCAGTAGCTTTTTTTACTTGTATATACTCCGCTCACAAAATAGATTTAAATGTGTTATGTCCAACACTGATAATTGTGTTCTATTGCTTAAGGTTAATATAAGTTAAAGTTAAGTAAAAAAAAAAATACAGAAACTTTTTCCAAGCCATCCTGAAAATTATTTTAAGCTCTCAGATGGAAAGTAAAGTAGAACTTTATCTACTTTGCCAAGTCTGTAGACTCATTAGCCTGAACAAAATCCTACAATATCTACAATGCCCTGTGGAGAAAGCACATGCACACTCATACACACAAGCAGCCTCAAGCTAAAATGAAATTGTGTTTGACAGGTTAAGACGATTGCACAAGCCTCTTTTATCAGTGAGACACTGACATTATACATTCTCATATTCTCACTATTCCTTCAAATAATATATTCTAATCTGAATTATAACTTTGTCTTTTTTTCCTTCCAGCCTCTAAGCCAGTGCTAGAAGTGTCCTAATCAGTAATGGTAAGAAGAAGAAGGAAAAAAAAGTTGTAAGTTAGGTTCTTCATGTTTAAGCAGCTGACACCTTGTTTACTCATGTAAATGCGATTAAGCATTTTTGTTTCCTATTTAGATGTACGGCACAAAACAGAAGCTTCTATCCATACAGTCTATATTATAATTTACAATCTATATAAATATACATATGTACTAATTTCTGTACTCCTGCATGATTATTAAAAATGATGGGTCTCATTTGTGAAATGTTTTGAATATATTTGCATGTATATGATACATTCAGATTTAAAATTCAGATTTAAAACACATACCTGATCCATCAAATGCTCAGAAGAATAACTTTGTGTTTATATTCCTCTGATAATAGTGTGATTCTGCCATGTTGGTGGAATAAATATTCAATATCTTGACTTGAACATTTTAAATAAACTTAAAATAAATCAAATTCCCCTCCCCATCTCTGGGGAGCAAATTATTTAATTAATTAATTAAAATTAAAATAAAACCTTACAGACCAAGATGTGAAAGTGAAAAAAAAAAAAAAAAAGATTTCTGTAAGAGGTTATGTCAATGCAGAAAAAAAATTCTTTGGACGAATCAGTGGACTTGTGACCTTCTAAAAGATGCCATATGGAAGGAAGTCACTCAGCATGTGGGCATGGTTACATTCTTGCAGTAAACAGTGCAAGAATCTAAAAGGAAAACTGAAAAGCAATGTCAGGGCCAACCAACCAAATTCAAATACCACAATGAATGACCAGAAAAAACATTAGATTTTCTCTCACCTGCAAACTGCCTGGCATTTTTTAGGTGAATGAAGTAACCCTGAGAACTGAAACTACATGTAGCAGCAGACTGTTTCAAAAACACACATTTTCAGATGATAAATATTTCTACCCATGTTGTTCACACAGATTATAGTGGTGTATAATGTCCTCTGAAGCCCAGGAAGAGAACTGCCAAGTCTAAGAAAATAACCCAGATGACGTCATAGTTAGGTCACTGAAGTTAGAAGAATTACAAGAGATTACTTCTTATTATGGCAAGTGAAGGATCAAGTGTTTTTAGAGCATGACTGATGCAAGGAACCAAATGTCAGAATATCTTCTGCCTCTCCTGCTTCAAATTTCATATTTCTTTTATAAAAATCTGTCCCTTATGAGATCCTCAATTTTATGGAAGTGTGAAACCAAATCACCGTACAACTTTTACATCCAGTTTCATCCATTAAAATATTGCACTATAATGTTCACACATGCCTTCACCATCTGTCAAGACCTGCTTAAAGTCTGGTAAAAGTGTGTGCCATGTGCAACATACAAATTCTGTTCACATTTCAATGACACCCAATGTGTGTCAGCGAGTGAAAGTGTGTGCGAGTATGAACATGTGTGGGTGGAGGTTTCCGTTAGTCTGTATGTATCTCATTTGAAGAAAACAGCAAAATAAAACTTTTGATGTACATGTAAACAAACCATAAACTTTATTACTCACCATGAAGAGGACGCGGAAGTTGGCCAGTTCTCCGAAGAAATCCTCCACACTGACGGAGTGAGGGTCAAAGGCAAAAAAGCTGCCTATGCTCTCGTACAGTTTCTGCATGTTCTTATGCATCGTGGATAGTTTCTCATACTGCTCGCGGGCATGCTTGCAGAATCCGTGAGAAGGACAGAGTCAAGGAAAAATAATGACTGAAACACAAACAAAACATATTTAAAAGCTACGGTAATCAGGAACTTCACAAATATGTTCATCTGTGAAAAAGACAAGCCTTTGTGCGAAATGATCACTTCAGAAGCTTTATGGGATTCAAAAGGCCCACCTATGTCAAGGTCAGCAAAACAAAACACTGGATAAAGAAGGGTCAAAGACAATCTAATGTGCCATTACAATAACCTCTCCATCTCACTTTGGAGTCAATAGCATGGTGAGCTAATAGCTGTAGCCCTGGAGTAATGGAAAGGTGTTTTGTAGTCAGCAGCATGACATAGATGGTTTCTGGAAAAGCTGATTGCAGTCATTGTTCTATTGTTTCTTCCAACAACAGTGGGGTCAGGTTGTTTTGAACCTCACAGCTCACGTCGCACTGTGTAATTTACTGAACAGGCGGAGCACTTTTCTCCTGGTGAATGGCTATTGACAGCCGGCATCAGTTAAGCATTATCACAGCAGCCACTGACCTCATGGAGACTGTGCTTGGAAACTCCAAGACTCACACGCCCTGGGTGGGATGAGGATGGCAGCAACACACACACACATACACACACTAGCTTGTATCTACATGCACGTACATGCTAGCAAAAATAGGCGAGCATGGGGCAACAACAGCTACCTGCAGCTGAAACTCTATCAGCAGTTCCAATGAATGAACAATGTTGTACAACACCTGCTGTACCTTCAGCCATTTCCATCTGCCTTCTTAATAGGCTACGGTTATTATTGTCAAATGGCTCAAAGTTCATCACTGTGATGAAAAATTACTATAAAACTGGCTTTATTTCTTAGCTCTGTCCATCAATTCTGTTGGATATGGTAAGAGCAACAAATAGTCACAGTCAGATGATCAGAAACATTGTTAACAACCTGCAGGTTTTGCTACCAGTGTTTAAACTAAAGACGCACTTTCCCTTTACTTTTTCTTACAGAGATGTCTGACTATCCTATTGCTTTGTTTAAAACCTCTCAGATTGACTGATCGCCAGTGTTTTCTGACCTGTGGGGCCACTTTTTTAATGTTCAACCTTGGTGAGTAAAATATTATCAGAAAACATAGAAAGACAGAAGATAAAAATGCACTTCAGTACTTCAATACTTCAGTTCTGTCTAAATACAGAAAACATATAACTGGCTGCTGAGCAGTTTTGCATGGCCACACATGACAGAATGCTTTAAATTCAAGGTTTAATAGTAATCTAATCTGTGATAACATACACGTCATCTTTTGTGAAACGACACACTCATTTATTCTAATGTATATATATATTCTCAAAGCTAATGCAGACAATGTCACTGTCAACATATACAGGGAAGCATAATTGGGATTGTATTTTGCCTCTTTATGTAATACTACTTACATACTAAGGCAGCAGTTTCTTGTTCTCTGTGTCATGGGTACAGTTATAGGCAATTAGTGCTCATATGCGGTCGCCTTGGCAACATACACAGGCGGGTGGTGCAGCATGTGGCCTGTGATTGTCAGGGCTAAACAGTTTTCAAGATATTGTTCTTTGTGAGCCAGGACGATGTGGAAGCCACTGTTTTTCTGCAGTGGCATTTATTTATTGTTTGTTTGTTCTGTCATCTTGGTAGACTTCCATGCTGAAGCCCAGGGATTGTTCTATGTCTCTAGCCAAGTTAGTTACGCTAATTTTTTTCTTTCAATGTGGGTATAAATACCACATTTAATTGTGCCTGTTCTGTATGCGTGTGATGTATGTGCATGCTTACATGTGCCCATATTTAAGTGTGTATTTGTGGAAATGCCTCTGTAAAGATGAGAAGGAGTACAAAAAAAAAAAAAGAAAACTGACTGGGCAGACTGGCTGGATTACCTCCCTGCAAGCTAGTGTTTACCAAAACAGAGAATTGGTGGCACAGTCCAAGTTAGCAGGAAGCCCACACACAGGCCTGATGGAAGGGCTCATCCCTCTGTCTTTACTCCTGCTTGTCTTTATGTTGTTGTCTGCCTCGACCTGATTAATCTCCCCTTTCTTTTGGTTCGACTGCCTTTATCTCTTCTTTTGTCCTCCTCCCCCTCACTCCACCACTCACAGATGTAAAAGTAAAACAAAAAAGAAAAGATGTTTGGTGAAGTCTTAAAATGATTGCTGTAAAGAGAAAACACTTTCTGGGACCAATCTGCCATGAACAGCGACATATGGTATGGTGTCATTTATTAGTGAAACTGAACCTCAGTACTTCATCCAAAAATTCAAATGCAGTCAGTTTCGAGTGCCAGACTAAACTTCATATAAAATGCTCCCTCTCAACAATGCCTAATTGGTCAGAATGGAGAATTAACTCGAAAGGATAAAATGATAATTGTAAAATCATGAAAGTATAAATATTTATTATGTTAAACTGAGAACTGAAACGGGGATCAGCAACAGGTTCATGGCAAACAGCAAGAAAAATATCAGTGTGTCATTTCAGCAGCAAAAAGACATGTTGATATTTCTCAACACGGACATGCAAATGCTTATTAGCAGCATTTACATGAAATATTGATTCCACTCCACAGCTGCGGCCATGGCGCCTTTAGCTCGGGAAAATGTTTGGGTCAAAGCTGTTGCCTCCCTTACAGAATGTGAGTTAAAAAACATTAAAGCAGTAGTAACATTTGGAGCTTGTTGTGGCTTGTGGCTTTCTGTGTCTCGCTTTCTCTACTTCTCTCTCTCTCTCACACACACACACAAACTCAAATAAACATGTATGCATATGCACAGTGGTAGATGTGTCCCGCTGGGGACTGGACTGAGGCTGGCTGGGCTTTTGCTCCTTGTATTTCCACATCAAAGACATGTCATATTGATGGAGCCTGACGCACACTATCCTGCAGCAACACAACCGGTATGGCAGAGCCCTTATCAAACACACATAAAGACACAGAATGAACAGGCAAACACTTGCACACACACACAAATATATATACTGTATGTGTGTATATACTGTATGTGTGTGTGTGTGTGTCTTTATAGTACACTACACATGCACAGAAGCATACAATCATTCTTTGAATGCCTCTGTCAGGTTGTCTATTACTTTTTTCTTTCCCTTACTTTCTCAGAGTCAGTGTAGCCTTTAAGGTTTCTCCTTCGCCAAAGATAAATCTTTTTCTATTTTTTTCCCTGTCCACCACTGTCTAACTCAAACTCATTCGCTTTGTGATTCTCTTTCTACATTTCCCCTTGATATTCTTCCCATTAAATTCTCTCACTCAGACAAGAACTCCCTTCTTCCTCTTCTACTCTGAGTGAACTTTCAGAAGTCTGCTGTCTGAGCTGTGTCTGGTACTCACGTCACCTGGGCTTTAAGCGTAGCAGGGAGCAGAGGCGATGGGACTCAAGGTAAAGCATCATGCAACCTTTGGTTGCCCTGACCCTGTTTGTCAGTCTCTGCTCTCCTCTTCTAGTAGTCCTCAGAGGAGAGCTACAGTCTGCACTTCCTGTGCACTGAACCTGACCAACACAGTGCAAGACAAATGCTCCAGGGCTAGAAGGCTCGATATTGCAAATGTGGATGCTACCAAAGATAACTGTGGGATGCCTATTGGATTTTATGCTAATGGTCAGATTAAAGCTCTTAATTTTGCAAATATAGGCATTTTATAGCTCACCGTCTCACCTTTTCTGAGTTTCTGGGACTGCAGTTTTTAAAGGCAATTTCAATAACTGAAGCTGGCACAGCTGGAACTATGTACAATTATAGTTAAAAACCAACTGGTGGCAAAACGGCAAGGCACTAAGCATATCACACAAAGACTTGGCTTTCAAAACTCCAGCTTCTGACGGCATCATGTCTGACAGTGTCATCTTACAAAGAGGATGTCCGATGTTAAATATGTCAGTGGCAGTGCTCTGTTGGTTCATGTTTTTATAATTCCCTCACGCAAATCCCCTGTTCTTGCCAAAACCCACCATGTCCTTGTACAAATCTAGAACTAGTTCTTTGTCCTGCCACAGCGTCCTCATTACTGTGTTTAATCAGTCACTTTTTATCTATATGTTTGACATGCCAGAAAGAGTACATTTAACATCAGTAAGCTGCGATTAAGGGCACTCATTTCTAACACCAAAAAGTGATATCAAAATCATATCCAAGGCAGACTTAGCCTAGATGTAGGGGGGGGAAAGCTTTCAGTGCTAGACATCATTGAATTTCACAATAAAAGTCAGAAACATCCATTTATGGGCCAAAGCAAAGTTAAAACAGTTTTCACAATGGCCACCTATGAGGGTGGCAATAAATTACCTGGTTTGTTTACCTGTGTGCATGAGAGAGTTATTAAAGTGCTGCATAAAACCCTACAGTGTGGGCCCAAAAAGCCTCCTTAATAAATCTCCTGTAACCTAGTTCCATTAATGTTTATTTAATGCTTTCCTATGTGCTTGCTGGCCCCTCCATCCAAGGCCCCACACTAAGCCTGCTTTTCTCCAAACCCCACCATCCCTGCTCCCTTTATCCCCACACCTACTGCCAACAGTCCCTGTGGGCCAAATTACACCAAAGCTGCCCACTGACTGGACACAACCCATCATGCTGAGAGACAGAGAGATAGAGAGATAGAGGGAAGGAGATAGAAGATGTAAAAAGTGTATGTAACTGCTCAAATCAATGAAGAAATGCATTTGATCTGTAATTATTTCTGTTTTTAAATACATCTTAAATTCTTTGTTTGATAATTTTTTTATTTTTTTTTAAATGCAATTTTGCAAGCATCACTTTCCTCATCTTTCTATAGAGGCAGTTAAAAAGCTGACTTAGGGAGAGAAAGACAAAGGCAAAGTTTAAGAGGAGGGCAGGACCATTCTCTAGTGTGTGGTGATACAAGCAGAGGGAGGTCCATAGGGCGGGCAGGAAAGAGGCTGACAGTGTCCTGAGTTGGGCCACGACACCGACACTGGGGCTGTCAGAGGGAATTAGCAACGCAGCCAGCTCCAGGAATTTGGGATGTGATCTGGTGCGGAGGTGAATGGGGGGAGCAGGGGAGTGTGAGAGTGACGTAAGAGAGGGAGGGCAGGGAGAGAAGGAGTTGCCCAAATTAATAAGAGCCACTAGTCTGGCTCACAGTCACACAGTTAGATATGAAATATGCCATCATTGGTAATATTTCTGATATTAGAGAGCTAGCAGTCCACAATGTCAGTGTATTAACAATTTTTGAGATGTAAATAAACATCATATTTTAGCATGCCTACATTTGGTAACATGGAGATCAGATGAAAAATAAGGACAAGCTGAACCAAATATGTCACTTATCCACATATTTCAGTGGATAAGTGAAAACTTTGAACTGCTCGTGGCACTGAATCAAAAGTCTGGAGATCACAGAGGTTATTACAATTCATACATGTGGGAAACATGAGTGCTCTAAGTTTATGGTCATCCATCCAATATTTATCAAGATGTTTTACTTTAGAAGAAACTGGTGGACAAACTGAACATCCAACACTGCCAGCCCTAAGACTGACCTTTTACTGTGACTGATTTAAAGGGACAACGAGGAGTTTTGGAAAAGCGAAGCGTTTTCACACTACATTTATGAGCCTCCGCGCGCACCGTAAAATTATTTTGACCGGCGCAAGACGGACTCATGTTTTCATTCATCAAGAAATAAAGTCAGAGGTTCAAAGAGGTTCACATACCGTCGTAGTTCTGACCATAAACGGCGATTCAGCTGCGTTATTCTCATGACTCGTTGCGAAACCGAAAGTAAAAAACGCTGGTCGGCTCGACCAGCATCTCCGCCACCACTAATAATAACAAAATAACGATAGAGACAGAATGATATATTTATCGAAAATGGGCCCATTGACAAGTGTGGGTAGCGGAGATTCATCCACATTAACGTGAGACTTTTTTATAACCGAATAGAAACTCCTCGTTGTCCCTTTAAATACGTGACCGCAGTAACAGCCGTGGCTCAACAACATGGCAACATGGTTGGCTATATATAAATACAGTATTTACACAGTATTTAAATGAATATGTAATACTTTTTGAAAAGTCACAACGTGGAATGTGCTTTGCAGGTTGCAAAAATTCAGCTCATGCAAAATGGCAGCATGTTTGTTGTGCACAAGAATACAAGAATTCGAGTCATGTTCATTTCACATGCTGAAAATAATTAAATGTACCAAACTGAATGGCTTGGTGAAACAGTGCTCTCTGAAAATTTCTGGACTTTGTCCAAAGTAATCAAAACAACACCTTGGATGAAAATCAACGTTGTGCCATCGAGAAACTCCTGTTGATCCATCTTTGTCAGTGCACACGAGCCGACACCCCCCTTCTCTCTGCTGAATTACAGAGAGTGCCAAAGGGGGTGGGGGTGTTTATACCCCCCACTCTCACACACAAAATGCAATTAATGTAATACTTCAGTGTGCTGCTGCAGTGATCACAGTCAACCTTAACCTTCAGTGTTGTCACTAGTTTTCTCAAATCTCAAATGTTTCCTTAATTCACTTAAGATTTATTTTCCTGCTGTGCACAATTAGTACATATATAGTCTATTGTTGTGAAAGCACATACAGTACATACACACATGTGTACACACACACACACACACACACACACACACACACACACACGTACATATATATATATATATATATATATATATATATATATATATATATATATATATATATATATATATATATGCGTGTACGTGTGTGTGTCTCTCTGTGTGTGTATACATATGTCAGACACTGTGTGAATTATATTAGCACTTTGACACAGGGATCATGACCTTTCTTCACTCAGCAGTCCTCTCCATCATCTCCCCTACAACTTCTCCGCCCTATTTCTCTTGAAATTAAAAGCCAGATTTGATGTCAATTTTACTGTCAATTTATTCTGCCCGTCAGTCCCTGAAATATTTATACGTGTAGAGAGAAAGGTTGCTTCTGCTTAAGCATTCAAAGCTCTTCACTACAGCACCCAGCTGGTTGTGGAACAACTCAATGAGGGGGGAGACTGGTGGGTGTAATGACTACATCTGATAAAGGAAAAGAGACTATATAAATTAGATATGAGGGGATTAGGTCCATGGGAATGACCTGTTGAATCATAGATAGGCTATTAAAAAAGGGGAGAGAGCACAGGAAAAATGAGAAAAATAATTTGGTGTCTACAATAATGGTGCTGGTGAGTGAGAGTATGTGAACACAACACAATCCAAGTAAGATTACCGCGCTCACGCGCACACACACACACACACACACACACACACACACACACACACACACACACACACACACACACACACACACACACACACACACACACACACACACACACACACACACACACACACACACACACACACACACACACACACAAACAATTTTATCTCTGATAACCTTTTATGGTTATTGTCATCCTTTCATCCTCATCCAAAGCAATCTCATGTCACATCGATGCCCAGGGCCTGTGCCTCTCTATGTAAATTTCACATGGTGGAGACATGACAATGCAAATCCACTGTGTTTACAACGGTCCTACTTGTCAAATTGTGAAAGGTCAAGTCTCTCTCTTCCCTCGACTCTGATCTAATCAGTAAACATCAAGTCCTACCTCTCTCTTACAATAGCTCACGAGATGCCCCTTGAAGAGACAAGCATGTGTGAGAACACAGGCACATGCGTGTCATTTAATAGATGCAGGTAAGCTTGTAAACAACATTACACATTTTAATGTTCACAGCAATCCGAGATAGATAGACCGTTTTCAGACAACAAAGTGCAATATTTATTATCTGGAAAAACACACCCGAGTAATCTTTGAGATGCCTTTAGTGTCGCACATTCATTGATTTGGGTCTTCAATGAATCCATCCTACACCAGTTCTCTTTCTCAGCACAAACAGAGCTCCTTCAGTCCGGTGGGAAAATTAATGCAATCGTTTCCCCTTTAAAATTACACCTGCTTTCAGTTTAATTATCTAATCTTGTTTAGATGCATTTACTGCACACTAATTCTTTTCAATATTGAAATAACATGTGATATTGAACATTGCTTTATCAACATAGCTATCTATAGTGCCGAGCACAATTGCTGCCATCATCCCACTTTCTGACCTGGCTCACCTCTATTCCTCTATTCCACAAGATAATATATTAGAATACAGACGTTCTGTGAGCCTACCTTCCTACTGGGGAGGCAAGCCAGCATTTTCATTGCAGAATGATCAATTTAAAAGACTTGTCTGTCTTTTCTACTGAGGGAGTACAAAGAATGTGTGGGACGCACCGTATAGACTTCCTTTCCTTAACCATGCCATGTCTATGTGGTTCTGTACGACGCTGACAGTGATGAATCACAGTTTCTGGTCTGCACTTTTTGTTTCTTGCTCTTGTCTCAACCGCTTTGTTTTACATGTCCTCTGCCTCTATCAAACCTTTTGTAAACTCATTTTCACACAGACATGCACACTCACTGGCCAGCCAATTTCCCCCAGATCATAACCAATGTACAGATGTGTGCTATGTAAAAAGGTACATTTTGATGTATTTTCTCTGCAGATTTTCAACATGTCTCCTTTCTGTTAACATGTACTGTAAATGTGGGCACTGCTGAACATCCTGTTATAAATGTATGTCATCAATCAGGTAATCCTTTATCTAGTGTATATGTGACATTATTTTTTACCAGCTGTCAGATCAGACAACATAGTTTGACTTTAAGTCTCACAAAGGGCATCGAAAACAAAACACACAAACACATGGCATCAAAGTACCCGTTTCTACAGAGAGAAATCTCATGGGGTCCAGTCACTCCCTACTAAGGAGCTATTATTGGCCATATTCACTGATCATTAAAATGAAATGTAGCATTGGCAGAAACATGGCATGTAAAATCTGTGACAGACAGATGACAAATGTGTCAATCATTACTGTATGTGGTAGATTCTTCCTTATTTAACCTCCTGCTACTCCAGGCAGCTCTAAATAAATGTAGGGAAGCAACTGAATTGTGCGTTTGTGATCACAGTGCATAAACCTGCATACAGCTGGAAGTGGGACCTCTTAGGTGGCCAGTAAATGCATGCCTTCTAAACAGACCACTAATCAACTCAGGCAAATGGACATCATGTTGGGCTGCCTACGATGTGTACTTCCAGACTCTGGAGAGTGTTTTAAATGTCAATGGAGTACGGCGCCTTTATACTGGACTGTTTCAACCTTCCATGCTGGAAAATGCGTGGAGCATGGACTGAAGCGGAATATCTTGATTTTATGTAAATTACATTGATATACTGTAAATAACTCGCCAATAAAATCAGCCCACAGTAAGGGCTAGCTGCTGGCTATGTGGTGTATCATTTCCACAATCCACAACAGAGATTCATTCAGTTCAACTGGATATGTGTGAGAGAAAGAAAGAGTGAGTAATCTGACACTCATCAAGGTTAACAGTGTGGTTTCTGCACAAATCATTAAAATTCTCAAATTAAGTAAATATTTCAAAATGAGCTCATTTATTTATTCAAAAAATGATAATCAAACTCTTCATCAAAGATAATCCCGTTTGGGGCTTCCCACAGCCTAAACTGTTGCAATGAAGTTGAGCCTATTTTCTGGCGATTTCGGCAGCAATTATGCTTCCGAGCCAAATGGCTGTGAAACGTATTTCAGAGTGCAACCAGTTAACAGTTGGTCAAGTTTTTAATTTGTTTGTAGATAAAGAAAGAGTGGTGGCAGTGGTGATAGAAGACAGGTTGGATAAGAGAGAGGAAAAGAGAGAGAGAGAGAGAGAGAGAGAGAGAGAGAGAGAGAGAGAGAGAGAGAGAGAGAGAGAGAGAGAGAAAGAGAGAGAGAGACTGTTTATTGATCAAATTCCTTCAGTAAGACCACTGGCCCAGCAGCTAGTGTGACAGAGTACAGCTCCATTCAATAGCCTTATCATTACCACAGCACAAACCCATTCAGCAGGTCATCCTATTTGGCCTCTGGTTCAGAATGCGTGTGTGGAGTGTGTGTGGTACGTGTTGGTGTGTGTGTGCGTGCGTGGTTGTGTGTGTGTGTGCATGAGTGCATACAGAGGGGGGAAAAAAGTAAATTTCGATTCTTTAAGCCAATGAATCCCATTATAAGACCACTTACAGCACATTTCTTTGCTCAGAACACTCTCAGCCTAATGAAGTGTCCTAGAAATGGAGGGGGAAAAGGAGATGCTATCTACTAAAAAGTGTTGTAAGGTCTAGATAGGTAGCAGGTAAACTTATTGGGGGACCAAACCAGCTGCAAAGTGGGAAGGTAGTGGATACAAATCAGTAAGTTTCTAAGTAAAGAGTTCCTTATAGTTATACAATAGCTGTTACAACTGGCAGAAAGAGGCATGTAAAGAAATCACATGGATAAATTCAAACAATCAGCGGTGAAGCATTAGAATTAAATTGGGTAGCTTTAGAAACAGAGGGACCACTTCCTCCTTCACCAGATTACAGTCAGGCGTGAGTGGCAGAAGCAGCAGTCAAAGATGAGGAGCTAGAGGAGGAGAGATGCAGACTGGGGAGAAAGGAATAATGGAGCTGTCTCCATTGGCAACGCAGAGGCACAGAGACTATTTTTAGCAAATTAATTTAAGGCTCTAAATAATTAACTGATAATTATCTGGCAATCAAGGGTAAGATAAAATGATCTCCCCAAGAGTTTTTTTGTTATGTGGCTCAGCAGGCGGACGGAGGAGCTCTGTGTGAGTCGCCAGTCAAGAAACTCCTGGGTGTCATGGTGCAGAATGAGAGGGAGAAAAAATGACATGGGGAATACAGTAAGATGTGCTCGCTAGAAGGCAAGTGGATTTTCCAATGATTAGTGCTTAATGAGTGACAGAAAACTGGCACATAAAATCCATTTGTTTGTGGAATAATAGATGTACATAGCAGCTGGCTTCCATGTGTTTGTCACATGCACATGTGCACACTCACACACATAAATACAAACTGCCACAGACGGCACAAATGACACATGTTCTTGAAACATGCTGCAAAAAAAAGGCAATAATACCACATGCCGTATTTCCCCTCAATCTTAAGAAATGTATGTTAAATTGTGCCGATTTTTCCTGACAATGTGACACAAGTTAACTAGTTCAGGTTGTAAGTTCACTGGATTGGAAGTGGATGTTTTGTGTCTAAGTTAGGTTATCTTCACACCTGACCCTGACAAGATTCCCTGTAAAGACAAGGAGGGAGAGAGAGCTCTGACAAGCAGTTGATGAACTGCCTGTGGCAGTGTGTGTGTGTGTGTGTGTGTGTGTGTGTGTGTGTGTGTGTGTGTGTGTGTGTGTGTGTGTGTGTGTGTGTGTGTGTGTGTGTGTGTGTGTGTGTGTGTGTGTGTGTGTGTGTGTGTGTGTGTGTGTGTGTGTGTGTCCTCCAACCTGTAAAAATAAAAGTGCCTTCAATGCCAGTTCATCTCCTTACCAAGTCTTCCCTCTCCCTTCTTGTCTTCATTTCTCTGAGGCTCTCATATTTCATGTCTGCTCTCTCTTTCCCATTACTGCCTCGGTCCACCCACTATTGAGCAGCTTTTCAAATGAAGATTGTTTTGGGCTGCATTTGCATAGGACTAGCTGTCACACTAGACTCTGTCAATCCATCTTCCTCTCTGTCACCTGTGGTCTTTAGAGGCTTCACTAACTCTTACCTCCTCAATGTCCACATCTAAATGCAAAACACAGTACTACTAGTGTGGTGCTGGGAGGAGAAGAAAAAAAAAAGATGTAACTGAACATTGCTGAAGTGACAGCTGATTTTAATATCCAAAAATCCAACCTCCCACAGACTGCAGCTGCCAGTTATTGGCCACTAACAACCACTGGTTGAAAGAAAATCTGCCTTTTCATGTGAAAACATAATCGTCATGGATTTATAAAGGAGGGTATGCAGACATATGTTTGCATACTGTGTCCTTTTTACAGTTTGGGGATTACAGAGAGGGCACAATTAGCTTGACGGTGTGATGCGCTTTGGTGAGAGTTAAGGTTGACAGGCCTACCTAGCTACCCCACTGTGCAACCTTTTATAAAATCAATGTCACCACTAAACACAACTCTCCCCTGTGGAGCTGGGCCCTGTTATAGCCTCCTTCCCCTTCCAGTGTGGGGAGGAAAACACAGACAAACAGATAAATTAGAGCCTCCCCAGCTGCCCTCCTCTCAACCTCCAGCCTGTCTACCATTGTCAAGTGACAACAGTACTGTCAGTAATATATATATATATAAAAGAAGCAATTCTGCTTTTGAAACAAGAACCCCTGCATTTAAACTTCACTTTCTTCAGCCAATTATATTTTCTTTTCTCTACAGAAACAGAGTGCTATCTGTGAAAATCATTGTGGCTTGATTGGCTGTCGATGGGTGACATTAGAAAAGGTTTTGGAGGCTTTGTAAGATGATACGTACAGTGAGTGAAGAACACATTTACTAACATTACCTCTTCTGAAATACATAAATTGTTCTTCCCTGAAAATACCGCAAGAAATATATATATTATCACAACATGAACAAAATGTAATATGAGAAGGACAGCATGTTGATAGTAGAGTAAATAGACTTATTGGGCCCTATTTTAGTGGCGCAACTCAGGGTGGCGCAGCGAAGCGAGCCCTGACGCAGCTGGCGAAGTGGTATTTTCCTCCAGTTCAACAAGGTGCGCAGTGGATTCGGTAAATTGGCAGACTGCTGTGCGCTGAGATGGGAGTGGTCGCACAGCAGGGGGAGGTGTCGACAGATTCGCCGTGGCGCAGTGACAATTTGTTACAGATAGACCGCGCGGAGAGTGCGCCGAAAGCTCGCCAGCTCCAACCTGGTCTAGTCTCAGCGCAAGGCGAAGCGCAGCCAGCGGACTGGTATTTTGACTGCCCAGCGCGCAGTGCGCCCACGTCACCAAGACCTCACAGGCAGATTTCCACACTTCCAGGCACATTTAAATGCAATTAACAACAATAATACTAATAATAATCATCACAATAACCCCTATTTATTGTATCTGAATCAGCACATACACCTATATCTATATAGATTGTCCCGTCACACTGATGGCAGATCAAAGGCTTGCGTAATGGAAACTCAGCCTGACTGAATTAACACAGATGAAACCAGGGAGGGACTGAGACAGCCGTGGATGTCCCAAGAGCAGGTGTTGACACTACACACTGCCGTTGCAGATGATCAGCTATTTATTTATTTATTTACTTATTGATTTATTAGGGGCCAGCGCCGCATCGTCACGCGACCATAACAAATAAAACTGAAATGCCTCCGTTACGCACAGCGCTGTTTGTTTATGCTGTGATCTGTGCACACGTGTTTAAATATAGGTTAGATAGATAGATAGACCTGCTCCCTCCTCCTCCCTCCTCCCTCCCAGACTACTTTTGCTTCATCAGCCCGTGCGGTCTGTTCGCGCGACCGGACACTGCCAGCTTGGACCGGACCAGAACATCAGTTTCCTCCCGTCTCACTTGCTCTGACAGATTGAGAGCTGTTGCCCAGTAAAAAAAAAAAAAAAAAAAAACACACACACCCCTTTTCCATTAATAAAGACACTCATATTTAGTAACCTATATTTAAACAGGTGTGCACAGATCACAACAAACAGCTGTGCGTAACGGAGATCACGGAGCGTCTCTCTTTTTCTTTTTTCTTTAGAATTTACCTGAGATGGAGTTGTGAATATCTGCTCACTATGATGCCAGGCTGCTTGTGGTTTATTTGTTTTCAGTTTTATTTGTTATGGTCGCGTGACGATGCGGCTCAATAAATCAATAAGTAAATACATAAATATAGCAGATAATCGTGTAGTGTCAACACAGCAGTAATCCATCCTCATCTTTCATCTGTGCAGCCTTTGATGTGTCATAAGTGTGACGGGACAATCGATAATAGATGTACTGTCTATGCTGTAATCTGTAGGTGCTGATTCAAATCTTCTCTTCCACGGTGAAATCAAACGTCCGCCTTGCGCGCGCGGCGGATTTAAAGGCGAGGAGAGGAGCTCATTTGATTGGTGAAGATCTGACTCGGCTGTGTCAAACCCACTCCACGCCTTCTCTCCTCCCTCTATGCCATTTGCGCCGGTGGGAGGGAAGTAGGCGGGATGCGCTCCGCTGCGTCTCGAAGCAAAATCGCAATCTGCTCCTGGCCACTCCCCGTTGGCGAAGCGAAGGCGAGGCGCAGGGCAGATGCGCCTCGCCTGCACCTAGTCTACCAAAGTAGAGCCCTTTGTCTTGTCTTTTTGTTACACCTTAAAGAAGGAGATGTCTTACACTTTTCTCTGAGCACATATTTAGTGAGGCACTGGCTGTGGGCACTCGCTCACAGCTGACGGCAACAGTGGTGCACCTTCACAAATGTAGCATACATTCATGAAGCAGTGCACGGTATTTCTTGGTGGTGCATAAATACACTAAAATCAATGAGGGATCCTCATCCATCTCAGAGAATCTTTATCAAGACAGGCATCTGAGCAACACACAAATACCCCACAGCACCACAGGTATGTAACTTGACTGCATTACCTGCTACAACTGCTCCATAGCACCATCACTGCACTCATTTGCCAGTCTAACGCTCTAATTTGCATCAGATTACATGTCCACAGAGGCAAACTCTCCTTAATGGGTAGCATCATCCTCTGCAGGTGGCAGGGGAAGAAAACGTGAGTTGGGGACACAAAAATGATCTACCTCCGCAAATGCTCACTTGTCGTTGGCTGATTGCTGCTCTGATGACTTCCATTTGTGCTCTGAGATATCATTTTCAACTGCTCAATCTCTCTTCATTAACATTAACTGCACCATTCCACAATGTGGACACATTAACCCACTTATTTTCTTAATTACCATATCTGGAATTTTTATTCTTGGTCTGCTGTCACCTGAAATCTTGCAGTACTTGGCAGGATGCTATGTTGCCTCTTTAAAATAAACCAGTTGGCTATGATCATGGAAACCAGTTACAGTACTCTGTTTATGTCACAATGTGTGTTCGGTAGGTGTTTGTAACTTGACTAGATACAGCCCACCTTTTATCAATATGGGCAAGGGTGGGCTGTGTGTTGTGGGCTGATGGTGGTATTGAGCAGGAGAACAATCTATATCAGTCATTAAAATGCAAATGTGTTTACCAAGTCTAGCTTTGATGCTGCACTAATAACAAGCAGTGGGAAACAATCATGAATCAAACTTGTGTAGCGACCTATTGAACGCACACCAACGCGATGTAATGAAACAAGAGCTGAAATAAGAGCAGTTTCAACAGTCAATACAAAATCCTGTCATTATCTGAGAATGTGAAACAGAGAATTAGGCGGCATGAGATGAAGTTGGCCCAACTCCAAAGCTGCATTTCAAAGGAAACCTGGATTTCATGTCCTAAATTAAAGACCACTGCCTGTGAGATAGACAGGGAATCCTAGTGTGTGCTGTAAATAACTGTGGCTAAAATCACGGCACCTCTTTGTGCATTGAGAGCTAATGGAACTGGATAGATTCAGCAGGCAGTTTCCATGCTGACTGTGTCAAGTAAAGTATAAAGATTTAAACACACCAGCTTTAATGTGAATATTTTTTTAAGCCAAGTCTTCTCCTCTGACCCCTAAAAATGACATCACTGGAAACTTATATATTTGAGCTAAGACTAATTTACCTAAATAACAGCTTTCTCTTCTCAGATTCAGCATTTCACAAGGACCAATATAGAGGGAGAAGGAGAAAAGTGTAGCACAAACATGTGTTTCACCATTGTGCCGTTAAACATCTGACAACAGCTCAGATCAGTCTTGCAATAGCTTGGGGCTCTAAACTACTGCAGCTGTCGGGGCAGAAAGGTTGCCATTCTCCTTTGAAATGACAAAAATACGTATAGCTAAATTGCTATCCATCAAATAAGTATGTTTCGGTCCATAAATCTTATTCTATCAATAGGAAGTATATCTTATGGAAGGGCAAAGGTGCTCATATACCTTTGGGCGTCCTTCTTCATGGTCTTCCCCATTCAAAGCTGGGCAGAATAACAAATGTCTTTACTATGCACTGGCATTATGATAGACAGGAAGAAAGTCAAGCTTGGGGGAAACACCTTATTTCATCTGTACTCTTTCATTAAGCACCTAATTGACCATGACACCTTCCCTCCCTTATTGGTTAGTGTGCTGTGCACAAGTGTGCAGCTATCGAACAACGCACCCAGACCTAAATAGCACAGAACAGCAAAGGATGGTTTGGTCCCTTCTTCTACTGTTATGCAGGGCCAATTAGAGAAAACAATGTTAACATGAGAAAGCAGACATAAAAAAACACAAAAAAAGAGTTAAAGCCATGATAATTATTCATTTGGGAGGCTGAGAAACCTCTGGACAGAACTCTCAGTTTTATCTAAGATAATGTAAAATACATTACTATCATTGCTGGATTATAATTCGGGGCATTGTAATGTATCCTGTGCATATCTTCTGGTAAAGGTTATGAGTACTGTATTTAGTCTGTTAATGTGTAGCTCTGCCCTTTGGCAACAATGTCTTCAGGCATTTAGTTTTGCAGTTTTAACATTTTTTAGCCCAAACACAAAACTTATTAACAGTTGTTTTTTATAGATAGCATAAAGGGAGTCACATAACCTTATGAGAAAATCAAAATAAAGAAAAATAAATCTTGAATTTTGACCTGAAAAATATTTTGTCTTTGTTTTCTGCAAGTTGTACAGACAATAGCATTGCTAATCATTAAGACATGGGGCAGCTCAAGAGAAAATAAAGGGCTCTGAAAATCTAGTGGATGCCCTGTGGAGTCTGTGGCAACACAAAGCCATGTGGGGCTCTATTCAGAATATCTACTCACTCATCCAGTCTCTTCCTCTAGGGATCCTGAAAAGTTAGCAACCCTCTTTAAAGCTTAGTAAATCTGAGAGAAACGAATAAAGAGAAGAAAGAAGATGGGTAACATGAGAGACTGAGGACATGGAAGTAATAGATGGGTGAGGGAGGCGGAGAGAGTAACTGGGGTAGAAAGAGAGAAGGCAGAGCTCATCTTTTGCAAATCGTATCATCTCTGTGAAAGCTGACAGAAAGACAGAGATGAGCATTACTACTAATCTCCAATCTGCACCTTGAAAAGAATTCTGACTTTCATTTGCCACTGACAAGCTCCCTCTTGTGATCTCTCTGGATGACAAAAGCACTCAACGAACAGATTACATAGTGTATTTACTGTCCTACAGTATGAAGTAAATCTTCACTGCAGAATCTACTTCCCTGATTGTGCTGAGTGTTCAAAATGTTTTTTAAATACTACGGCACTGGAAAAAACATGCATTATTTTATATAAAGTCATGGCAATCAGTAGACTGTGAAATTAAAACTAATCTCAGAAAGGATTATTATCTCTGATCAGCCTTGCATCAGGGAGAATACTTGATACTGCTCTGTTTCAGATCAAATCTAATAAGCTTAAAGGTAAGTATGGGGCTTAGTATTCATTTGTGGATAGAGAAACCTATTCTGTACATAGTTCACTTGTAATATGATAAGGAGATATTGTTGGGGGATTAGGTTATCTCCCTGGAGATCTATTAGTGGATAAGTCCTACTGGCTGTCTTATGAATCATTACCTTACTGGTTACAATCTGATCTGCTCATGCTCTCCCTCAACTACAAACACATTGACCATGCACACACTCACACGCAGGCAAACAACACATGCGCACACTACTGTATGAGTTACAATTTATGTCTGACAGCAGGCAGCTGCATTTTCAAGATATCACAATAGAAACTCAACATGCAGCACTGAAGTGGTGCACTGAAAGATCACTTAAAATGTCGTCGAGCTTCGGTGAAAAGAACAGAGAGATGGGAATCAGTAAATTGCCGACCTGTGTCCACGGCACAGCAGGGTATATGCATTGCCCTGTGTGGGATGATAGCCACAGAGGTAATGAACAGACATGGCATCAGTGGTAAATCCTGCAATAATGGCCAAAGTTACATTAAATAACACAGGGACTTAATCTTATTCATGGAAAATACAGTCTCAGTCACACTGGCTCCAGCAGAGTGCTTTTTGGCTATTAGCACAATAACCAAAATGGCAAAGCAATCGGTGGAATGATTATATGAAGAATGCTACAAAGTCTAATAACATTATGAACACATTGGCACTATGTATCACCGAGCCTAGCCCCATCATTACACTTTCAGCTCAGACAACATCCTGTGCCACAGTCACGACTGTGATATTTAGCAGGGGGGAAAAAAGACAACAAACTGAAGAGTGTTTCTGTACAGAGCCTCAGGGTTGGATGGGTGGAATTCAATCCACTTTTTTCTACCTGTTAGAAATCTATTAGAGGCCAATAAGGATGCTGAGGGGAGAAGGTTTGAGATATTTCGGGTCAGCCTTAGAAGTTAATTGTTGAGTCGTCTGTCTGGTCAGTGAGGGGATCACTGTGTGAAACCAATCCTGAAGGCAGGGGATGAACGGTGAGTGTGGATGGCATTCAGGAGATTAGAGCAGTTGATGGGAGAGGCACAGGGAGAGAGAGTGAAAGACGGGGAGAGAGATGAAGAAAACATGAACCTGTGCACCTCAAATCAACACTTTCACAAGGCTGCCAATGCTAAGTGGGTGTAGACATACACTTAACGTGCTCGGAAGTGGTTATGTGTAGCCAACAAGGCTAATGAGGCTAGCTGCATTTAAATTGAAAGTAATTAAAAATACAGGGTGTGGTTTAACTGTTGTGTCAAGGAGAGAAATGACAGAAATGTTAATAGCATCTGAACTAACTTTACCACTATCTACTTCAAAATTAAAAAAAAGAATAAAAGAAAGGTAGAAGATAGAAAGCACATACACATGCACACATAGCAAGACAACCTGCACCACCCACTCTCTGCCCTCACTGAGGTAATTACAGAGAATCTGCTGAACAGGGGAGACAAACTGATTAAAGTCCAGCTTAATCACATCCATTGAAACCTCAACAAACTCCCAGTCGACTCCTGCTACTCTGATTTTTGTTTTTTTCTGAGATAAAAAAAAACAAAACAGATATCTGAAATAACATGCAAAACAACAGGCATGTTTTTTTTTATTTTTTTTATTTTAACTTTGTTCTGATGAAGGTCAAATTAAAATGTAGAATAGAGGCTGTGGTGGGTGATGAAAAATATTTGGCTGTCTGTTCAGATGTACAATGAAAAGACATGGCCCTCCTGTGGGCATCGCTCCACATCTCTCTGGCCGCCTCGGTGCCAGTCCCATTTCACAACTTGTTCTACATCTGTGACACATAAACACACACACACACACACAAATATACATGAATGCATCAAGGCACTCCCTCTCAGACGCTCGCACATACAGAATGTCCCTCATCACCTTGCTCAGAGATGAATGAGTTCACCACTGTCCTCAATCATTTTAATCACTTCAATGGAAAATGCCTCATTCACGGCTATCGTTCTGTACTGCCTTCAAGCTATCGCATGTACACACATTCATATGCTCCCACCCCCCCTACACACACACAAACACACACACACACACACGCACACGCACACGCACACGCACACACAATAACTGTCACTCTCTGATAGTACAAACTGATACTGGAGTACTGTGTAACCCTCTGTACTATCTTTGTGCCTTTCACTCGTGATACCAACAAACATAGGGACAAATTATTGCTCAAGTTGCTGCTGATAAAAACATTAATATACATATACACACTGACACACGCTACAAAGTATTAACATCACTGTAAACATATTGTGAATTCATGAGTATCTCACTACAGCACAACTGAGAGGCTGTTCATAGCTGAATTTTGGTCTGCATTATCCAATTGTGGAATCACAATTTTTGACCTCTACTGTATGTTTAAACATTGTTGTTAACCTCATTGTCATATTATTCAATAAAGGGTCAAACAGCAATGGATATGTTAATACCCTTAAATATGGAAGAACTGTATTTCTGTCTATAACATTTTATTTTTCAAATAATTGTACTCCAACAAAAAGCCTTAAAAGACTTAGGCCCATAATTAATATTTATGTTAACATTGCTGTAAGGCTTCAACTAGGGCCAACCTGAATGTTTCAAATCCCAGAAGCTTCACTTGTAGCCATGGTAATGCTAAAATCTGAATTAAAATTAAAATTATTTCAGTGTTTTTTTTTCTCTGTTTCTTTTCTGGCACTTATAAAACAGGGAAGGCTAGTACAATCATCATTGTTTATTGGGCATACAAATGTGAACAGAGAGTTGTTACTTTAACGGCACCGCCTTCTGAGTAGGATGCTCCTCTGCTGTTTAGGTTCTGGCATGTGACGCTGCTATGAGCCTGTGCCAATAATAAATAACTGCACATCATATTTTCTTTTGATATGTATATTTTAGTTTGTGGGTTATTTGTTCTTTGTAACTGTCTGTTGACGCAATGTCTTTCACGGGACATAACTCTACGTAACCTATTCAGTGAGACCAAAGTCACCAATTACAAGTACTACAATACTTTGAGCCTCACATAGCCATGATGAGGCTGTTTTTTTTTTTTTTTTAAGAAAAGGAAAGAATAACACTCTAGCTGAGATGCAGGTGTGAAAAGAGAGACATTCTTCTGTCACTGCTGATTCAGTCAGATGTCTTTCAGCAAATCGTTAACATTGTGATGCTTCTGAGAACTGTCACTATAGGCATTGAAGGTATATGCAGTGATACACACAGTAAAAATTCACATTATACTGGAAAATTTCATTCGAATCAGTCTTATAAAAACTGATTTGTAGATGAAAAATGTAGGAGTAAGCCACCAGAGTATATGCAAATAGAACTGCATTTCATGTGAAGCATCATGACCTTGTTCACAGAGGTTTAAGAACAGGACCGCTGGATCAAACAAGCCTAAGGCGCCATAACCTCCGCTGTACTATCCATCACAAACATGCCTCAATAAAAGAGCATAAAAACTGCAGTCAGTCATAAAAATGGCTCAAGTTATTCTTCATTTTGCTACATCATGTTTAAAGTTGCCTCTAGAAACAATGTGGAAACCTTTCCAACTGATTCTCATTCACAGTGATCGGTGCCATAATCTGCTCCACTCTGCTTGAGATCTTATCTGACTGCATCTTTTACAAAACACATGCACATCTCCAGTAGGTATTTTGCTTTGATGATGACAGCCACACTGTGCCGCGGTGCAACAACACCTCCTCACCACTGAGCTGTGGCAGCATCAACCAACATGTCCCTCTAGTTAATGCCTGCTCTGTCCTACCTTCACATCCCGCGGTGTATTTTCACACTTGCTCTGTGACATGTAACATCAGGAAATCATTGGACAGAAATATGTAGAGTTTTGCATCATAGTTGGCGTGGTTGGTGTGTTAAAACATCACTGCAATGTTGCAGGGTGGGAGGCATGTGTGCGTTGGACACTTTTTTTTTTTGACAATCTCATTATCACGGAACAGTTCTGGTGTATTGTTTTGAAGTATATTTCCCCACAAATAAACATGCAGTATATTAACATGAAAAAAAAGAGAACACAACTTGTGTTTCTCTTTATACAGTAACACGATACAGTACTGTACATGATAATGTCATGGACATCTACATTTGTCCCTGAGTGGATGTGTCAGTTTGGTGAGAGAGGACTCCTTAAGGCTATAGTACCCATGAGTCTCGGTGGCTATTGCCTTGGAGAAAATTCTGGTGAAGTGCAAATCACAGCTGTAGCTTATTCTTGTCATTTTTGTGTTGTTGCTATTGGGAACAAAACCCTTCAACCAGAGCTGTGGAATTCATCTAATATTGATGTGATTCAGCACACAACTATTAACAGCACTGGACAACACAAATTAAAGCTCAATGGCTGGATGTGAGAACTCATAGTGGTGTTTTATGTACACAGGCTATGATTTATGTTCCATCTGCAAATCATTTAATATTGAAGAAAATTGTTAGTTTCACTTTCAGAAACCTGGATACAAAGAATAAGTAATAACTATTCTGACTTTGCTATTTTATTTTAACAGTCCTATGTCTTGTAGATTGTCATGAGTTTGTAAAGAGATATGTCAAAAATAAAAATGTTCAATTAACAAGCAATTGTAATTTTCTTGTACTTTTTGTTATTAGTTTTGAGTTAAATATAGGGGTTTGTTCAAAACAACATTAAGAAGAACATTAGTCCTTACATATCTACACAGGTTATAACACTTAACAGTTCTATCAATGACTTCTGTTGCCCAGATATATATTTTTATATGGATATATTCCCCTCTAGCTATTGAGTAAGCCTCACCAGTCCAACCACTCAGTTCAGTTTCAAGCTTGATTTCCAGAACATGCACATTGTAGCTTTAAGAGCACAAGTAGCCACTTAGTGCAGGCACCAGTTCTTCTAATTTTATTTTTGGACATAGTAAACAAACAAACAAAAAAAGTGCTGAAAAGTTCACTTAAACTTATGAAGAGTAGATAATTATACTTTTTTTCTTGTCGGATGGAATCACAAGCCAATGAAAAGACAGCTAGTGAGTGGAGTGAATAAATTTGTTTTTAAAAATGAATGCTTTCATACAGATAGTCTGCATTAAAGTATAACATTTACTTTGATATTTAAGAGTACACCAGTCTGCAAGTAGGTTTGATGTTGAAAAAAAAAGAAGTGTATTATCAAGTAATGTTTTTTTTTAAAAGAAAAACTGCATGAATTTGAGTTCTTACATTTTTTTTTACAAAAACTGTATGTTCTTGCCATCTTCAGGGGTTGCCTGTATCATAGAAAAAAGAAAAGAAAAGAAAGCATCAGAGAAAGAGATGTGGTTCCTACAGCTCCTTTGTTCTAATGTTAGGATGGACAGCTGTAAGGCACTAAAGCAGAAAACCAGGGATCAGCTATAAGTCTTTACCACAGAAAGTCAACTCAAGGTCAGATGCTGGTTCAGGTAGCAGATGTGTCTCACACATCCCTGTCGCTGTTAAATGGCAGGACTTAGTCCCACCAACAGGGTACAGATTGTTTGTAAGTGTGTCTGTGTATACAATGCACTCAGAAAGTGTTCTGACCCCTTTTTTTCCAACATTTTCTAAGCCCTAAAAAATAAAATAAAATACAGTAAAATAAATAATACTAATACTAATAATAAAGAATAAGTAGAAAAAAAAAACCTGCATCAAATTCAAATGTAATGCCTCATTGACAAAGTGCAAATGTATTAAAAAGGGAAATAATTAAATATAATTTGAAGAAGTATTCAGACACTTTGCTGTGATGCCTTGAATTTGTCTCAAGTGGCTCCCATTTCTGCAAATCATCTTTGAGATGTTTCTGCACCTTGTTTGGATTCCACCTGTGTTAAATTCAGCTGATTGGAACGCTTTCCGAATGCAGTGCGTGTGTGTGACAGTGAGAAAAAGAGAGGAAATGTGCAAAAATAGAAGAACATTTTCTATTTTTATTTGAATGTCCGGCTATTGCAGCTGGCAGCAATGTGTTAAATTCATCTCTCTGTCTGTCACTGCAGGTGTCAGTGCACAAGCCAGAGGTCCCTCTTCACAGCAAACTGGCTCATCTCATGTAATCATGTTCATGGAGGAGCCATCATCAACACAACCACTAGCACTTCTGGAGGTCACACTATCCATCCATGCTGCTAATTGGAGGTTAATTGTCAATAAAAAGCCCACACAGGCATGACTGTTGTTTTGACTCACAGTATATTAGCCCTGTCAGTGAAAGCAATAAAGTTCTGAATTCTCCATTTGGTGTGACATGCCTGACATATTACTGGTTTAATACACTGGAAAGAGGTAATGAGGACATCAACATACAACACATGCTGCAGGAGTGTTTGCACATATCAGGTGCAATTTCAGAATATTTGCCAAGTCAATAAAGACAGTCTGCACCATATAGATTTACAACAAAATTAGACACAGAGATGAAGCAGAGGAAAAACAGAGCAATAACTATGTTATGTCTTGATTTGCCTGTGATTGCCCTAAACCTTAGCAGGTGATAGAGACTAGGAGCAGTCCACTGATTGGCTCAATTGATGAAACAGTCAATTATTGCCTGGGTATATTTATTGACCTGTAGTCAGAGGACATTACGTGCCTTTGCATTTCCTTGGCTTCTTCAATTACAACAGCACATAGCTCACAATGAATCAAAAGGATATTACTAAATAGGTTCACACATTGCTCACACATCACCACTTCAAAGATGGTTGTTTGTATTGGAAAAAGTTATTTTTCATCCAATAACTTTGTGAAGGTCTCCTGAATGAAAAGCAACAGAACCTGTAGTTTCATGAGTGCTTGAATTAAAAGAAGGGCTTCAGAGTCACAAGCCTCTCAGTGCATGTCATCAGCAAAGACTGTGCTCTGAAAGCTCAAATTCAACAGTGTGTTTTGACAATTCTGTCTCAGCCTTGACTGGCAGAGAATGCCAACCAATCCCCATTTGAAATGCGACAAGGAAAAACAAAGCCTGTCAGAATGAGTTGGAGAGATGTCTACTGAGAGCCACATGTGGTGAGAAACAGAGACAGGGGGGAGAGAGAGAGAAAGAGAGAGAGAGAGATAAAGAAAAGACAGGGAGAGAGACAGAGGAGAAGGAAAAAACTGTTCCTGCTCTACATGACTCTGTCCCTGAGACACACGTCATGCTGCTCCCCCCACAGTGGGTGACTCCGACAGGATACTGTCTGTGCAGTATCCCCCCTCTGTGTGATTGATGAGCCTCATTTTGCCAATTAATGGAGAATCCCCTGTTGACTACCATCAGATTGCCGTTTGTAACTGTTAGTGTTTCTGACTGTCACAGATTCATTTTAATTAGGGATTCTCTCTTCCTCCACCGATTTCTATTGTCCCTCAGATTTGCAGAGCCGAGTGCACGGTGACAAGTCAGGGAAATGACCCACTGTGTTATTTACTACCATTAATTTATTCACAAAGTGCAAGGCTTAAACTGTTAGAGGCCACATCTTTTTGAGGGAGTCAACCTCTGTGTCGACCATATACTGTATCTTATCATCAATTAGCAAATGTGAGGCAATTAGTGCAATTTATTTGCATAATGAAGCGGCTAATTGCTCCGAAGTGAGCAAATGCAGTCAGTAAGTTTGGCTAATGGTTTGTGTGGCGACGTATAGAGGTGCGCGGCTGGAGATCTGTCTCACAGTTGTAGAGACACAATGATCCCTGGGTCCTGCCAGGGGGAGGGCGAGGACAGCCTCGGAGCAAAGTTAGAAATCAACAGAGAGGCCAGTAGCAAACAGCAGAACAAAACCTTACTCCCCCGACAGCATCAGCAAGAAAGGAATAATATTACCGTGGGGAAAGTAAAGGACGTGTTTGGGCATTAGTTTGATTTACATTTTACAGAGGCTTTCAACTGGCACACACAGCAACCTCAGCTAATGATACTCAGGCCTTTTCATCAAGGAGCTTTCCCCGGCCTTTTGGGCACTGCCCCATAGCACTTATTTGCAATAAGGAACAACAAATGGTGCTACTAGGTAATATACTGGGCTGCAAAGGAATAAATGTCAGCCATTGTATAAATATCCGCTCGGTACACTATCCACCAGCATGAAGAACATTTCGCCCAATTCATTTTACAATTAACTTCTCCAGAAGCTGTAGCGTATTATTATTAGTTATTACAGAAATTGCATAAATGGATAATGCAGGGAGCTATCAAGAACATAAAAACATCAGCCTATATGCTTCACAATATGCATTTTCCAGTGTTGACCTGTGTCATTTAACTCCGACAATCTTCTATTGTGGATTCACATGCTGAAAAACACTGTAAACCCTTGGTGGCTCATATTTACTAGACAAATAACTCCAGTCACGTTTCCCCTCCACTTGCATTTGATAGAATAATTTGCCAACAATGGGCCTGCCATTCAACTGAGTCTCAGGGATTTCATTAAAACATCAAATGAAAGTGAAATCATGAGCCATGACGGTGGAGAGTAGGGATGGCTAAGCAGAGAAGCGTGGCTGGTGTCTACTGCAGGATTAGAGCTCAGCAACAAGTGCTCAAGGGGGGCTTTGCATCAAACCCAGGAGCCCATGACAAATGAGGGCGGCTGGGCCTCTGTCTATTACCCTGCACTAAGCCCAAGCCTTTTGGGGAAGTAATGAGGTGCAGATTGGTGCTGCTGCCACCAGGTCCTTAGCTTGACTTTCTGTAGAGCAGAAAGAATCAGTGGAGACCTGGGCCACGGGGGCAAAGCTGTACAGCAGCCGAGCGACACATGGAAACATGAAGATAAAACAGATTAACTAAACAAATAATTTCCCGTCACAAACATTGACTCTGTTTGCACATAGTAGCACTTAACCCTGTATACTGTGCATCAACATTACATGAGAAGCATACGTTTGCATTCAACAGGTGTGTGGCATTTTAGATTGCAACAAGAGAGCAGGCCTGAATCCCAACAGGACACAGTCACTCCCAGAGGACACGCTCTAGGACTGGCAGGGCATGGAGGCTTTATCAGTGGAATATGACAGTTGTTCAGTCAGGAGCAAAGGGGCAGATCCAGTGTAAATCATGGGTGTACCTCCTGTACTTCAACGTCACACACACACACACACACACACACACACACACACACATACACCCCCCCTTGCCCCTGGGAACTACAGTCCGGGCGGCCTGTCAGCAAGCTTACTCTGCTGGTTAATGGAGCTGCCACATCAGGCCGAGTGTCACAGTCTAACAAGATACTGATTGGGGAACTTCTAGGGAATTCACTCATATGACCAGAGGGCACAGAGATGATCTTCTGTCTGGCAATGAAGACGGCAGACGGAGCAAACAGACAGGACAGACGAACACAGAAGACAATGGCGACATGATGCTTTCTTCTGACATGTGTACTGTATGATATCTGTCACTTTTTAGCTTCGACAGAGTTTTACACATGGCTGACATATGTCTCATTTGATTTAAATTTCACTCTGAAAGTCAGAGCTGTCTGAGAATTTTTTTTCTTCCTTAGGTTTCAAGTTTAAAATGCAAAATTGCATGTCCAATTTTTTTTTTTTTAATTATTAATTTACATTTTACGTTTTTTTTTACTTTACACATGTTTTACAAAACCACTGTAGCTGAAAAGATTTGTGAACTGATTTGGTACTAATTGAATATATATCAATATAACAATTATTTAAGTAATTTAACAAACAAAGTTATAAACAATGTTAAATCCCGACTTTCTCAATTGTGAGGATTTGTTTTATGTTACATTAAACTTGCTTTGATTGCATCAAATAAACAAAAGCACAGTAGTGCAGGGACATTGGTACAGTATATTTGGACTGTTGCGCACGCGTGCACACAATTCAAAAATTATACTTTATTCTGCAGTGGAACAGTGTTGTGTATGAATCTTGGCAGAGCGTTATCAGAGTAGTAGCTATTGTATAATTATATGACAAGATATACTGTAAGTACAGTACATGTATATTACAGAAAAGGTTCTAATGCTGTAAGTACAGATATTAGTCACACTGTTGTGAGCCAGTTTAATTGACTCACTCAGCAACAATGCCAGTTAATGTCTTACTTAAGATAATTAAAAACTAAAAAACCACTAACTGCAGTGCATTTTATATTTGTCATCAAATGTAACAAGACAGCATCGAGTAAATAACAAATGAACAAATCATTGGTAGGACAGCAGCATAATCACCACAGCGTTTGCTCTGCAATACTCATTCTTAGAACTGGAAGTTTAACATTTGGAAATGTTTAGGCACACACACATACAGACATATTAAAACGTAGTAATTAAAATCCTCTGACAGAATAAAACATGAAAGGTTACTATTCTTTTCTAGTGATTGCAGTTTTCTTTTGCTTTATCCAGTTTGGACATTCACATTGAGGTGAGAGATACTCTGGCAGCGAGTGAGTCTGTTTTAAGCATCTCTATTTATTTTTATACTGGTTTCCACTGAATTTTGGATAATTAAAAGGCTCCATGGTTTATCTGTGCTTCAGTTAATTGGCCACACAGTTTACAGTGAATTTCATTAGTGGAGGAAAACACTTGGGCTGGGGTTGGGGGGCTCAAAGGAAGGTGGTGATTATTAAGCGAGAAAGCTTGTGTGTTTGTGTGTTTCTGCTTTAAAAATCATAAGGAGCTACTGAAAGTGCCACCAGCATGTTTTAACCCAGTTTTATTATATACAAACATACAGAAATAAACATGATGATTCTGTAAATAATCCGACTTATTTCTCATTCAAGTACATAAACTTAAAGTGGGATAACTTCTACAAACACCACCTCGCCTCTCCAGACAAAACAAGGCTTTAACAGGAAATGCTTCTGCAGTTTAACTCAGCAGCTTGCTTAACAGAACAATTGTTTCACTAACAACCATTTATTTGACCTTAAGTGCCTGGTGCTGATACAAGGGAATGCTGCACCTGTACACAAACCTAGCCTGAAGCCAACAGAGTCTCTGACTGTTGCTGTTTGACAAGGGCCATCCATAAACACACTGTAGTGAACCTCTTCCTTTGAAGTGTGAACTAAATCAGGCTGCAGTCTCTCAGAACAACAGAAAGGTGGTACCTGTATAAATGCATCTGTCGATTTTTAAGCCATAAACGTGGTATTACAGGCTAGCCCTGGGGCAGGGGAAGAGTGTGCCTGGCCTGACCTTGTGTCGAAGGCGTGAGAAGCTGGTGCTGATAGGCGGATTTTTTAGGGTTCCAGGACTATTCCCTAACAGGTATCAACAGACCCTTTTAAACAGATCCTGCTACAGTACATTGCAATTAAGAATGGCCCTCATTATGCAGGCTCTGCTTGCTTTGCCGTCTCTGTGATTACCTCCCCTGCCGACTTAATGCTGGAACAACACTTCCCCCCCCCCATTCCCTGCTCGTTCCTTTTATACAGCATAGCAAGGTGGAATAAAGGCCCAGCAGTCCTGCCTTGAACAGGCTGTACAAAAGATGGCTGAGGGCTACTAGATCTGAATTGGTGCCTGAGCGCCTGAGTTTCTTTTGGCAGGAAATTGTCAAGGAAGCTGTCAATACTAAAGAAAACGCTAGGAATAGAATTATTGCATGGTAATTGAGTATAACATTTATGAAAGGAAAAAGACACCCCCTTGGGTCAGACGCTGGTTTCCAAAAGACAGAGTTACACTGTGAGTTAAATTCAACATAGAGACAGTACAGAGAGATATCTAAGCTCATGAGTAGGAAAATGCAGCCATGTCCTTGATTATGTTAAAGACTAATTTGCTTGGAATTGTGGGTGAATTATGACTATTTTCAAACCAAAAACATGACCATGAGCAATGGCTTCGAGCCACTTGTGGACGTATTCAGAAGCTACAAGGACTTTTTACTGGGAAAACTCAATGACTGTGTAACAATGGCATGCACACACATGTACATAAACATGCAAATGTGACTGAGGTTTGAAAAAAAGGGAGGGGGAGTAAAAGTAAAAATAAATAAATAAAGCAAAACAAATAAATCTTTAAACAAGAAGATGAGCACAGAAAATGGCAAAAACACAATAATAGTGCTAGTAGCCTATTCAGAAAGCACAATGCTGTCCTCTTTTCTGTCAGTTGGTGAAAATGTTCAGTGTAATTGTTACCATGGAAACACCACTCTTTGTTATAGTGTTAGCTTGAGGGTATAGGGTGACTTATATTTCAAACCTAAAATTAGTCAGTTTTTATTTTCATGAAACTGTCTTGCTCGCATTACACTACTCGGAGGAAAAATTAAGACAGATTAACATTGATGTGCTCTGACTCCTCTGGCCTTCTGGGAAATAAAAGATTAAGCTAAATATCACTAGGTTGGGTTAAGGCACTGGGTGCAGCACGGGGGGAGATGTATTGGACATGTCCAGAAATCCATCAAAGTTCAGTCCAGTCTCTCATCATGCCTATCGAGCCACCTCGCTACGATTAATATTCCAGTATGCAGAGTCCTGCTCTAGGCCCCCAGCTCTACTCTATCATATCCAACAGCAACAGGAAATGGGTGGGTGCACGTGTGTGCGTGTGTGTGTGGGTGCATGTGATAGCCATAGCCTCTCTGGTGAAATAGGGCTCTCTGGGGGCTTGTGCCTCAACTCTACAGCCTTTGTGGGCTCCCATTACTTCTGACAGATAGAGATCACTAAACTGCTGAACAAACACCCCATTCGGTCATTTGCATACATTACAGTAATGGAAAGAGAAAAATGTATCAATAAAGCCAAATGAAGTGCTTCCACTAAGCTCCACTATCTCTCTCTCTCTTCCTTCCCCTCCTTACATCTTTCTTTTTTCACTCTTTCTAGCTTTCATTTCATTTCTTCTTTCTAAATGTTTCTCCTCCTTTCACTTTTTCCCACTGTAACTGCTACTGACCTACAATGGTACATTTCCACTCATATTATTTCAGGAACTGACTTCCTCCGAAAAGTAAGCACATCTGATGACTGATAAATATGACAGATTCTCCTCCAAAATTGTTTGCACTGCAAATTTATCTTTTTAATGGGTAAAACCTGGAATTTCTGAAGCCCAAACAAATTAGGAACACTAATCATGCATGGTAAGAAAAAAACAAAACATAATTTATTGTTGAAGGATTAATTAAAACTATGCTGCTTTGGGGCACACATTACATTTAAAATACCTTGCAGTGACCACAGCCTCCTGAAATTAATCTCAAGCAAAAGCTGACAAGAGTCACAGTGAAAAAGAGGCACATGTAGTCACCTACACACGCACTGTAAATTACTCTCTCCCTCTCTCTCGCTCGCTCCCTCTCTCTTTGTAACACTCACGCAAGCGCGCAGCCGCACACACACAAAACACAGACTGACTCATTCATCACAGTGCCCAACAGTCAAGACAACAGAGCTTCACTTAAGTTTTTCAGGGTTGCTCAAGCATCAAATGCATGACTTTTAGCTGTTGTTGTTCTTCCATCTGTCATGCTTCAAGGAAAGAACATCCTTTTTTTAATCCCAGGGAAAAAAAAGTTTAAAAAGGTATGTTTGCCTTGACTCTACTATCTTATGTGTACCAAAGGAAATGTCAACCCAAAATATACAGCACTGTATTTCACACTGTCCTTGTTCCAACACTTAGCTGTGCAACACAGATTAGAGTGCTACCTAAGCTCATTGCAAACACTGGTACTAAAAACCTCAGCAAATCAAGCACAGCTTCCGCTTTCTATCTCTTTATCTCTCTGTTTGCTCCATGTGTATGTGATTTAATTTCCATCACTGTGCTTGCTTTCAGAAAAGCAGCCCAACATCTGATATCTTAGGACGTTTAAAATGGTAGGAAATATTACCCTGGGTGACAGGCTTCAGAGAAATGGGTTAAACCGAGACATACGTTTATACACACACACGCACAAATGTCCTACTGTAACAAATAAACCTACATCTTTTCCAGAGGCGCTGAGAAAATGTGATTGAATACTTCCAGTGTCCTTCTATTACAAGTTGACTGGGAAATTAAGATAAAACACATCTGCTTCCGAACACGAGATAAAAGAAACTGAACCAGATTCATCCCACACAGTAGAAATAAAGCTTTCCCTGACACCTTGTTATTATGACAGCATTATTATTAATTGTATCATTTTATTATACGCAGTAGATGAAGTGCAGATCAAACACTCCAGGGAGCTAACAGAAAGAACAAATGAGATGAACTTTTCATAATTTGACTCTTTTCCGTTCCTCAATGTGTCTGCTTCCCGAAAAACTGAAAAGTGGCAATCACAATCTAAAGACTAGTATCACGAGAATTCTGTCACTTGCAAAAACAAGAGGAAGGAAGGCGCTGTACCATTAACCATTATGAAGACACTCAAAAATAGAACACCTACGGAGAATGAAAAAAGGGTGATTGTCATTACTTTCTTATTAGCCTCTGTAGCGGCTCTGCTCGTAACGGCTCTGCTCCGCCGTTCTAGAAATACCTTGCACCGACAATTAAAGGTAACAAACTTACTCCTAAGACTATAGGGATTATGGCAATGGGCCAATTTGCCAAAATGTTGAACTATCCCTTTAAATATGGCAAGGACCAAACTGGCTGTTATGAAATCCTGCTAAGCCTCGCGGCTCCAAAACTCAATCAGGTGAGAGAGAGAAAGGAGGAAGTGGGGTGTTTCAGGTCATGGCCAGCCAGCTTCTTTCTGCCACTCTCAAGGGAGGAACTCCAGACAGTGAGGGAGAGCCATGTTGCAGTATATCTACACTTCTCCATTTCCTCTCACTCAAGCCTCTAGTTCTCGAAGGACCCTGAGAATCAATACCGATATCGGGGTGCAGAACAGCTTTCTCGTCTGTCTGCTCTGCCTCCAAGCCACCACCAGGGAGGTCCCTGCTTCATCTTTTTTAATTATACAAATATAAGTGCCCTTCTTTGACTGAAAGCAGATTGTTAGTGTGTGAGTCAGATATTACGCTAATACCACCCAATGTGCAAAGTCAACAGTAATAAATCTCAGACAAAAGGATGCAAAAATCAAGTTAAATATGCCTAACATTTGGAGACACCTACAGTACTCACTTTTTAAGTTATTGCAGTTTTTCTTTCCTTATTTAATAATGGCAGAATGAGACTGCTGACTGTTTCTTGTGAAAGGCACCCAGGCCTCAGGGTATTGACAACAGACTTTATTTTCCACCATTGATCAAACCTATACAGTGAGAACCTTTCCTCTCAGAAAGGGCATTCACAAAAGTGCAGAGACATGGCTAATTCAATTTGGGAGCAGATATGCTTGGAAACACTCTGTTATCGAAACAGGAGAGGTGCCATGAGAGAAGATAGCGCACGGATGGTTGTGTGGAGAGGCTCGTGGCCGGTCAGGAGATGAAATCAGGGATAGGCGATAAGTTGGTGTGAGGGGCTAGAGCCCCTATTAGAGTCCCCCAGGGGACAGGCAGCAGTGGCAGAGTGCAGTAAAAATAGCTACAGGCATGATTTCACTCTTGGGACCCAGGGAGGAGTGAAGAGGGAGATCTGATCAACATCTCACAGCAAGGCAGCCAGATCCATTCCCTGAGATCCCTTGGGTGCCACCTATCACACCAAGTGACTTAAACTGCTTACCCACTGCCAGGCAGAACACAAACAGCACACAGCTCTGCCACCGCTGTCGACAAAATGCTTCATACAGTGCCCTACTATGGCAGGATATATGTTTCTGATAAAGTTGAAGAAAACTAGAAAACTGTGAGGCGTGAAAATGACCACATTAAAAAGGATATCGACATCTTTTCCACAAACTTATCTTGAGGGTCATCGGTTTTGGGGAAGTTCTCGATGTCGTTCTCAAGCCTCTGAATGTGACGCTCCATGGTCGTCAAACTGCTCTTTAAGATCTCAGCTGACACTGTTGAAAAAAACAACAAAAAGATACACAATTTGGTGATTAGTAATGATCATCTTACTCATACTTGGTTCATTAAAGTGTGTTTGTTAATGGGACAAAAGAAAATCAACACAGATCCATGACTATTTTGAATTTTCTAGGGGGAAAAAAACAGCTTTCACCGAGTTAGTGTTTGTATGTTATTGTGACACACTAACTTCTGCATAATCCATTCATGTGTGGCCTAGAAAGCCAGCACCTGTGAATGTGTGTGTGTGTGTGTCTACAGTGGCTCATTAATCAGTCTGTAATCACTGATTGCAGAGCTGCTGTGGATTCCACAGTATTCAGATCAGGCCTTTCAAGTGGAGACTTCAAACAGCAAGCAGCGTCTTAAGGGATCAGACAGGACAGGAGCATAGATGCAGTACCATGTTTAGGTTGCTGTTGAGGGTTTAGTCTTATTGACACACATGCACACAATCCCTTGCCCACACATACATGGAGTTTCAAAGTAACTGGTCACAGAAAAGAAAAGAAAGATAATTTAAAATGATAAGCAGCTGTTTATACATGTGCATTGATCCCTTTAAAGATAGCCTGTCATATTGTCAGTACTTGAGTAATTGCAGTCATGCAATTTATTTAATTTCACAGGATTTGTCAGCTCACTGCAATATTGACTGCATTACACACACTAGGGCACTTGGACAGCATGCAAGTGTAGTTAGATAGAAAGAAAAATGAAAAAAACTAAACAAAAAAGGGTTTGGCAGAGGAGGCTGGACCACTGAAAACCAAAATTAACACCTTAGTTTATCCTTATTATGTTCAAAACCAAAGTTGTACTGGACCAGAGATTGTGCTCATGTGAAAGATGAGAAGCCTGCACAGTTTCACACTTAACCACATCCTTGCCCTGCTAGGTAAAAAGGTCATGGGTTCACCAACATAATTATTTGGTTCATTTTTCCTTTAGTGAGTTGGGAGCTGCAGTTGTTGTTGGAAACTTGAATGCACACGGACGACATCCTTGAAAGAAGTGTTAAAAAAAAATTCTAGCTGAAATTTTTTTCCGGCAATAGTTACGAATGATGTTCTTTTGATGCGTGCTTTACATTTCTTGTTTCTGATTAATTAAACAACATCTTTGGTCAATCCTCACCAGTGACTGGTTCATTCTTCTTTACAACAATTCCTTGTGATTTTAGAAACACTAATTGATAAACCAAAATTGGCACCAAAAAGGACAGAGTGCTTTACCAACTTATACTGTTTATCTCACACGACCAAGATGTCTACAAGGTTAGTCCATCCACTAGACTGTAATTGAATTGCTGTGGGAGTGAGGAATGGGCTAATGGACAGGATGTCAAGAGACATGTCCTCGGTGACAAAAGGATCAACCTTGTCTTGCTGCACAATAATTCCATTGCTCAGATGTGCTCTCTTTCTCATTTCCTGACTATAGAACTATGAAAGATGGAGCCTCACATACCCATCATACTGAAACAACCATCAACCCACCAACAAAAGTATCTAAAGCACATTCCCACTAGAAAACACATAAAGACAGACACACACACTATTTTCTGTGATCAATCTGCAGTAGAAGCAATACAATAAGAGTAACGGGTGAGGTCACAGTCATTATTAGACTTTGGCCGGCTGGATGGATCCAGTGACTGGCAGATTCACAATTCCTCCTCCTCAATTCTCACAGAACTGACTCCAGGGGATGTCAGTGAGAAAACCACACTATCACATTGCCTGTTCCTCGTCTGATAGGACCTCTGAGATCCACATGCTGCTGTCACTATGATCTCAGCTCCACTAATGGTGAAAAGAGAAAATGAACAGCATGGGAGGTGGGCAGGATGCAAGAGAAGAAACAATTACTTTCTCACAAATTTATCACAAATCACCATTGGAAGGCCTTTGTTATCCATTGTGGCTTGTGATTCATGTAAGTGGTATGTGTGACCGGGTAATGATGTGGCTGAAACACTGATCATAGAAACCCTGTGAGCCAAGAAGGAGTGGGTCGAGCTAACTGGGATGGTGTTTCAGGGGAGCCATTTACAGGATCAGAGTGAAGCTATGGGACTACAATACTGACTATTGTTTCCATGGGAATTACTTCTCCTTGAGACTAACTGGCACACATGATGCTGGTAGTTGAAGTGTAGATAGTGATTTGGTCTTCATAATGAACAAACTTATTTATATGTTGTTTATTCTACAGGCAATTTTATGGTTTTTAGAAATTCATATATTTATTATATTGATGCTACCCCTCCTTTGTTTAATAATCTAGCTTCTACATAATCTAGTATGGATCCTTTAGGGATATCATTAGTAAAATTACCACACAAATAATGCTGCTATTTTCAGGGGACAAAACATGGCAACACTGGCGCCTTCTGAATACACATTTCGAGAGGATCAGAGGAGAAAGAGAGAGGGTGGAGGGGGTTGTGCATTCTGTGTTTCCAGACAGAATCCTGAAACATGTGAATTATTCTAATGACTGGTGTTAGCATGGGCTGCCAGTGTCTTATAATGACACGCATAAAAAAGAAAATGTCTTTGGATTTCCTAGTCAGAAACATGCCCTCCTCTTAAGTAACTTCTCAGAAAGAAAGTGAGCTGTCTGCTGCTGCATGCTTTAGTTGACTATGTTTTGTCAAACAACAAATAGATATGGCTGCAAAGATTGAGTGATGCATGGAGGAAAGAAAAGAGAACAACAAAGAAAAAAGCTATTCAAAAGACAAGAAGTTAACTTGTGTGAAAAACACAGACAGGGCGAAAAACTCCTGGTCAACATCCTTCAGTATTGATGGCTTCTGTAACTGGCCCTTGACACATTACTCATTCCTACGAACAAAAGACAGACATAAAGTATTTCATTAAGCTTTAGCCCCGTTTGCTTCAAATAAACTGCCAGACAAAAATACTGCGTAGCTCAAAATACCAAATCAACCGCTATAATGTGAAGATGTCAACTTTATATTCAGTCATTTGTAGTAGGGGGCAATTTTCATTTTGATTTATAGACAAATAATACCAATCTTTCATCCAGTGCTCCTGCAATGCCGCCAAAGGTTACAAAGGAAATTGAGATTTATTTTCAACGTTGCTGCCAAAGTAGCATAAAAGATCAAGTTTTAAATAATCTACACACTAGTGAAAACAAAGACAAATGTAACATAAAACCAGGGAGGAAGGTCGTTCAGAAACGCATTCATCATCTTATCCAAGTAAAGTATGTTTGAGGTTGTGCAGATACTGTAGGGAGATGAGTAGGACAGAAAGACAAACATAAGCGATGCGTAGAGACAGTAGAAATACACTGACAATTAAGGGTATGTATGTGGATGTGCATGCTGCTTCTATAGTTTTTCACTGGGAAATTAAGTCATAGTAGAAAAAGAAACAAAAACGTTTACCACCAAATCTTCCTCACAACTTTCATATTGTATCAAATGAACAAAGAAAAGGAAATAAAAAATATATAAAAAATGATTCATTAATAAAAGATGTATTTATCAGTATCAGCTGAATAAGTCATTACACTACCAGTATTTACATTATCACAGCATTACTCTAGATAAATGTATGTGGCTTTGATAATATCATATGTGAACGGGCTTCGAAGCTCTAGAGATTATAGATGTTAAATCCTTAAAGACCATGAAGAAGTAATCGTACCACAGCTTGTTATCTCCCCCCAGTCGTCCTCTCACAACCTCTCTGCATAGAGTAAAGCAAAGATGACCTTGAGGGGACTCTACACATGACCAGATATACATAATGTCAGCTGGAAAGCATCTTCATCACATCGGGGTAAAATTGGCTATTGATTGCACAGACAATACCAAGGCACTTATAAATCTCATGTCTGTTTCACAACCTTTGGTACAAATTAAAATTATTAAAACACCCCAACGTTTCTTTAAAATAACACCAAATTATGTTTCCAATGTTTACCATTGATTAAAAAAAAAATCAAAAAAAAAATCATGCTTTGTCTTTTTTCATTTAGCTGTTGGTGGCACCTGAAAGTGAATAGGAGATGAAGTGGGAGGCAGACTAGAGAACAGCAGAGGAAAGAGACAAAAGGATAAACACAAGTCTATGTGTTCCCCTTTCAGCAGGAATCAAAGCAGCTCCAGTTGCAGGAGTGAAAGTGATATTGTTGCTGTGACAAAGCAGTCACATTGTTCTTTCTGATTACCTCCGTTTATGTGATGTTAAAAACAGCAGGCAGGAGAAAGTGGCAAATGAGGATATTTAATGGACGCAAAAACAGAGAGATGGCGGGAACCTTTATTTTGCATTAACTGTAAACATTGTGTCAAAGACTTCACCGATGTAATATAGAAATTTGATCATCTTGTTTTGATTTTCGGAGCTGAACTTTGTCAGGATAAATGATTTCAAGTTACAGATCTGTTATGTAAATAATTTAATGGAATAGTTACGTTTTATTATAAATAATGACAGATACAGAATAAATAAGAATATCAGGGAATACTACAATATAGACAATGCAATTAAATTGACTCATAGGATGCAAATTCACACTAAGCACAATTGCAATTTCCCATCAATGTTGCACTAATTGCGTGCACATTAAAGGGTAAATCCCTTTTACTTTTGCTCTATTTCCTCTTTTAATTTGCATTTTCCTTAAGCCCCCTATGTAACAGAACTGTTATCATAATGAAGGATTTCTTTCTCTGATTAGAACTGATGCCCCCCCAGGAGCAAAACCATAAGGCTGAAATATGTAGTGCTTAATCTGCAAATACGTACTGCAGATGATGACCACAAACTCCAGTCTTTTTTAATAAATCAAGATGCAGTACATATAAGGAATATAATTATTCTCTAATATGACAAAATACTGAAAAAGAAACCATTTAATGCAGTGCTGATGAAAAAGATGAATGATGAGATTCATTTCTGTTACATTATTTCACTAGCAACATTACTTACAGCACATTGGCATTGCTTTTGTATTAATTACTGTAACAGTAATTATTCCAGCTACAGTTCACTGGATTGTAGTACATACAAATCAGTATTTAATGTCTCTCATTCCTATCCAACACTCCAATCTATAAAAACTATGTTCGGGTAAAAGACAAAAAAAAGAGCATGACAGCTCTAACATCCAATACTTTTTTAAAGAGCAAAAACTATGATGGAAAGGAGAGGAGCACATGGACATTAACCCTAGAAGAATAAAATGTGACAGACAAAATCTTAAAATTACAGCATTTGAATGGAAGTATGGGCTGGAGCCAAAGAGTAAAAGTACAGCCAGACACCAAAAAACCACACTTTACTGTACCTCACACTCTGGGAGGAGGCCTTGTTTACAATTGGGGTCATGTCTGTGAGACTTTATTGCTTTTGGCAGCCATCAGAGCTACAGCCCAGTGCCAGATCTCTGGAGGAATTACAAATGGAGTCAATTACAATATATTTTGATGCATGGGAAAGTTTAGACATTGACCTGGGGTGATGACAATTCCCTAGGAAGTGCTGAGGAAATCAGTCAGGGTGATACGCTGGTGCTATATGAGTTTCTACCCTCCGCAATAAGAAAATCAACTGGGTGCAGTGGTTTACTTCATTCTCCAGACAATCAACCATTTCAATGCTTGTCATGCACTTACTTGAAGATGGTTATTTCTCTTTGCTAAGTCATATTTTTCTGTTATATTCTTATGATCCATATCTGATGTCACAGTAGGAACCGGAGGGTATGAGTTATGAGTATACAAGTGGGTGGCGCTGTGTTTTTTTTTTTTTTTTAAGGCCTGAGAGACAATGGGAGATGAGTGACCATAGCCTGAGGAGCCACGTCTCTGTTGTCTGTTTTCATGCATGTTTGCACATACCAGTGTCAGTGTTGCATTGGCTATTGAAATGAGTGAGCTGTCAAGTGAAATAGATGGGCTGGCTGGAGGATATTTTTGAATATAAACGCAGCTCTATCCCCATCAAGGTAAATGAACAGATGCATTCTCTCAGGTATCTTTGTGAAAGCCACATATGCTAGGACAACAGTTAATTAATTACAGATCGCTAATGACTGTTTGGTGCCTAAACAGCAGAAAACCAATGCATTTATTTAATAATTAATGATCCTGCTCTTAATTTTTAATTCCCATATTCTTGAAAACATGGGTTTTGACAAAAAAAAAGAGAAAAGAAACATGAGCCATTAATGTTAGAGGGAAATTACGTGCTTCGTTATGTTGAGTACACCAAAGAGGAGTGTGTTCACAGGAACAAGGAGATTCTTTAGGCAGGGGAAGGAGAGGACTTGTGTGAGTGCAGTAGACAGGGGAGATGCTCAGTGATGGGGGTGTGGTGATCATAATAGCCTGCAGAGGTTGACTCATGCCTCTAACCTCATTCACAACTTCAAAGTAACACCTTATCACATAGCCTTGCCTATTTCACCTGACACCTCTAAGGGACACACTTCACTTGACATTTCTAGATCTAAGAGACCCAAAACCTTACTTGACTTATTGACTAGCCTGAGATTTGCAAAATACAGAGCCAAGAAATGGCACAATCACAGTAGGCAGGATGATCTAAATAAATGAACAAGTCTCACGGCAGTAGCATTTGTCTCACAATTAAAAATTACACACAAAAAAACATCTATTAAATTAAGCAGAAACAAAATAATAATTCATATTAAGTACATGAATTGATATGCAGTCGCTGCTGGAAGCCATTACCAAGGTGTAATCCTGAAGAGTGGTTTCTCATAAATAGTCAAGATGCAAGGAGCTAAACTATGGTTTGTGTAGTGTGCAGTGTTGACTGGCTTTGCTTTGGAAAAGCAATACAAAAAAATTTGACTTGTTTTTTATTTCTTCTTTTTGTGGCATGATAACTCTGTGGGTTCAGGGATACCCTTTTGATAAAGTTCATTATTCAGTAATTCATAACTATCCTCCATTTCATTTGCAGTTCTGTAAAGAATCAAAGATCAGGAGTGGCTTGAACTACAGCAGATACCGGTAGTTTAAGCATTCTGGAAATACTGAAGCTCAATACCAACACCTCACCTGCAAACTGATCTTTAAAACTTGGCTTACAGATCTGCTGCATTGTACAGTACATCCACTGGCATTGCTGTTCTAACCTTTGATGACCTTTTTTTCTGTTAAAATTATTTTCTATGTCTGTGCATTTTCGTTTTGAGAAAAATTAGTGCACACTGGAGGAGTGATGTTGGTGGATTATAGCATCATCAAGGTGAACTAGCTGGTAATGAGTGAGGTACATTTTTCCCCCTCTTTATTTCCCTCAATACATATTCACTTCTAACCCCCCCCACCCCTCCCCCCACCCCCATTCCCTTCTTACAGTGTGTCTTAGTCACTCTTTGTTCTCATCCTTTCTCTGACTCTGCCTTTCCCCTCCTGTTATTTGACTGTTATGTTCCCATTTGTAGCTCAAGAGCTCCCTCTGTGAGAGATTCAGTTGCCAGACAGAGGGAACTCTTCATGGGTATATTTACACTATTCCTACCCATTTTAACTCATTTTAATATATTTTTTTCAATTGAGGGCTGATGAGTTTTAGTCTTCCAAAACAGTTACTAAATAAAACTGAGTATATATATAAAAAAAATACAAATACTTGTTTCAACTAAATCAACAAAGTGATGGTTTTTTTGGCATAATTTCTACTGATTCAGTGTAAAAACACTGACAATGCTTGAATGAAACAGAAAAAGCAATACTGTATGGTGTAAAGCAATGAGAAAAGACATCATAACTGCCTGATTTTAGTTATATATTCTGTAACAAAATGTAAAGTGGCACACAGACTCTAACCATACTCTCAGTTGAGAAAACTGACACATATATGGTTGTTTCCACCTTAAACTCAGAGAAGTAAATATTGATTTCCCATGGACACATTCCTGAATTTCATGATTTTTTTTTCTTTATAACTTAATTTGGTCAAATGTGTCTGTTCCAATTATCACTTGTACTCATGCACATATCCCAGAAATTAGATTTCCTAATGCTTAACTGTCTGCACGTGTGGAGGTGCATGACTCACAACGAGAGTGTGAGTGTGGGTGATGACTCAAGCACTGTTTGCCTCCTTCTCTTCTGTTTGTTGATGAATAGGTTTATAGATACTTGTCCCCTGCCACACCACATATGATTCACCTGTAATAGCACAGTACACAAGTCATTTAACATGTGTCATTTTTTTTTACACATGGGTCAATGCTTTGTTTTAGTTTTTTGAAAGGGATGTTGTGTATTGGGGTCATCTACATGTTTGATAAAAATATGTTTTTTTTTATTTTGAATAATAAAGGAACTACTAGGTTTAGATTAGGTTAATAGTTTTTAGCCCAGAGACTACAGTATAAACTTATCTTAGCATCAAGACAAAAACAGGAAAATCAGCCTCTAAGCAGCTGTATAACTTAAAACATTTCAGTTTTATCAGGGTTTATTAGGGAATATCTCTGCACACAATCTACCTTCTTTTATTTCATTTTTGGTAAACAAAAGGGTTAGCCCTATCGGTTATTTTGGGATCATTGGAGCTGATGATAGGCTTTTTGATCTTTTGGACAGAGCCAGGCTCCTGTCAATTCCAGTTTTAAAGAGGAACTATGCTGGATTTTCCCCATGATTATGCTACATTTTTACCTTAAAGCAGAAGTAAGCGGGATTTTTGTGTTAATATAAGTCTTAAATAGTTATATCTTCGATGGCAATCACTTACATAGAGTGTTTGGTCTGAAACACGGGTCTGTCTGTCACTCTGCTGTGCTGTAAGCCGAGGAGAAAACTTTCCTTGTATCCTACAAGTTTTATCCAATGAGGAGAGAGAACGGCATGAAGGGCTGTGTGTGCAGCCAAGGGATGCGTGTGAATGTGGTGACATAGGGACGAGGACCAATAGATCCATGACGAGGGCGGGGGCTGCTAACTCCATCGGCTGATAAGAAGTTATGGTGCGTTCAAGGCAACCCGTAACCCGTGTTTTTCTGACCTGTGAAGTTCACGGGTCGGAAGTTACAAGTGGCCGTTATAGTGACTTTCACAGGCAACAGGTCGGAAAAACACGAGTTACGGGTTGCCTGGAACGCTACAAAGTCGTAAGTCGTGACTTGAAGCCGTAATTTACGGTTTCAAAAGCCTGCCTGGAACGCAGCATTAGCCAAAACGACCGGATCGCTTACTTCTGCTTTAATTAAAAAGCTCTGGAGTAATTGTGATTGTTAAAGGGATTAACTACAAGTTTAATTCCTCCTGTCCAGTAGGTGTCACACTCATACTCACCTGCTCTCGCTCCAACCTTCAATTGTAGCTACTGGTAGCTAGGTATGCCAAATACCACTAAGCTAACGCTTATAGTTTTTAACGAGCAGAAGCTCTGGTGTTGGCAGCGGACTGAACGAACCCGACAAACTGTCAGCATCACGCCTGCACAGTACCGGCTGACCAGTAGCCTAGTTAGCATTAGCAACGTTACCGTACCGGCTGTCCATTAGTTAGCATTAGCAACATTACAGTACCGGGCCGGCTGACTGTTAGTTAGCATTAGCAAACATTTACCATTCCAGTCCAAAGGAAAGCGGCAACCTCTGCGTGGCTTTTGAGCCCCTTTGCTTCCTTAAGTTGGCATCAACGCTCAAAGGCTTGGCCGATGATCACTCTAATCCTGCCTTGTTTTTGGTCTGCTTGAATTTGAGAAATATAACGCCGGGACGATGCCATTTCTCCACAGAGCTATCACGATCTGGCACCCCCTGAGCTCCGCCTCACGTGACATCAACGTACTAATGCTGTTGGCGCAGAGATCATTTCATGTCAATGTTGCCAATGTAAATATTTCTACATTTTGGATGCTAGGATTATGTCTTGGGTCATGACCTCCAAGCAGCCACACTACCCAGCAGTCCAGTGGTCCACCAATGTGGAATATCAATCGTTAATCACTCCACTTGATTTACACCATCCATCCATGGAGACAGCAATCCTTTACATTTCCAAGCATTGCTCTGTGAACTCTGGCAATCATGCCAATTGCTGCCATCGCTTTCCCTGATTATTGATGAGATTTGTATGGAAATTGTGCATTCACTGAAGGAGAGAAGGCACACAGACTCTTCATGATTGGCTTAAGCTGAGCAGTCATACTGAAGAGGAATCTGTTAGATGGTAGGTCACATCCCCTTTAGCATATTGGTTTTATCTTCCAGCGCAGATGACTGGTTATGGTGGTTCCCTAACAACAGAAGTGGAGCAGGGGATGGAGAAGTAACTGAATGCATTAAATAGACTTACTGACTGGAAGATGTGGAACTGGGTACAAGGTATTTGGTAGTGGCAGCAGGGATGCATTTTGAATTATTTAGTTAAAGGCACAGTGAATGTAGAAGAGGTGTGTTAAAACCATCAGCCTGACCTTTGCAACTCATAGATGAGCATTCGAAGCAGCTAACTGACAAGAGTATTAGATCATAAACAAACTGACCCAACTATAACTTTTCTTCATAGTCAAAAGAGATAGATGATGTATGACAAACCTTTCCTATTTCAAGCATCACCTATATCACAATTATTTTACTCTTTTTCCACTAGGAGTCTGTGTCAGACATTGATGTCTTCTGAATGTTTAGGTGAATTCCTGGGCATCAACCATTCAATAGCTGTTGAGTGAACCCTAGAAAAATGTGCTGTTTTCAGTGTCAAGTATGAAATTGTAATTATTTCCGATGAAAATAATCTACTCAGATATTTGCAGTAACTATACGAACATGATCTTGCAGCCTCCTCACTAATTAACACACATCAACTTGTGACCCTTTAATGTAAACTCAACTTTTCATGCAGTGCTGTATGAAGAGTGTCTGATTCAAGGACAAAGCTGAAAAGCCCAGAATATTTACAGTGTGATTTCTGTATTAATTCTTTTAACACCTTTGGTACATATCTACAGTAGAGTGTATGTGGAAGTCCTTCTTTCCTTTAAAGCTCCTTTGCATCAATTGGAAGAAAAATGTGTGCTTATGTTTAAACTACTTGACAATAGATATGCATATAGTTTCTAAAAAATGAGCACTCATTCAGGTTACATATACTTGTTCCACTTTTGGATGTAGCTGTGCTGTGACCTACATGTAACTACCTAAATTAGGATTTCCTGTGTCCCTATATCACATTAATGAAGTAGATGCGGAGAGATTCATATCCCTTGCATGGTGAGAAAGGTCAGATCAATTCTCCCACCGACCATATCTGTCTTCATTTACTGAAGCAGGCAGCAGAGAAAGACCTCACAGAACATAACATATCTTTCAGAAACACATGTTTAGGTAAGTGTACAATCATGAAGTAGTTGAGCATGGATGTGTTCAGTATTCATTTGGCTGGAGTGTCGACATGTCTTTTGTTTTCCATCCACACAAGACAAGGAGACTTGGTACGCACGACTGCTAAGCCATAAACACAGCCCCTTTCCACCTCAGGCAATCCTTAAACTTATCAGCAGTGTAATGAGACTTTCGAGCTGGAAGATGAATTAACTGGCTGATTTTCTTGTTTTATTCCCCCCACCCACACTCATTCACACACACATAGAATCTGAATAGAGCATCTGGAGCATCCAGGAGTGATGCACCACGACCAAAGCACACAGAAAACATACAGGGGTGAAAAGCTGAGCATCTGATTGTGTTATACTGAACCAGTATGCAACAATCAGCACCTTGTATTAAAGCAGATATCAGTGGAATGTTTTTGTTAATATAAGTCCTAAATAGTCCTATTTTCCGTCAGCAATCACTTACATGAAGTATTTCAGCCTAAACACGAGTCTCTCCGTCACTCTGCTCTGCTGTAACCCGAGGAGAAAATTTTCCTTGTGGGATACAAGTGTTATCCAATGAGGAGAGAGAACGGCATGAAGGGCTGTGTGTGCAGCCAAGGGATGCGCGTGAATGTGGTGACGTAGCACGAGGACCAATTGATGCCTGACAAGGGCGGGGGCTGCTAACTCATGGTGCGTTCAAAGAAACTCGTACTTTGTGTTTTTCCTTCCTGTGAAGTCATACCAGTTCGATCTGGTACGAGTTCACGGGTCGGAAGTTACGAGTGGCCGTTATAGGGAACTTTCACAGACAACAGGATGGTAAAAACACGAGCTACGGGTTACCTGGAACGCTACCAAGTCGTAGTTGTGACTTGAAGCTGTAACTTACGGTTTCAAAAGCCTGCCTTGAACGCAGCATTAGCCGAAACGGCCGTGAAGCTGATATCTGCTTTAATGAACAAAACAAGAAAAAAACCTGAAAGTAGGCATAGCCTCTGGCCTATATAAGAACTGGTTCCAAATTGTCGAAATCATTGTGATCATATGCCTTGTATCAACTCCTGTCAATGCTGACGTGTGTTTTTTTGACAGTTATATATTGTAAAAAAAAAAAAAATCAAACTCACGCATCTATGCTACTGGAAAAGGAGCAAGCCTGGGCTTTATTCATGCAACCCTGAAACAAATGCACTTTCTATCGTACACGTCTCTTACAGCCATTTTGTCTATTGCTGGTACATATTGCCATTATCTATAACCATCCTATGCAACTACAAGACCTACTGTATACTACAGACACAAATGATAAAGATTAAACTGTTTGTATCTCACATTTAAACAACACTCTGACCATGATAACCAGCATACATAAGCCAAACCTTTCTGACAAAGCAGGCTAAAGTAAAAACTGAATATAGTCTAACCTTTTTTACAGTCAAAACCAGATTATGCAAATTACACCCTGCATTGTTACAGTAGGCCATATTCTATTTTAACCACTGAACTAACCAGGAACAAAGCCAAAATCGTTTTGTCCTGACGTACAGTAGGCTACAGCATACATGCCTGACTCAGGCAGATTTTGTCAAATACATTCTGTGGTCTAAGTGAGTCAATATCTATAAAGAGTGTTCAATAGTATAAAAATGTTTGGCTTCAGTATCTGCAGCCACATATTTTGTTTAAGAGAAAATGTTAAAGAAAGCTGCCCCACCCAAGGACACCAAACTTAACGCAAAAGCAAAAAAAAAAAAAAAGGAAAATAAAAATAAAAGTTATATTAACGACAGGAAATAGTGGCAGTCAAACACTGTCTAAGTAGGTGGTGTTCCAATGTAACCCTAATCACAATAATGATACAACTGGACTTGATTTTGCCGCATTTAGCCTCACACTACAAAACCTGGGGGGTTAAAACCTAAAAAAGAAGAATGGAAAAAAAGAAAAAGAAAGTTTAGTCAGTTTAGTCAACACAGTGTGGGCTAAGATGAGGCTATGTTAGTGGCCAGTTAAGAGTAAAGTGTATCAAGTGTTAGGTGCCCAAGGACTAGCAAAAACATAGCGAGACTAGAACTGCAAGAGGCATACAGTACAATACCCAGGTGTTTGTGTTGTTATCTTGTAGCCAGAGGTAGCTTCACTGTGTGCTCCCATTTAGCTGTTACTTAGGGCTAGTAGTTTTGTAGCTTGGAGCCAATCAGCCTATTGTAATAACCAACAGCTTTAGGCTTTGCTGAAAGCTGTGTCTGCCCTGAATGTACAGTAGTACTCCATGAATATAGGTCACCAAGGAAATGAAATTTTAACCTTCAAAATACCTGGAAGACTGTATGTTTACGAAACAAAGCCTGAGGGGGATCATCATTACAAAATGAGTTCAGTCACTGGAGAGACTCTTTTCTGGAGGCTAATTTAAGGTGGACTTTCCTGGATTTAAACTACATTTTAACAATGTCTCTCAATGCTATCTGGTTAAAGCAGTAAATGGTAGATGTAACCAGTTTAAATGAAACCTGAGACTATTTACAGTAAGCCCCCTATATGATATAGCCTTTGATTTGCTGGGTGCTGATGATGGGAGTTAGTGAAGAAATGTGGAACATGATAACTGAAGAGTTTTGACTTTTCACATAATAAAACACGCACAGAAGGGAAAATCACACTTGTATTGTACTGAAAGGGCCATCTTTCATGTCGATGGGCTCTATGCACAGCTCCACTACTTCCTAAACTTAATGCTGCTCCTTTGTTTCCTGTCTTACATTATTGGATAAACTGATTAATCCAGGTGTGTCAGACCATTGTGACTACTCAGACACACCTGGATTAATCAGTTTGTCCAATAATGTAAAACAGGAAACGAAGGAGCAGCAGTAAGTTCAGGAAGTAGTAGAGCTGTGCATAGAGCCCATTGTTGAGTGCAGGTGGTCAGAACTCGAAGGTAAAGTGGGAGGTGAAAAAGAAAAAAACAAAGGGGGGAAGGTATCAAGGGAACTTACTGAGGCGTGTGGTTAATGTCCATGCTTTGTATCCATAGTCAAATCCAGACGCTCAGGATACAGCTTGTTCCTGCTAGCAGTGACTCAGTGAGGTGAATATTCTCTTCTAAGCACTTTTGAAAAAGCATTGGGAGGTTAAAGTTTGGATACTTGTTTTCCCTCACACACTATTTCAGCACTGTGGGCTCAGGGATAGCCAGCATGCTACCACATTGTAGAGATCTATAAGGCATGCTTGAAAAGAACCGGGATGAGTCTTTCCCGCACTTGATTAAGTCAACTTGGAAACATAGCTCAAGGGCAAAAAAAGGGATTATCATTGTCTTCCTCAAAGATGGAAGCTTTAAATGTGCCCATAAAATTAGTGGAGTCATTGTCATTCCCTGCTAATGGTCTGCCTGATTAGCTACAAGGCTATTGTCCACCTTCTACAGGAACAGGTGCACTGCATTTAGGTGGCCATCTCAGATAACGACGGGTGTAGCAGAGTCTGCACACTCCACTGAGTATGTGGTGGTTCACAACATGAGGTCCTCATTGGACAGGCTATCCTGGAACAGAGATTCTTAAGACTAAGCCATAAGCCAGGGTCACACAAGCTGTGTGAGACTGCATATTCAAGTCCAAAGCAGACCAAACACACTGTATGAGCATCCGCTGCCAAGGTTTTACACTCACAGCAGCACTCGACCAGTGGCAAATTATCTCTGGTGGTGGAGGGGAAAGCCTTGGCAGAGGACAGTCTGTGACAATAAAACTATTTCGCTGCTGAGTCTTCAGTACTATAAGATGACTAAAAGAATTTCTACTGGATGTGATTAGTGTATCTGACAGTCCATATACACAATGCATCTATTGTCTTTCCCTCAGAGTGAAGTGGTTAAAAATTGCTTTGACAGCTGCTGGCTCCGCCACTGTAGTCATAAAATGTGATTAATATTTGGATACAAGTTAATCAATAGGCAAAATATAATTCCAGTTAGCAGCTGGCTGGTGTGAAAGCTGTCTCCTGGCAGCAAGTTTGAGTTACAGTATAGCTGGCTATATGGTGACACAAAGACTCTTGGTCCTCTGAAAGGCTAGTGAAAAGAATAACAGGAGATTCATTGTACTGAAGAATGCGCAGGATCAATAAAGTTCAATGTATGTGATTCTGTTTGGAGAAAGGAACCAACTGAGCTCTGTTGTGACTACCATATACTAGGAAATAACATCCTGCCACTTCACACAGATCTCATGACTGCCCGTCATGGCCAGTGAAATGACAGGGAGATATCTGTGTAGAGGCTCACAATGACAACAGTGCATTTGAAGAGCATTGCATTCAAAACTTTTTCCTCCTGAATATAACAATAATAATCATAAAAATAAAGATGGACAAAGGCAAAGCAAGATAGAAAGCTGCAAAACTGAGGCAGAGGCCTCTCCAGGTGAAACAAAGTGTACAGGGGAAGCTGGAAACAATAATGGGCTGACATGAAATATAATCCCCTCTGTCTGCGATTTTATTGGCAGGCCCTCCAAAGAATGGTGGCTCCCCTATTATGACTTAACACATCAAAATCGCAGCATAGCACACACAGAAAAGGCCACCTGATGATAAACACAGCAGACATCGTCAGAGGCTTTATCTCATGGCTGCCTGCAGCTCAACACGGGTTCAATTTGGCCCACAACAATCGATTCTGTCCCTCCTTACCTCTGCTTCAGCTGGTGGAATAAAAACAGACCTTTCTGTAAAGAGCAGGTCTCAGCTGGTATGCCATGTCAAGGCAAACGGGAGGAGAAGTAGGGACACCGATACCTGTATTGTGGTTGACCATCAAACTGACTTGCAGGTGTTCGCATTACATTTTGATCAGTGTCACAGTAGCAGAGCTAATATCAACTTTTACTATTACAAATGAATCAAAATACACATGGCTAAATCAACAGAAAAGAATAGTAGGACATACTGTAGCTTTGAGTTACACAAATCAAATTCAAATTGTGCCAGCTTTCACCAACTTGTTTGTGTTGACAGAGCTGGGCAGCTGCACCACTTCACCTGCCTCCAGGGTGCACCAGCAAGGGAAAACCCCGAGGGAGTGATAACTCCAGCAACACTTAGGGGACATGTCATAAATACCCCGGCTATCTTACGCCTATCAGTGCCTACAATAATCAGTAACAAACCTAATGAAACATCAAACTAAAGACATTAATTGATTAGTTAGGTGTGTTTTTTTTCTGGCTATTAAACATGTGCAATGACGCGCAGCAACAGTTTGTTAATTTAAAGACGGTAATGTCCTCAGTTCGATTTCAGTCAGTATCCTTTGCAGTGTGACACATTCTTCTCTCAGTCACTTTAAAGGTATTCAGAAAAGAAAATTGAATTTGAGCCCACAGTGGGTCTTAACATTAGTGTAATAACTCATCTATCAGACGATGTAGCGCAAACTTTGTGCAAAATTCTATTTTCAAGTAAATCCGGGATGAAAGTGCGGTAGTTTTTTTTCGCATTGGATAATGCAGGTGCACAAATTATGCATCACGTTGCTCACGATTCATCAGCCACTGATATTGGATCCGTCATCCGTCAATCAAACGTCTGAGACATACACACACCGAGCTCGGTCTCGCCCCAAACATTGAATATCCCGCCCGCTCGATAACAACCAATCAAATTTGTTTTCCTTACTTCGTAAGGACAGATTGTATTACACTGGGTTTTTGATGATGCAATATTATACATTACAACATGCATACAAGTGAACTCATACTTCACAGAAGCCCTGCATATACTTAGTATAGAATCAATAAATTGTATAATTGTAATAACACGTTGCATGTGACATACTGTCCCATTTCCCATGTTTTTTTGTTGTTGTTTTTTTTTAAGTGAATCTGTCTAAATCCACAACATCACTTTTATTTGGCTTGCAGAGCATAAACACTCTTGGTAACATAACATTATTGTAGCTATAGTGTATGTTTTTTTTGTTTTTGTTTTTTTTCTCATCCTTTTCTATTGTGGCCACAAATACAAACGTTTTTAGTGTGTGGACAAGCTGCCATCTTTTGGGTAATATCATCCTAAAAGGTGATGCTGTGGCTGGATATCTCTGTTGGTAAGAAAGCATAATCATTTCCTGAACTGAAAGCAGAGGGGGTGAGAATGATATCAGATTCATTACACTGAGGAAAAGCATTCTGCTATGGTGGTACGCAATATAGAACACCCCTTTCATGACAATTATTAATACGCTGCCCCATTTATTTGCAGTATCAACCTCACTCCAATGAAGGTTGTCCCTCTGATCAGTATGCAGGCGACCTGGCTTCAAATCCTCAATTTCACATGCAAATGTGGTGCAACTGATTTAAATAATATTTGAATATGGATCACACAGTGTGACTCCATATCACAGAGCTGTAAAAAAAAAAAAAAAAAAAAAGAAGGTGGAAAATGCAAATCATCAACATGTAAAAGAAAGGTCATAGTCAGGACCTGTTAGATTTATTTTGGAAATAAAGAGTTGGCTGCTAAATTAAACTTGTTCCATAAAGCCTCAGGACAAACTTAGAGATCAGCATCATTTACATCATAAAAGAAAACACAATATGGTCTCTACTTTGCTAAGGAAGAAGTATGTGTTGTGAAGGTGGATTTGGCTGGTGTGCACCAAACACACAGACCTGTTTTCATCCTAGATTACAAAACATGCTAGGAAGAGGAGAACAGGTGATATTCACAAAGCTTTGACAACAGTGAATCTTGTGCCTCAGTCACACTCAATTCGCCCACAACACAGAGCCCTATCACTGTAAACACTTGAGAGAAGCAGCATGACACCACTGCAGGTGCAATGGTTTACACACTAGTTCACAACAATATAGCTGTGATCATTTTGAAATTCACCAAAGCAGAAATCAGTAATTTTCTGGAATGGGAAGAAGAAAGAAACAACCGTGTTGCATGTTGAGAAAAAATACCTGGAAGATGGCTTTCATGATAGAAACACATAAGCACGGTCTTGTCGGACCCAGCAAAAACCAAAGTGTGCCACATAAATGTTGCAATACAGGCAGTGAATGCCTATGTATTGCTATATCTATGCTCCCCTGGGGGTATAAATCACAAGTGATAGTGGAATCCTCACACATAGTGGCATGCATTAACTGAAAGGGGCGCATGGGAGCCTGCTCCCCTGGGCCTAGTAAAAGTCCAATGAGCAGCCCTGCAACGCTCGCTTCAGGCCATGCCTTTAAATTATATATTGATGACAGCCCATGATAAAAATTACCTGATTTAGTATCCAAAATCAATTCCCAGCCCCATGATGCACAGGGGTTGGCTAGCGAAAGCTGCCCAGATTCTTATGACAGCATTTGAGCAACAGACACGTTTCCTCAAGCAGTGGTCAATACAAGGAGAAAGTGTGGGAAGGAATTCAAGACAAACAGAGGCACTTTAGTGGAATAACCACCTAGTCAGTAAATAATCTGTTGCCTCTCTAGGTAAATAGTATGTCTGGTACGATGGGTCTTTTTCTTCATGTCATGGTGTGATTTGTGTCTGCAGAAGAATGGGGATGGACAGAACTACACAATAAATGAGAGCTCTAAACTCTTGTTCTGTTGATTTGAAACATATCACTGAGCTTTTTTTCTTCAAGTACACTTAACCATGACAAAGTGTGTGTTTGTGTAAGATTTGAGATCTGAGAATTTCTGTTCAAGTATTAGTAGGAAAACCTAAAATTACAAATTAGTTTTGATATCAACTTAGCAACGTTGTATTCTGTTGTTAATTGCACAGGAGGATTTGCTCTTAAAAGAAAAACAGCACAAGAGGATAAAACCCAAGTTTTCAGAAACACCAACACACAGACACCATGCCTGATCTTTGAGAGACACTTGAAGCACATTCCTGCCTACATGATGTGAGACAAGAGTATCAAGACTCCACTTTCAACGCAGTGAAAAGGATCACACAGAACTCAGGAGTGATTTAAATATTTAGCTTCCCACCTACTTCATCGGTATACTTTAAGTACTAAAGTAATGCCAGTGAGGCGCGGTGCATGGCGCAGTGGTTAAGGCGGCCGCCCCATGTAGAGGCTACAGTCCTCAACGCAGGCGTCCCCGGTTCCAATCCCGCGTCGGGCAGACCTTTCCTGTGTGTCATTCCCCCTCTCTCTGCCTCCCTCTTTCCTCACTATCTCACTATGTGCTATCCAATAAAGGCAAAAAGCCAAAAAAATATACTTAAAGTAATGCCAGTGAAAGCCCAGGCATGTGCACCAGGAGACCTAGATTTTAGATAATTAATATACCAGTTCTTATAACTTTTATGTGTTTTTTTCTTTTACAATACTTCAGTCTTGTTTAATGTTACATGGTTTTGCAGGATTTTCTGCTACTGTAGGTATTATTATGAGGTTCTTACTAGATGGCATTGTATCAAGACTGAGGAATGAAATTAAAATAATAATAACAATAATGGCGTTCGCTCAGTTCAGTTCAGGAGTTTCTCTGTTTTGTTAGTCTTCGGTCTTTTCTATGAATTTTAATTAAGTCAGACAAAACCAAATCAGTCATCCCAGGATTATAAAATAAAATGTAATTTCCCATTTATGCTGGAAAGAAGTAATACTTCTTCTCTGCTGAAAAGACGTAATACAAGTGGTTTGTGGAGGACAACTTGGAAGAGCACTTTGGGTTAATGCTAAAATGACTATTTAACAATTGTATGATACCTATTTGGTAAGCTTAGCCTTTTTAATATAGATCTCAGCACTGAACCGTCACATAAGCACACAACATAAATCCTGAGCAGGGTGGGCATATTGTACTGTAGATTATATTCTTTCATTGAGTCAATATTACAAATCCCTACACTTGTTATTGTAACGCCTCAACAGAGCCTTATCTAGAGGGTGCAGGGATCACCTCAGGGAAACTCAATTTCCTGCTCATTTGTGCAACAATCTTAATCATTATCTTACTCATCAGAATCGCCTGATAGACATGCTATCACGAGTCTCTCCATGAAAACAACTTCAAAGTTCACTAATGTTTAGCACAATGTCCTGTCGGTGACTGCTGCAGTTCAAGAATGCAGCAGATCTGTTACTCAGCAAATGCATGTCAGGTCAGAACCATTGTGTCTGCCTCACCTCATGTTAGATGCTTGTATCAGTGCAAACAGATGAGTCTGCTTTGTGATACTGTCCTGAGCAAATGTTGATGTAAAACACCGAGCCAATCACTAAGCCAACCACTGTTGAGTTGTTAATCAGAAATACACATCAGACATCACCATGGTACCTATCTGTCATGAACTATTTCACATGTTTGTTTGGTTTTTTTTCAACCTGTAATTCCAAAGCATGAATGAGCTGCACAAGTGATTTGAGAGTTTTGTATGAACATACGAGTAACTGGATTACCAATGGAAATCACTGCTATACACAATCTGCCAAGCAGCAGTTCTCAACAAATAAGACAAAGATAAAGGGATAAACCAAACCATGTGAACGGGGGAAGATAATATAAGTACAATTTTAAAATAATTCATGAGATTGGCCTTGAAATAATGGACAGAGATAGGTGTATCTCACAAAAATGAGATCAAGCTGCTGCCTCTCTCACTGCTCAGCCCAAATCCAGGTCTTTATCTACAAAGCAAATGGTTCTTCTAATCAATTCTTCATGGGAGCAACAACCAGCAGCATAAAAGTTACCAAACCCAGGCTATTTTAATGATTTCATGATAATGTGAGGACACAGGATGAGCCATTGGTAATGACTCTAAACCGTACTGCACCCTGTGTGCAACTGGTGCTCCAAGTGACATTCCCCTCTGCAAAATAACACTGTATAGCTAGTTATGGTCTCTTGGGAATTACTCCTGCTGAGTTCAATCACTGGAGATCATTACACATGACTTTATATTTGAAGGGATTTGAAGGATATGAGTATTATATGTTTTTTTTTTAATTCAGTTTACCCTTTCAAGCTGTTCTGTAAGTCTGTTGATCAACTATTGATACATTCTGTAAACACTACAATTTGTTTTGATCTTCAGGGGTGGATTGGTTCTAGTTATGAGTTGGTGGAGAAAAGCAGAGTTACATTTGAAATGGAGCTTCCTTGTTCACCTCAGCTCATGGAACACTCCCAGCATGGGAAATGGTCTACTGTGACAGGCTGAATTTCTAGGCTGGCAAACAGCATTATTCTCATTCCTGGTCCCATTGTCAGCTCTCATTGAAATCTGCTGTCACGGACTGGAGCCTGATGCTAAGCAGGGCTGCTGGCCTCCCTGCATGTGTCTATCTCTGTCTACATTCATACTGCCTGGCCAAAGTGGTGATGTAAGAAATCAGAGGTGGAGGGAAAGAGCGATGGACAGGAAGAAGAAGAAAAAAAGAAAGAGAGAGAATAGTTGTTTTGGTCTCACAATGAACTACTCATCCACCATGAAGTGAGTAAAGAAAAAAAAGAATAAAGAAAAAAAGAAAACTCTCCAGAGCTCATCACTCATCCTGAGCTGGTGGAGCTGGACAGGTCTGTTTCCTGTTCCTAATATTCTTCGTGACAGACTGTCCATTTACACTGCTGGCCTCCCTGATCCTGCTCTATCACTTTCAGGGTCCAGGGATAAGTATACCTTAAACAACCAGTGAGGAAATAGTTTCACTTCTTAGCCACACTGACAACAAAATGGACTAATGATTGATTGTACTTGATGTTTACTGGTGGGGAAACTAAACATTTCTTAATATAAACCTGAAGATCTGAATTCAGGATTTGTGATCCAGCACATCATGTAAACTTTAGTTTAATTCTACCAGCATGTCAATCATCTATATTTTCTTTCTTTCTTTCTTTTTCACAAAACGATGTGTTGGTGTGATGGTGATTGTTAAAGGCGGCAAACTCTGTGATGAAAACAAATATTTCTGGCTTTGGTTTGCTAGCTGTGTGTGCAGCAATGCAGAACATGTCCACTCAAATCATCTGGAAATCTGGGTCTCAGGACTCCAAAGACTGTCGTTGTTTGTGTGTTACTGAAGACTTTGCCTTCAATAATACAACTACCCTTTGCTAAATTCCTTTGATGTATAAATGATGAGTTCTCAAACACGAAAAGCTTCCGAGGAGAGTTTGCTTGGTGCTTAGGCTCTGAAACGCCAACCAAATGATAGATGGAAAGGTGCAGGCCTAATACGAGCAGGGCACTCAAATGTAAACAAACCCACAATCATTAACAGCAAACTTTTATGACTTGACCAACAGTGTGAAAGCCAGAACTTCCAAACATAACCAAATGGATACCACAGAAAAGTGCATCTAGCTGCCCTTCTTTACATCCTAGACCTAGAGCAAAGTGGTTTTCTGATGTTCTTATCCTATTTAAACTATACTCCATCCACTGGATCATGTTTTGTGTTCAATCTATTTTTTATATAAATCAAAACTTAGGACCAGATATATTCTACCATTATCAGTGGGAGGATCTAACCCTATTGATTTAGCATTGATACAGATTTCAAAATGTTTACACTTGAAAGTTAGAGCTTAAAATTTAGGGAAGCAGTAGACAAATACGCAGCAGAGCCAGAACACAAAAAAATAACTTATTTAATAACTGAACACTAGTACAACCATCTGACTACTCTGCCTAATCTAAGTTTCTTCTGAAATAGGAACATTTTTGTTTCTTGACTATTGCTTCGAGTCATCTAGGGTACAGTATTAACCAGCTCTGTCCGCCTGGATTTGTATTTTACTTTGCCTCTTCTTGCAGATCCTCTCTGTCTTAGAGTGGAAGGGAAGCATTAGTGAGCTACAATCTCCAGGTCTCTTCATAGATTTTCAAAAGGGTATCAATCCAGGCTTTAGCTGAGCCTCTGAAGTGCACACAGAGACAAAGCCACTCCACTGTTGTCTTGGGGTTGTGTGCTCTTGGCTGGTATAGGCGACTCTCCACCTAGGTTTGAAGTTATGTGCACTTGCTGCAGTTTTGATGAAAGTCTCCCTGGGGCATGATCTTGTAGCCACTTAAACAAAGCCACATGATGAACTCCGCCTGGGTTCTCATTTGTAAAACTGTGGCTGATATTACACTAACTACATGTACAACAAAAGATGAAAACTGCATATCTTTAAAAAATATTCCAATTTAGAAAACTGTCTTTACGTTCACCTTGCAATTTCCCACTTTATAAATTGCAATAAAGTTGAAATGCTGCACAATGGTGAGCCTCATATCACACCCTATTAACTCTCGCGATTAAATGGCAAATGGAATTCCCATTGAGAATATTAATATGCACCTAAATCAGATTGTCATTCAATTACTTCTAAGGGAGAATGGAAAAGTTTGACTACAAATCTAAGAAGGGAAATTTCACTGACTGTGAAATCGATTATTTATATATTTCTGTGTGTGAGTGAGATGGTCTCTTGTTAGTGGCAACAGCTATGGCATTCCTACTTAGAGAGAGTTTATCAAGTGGCTGCATATCACTGCAGCAGTGAAAGCTATTAATTCAAAGAGCTGAACAAGAGCACAGAGCCATTACTGAAGAAGTGGCCAGACATCAAAATGAACAACGAGAAGCTTGTTGAGGAACACTAGCAAACTAAGGGTTACACTAGTAGAGGTCAGGGGACATGGGTGATATAAAAACTCACATCCTCAGAGAAGGATGCCTGCCTATGATTGAAAAATGCAGCATCAATGGGATTGTTACCCTCAAGAGAGAAATGCTAGGCATTAAGCCATAGAGATTAGTAAACAGGCCATCCCTTTCTTGCATAGAACCACATTAAATGATTCATATTGTAGGCAATCTCTGTGTCTACTGTAGATGTTGAAGACATTTATTAGGCTATGTAATTTGATAGGGAGGAATATTTTACAAGGCCCTTCATCACACCAGCCACACATACAAGAAGAGGAGCTGATATCATGGCTAATAAGGATCCTAATAAACTGATACACTCCACTAATTTCCTGTCTTTTACATATCAACATTGAGATAGGACTATGTTGTATTAGCATAGCAAAACAAAAGAAAGAAAAATATAACAATTAAAATAACAATAAACTACTATTCATAAGAAAAACAGCAGAAAGCGTCATGCTAATTGTTCGACATACATTATGTAGTAAACCAATAATAAACACTATCTTGGACGTTGATTCAAATGAATCTTGAGGGTTGGTGTTCAATGGTTGCTACTGGGATTTTACCAAAACAAAAACCCTATAACTCAAAATCACAACACACATATAGCCTATAGCAAACTAGTGGGTGAATATGTTGTATTTTGCATTGTGGTCAACATTTGAGGGACAGTTGTTAAATATGGCCACAAGAGTCATTGGGGAATAGTTCTAAATTAATCTGGGGAATCAGTAAGGTTGCCAAGCAGGCAGATAAAAGATAATTTACCACTGCATAAATGTAAAGACTAGAGTTTCTTAAACAACAATGTGAATACCTTTATCCATCTGAGGTATTTGAGGGATTGCTTTATGAGTATATAAATACTACTGTCTTAATATAATTAATAACTTTATTTTACTATTTGTAACACTGTATTATTATTACTATAAATGCGACGATTTTCCTCTGCTTTCATACAGCCCTAGTCTAATACAATAAAAATGCTTGACACATGTATGCCATATGCATGTGAAGTCCCTAATGTGGCTTTCCTCATCATCTCCTAGGTCATCAATTTTTAAATTGTGAGTCAATGCATGTAAGCTGTAAAATGAATGATTAAGCAACTGCCTAAGTGCGAAGGATCAACTTGACATGAAATCTCAATAAAAAGCAAAAACATCAATAGCAAACAAAAAAACTACAACAACTACATATATCTACATTCTTTTCAGTGATACCAAAGTGTTTGGCTTGAATAATGTCCATTCTTCCTCAAGCTTCAACAGCTGATTTTAGTGAGCTCTCTAGACATGGCATGAGGGAATATCCTCTCAACCCCATGATTCCCTGCAACTCCATTGAAACCAAAAGACAAATGATCCCCTCTGTGTTCCACCCCATCCAGAAAGGCATTTTGTCTACGTAATACAGAGCAAAGTACTGCTAGGAGTTTAAATGGGAAATGGGCACTGCTTTATTATGCTGCAGTGCCTTGAAATGAATGTGGATAATAGATATATTCACAGCGGTATTAATATCCTCAGAGTTCATCTTTTTTTCTCCCCCCCTCATTCTCCATTTTCTCTCTCACAGGCTCCAAAGTACTTTGCCCTTGGCTATGCCTTATACTAAATAGATTTATGAGAACATTTGTGTCATATTTCCTCTTTTTCCGGATTGTCACGACAGATTGTCACTGCACCACTGATTGAGTGGAATCACCACACAGACTTAGGTCCCATTGTCAGGCCCCACATATCCATCTCGAGGGGGTATTTAACAAGGCAAATTGGCCAATCACACTTCTCTCAAGGCTTTGCCACTGGTATTAAGATGAGGTCAGGGGTATGAAAATAGTGAAATCTATGACTACATTCCAACTAATTATAGTCTCAATATGCAATGGTACTTTTATGGATGAATGCATACATAGTATATACAGTATGTTCAGTATTGACTACACACAATTAGGTGGTCTGTCATCCTCGAAGAATGAGTCAGGAAGATACAACGAGATGGTAATTTTCAGGCAGATAAGAACATGATGGGAAATGCGTGGAGTCATGGAGTACAAGTCAAAAACATAATTCATTTGAAATCAATATTAAATATCAACCACATCAAGTTCATTCTGGGTGAAACAGTAAAATGTGGGAAGAATCAATCAAACACAGTAATGGGTAACCACAGTTTTATCACAAATTAGCAATCAATTTCCTTTGGAAAGTCAACCAGGTGTGCCAAACTAGTTTAGAACAAGTCTTGAGCTCATTCAAGGCTAAAATAGCAAATGAAAATGGGATGTAGTGGATCAGTTGTATGGCACGCCTAAATAGTGTGTTAAAGATAATATCAACCAGGATTGAGAAAATGCTGTTTGTCCTTTTTATGCTGTTACACATCTACTACTTATGCCAGTAAAATTGAAGGCCTGAGTGACCCAGACCTCCTTCAAATCCTTCACCCTTCAATGTGATTTATCAGTAGAGATCCAACTGACATGGTGGCAGGAGAGGATACCAATCCTCTGCCCAGAGAGAGGCAGAGCACAGGGTGAAATATGGAGTAGTTTGGGTACAAAACCAATGATAGAAGCAAAATTGGTCTTGTTATGAAAGGGAACCTTGTTAATTTGGTCAAGGATCCCTCAGGCTATGGGTCAACGTATCATACTTGACATTTTATTCCTGCACATTATTTGATTTCTGTATCTTCAAGAGACATCACCAACAAAGGGAGGTAAGTCTGGCTACAAAATACTGCTGATTGTGATACATCTCTCGACTAGCCCTTTACAAAGATTCTGAGACTGAAAAAGTGTATTGCTTTTGCAGTATCTTTTCACTCTCTGGCGAAAAAAATGCTACTGTAGATACTGCTGAGAAATACTATCAACATGTCACGTTCTCTGTGTTCCCCTGTTTAGTTGAGTTTAGTTCCTGTTTTATTTTGAAGGTCTGTTTTCCTGTGTGTCAGGTCTCCGTTCCCTGTTTTATTTTGAAGTCACGTCCTATACTACTCCTGTCTTCCTGTTTCCCGCCTGTTTGATTACCTACTGTAATGTGTTTCACCTGTCTTGATTGCACCACCTGTGTCTTCCCTTGTGTATTTAGCCTCAGTGTCTCACTTTGTCCGATTATTGTGAGTTTGTCATGGCATTATGTTATCCTGCCTGTTCTGAGAGATTAAACTTTAGTTTGCAAGTAATGTGCCTGTGTTAGCTCTCGCATTTGGGTCCTTCCTCCTGCAACCCTGACACAATATATTTTCCGTGTGTGTTATTCAGGTTGTTATGACTTCACCAGCATTGTTCAATCAGTGGTTTTGAAAGAAAAAAAATAGGGTAGCATTTTCTGCACTTTCACAAGCCAAAGGACACTTTCCTTCTGAAGAAGAAAATATTTTGAACAGAGAATGATGAATTCTACCATTCTAAATTCAATTTTCCTAGAAGTTAGTGGTATTCTACGGTTTACTGTACACATTTAAACCACTGGAATCACTTGTAATGACATGACTTTGTGTATGTTTGTCTTTGTTTAGCTATAAATGTTTAGTATATAGCCTATATAAAGTCTGCTCAGTTCACTTAATTTATAGGTTGTCTTCAAATTTTGGATTCCCAAGAACCTGCAGAATAGGAGCCATAGTAGAAAACAAATTGTTTGGCAATGGAGACAATAATATATAGTGATATAAGACTTGTTGGTCAGCCATTGACCAAACTTTTCACCACACTTCATTGAAACACTCCTGTCAAAAACACATGAAATGAAAGAACCGCCAAGATAATAATGTCTTTGATGGAGTGATTAAGGTGCATTGTCGCTGCCAAGACTACCAAATCAGAGAAAGCAAAGGCAAAGTGCTGCTCTGTATTATACTGTGCAAGAGCTTATTACCGGTACATTCATTTAGCACACTTTTGTCCATAGTGACTTATAAGACATGGGTGGTACAGTACAAAAGATCCAGAATAATTACTAAAAATAATACAATGCCTGCAACAAAGAACTGTGTGTGATTGCATGCTAATTATCTTTGTGAAGTAAAGTTAATATCTACAGATTACAACAATTAGGCTATTTTATTTTATGATTTTATGGAATATTAATGCCATCAGGATTCGTTTATAAATGCTTTTTTCTTCATAACATACAGCAGTAGTAAAAAATCAGGCAAAGTAAAGAACCTGTTTTTGCTAAAGGTGAAATGAGTTAAAATACTTTGATACACTGTACAATATGATATGCTAAAAGTTGAATGGATATCACACTGCGCATTTTTGACAAACATTTCATACACACCATTTTGTGTGATACTTAATTAAAGCAATTTCAACAGCAAATAGTCTTAAAACGTATGGCCTTTCCCCTTGTGCAGATCCTTTGTGGAACATCTGTAGATTGCTGCCCCTGCCTCCTTACATAATCATGTGAATTTTAATCAAAAGTGACCTTAATACAGATAGTCTTTGATAATGGCTGAATCCTAAGAGAGAGGAAATCTCTCCTTAGGGAACTTCTCTACGTGCTGAACCTAGTTATTGTTAACCTCTAGCTCCATCAGGCCAGCTTCTTTCTTGTGTGTGTGTGTGTGTGTGTGTGTGTGTGTGTGTGTGTGTGTGTGTGTGTGTGTGTGTGTGTGTGTGTGTGTGTGTGTGTGTGTGTGTGTGTGTGTGTGTGTGTGTGTGTGTGTGCAGGACGTGTGTGTGTGGGTGGGGGCCACATCAGACTTTCAGATTGCAATAAACTGTTGTATTGTTGAGATGTTAAACAAACAAACAGAAACACACACATGCACTCACACACAATTAGTTATGATGTTTTGATAAAAGACAAATTGGTGGTTTAGTACTGCAGTTAAATGTGGCACTTATCTATTTCATATTAACAGATGCTTTGGAAGGTAGTGATAGATATCTGCATTAATGCGGACTAAAAGCACTAAAACAGGCTTTTATTGCTACTTGTACCCATTATCACTAAATGCTGTAGTAGGCCACTGAGGGGGGGAAATGTAAAACAAACCAAAAAAGCATCAGTTATCTAATTGACAATCATTAAGGATCAAACATATACACTATTTAGAATGTTGGTGAAAGTGGTGAAATAACAACTGTGTCAACATCACGACAACAGCAAGATGACAAACCCATTTGTGTGTTGTTTGAGTTGTGCACTGGATGAGTGAAAGTCTGAAGCAGGCAATCAAGGCAGGGAATATGATCATTTTCTGAGGCAGTTATGCAGGCATGATTACATTTATCAATGAGTTGTATTAATTGTATAACATTGAAGCATTGCAGACTGTTTGCGAGGTAGTTAAAGATTTCCAACGACATATGACTAGTGCATGGCCTCCAATTAATATATTCCTTTGTCATCTTGCTCAAAGTGGATTTTTAGAGGTGTTTTTAAACTTCAACTTCCTCTTATTTTCCTTGCCTTTACATGCCAAAACTGTAAAATATATAAAATAAAAGATGTGGCCAAGAGACATTCTCTTAAATGGTTACCGCCCTCTCTCGACTTGAGACATCAGTAACTTTGCTGTCACTCCACTGTGTTACAGCATTCTTTTGAAAATCCTGCTTAATTATATGTGATGATCAATGAAGCAAGTGGAGCATGTTGAGCCTGAAGTAAACTTTTTTTTTTTCGTATCCCCGTGTCTTAAATTGTTCATGAGTGTTTTTTTGCAAGGGGGATTTAATTTCTGGCCTCAGTCAGTTAACTGGCTTCTCCTTGAATAATTAATTTCCATCAAATGACAAAGTTGATATAATTCAAAATTTGTACATATAGACATCTAAATATATACAGAGCACAAAGACTATTCAGTCCACTTACACAATGGCTGGCAGTCTTAGTCAAGTGCATAATTAGCTGAATTAGATTAAATAACCAATTATGAGACTAACAAAGTAAATAAGCCTGCAGGGATTCCACCAAATGCTTGAGAATAGAATTAGAGAGGAATTAGTTTATTGACAGGCTGAATGACAGTGTGGTTGGACAAACAGCTCTATTTTTTGTCACAGAGAGATTGTCCTGGCTGTCGTTAAGGGATTGTAACTTAAGTGTGAAAATGTGTTGGAAATAATACAGAATAAGTAAATTGGTGTAATGTAGGGTTATACATTTGCTACATATATTGTAATAGTTAAATTGTCCACTCTAAAGTCCTTAAACCTTATCCTGTATTCAATACCAGATGATGAGGTCACTTTAACTTTTATAATGTGCATGGTGTTATGATGTGTGATGGTCTAAAAGACATAAAGACATAGAGACATACCTCTGCTGGCATTGTCCACATGCTCCAGTTCATCTGGAAACCTCAAAATCTCTGGATGATTCTCTTCACACTTGTCAGCCAGGAAATGAAGAAGTGTTGTATTCTGACTGATGGATTTAGTGTCTCGCAGCTAAAAAGAAAAAGAGAAAATAACTGATTAACCCACATTTTAATACTCATTAACTTTTCAAATATGCTACACAGGGGTTTAATAACAGCATATTCATATCTCTGTTAAATTACCTGAACTTCTTGAAGATGTAAAAGCAAAACTGCTCTTGCCTGACCAGTTAGACAATGATTATAAGGCTGAGTGAAGCCATAGAGAAATACAGTGCTTGAAACATCCAAATCAAAGAGCAAATTAATTGACAAAAAAGCAACAATGGCTGTGTTGTAGGTGCCCAATGCCCATCCTTTCAGAACAATAGATACTGTATGTCCTTAAATAGGGTTAGGGGGATGAAACTGCATTATAATGGCAACATACTTAGACAACCATTTACAGATGGATAAACAAAAACAAAGTACAGTACAGTACTGTACACCGTACATATGATATTTACACACATATGATGAGGCCACAACCATATAAAAGAACAGCGGGGAAGAAAACTTTGAATCAAAGTACTGTATTGTGTTAGCCACAAATGTACTTCTGTGTCTGTGTTCATACACAGGAGCCGGAGACTCCACATCAGTGCATAGGAAACATGTTCCATATTCATCCCCCACCGTGATTGCCATGCTGTTTGAATGGCATGCTGGGAAAGCTAATTAGCACAATCTACCTGTGTGTACTCATACTGATAATATCTGTGCTATAAACAGCCTGCAGTTGGACATGCCCACACATGCACATGCACACACCCACTCCAGTTGGGCAATAGTGAACTCAAACAAGGCATTCAGAGGTATACCATCGCAAACCAGCACACACATATACTTCCAGTAGATGAGGATCACAATGAGTAATCACAATTTAATTTCATGCATTTTAGATTTTAATTTGTCTACTGTTATGTACCAAACTGTCATTACACCACACAAAAAGTGCTTCTCCGATGTGCTGATAAAATAAAAAGAGTTCTAAATGATCTGGTAAAACATATCTTGTATTTATAGTTTGTAACACATTTCCCATTGTGCCAACGATGTGTTAATAATTTACAGAAGCTTCTTTAAGGCAAACCAATCATCTGCCTCTACAGGGAAGGAGAATGGATACGCTGTGGGGTTATATCAAGTATAGGATACAGGTGGTGAAACCATGCAATTCCAGGTAAAAAGCATTTAAATTATCATTCATATATCATTATCATTCATATCATTATTAACACAGCATATTATCATTGTGAGGTGAATTTTATTGACAGAAAAAAACTGGACCAAGACGACAGGGTATGCATATTGACTAATTCAAAAACACCACCTGAACTGCTCTACTCAAACCTGTAGTTTTGATTTTATGTATACAGCTTTAATTAAATGATCATTCAGTATAATCAGGGCTTATCATGTCATTTTTAATTTATTTTTTTTAGTCTGGGACTCCATCTACTTTTTTTTTTTGTGGAAAAAGAGCTTTTTAAAATAAAGTTGATCTTTAAACTGCAGTGAAACATTAAAAATTAATGATCTCACAATTAGAAATAAAATATATATTTTCATGCTGAAATAAAAAGAGATTTTGTTAGTGGTTACACATTCAGTCAAGAGCCTCTGTAAAGGCAAGGGGATTCCTAGGTAAAGCCAATGGCACTAATGCTATTTTCACACTATTTTGCATGAGGAATTTCAATCAATGTAGGGTTAGATATCGTGAGAACTGTGCCACTGGTTGTGCTGTATTTGTGCACAGGCTGTATGGAGCTGGTCTATGCCAAAGTCTAGGGTCATCTGTAATCCAAGTCCATCCCCTGTCCTGGCCATTTCAAAGTTTGTGCTAAAAGCTAAAAGTGAAAGGGGCTTTTACTATCAGAGTTTCAAAACTATGAAATGCTCTCCTCCCTGAGCTTAGTCTACCTTAAGGCTGCCTTCAGTTTTACCTAAAATCTTCTCTTTTAAACTACTACATACAGTGCATTCACAAAATGTTCAGATCATTTGAATTTCTTCACATTTTGTTAAATTGCAACATCATGCTAAAACAAAAAGAAACAAACAAATAAACCAACCAATACAAAAAATGTGTTCTTTCATCAATCTACATTTAAAAGCCCACAATTGCTGTACATTTTTGTAATTTATCAACTAAAGTACCACACACAGAAACAAGAATCCAGAACCTCAACTATGACTCAGGTGCCTCCCAGATGAACTCCAATCAAGGTGGAAAAACATCTCAAAGGTCATAAGAAGAAATACGAGGCATCTTAAGATACACTTCAAGAGTTCAAGTGAAGGGTATGAATAATTATGTCAATTTTGTTTTCACTGGGTCAATATGAGGTATCGTGTGTATGTTGATGAGAGAAAGTAAATATGAATGCATACAGTTGCAACATAGCAAAACTGAAGGGTTAGAGCACTCTTTTAATGCACTGTAAAATGCCTTTTTTATGGCTGCCATATTTTTTACATGTTATGTTTTAATAGGGCACCTGGGTGTTGTATGAGTAAAGCTACTCCTCAAAATAAATCTATCCATTTCAAGTAAATGGGAAAAGAGTATTTCAGTGTTGTTGAAAGCAAATTCTGAAGTGATATCATTAAATCTTACACAACAGAAAATGCGTTGAGATAGCATTACTCCAAATCCCTCACCACTTAGTACAATATAGCCCAATACATGAAGCATTTAAAGTGTTAAAGTGGCTGTTTTAAAATGAAATTCCACTTAAATTTAAATTGAGGAAATAAATAAATAACACAATAATTAGTTAATAAGAGAAGAAGTGGCGATGGGACTTAGAACCCTCACACTAACAGAGGGATTGCCAGCACTTGATTTCTCAATTTAATGTCTGTGGAGCTCCAGCACAGGATGAAAACATTATACGCTTGCATATATAATCAAATATATCACTGTCTAAAAAGAAGAAAAGGGAAATGTAGTACATAAATAAATCACAGCGTAAGAGCTCTGTGAATAAAACAACAAAAGTGATACTAGATTACCTCCTGCCCAATACAAACATTGGTGCTGAGGACATGACTTGCACAATAACAATGGTAACAATGTTGATTGTATCAGATATTTTGACTGTGGAATATGCTATATTTCAAAAGCAGGACACAAGGTCACACGGATGCTGGGTGGATGACTCTCCTATAAGTCAAGTGCCTATTAGATAGCCTCCTCTGTTCTACTTAAATCGAACACAAATCATTGCCATGTGTTCTTTAATTATTAAGGAGAACCTATAAAAGTGTTTTCCCCACGGTGAGAGGAGGATAAGGCCCAAGAGAAACAATATTTCTTTGTTTTTGAGTAATACAGCAGATGGTCGCATGCATTTATATTTTATTATGAAACAAGTCTCTCCTATACTCCGAAGCATCATTCTTATTTGTATGCTTTAGTTTGACTGGTACTGACTCATAAAAATGTAAAAACTTAACATGACAAACACCAAGCCATTTGGATGACCTGTTGAGTTGAAGGGGAACTATGCAAGTCCAGTGTAGTCTTAATCTGCCATAAACAAGAAATTACGGATTATGGGACATGTTTGTGTTGTAGTGTCACCGAGACAAGATCTGGGACACCGGGTCGGAGGCGCTGATATTGCAATGCTGGTTTTTGGACAAGAGAGCCTCCATTCGGGGCGGTGCGTGGCACAGTGGTTAAGGCGGCCGCCCCATGTAGAGGCTACAGTCCTCAACGCAGGCGTCCCCGGTTCGAATCCCGCGTTGGGCAGACCTTTCCTGCATGTCATTCCCCCTCTCTCTGCCTCCCCCTTTCCTGTCTATCTCACTATGTGCTGTCAAATAAAGGCAAAAACGCCAAAAAAAATACTTAAAAAGACAGCCTCCATTCTCCCTGTCATTTAACCATCACAGTTACTCCGAAGCTGTTTAATTAAGGTGCAAATCTTACACAGTTCCCCTTTAAAAGTAAAGTAAAAAAAATAGTAAAGTCATGTCATATGCTCAGATGTTTTACACACAACACATGTGTGAAATCCATGGAGCTGTGTGAAGCCAGAAAGGATGTTCAGCTTGCTGAATGTATGAGGCTCCTGGGAGATTTGTGTGTCCTTGGCAGGACGAGGGACCATAGTGGAGGGCTGAGGGGGAAGGTGGGTCAGCCTGTGCCCTTCTCCTTGCAGCTCATTCCCATCATCAACCTCCTCCTCCCTGATGAGCCCATTAGGTACCCTAGACCTGCTACCCAGGGGGCCATTTACTTGATTGACTAAAGTGAGAAAGCAGACTTTTTTCTTGTCCATCAATAATGGCCCAATCAGCCCCCTGAGGCGTTACCAGGTTCTACACTGACACTTCACACTGATTCAGTCAGCTTGCAGAAATACCAAAGGCACACTGAATTCACCATACTTAAGCCCTTTTCACACATGCAACTTGCAAGACTGTTGGCTTCAAACATGTGTGTAAGGTGGTGGCTTATGGCATTTACACATGGGCTGCCCATATGGAAAAAAGTGAAAAGTGTTTTCACATGACATGACTGATCCATTTGACATGATTATTTAAGGTATATCAGTTTTTTTCCCCACACTCAGAACAGTTGTTCTATTGCTAGAGAAGAGCAGAGAGTTTGAAGAAAATCACACTGCAAAAGATGTGTTTAAATTCTTACACGGGCAGTATAAAAAATGGATTTTGTCATTTATTTTAGTTGTTAAGCCCCACAGTTTGATTGGCAACCACAGGAAGCGATGGGAGGAGGCTTGCCCCTGCTTCAGCACCCCCACGAGTTCCTAAAGCACTCTGTAGGCTGCCCAATAAATATTGTCATTTTTATAATCAATTAGATAAGACATTGAATAGTGTGCTACAACATGGTGCCAAAGCTACTTTAAAAGGACAACACAACAAATTTCATATTTGGCTCCAAGTTAAAGTGTATTTGTTCACATGCTGTTGATTTTGTAGATAGAGTGGTGATGCTGACGCTGATCTTTGTTTGGTAAACAGCTAGCATGAAGACAATTTGAATATTTAAAGGACATATCTTAGCTTATGGTCCGATTTTAATTTATCATTATTGATATCATCACTGTTTTTGGAAAGGGTTTTGCATGTGGACAGGTTCCAGAGAAAATAGGTCTGAATACACAGTATGCATGTACAGTATGAAACATTTTAGTCAAGAATTATCTGGATAAGATGACCAATCCTGATTCCATACCAAACACTATCACTATCAAAATGACAACATTTGAGAAAAGCCACAACTAGACTTCTGACTTATACACCAAACTAAACAAATGTATGGCTACAAATAATAAATAAACACAACCCTTTACACTCATCTTGCTTTTGTTAGTTTAAGTTATATTTTAAAATCCAAGGTTAACACCCTGTTTTCATTGTGACACAACCAACCATAGCTTTTTCTTCAGTGGGTCTGGCATTCTCTTCTTTTACCTGCATCTTCCTCTCAGAGCACGATGCAGGGAAGCCTCTTGTCCCTTTGCCCGCCTAGTGTAAGTTTGCATGTGTGTGTGGGGCTGACAAGGTGTGCTTCAAGAGCTTTGTTGTGCTTAGTATAGCTGTGTGTGCATGGCAGCCTATCCTCTCTTTCACACTTTTGACTGCTGTGATTTTACCTGGCAGTGGATACGGGTGCTGCCTTCACTGGCTCAAGTTCCATGCCTCATAAAGTTTGAGTTATTTGTTGTATCAAAACTAGGACTGTCAAAGTTAACGCGTTAACACATGCGATTAATCTGGAACAATAACGTGTTTAAAAAAAATTAACACACGATTAATCACATAATGTATACAGTCTATTGTCTGTGTGTCACATGACTGTGTAATGGATAACTGTACTGTAGGTACATAAATTGCATCCTTAAATAATATATAAGAGAGAATAGAAGAAAATATAGGTAGTATAATATATAAAAAATAAATATAATATTTAGTATTTTAATCCAGATTAATCACAGAGTAGTATTGCGATTAATTAAGTTCTTTTTTTACAGCCCTAATCAAAACCTTTTTTTGTGTTGCTTTATCAGATAGATGTATCAAAATCTGTTCTAAATCCATGGGCGTATACTGGTAGAATCACCTTTCGCATTAATTTCACTTCATGTTTCAAAACTATTCAGAGTAGTGATGCGTTACCTTGCAGAGGAAGCTGACGTTGAAACCAAATGTCTGGGCGTTCCTCGAACCGGCATTCATGTAATTGCCGACCAGCAACACCAACTCCAGGAGCTTGCTAAAGCTGTCACTCTTCTTCACCTCCTCACAGGCGAATGTCACATTCATGATGTCTGGCCGGATGTTATTCACCTGCTCCTCAAACGTCAGCTTGAACAGAATGCCGTTGAGACGTGGCCGTAGGAGCTTCACTGAACTCATCTGACATAAAAAAAAAAACAATCATGTAAGTGTTTGTATTGACAAATGACAAGGCCACAGAAGTCAACACTGTAGTTATGTTCAGGGTAACTCTATTCCCAGGCCAGTGCACAAATAACAGAACAGAACTTTACATTATTTCTCAATCATCAATTTTTCTCCAACAATTTGAAATTCTCTACTACAAGAACTTTTGATATGGTGAGCAAACACAGACACAAAATAAATCCCATAAATCATATAGGGCACCATCACTGTCATATTGAATCCCCAGTGTAATTACTGCTGTGACTAGTTTAAATGAAGTGAAAATTAACTACCCTCTTAAACAAATGGGATTAACCTGTTTCCTGCTTCCCTCCTGACTTTCATATGGATAAGGCAGCCTCCCATTAAAAAGATTTGTCATAAATAAATAACAGCCCCAATCAATACTTGTGGGCTTGGGAGTGGAAGCCAAAGAAAAAAGGGAAAATGAGAAAAAATAGCTATGAAAATGGGAGGGAATTAAAACAAATAGGGTTTTGGCTGTAAGATATGTGGCAAAGCAGCAACCACAGACAAATTCTACAGATTGCTGCATAATCCGGTGCTTGAAGGCAACCTTCAGATCCAGCCCATAATGTTTCATTACCGCTTAAATTTATTCATGTATATGGGAAAGTCGTCTGTGACACACTACCCCTGCCCCCACCCCTCTCTCTCTCTCTCTCACACACACACACACAACATTCCCACCCACCTCAATTCCTCGCACATACACATATGTGCATACACAATCGCATAGTTAAGCGCACACATTCCCTCTCTTGAACTGATTCCTATACAATAAGGAGAAATCACAATGAAAGCGGGTACGTTGGTGACAGCTCTGGCAGAGAAAAGCTTGAACATGGCTTATTTCCCAGGGGAACCAAATAGCTCCGCATTGAGGAGCTACTTCATCAGTGAGGAGGTATATGATCATAACATTGGTGAGATCATGAGGGAAACTGCCACCCCCTCCTTCATTAAACCTCCTAAAAGACATAGGCACGGAAGTCTTTAACAAGTAAAGAGAATAACTTGGGAGATGGGTCATGTCTGTGACCCTTGGAGCTAATTGAACATTTCTTTTGTAAAACTCTGTAATATACCTCTCTGATCTTGTTGTAAAGTTAAGTTTAAAGATAACACTTCCTCTTGCGGTTCCCTAAAGTGCTGGGTATTCACTTGGTAAATGGATGGCAAGAGCAGTTAATTAAAAAGTAATTACAGCTGTAACTAAGTGGAAAGGTCAGAACAGCATGTCGATGTATTTTTCTTCTTCTACATCTGATTTACGGTGCACGTTTCAACCTGTGCTTTCAGTCATCCACCATGTTTTTGTTTGTTTGTATGTTTTTTCTTTCTTATCAAGCAACAGATTGCTTGATAAAAAAGGAGGCACAATAAACAAGTTGTGGTAATTAATCTGATGTGTATAGTCAAAAAACAGAAGACCTTACACACTTCAATACAGTTGCAGTTTTGATTAAATATTTGTTCTTTTGATATTGTTATACTCCAAGTTCACAGCCTGTTACCCCAAGTAATATTTATCTACCACTGCAAAAGATTTTGACTCATTGTAAATCAATTAGAGTATTGGGGAAACATCACCAAGCTGGTTGACTACAGCTGTATGCTTTTCAAAGAACTTTATAACAGGCAGGATTCACAGCCTTAGGGTACGATTTTATCATGAGACAACATTGACAGTTGGTGTCAAAATATGGAATTCACTGAGTTCTCAATGCTGAATCCTAATCAGAAATGATTGAACTGTTCTTCGGCTGAGTCAAAAGTACTTATCTTTTAATCACAGCCATGTCATTTGGAAATTGGGAGTTTTTCCTTTTATCAAATATACACTTTCTACTGTTAGATGTTTTAATTAAACATTACTACAGCTCTTGGGGATGCATACCACTAAATTATAAATTTCTTAATTTCATGGTGCCACCTTAACCACAATCCAAACACAGAACACAGGAAATTATACTCACCACAATACCAAACTGCTCCGACTCCACTAGCTCTTCATATTCACCCTTTAGTTCCGCTAGCGAATTCAGCTCTTTCTGCTCTGGCAGGTTCTTTATCAGGTTCTACAAATGGGAGAGCACACACAAACACACAAACAGAAACAAACAGAAACAGAGACACACACAAAGACACGCACACACACACACACATACACACACACAGGGAGATACTGTTAATGCAAATCTCATTTTCTGTCCACGTCAGGATAAAAATCACTGAGAATCTTACACTGTAGGAGAAGTCCGTACAAGCAAAAGGTGAAGCTGCTGTTAAGTGTATCTCTCTTCAACTTAGCTGGTTAGCTAATAGTCTGCGCTTAATTCATATGAGACAATACAACTGGTAAAGCAAAACATAAAACTGTGCAATTTAATGCACTTTTATAAACCCATGACAGAAAAAATGAGTCACAGATTCAAGGCTCCTCTTCAATTTATAAATGAATAGGATGATAATTTCTGTCAAAACAAAACAAACAAAAATACTTCCATATATGCATATTTATTGGATTTAATTTCAGTCAGAATGAATAGAGGTTTGCTGACAGTCTGGTAGGAGAGTGAGTAGATAAGGTCACATAATCACCGCTCACTGCTGGCCTGGTTTACTGTGACAGTAGTGGCCCTTAGCCAATTACTGAACATGTCAGGCACCTTCAGATAGCTGACCTTCTACTGCATAATCCACATCACCTTGCAATTGCCTTAAAAATACATGCAACGGGTTTGCCATTAATTTGCCGCGTCTCTATTAAATTACCCTTGTAGAAGCAGAAAAAAAAAGATGATGCTGTTAGTGGTGAGGCTGAAGATTAGGATGGAGATGAGGCAGATAATGGGAGGGGCTGTGTTTTCTGTAAATGTTAATTGTTTGTGTGAAGGTCAGCCAAGTTAATAAAATTGACCACAGCGACTTTTCCCTTCTTTTTCTCAGAGGAGAAGAAGAAGAAAAGGTGCCCTTTTCCAGGTCTTCACAAAGCTTCCTTCCCCACTCCCCTAATGTATTCAGCGGGAGCAGACTGGCGCAGGGTCACGTGGGCAGATGGGAACTCAGACTCAGGGACAACAGAGAGCAAACACAGCTACTGGGCCACGGGCCTGGCTGACCACTTTATAGACCTCGGCAGTCATCGTGGGCACCATGGCCATAGTCTGCTGCCCACTAATGATGACATCTCTGTCTTTCCCCTCAGGGAACTCAGCAATATAAAAAGTAACCCATAATGCAGGCCTGGCATTCCTGTTTGGGAGGGAGCCATTATATCAAATGTTGCTTGCTTTTGCTGAAGCCCCAATTAGGGTCTGCGGCAAGCAATGGTGCCTTGATAATGAAGGCTTTTGATCATATCAGCAGAAGCAGAAAAGATGGTTGATGATATAAATAAGAAATAAAAAAAATAATCTTATTTGTGTAATTGGAATTGTATATTGGAGCTAGATGATGACTGGGCACACATTTCCTTCTCCCCTCCCCTATGGACCACAGCAATGGATGCACTGTACACACCACAGAGCCTTTATGTCGCTAATTATTCACTCATGACCTTTCATTAAAAAAAACTCTAACTGATACTCTTTCATAAATCTACTGACTTTTTCATTAAGATGTGAAAAAAACTGATTCTGGATTTTTTGTTATTTTGATCACAAATGTGAATTGTAGTAACATTTTAATCTTTTCATATGTGTTTTGAGTACAGTAGTGTAGTCTTAATCAAATAACATCTTCCTGTCAGATTTTAAATCTGGATTCTATTCAGATTAAGAGCATGTTGGTGTAATCATAAAATTCCAAGTGAACAAAAGTGATCTGCTGTTTATTTTCAGATGAAAGAGTAACACTGTAATTCCTTTAGTAACAAACAAGTTCTTTGTGATAACTTTACTAACAACCAACTTTGTTAGTGAATTTGTAACAGTTCCTCTTGACTACAGATAGATTTACTCTGTTTGCTCTGTATAAAACCAGAAGCAAACCATTCATCCATTACAACAGTTACTGCAACTACTGTGGCAAATCCAATTATTTAGACTGTTCTTCTTGGGCACTGCTTCCTGAGCAAAGAGCAAAAAGACAATTAGGGACATGTTTTCACGCTTATACAGAGTGTCTTTTACCGAGTCCTTTTTGGCATAATATAAAATGAAGGAAAAGTGTCCTTGTCCTATATTCACTCTGTTGATGAATGTATTCCAGCACCTGAATCTCTCCTTTTAAAACATATCAGTGACATTCACATCCATGATGACATACAGTTCACAAACACATACATGCCTAGTGCACAGAGCTCAGGCCATTCAGAATAGTCAATGGATTCCCAACATGGAGACCTTGATAATTACCATTAGGAGTGGTCTTAATGTTTTGAAGGAGGTGAATTATTATAAAACATTTCACTGCTGAATACAAGTGAAGAGCACAAAAACGAAGACAAGGTAATGAAAAATCGAATCCACCTTGTGCTTGTCATTTCATTTGTCTGTCGTCTTGTTAATTATCAGAAACCCCATAGAGCACAATTGACACAAAGGCAGCACCATATGTGTGGCATTGTGGGAGGCTGGGTGATGATGCTGGGCCAGACTCTGCACCACAGGCCACCAGACATACACAGCAGTCTAGGAGAGATTACTGCAAGTAAGCTAGCAACACTACACATTCATTTACAGCCTTGAGCGAAGATGAAGGCACTACATATCAGCACATGTGCCAAGCTACAGCAAGCCACACAAAAAAACAGCGACAGCAAATAGCTAAATTTGTTGTTTGGGTTAAAACCTTATGAATACTAGTATCTCCTTGTCAAAAAATAAAACAGATTGTAGGCTAAATGTGTGAAAACAACAAATGTATTCATTACCTGGTAAGCATATGCTACGCTTTCACTGAGAATATGTTTAAATGATGAGTTCTTTCACAATGTGTATTGGACAAAAGATGAGTGGAAAAAGAGGCGATAACACTTCCGTGCTATTATGTTCTATTGGAAATGTGATGTAACTCATTTACTTTTACAAACCTGGCCTCTAAGGGTGTGAATAACAACTTCAACACAGGTTTAGTTAATTAGAAAAAAAACGATGCGCATTATAACTCTACTTGCCATCAGAAACCATACACTGATTGTATGATTCCTGATCTGAGTTCCAAAGTGCAACTGTTTCCACTGAGTTTGTCAGTAGGAATCTTTTTTTTCCCCTGTTGGCTAAGAAACGCTCAGAGTATATGAACAATGTTTGCGTGTGTGATCCTGGATATATTTTGCCTGTCAATCAATCATATGCTCAGTTTGAGAAATTAGAAACAATTAATATTGTCAAGGACAGCAGTGGTACAACTGCATATTTATTTCTAGCTGTGTGAAAACAATGTAAGCCAACTGGTCAAAAATGTAGTCACTTTCAATTTAAAGAATCACCACAGCATATTGTTTTTTTATTGTTATTCTACTCTGAAATAGATTAGTATATCACTGCACACAATACAAAATCTGTTTATTATAGATTTGCTGTCAGCAGGTCAACTCAAGGACTCAGAGAGCCCCATAACGCCATTAATGGTGGTTTCCCCTAAGATTCACTTGGAGCTGTGGATTTTTGGGGTGTATAAACAATGTAAATGCACTGCAGTAAATATTGTCAAAATATTCCCACTACTGCAACCCAGACTGTGAAAGGTCTGTACTTGAGGAATGGAAGCAGTTGCGAGGGTAAAGGAGAGTGTAAAAGTAATGAGATACAGGTTACGGTTCACTAAACATTTGTAGAGGATGACAGTATCTGCAGGGCTTTCACTTCCATACTTTGATCTCTGCTGCTGTCATCCAGCTTCCAGTGAATCAAGTTCACAGTTTCACAGGATCCGCAAACCCATGCCAAGTTAATACAGTTTAAAAGGGGAGCATTAGACATCAATTAGGCCTAAACTTTAAACATACAGTTTACACCACTGCATGCTGCTTAAATCAGCAGGTGCTGATGTAGTGCAACATAAAGAGTCTAAAACATTAAATGCCAAAATAAAATATTTAATACATTTTGTATTTTGTTGAAAAAAAAGTAATTTTAATGAATTGTCAGTCTAATGCTTTGTTATGGTCTATCCATCTTTCTTCTTTATTTGTATAGACTTACAGTATAACACATACCACACCTAATTTTCCACCTTGTGCAATAGAGAGCTGGGAGGCACATACCCAACAGTGATGTCAAAAAGATAGAGATGACCCAAGAGGCCATAAGATATAGTGTGAGACAGGTCAATTAATAAAGCTTTTCTCTGAGCAATTAAGTCTTTATTAAGCTGGGTTCAATAAAGGAGGAAAGAGGGAGAAGCCCCTGATGTGCAAAAGATGATCTGAGTAAAGTGTGTTCCACTATATGAGGCTGATGAGAGCTACAACAAAGACAGAAGAGGAACCATGTCTCCATGTGCTTGACAGATATAATTTTCTCATTTTAATTGATTTTCTCCTCAATTTTTGGAGACAGAAATGTGGTATTCTGCCCATGCTTTGTGATGAAGAGCAGCGTGGGACTGCTATCTCCGTAGTGTGACACCTCAGCAGGCTCCCTACCTGGCTTATGGCAAATCAGTGAAGACTTCAGTTTGAATCAATAACAAAATAATAGACAGACAAGAAGTCTTCTAAACATTCTACAAGGCTCACTTCTCTAACCAACGCTTGACAATTCTAGAGAAGACATTATGTGCAATTTCAAAAGTTTACCTTTTTCAAACTAAGCTTAAGAGCAAAAGAGAAAAAAGTTACTTTACACAATAGATTTGTGGGTGTAGACAGCATCTATCTCAAACAAAAGGTTACTACCACAGAACTGGAACTGAGAATGTGGAACAAAGGCCATCAAGTTGTGTTTTTGTTTACAAGAATAGGTACAGTTTTAACAGAGTTCCCACTAAAATGGTGTGTGGTTACAAATGTAATAGTTTCAGTTCAAATTGTATCAACCATAGTTTTATATACAATCATGTGTAAGTATTTACAATTACAACACTTGTTTTAAACTTGAAATGTTAATTTGTGCAAGGTTTAAATAATGAAGAGGAATAAGCTGATCAAGAAAAAAAGAAAATGAACATCAGCAATGATCTGAAAATCTTGTCTCACATGTAAATATGTTAAACAATGAACATCAGTCATACATGCTGTTGTAGTCTTACAGAATCTACACCCTGCCAAACCACACAAACACCTCAAATCTCACTATGAGCAAAGCCACAGTGACAGACTGACAGGCAACAAACTGAGTGTGACAGATTCTAAAATCGCATTAAACTAAATGAGAAATGCAGTTTGAGAGAAAGACACAAACACAGTGAGAGAGAGGGGAAAAAAGGCTGAGAGACAGAGATAGAGGGGGGAGGGATTAATTTGAGGGTTGGGGCTGGAAAACCTGACAGACTTGGTGTGACATTAAATTTGTCTTTTAGAAGGAAATATGAAGGATTTTTTTTAAATGCGCACACCTGAGCACTTACATTCACCATGAAAGGTGTGAAGCAAGATTAAGAGGGAAATTAACAAGGCATATGGAAGGATCACATTAAGAAACAAAAGAGATAAGCAGAGAGATAGAATTTGGTAAAAAGAGACAGGAACAGAGGCGAGCAACAGACAGAAAAAAACAAACAAATAAAAAAAAACAGAAACACCGAGTGATAAACAAAATGTGTGTGAAAGCCTAATCCACTTTCACTTGAATCTGTTGAGAGCCCTCAGTACTTACAAACAAATCTACCTTTCATAAATTAACAGAACGACGGCTGTGCCGTAAACCGTGAATGCATATGTAATTATTCCATATACATATATGTGATACAACTGGTTTTACTAAACTCATGAAGACAAGCTATATGCAGAACATTTGATGAAAAACAAAACTGTCAAGGTGGAAATAAAGGAGACAAACTTCACTGGATCAAAATTCTTTCTCGTCTAATTCTTCGTCTCTTATTCGTCTAATACAGTCATCCTCGCACGCTGCTCGTATATGAGACGATAAATCAAAAAAGAATAGAACTCGCATGCAAAACAGTAATAGAAATTAATTTGTTTGTGGAGTCTGCTGTCTGCGAGAGTCTCTGTGAGTGATGTGCCATCTGTCACTGAAACAAAGACACTGAATTGGAGAGTGAAAACAGAAAAATAATTTTTACTCCGTTAAGAAAATATAGTACCCAGTGTGCCTGAGGAGAAGCTGCATGGACCACATCTAATCAAAATTTAACGGTTGTGCTGTATGCCGTGTGTGTGTGTCCATGATGTGTGTGTGTGTGTGTGTGTGTGTATGTGTGTGTGTTTAATCAATATTCAACCTGAGGAGAGAGTACCTGGCCAGGACCCTGTGGCGAGAGATCAGCAGCGTGGTGATGATCACTGAAAAGTACATGTAGTACCTTGGGTGCTGGCCATCAATTTCTGAATTTGATATTGCACCAAGCCAGGCCTCCGCTCTCTTTCCCTTGCCTTTACTTTGTTTATTCAATACTTCTCCTTTTCTGTTTTATTTTTCCAGCCCTAGCAAATCAGCATAATGTATTTCACATTTCATTGTTAAATTAGCATTTGATGCAGAAGAGAGTTATGTGCTGTGTGCCAAAATAAACCACAATTAAGCCCAAGGGGGACCCTGATTCTCCTGCTTAAGCTCTAATCCAACAGACCCAATGCAAAGCCATACTTATCGCCTTGCCCCACATGTGCACTTTTACACCATGCAAATGATGCCCAACAATGTGCCAGGCTGCTACAATCACCTGTTGTTACAGCAGAGAACAAAGACTGGCATGGGCACTGCCAGACCCTGCAGCCAATGGACTACCACATGTAATGATGGGTCCATGCATTTGGATGAGCATCATGGTGATCTGGGTGATTGACAAGAGAGATAAACAATAATGACAAGCAAGGCTAGTAGGAGAGACTCCTGTGAGACCTGGCGGAAAGGTTGTTGCCATGGCAAGGTGTAGAGAAGTAGAGCATACTCGAACACCAACAACACTGGTTGTTTACAGCAGGTAAACCCAGTCAGCATGCACTACGACTCAGTGTGACACACTATATATTTTGATACAATTTAAAAGTGAGATGAAAGAAAAAAAGGGCAAGTGTGCGGACCTACTGTAAGCGACTCTAGTTAGAGCAACTCCAGGAGCAACAGGTCTCATGGGTAATCTACAGAAGAAAGCTAAACTGGTGCATTAGCTAAAGGGTCAAATATTACAGTGGGATTTCTGTTTTCAGTATGCATTATAGCTTTTACTTATTTGTGGTCATACTGTATGACTAAATGAAAAAGAAAATAAGAAGCAAAAACAAAAAGATGAAACTAACTGTAGAGTTGCAATGTCTCTCATCATTTCTATGAGAGCAACCGCTGTGACTATTTATATCATGAAGAGATATTAAGTAAAACAGTACCAAATGACCATCTAGGGATCAAAGTCATACTGGTAAATCTAATTGAAATCAACACAATGTATATTAGTTTGAATTCAACAATGGCACTTTTATTTTTCCTAGGTGGAGAAGGCAGAAAAGTAAGACAAGAAAAATATTTAGTTTTTTCTGTCATTTTTTATCTGTAGGAACAAATCAAGGTTATCTATTGCTCAAAAAGATGACAGCATTTAGATGAGTAAAAGCTCCATAATTTTTCTCTTAAATGGAGGTAAATATGTATTGTATCAAAGTAAGTACATAGGGTAAAAAGTACAAAATCCCCTAAAATAATATGCAGATGGGTAGAGATGAGGCTCTTTTTCTGGGTCCTCGTGTATGTCCAGGATCAGGAAGATATTTAAACATGTTGGTCAACCCATCAGCACATCCTAATGTATACTCCTGTTTAACCAGCTTACTTTTGCAGCATTGTATAATTTATTTCTTGCCCACGCCAAATCAGGATCTGTGAAAATGAGTTTAAAGTGTGTGATATTATACTGTTCATTCTAAATCATAAAATGAATACAAATGTGACCCACTGTTTACTTAATAGCTCTAGTATGTCAGAGAGTGAGTTCTAAAAATTATTTGCACACATTTACTCGTTAGGACATACTGAGTTTAAATATGAGAGATGCTGGTCACTTCCCTGTGCTTCTCTAATATTCTTACTGGTGCATTTGCACACAACATAGGGCAACGCTAATTACAAATGAATAGCGGCAGTGTAGTGTTAGTCATTAGCCTTTCCTTTTGAAAAGGAGATGGGGTAATATAAAATACATTGGCAGACATTAAACATTAAGAAGCCACTCTGATATTCCGCAAAACAAGCCCCCAGGGCCATATCATCTGCTGACGAGAGTTAGCTTACCACACACACCAAAAACTGGGCGTGCTTAAACATTTAGTGATGACTCTCTCATTTCAGGCAGCTAGATCACATGTTCTGGGTAGGGATGGGAGAATAAAGCTGCTCTGGAGTACCAGTACAAAACTGGTGTGTTTGATTGATTTCTCAGCATACAGCAAGTGTCTTCTACAGTATGTATCCACGTCCATCTATGTTAATTCTGATTTCATCTTTAGCTAGATAACAATGTTTCAGGCAACCTTTGGGTTGTGGTCCTGACCCTGTACTGTACATCACCCAGCCCTCAGTATTCCACTGTCTAACACTCCAGGATATTTGTTGTTAAAAAAACACAATAAAAAAAACAATTTGTGGACATAATTTACCATGTTAAATGCGCCTGTTCCAAAAAAGCCCTAAGGCACTAACTGGATGTTGGACTGGCCTCAGCAGCTGGAGTCTGAACCAGAGTAGTAATTGTTGAACTTAGGTGACCAACTTAAAGCAGAAGTAAGTGGTCCGGTCGTTTTCGCTAATGCTGCGTTCCAGGCAGGCTTTTGAAATCGTAAATTACAGCTTCAAGTCACAACTTACGACTTTGTAGCGTTCCAGGCAACCCACTCGTGTTTTTCCGACCTGTTTTACCGGTGAAAGTCACTATAACGGCCACTCGTAACTTCCGACCGGTGAACTCGTACCAGATCGAACTGGTACCACTTCACGGTCGGAAAAATACGAGTTTCCTTGAACGCACCATAACAGTCCTCGTCGCTACGTCACCACATTCACAGCGTCCCTTGGCTGCACACACAGCCCTGCATGCCGTTCTCTCTCCTCATTGGATAAAAACTGTAGGATACGATAAATGTTTTCTCCTCGGCTCAGAGCAGAGCAGAGGGACTGACAGACCCGTGTTTCAGACCAAACACTCTATATGAGTGATTGCTGTCGGAAGATAAAACTATTTAAGACTTATATTAACACAAATATATCACTTACTTCTGCTTTAAGCTTCAGACACTAAAAATAACCTTTTGTGACTGTTTTGATCCACTGATGTTAATGTAGTGATGAGCTATGATGAGACGTTGTTAAATTAGAAAAGGGGCTATCATTGGACGACACATGTACTATAGTGTGTATATATTGTAACTATATATTGTGTATGAGGAACTATGGCCTGTTTCTGCCTGATGCAGGCAGGAAAGCTGATTAGACCTTAAAAAGCTTATATGTGCTTGGGCGGACATTAGAAGAGGATATGCATGGACTGTAGGGAATTTAAGAATTTAATAACTGTAATCACAAAGAACAATTTCCCAAGATATGCCAATTAAGGAACAAGGGAACAGAAGGTAGTCCAGCAGAAATATTGTACAAGAAAAATAATAAAAAGTAGCAAGACAAAAGAAGATGCTTGGAGAGCTTGTAGAGTACTGGCTAAGCATTAATCTAAATTCCTGGAAACCAATACCACTTAATCCCTTCTACTGTAAGTAAAAATATATTGGACACAATTCCTCCCAGAAGTGGAAAAAACCACGTGTATTATAACAATAACAAAGTTGTCAGCCACTTGAACCTGTTGAAGATATTTCCAGGGACCACTGCCACAACAGATAAGGAGTTTCCCCACAATGGTATCATTAGATGGTCAAGATTAATACTTATTTTCACTTCAAAAAGGTATTCCCAGTGAAATAATTTAAATTGATGAAATAAATGTGGTTTACTTACAGGTATTTGGTGTGACAAATGTTCCAGCTCCATGGTCCAAATGACTATGTATAATTTGTCAGTGTGAACACTACTTATGGTAGCAGTAATAATATGTTTTACATTATTTACATTACTACAATTTATATTATTGTGATCTATAAGAAAATATTATAAGAAGTATAACTATCATATGTTATACAGTACCTGCAACTGGATAACTATTGCTGCTGAATGTGCTGACAAATAATAATGCAAAACGCCATTGCTCCACATTACAACAAAAATAAAATAACATGAGAAATATCATAACAGGTGCATCTAATAAGTCACTATGCAATTAAACCCTCAATATATTACATCACAGTAACCCTGCCAGTGAACTATTATGAGAAACCCCCTGCATGTGTGCCAGTTGATTACACCATAAACTATTCAAGTTTACAAGTGCTTATTAATAATCTGGGCATTGTTTAGCCTCCTTGTGTTCAATTGGCAAGAAATATAAGGGCATGAGACCAAATACCATCATTATGCCAGTTAAGCCCACTCCCTGGGGCAAAGAGGCTGTGAAGGACTTTGGGAGAAATGAAAACACCAAGGAGAGCCAACGTAAGTAAATGACAGCAAGGTCATGGGCATAGCCACGTCATGACTTAAATAGTGCAGTTGAGGTAGAATACACTTGGCCACAGTGCTACCAGAAAGAACTAATGTAGGGGGGTTACAAGTCGTGAAGTGCCAAACTAAATGCAAACACAATGCAACCAGACCCCTGAAGCCCAATGTGCATGTGTGCTTGACTCTTTCTCACATGAACAAGGTCTACAGGACCATTCCCCCGCTGCTTCTGTTGCCAGCCAACAATAGCAGTGAATAGCTTTGTCAGGTTGTCATCCCTTTAAAAGCACATCTTTGCCAAGGTTTCTCTATCCGTTCACTGAGCCAGTGTTCATTATTGTCTTTCAATGTCCTCTTCATCTCATTGTTATAAGGAATATGGCAGTGGTGTGTCTCTGATGCCTTTTTTAAGTTGATGAAACTGACCAGATACATGAGTGACCTGAGTCCTCAAGGTAAGAAATGAAGAAAAAGGGAAAAGAGGCAGACATAGTGAGGGAGAAGAGTTGCATGCAAATGTGTGTTTGCACACATGTCCTGGTCAGATGATAAATGACACAATTGTGCAGGGGCTAGAAGATTGGAAGAGTAAGTGACAATGTCTTCATTTGCATGTACTGTACGTATGTTTGCATGTGTGGTGCATGGAGATGAAAATAAGTGTGGAATTGCAAGGATTCATATGGAGGCTAGATGAATGGTAAGAGCCAGGACTGTCTGCCAGCATTCAGGGATGTGTACATCATCTCTGAGGCGTTGATGGGCTCTAATGCAGAATAAGGAGGGCCAATCAACTTCTATCTATCCACTCCACCAGGGTGACACATTGTAGGGGTACTTCAAGGCCAGTGCACTGTCACATTCTGCTGACAAATCATTACATTAGACATGTCGACGGAGAAGGAAGATAATAAGATTGAGTTACAGAGTTTTAGATGCATTATGAACACCTCTTGCTTCCTTGATTCCTTCTATTTTCACTGTTCCTTCCATTTATCAATTCCTCACTTGCTTGTCATCTGTCTTTGCAAAAAAAAAGAAATGCTGCAGAGAATTCTGAACTGAACTGAGTTACTGTATGTAGTGTTTTATTTTCCCCTTGTGACAAATGCTACAAGACCAGTTAAAACTGAGCCACTGTTTATCGGAGCTCCTCATCAGCATCCAAGAACACATGCAAGCTTTTTTTTATGACTGCCAGCCAGGTACAGTAAATCACTTTCTCAAGGTTGGAGTGTTCATTAGTGCACATTTGTAGAAACTGAAAGAAAAAAAAAAAAAAAAGTTCTGTAAAGCTGAAAAAAGCATGGCAATAAAAACAAATAGCATATGTATCAACTCTGATATAAAACCAGATAAATATATTTAGCTTAATAATGGTATCTGTATCAATAATGGTTTTTAAATCTGAATCTACTGAGCATTTTTACATTAGCAGTCAAATCTGTCATGGTATAGCAATAAGTCTTTTTTTTTTCTAAAACCTTACTCTTACAATTTTATAGAAAGTTAGCACAAAAGTAGCAGGTGACACCAAGCTATTAAACTGTGAAAAGTAGCACAGAACAGTAAGTGCTGATCAAAGGCTTTAGAGGTTTGCATGCACATCTACCCTTTATTCAAATATGTTTTTTTTCTAGAACTTGTGATTCGAACTCCAGTTGTTTACTTTCACTGTAGGTGCACACACTCACCCACTCCTGACATTAGCAAGATGGTAAATGCATTTCCTTTTATTATTACCCAAGCCATGCCGACACATTTTCCTACTCTGTATGATTGTGCAGTTGTCCATGTGGATAAATGGTGATTGGCGTGTGGCTGAAAGTGGGTGGTGTAGAGTGATTAATCAGCATAATGAGTGTAGATGAGCACTGTGCAGATGGAGCCCACACTCAGGACTGTGTCACGCAGCAGGAAGTCTCTTTGCTTCCCTTCAGTGCCTCTGTATAGATCCAACTGTATTTCTCAGGCATGTGTTGTCTGCTTCCTTGTTTAATTTGTGAGCTCATTTGTACATGATTTTGTTCTATAAACATCTAACCCTTACTTCACCAGGGAGTTTGTCTAATTAGACAATCAGCAGAATTTTCATATAAATAAAAATTGCTTCTCTATCTTTAAATGGTTACCTTATAATACTGGGTAAATTCAGAAAACCAAAAAGAAAATCTTACACTGTTGTAAAAAACCTTAGAGAAAATTGTGCTGTCCATCAAAAACAAATACAAGAGCTGAAAACAGAAGCAGGAGCCTAGCAAATGTAAAGCATGAACAGTCTGATTAAAGATCAATTCCTTTGGAAAATAACATTTCACAGGCAGAAAGATTAAGGAAAACAGCAACCGACTTCAACTGATAGAGCTGAGCAAAAGTGGATCCACCTCTATAACAGAATGAGAGCATATTCTGAGCCTCCTCATCCCAGAATCATATGGTGCAAATTATCTAATTTAGCAGAGTACAAACCATGTACCCCTGATGGTACAATACAATCAATATTGTGGAGTTGGAATTTAGTATAATTATTTGAAAAGAAAAATTAAGTAAGGTCTTGGTGTTTATTGATAGGTATAAAAGAATGATACTGTATACAGAGAAAAGAGCTACTAAATAGAAAACACTACACAAAAGCAGTACAGTCTGTTGAATATAAATAAAGAGTAGATTCCTTCTGCACTGGTAAATCAGCCAGTCCTCATGCCTCCCCCTTCATTTTGAGACATCAGCTCAGTTCTCACATGTTTATGCTGACTCACACACTTACTCTCACAAGCCTTGTTGAGCCTGCTGCTTTGTTAGCAGCCTCACTGTCCTGCTTCATATTTATTAAAGATGGATATGGAAGAGGTTAGGGTGACAACAGAAAACCTTTCAGAGAGGGAGAGTAGCTGCTTCCAAGTGGAAGTAGCTACAACAAAACCATATTTCTTCATCATTTATCCGTGACCACATGCCATAACCCTAAAACCACTGATTCACATGCATTTTTCAAACAGCGAACAAAAGGAAATTGAGGGTTCTGACAGATCGCTGCATCACAGCAACAGAGAAAAGGTGAGAATGGATAGTATAGTTCTTTTTTGTGTCTGAGTGTATTTGTTAGGTTTGGCCATTATCTATTCATCGCAGTTCTTTTAGTTGATCAACTTCAGGGCATTTCTGTGACCTTGAAGTTACACACCGGCATGGATGAGAGTTCCAATTAATCAAGTGTGCATTGTTACACCAGACTATCGACCAGTTTCACCTGTGTATGTGTTGTCAGTAGCTTTGCCAATTTAATATGAACTGTTTGGTGTTGGGAGGGGTGCTTTGTTTTCCTGTAATCCAATCAGACTACTGTAAACCAGTCCAGCCATTTGTCTGCTGCTGCGTGCAACAAGACCCTGGTGGGCTGGAGACACGGCTGCCCTACTGGCAGATACTGAGCATTTTTTACTTTCTGCTACAGAAAGGCTGAAGGTTAGAAAAGGTCGACACCTTAACTTCCTTTCTCCTTCACGAAGCAGAGGGGGATCTGCCATCTCATAACGTACAGTCTGTACTTTCTGCCAGATTGCCGGCCAATTAAAGGTTATCAGAGCTCAAAATAATAGTCCTGCAGGGCAGCTCTGTAGATAGGCCCCATCTAAATATATATTGGCCCAACATCTTTTACTAGTGTCTGGGATCCAAGCAGTGAGGAGGAAGCACACTAACGTTGCAGGAGTGTGTTGATAAGCCATGTGGGAAAGGACATATATCTCAGTATAAAGGTAGAGTTCTTATTTATTTATTTCTCCAAGGTATGAAGACCTTTGAACTTAAGTTAGAAAATCTGCACTTATAGAAACAAATGTATAAATGACATTCAGCGTATGACTGCTAAGATTATATTGGAATCAAAATATGAATCTGCTTTTGAGTGCTGAGGTCTATGCAGGTGAATTAAACTGAAACAAAAGATAACTAGACTGCAGGAATACTTGACATGAGGACACAACAAGAAATATTAGAACAGATTGAGGCTCATGCTGTCCAGCGATGCATCTTCACCTCAGATGCACTAGCCCTGCTTTCAATTAATGCTATTTGAGAGAAGAAAACAGAAATAAAATTGGAGCAAAAACAACTACCCTTTAGGAGGCTCATCAATCATAGTTTAAGACAAAGGAAAGAGGAAAGGAGGGTGGAGTTGTGGAGACTTTGCCAAGTCTTGTCGTTCATCATCCATTATAAGAGGATGAATCGAGGGGGTCTCTATGGTCCACATGAGAATGACAAGCCAGACTTGTGCCAAAAACAGACCATACCAAGCTTAAAATGGGGTCAGCGAGCTAGCCGCCAGACACTGAAAATTTAAAAATTATCTTTTCACATGTAGGAAAACTCACTCTCTCTCACAAACCCCGTAGTTTTCAGAGGATAAAAATAAGTGTGTGTTTGTGTGTGTGAGACAGTGAAAAAAATCTCACACACCACACTGAACATCAGTCTTACCTGGATGAGTGATTCGCTCAGTCTGTCCTCGTCTACCTCCAGCACAATGTCCCGGATCTCTTCATAAGGCAAGCGGAACGAGCCCAAGAAAATTGCTGTTGTGATGGAGAGAGAAGAGAGTCATTTCCTCTCCTTTTTTTTATTAGACTGTGGGGTTCAAAGAGACATTTCAGCACTCATCGCTCCTCAGACAAAATGACCACAGACCTAACTTGTCACTTGGAAAAACTAATACACTTTCTGCCCCTCAACAGGATACTTTGTGTCACCCTGACAAAAATTGGGAAGGAAAACATCAAGATTTTGAAGCAAAAGGTGCCAAAGTAACACAATGTCTTGACTCTTAATAACAACAACAACATGACAATAATAAGAATCGCAATAATTTAAGTGCATCACTTGTATTTGGGTAGATGCAATAGCCACGTCTACTGTAAAAGCTACATGGTTTTGTTTTTTTGCCTCGGGGAAAAGCCTGGTGGGTGCTGTATTCTCCAGGTGGGGTGCCTACAGTGGAAATTGGAGCTGATGGTGTATCCAGGTGGAAGTCACAGGTGGAGGTTTGGTAATGAGTTGGAGGAGAGTCACTCAACAGCTGCTATAGCGCTGCAGCAAAGGGACCTGATGTCTGTATTTAACATGCAACAAAAGGAGAGGAAGTGCATCCTTTGAGTAGAGTTTTTATTGCGTTTACTTATTACAAAGTTTGTGTTATTATTTTTGCCTTTGTTGTGTTATACAGTAGTCCCTCTTTATGCACTAAACAAAACTGTTGACTCACACTCAGAACTCATATGAAATAAAAGTGTATGCCTCACAATAAACTGTATTATTACCATATCGCATCGGTAATCTGAATTTATGTATTTTTTTTCCTAATTTGCATGACATTACCCTGACCTGACCTGATCTTTTAATCAAATGGAGAATGTTTTACCTGTTTGTTGTCTTGACACCTTATGTTTATCATTGTCTCTGCAATATGTCATATACGTATATCATTGGCATATGAAAACAACAGCTGGATACGAGGTTCTCCAGGGGGTGGATTGTCTAAAAACAATCCTGGAATATATTGTAGATGATGACGCTGTATTGGGTGTAGAAGAAGTAGCATGACAAGATGAACATCAAACTCTTGCTGCCATCTAGCAGTTGACTCTTCACTTTCTTGTGTGCACTGTGTCTGCTTTGGGTGTGGTCAGCCAGCAGCTGCATCTGTTATTTCCTGGATGCAAACTAATCTAACCACAGCAAAAGGGGAAGTGTGTGAATGCAGATTCTGCCGCATAGTGCCATTCTGATGCACACCTTGACTGCATGTTCAAACTTCCAGGATCAATTCTTAGTTATTGGCTACATTATTAGCTATATATTGTCACTTGAACTGAAAAAATAAAAATCTATTCAAAAACCACAGTTTTAACAAAAATAAGACACTTGTATTTGTATTGTGTTCATTTTTGCTTGGACTATAAACTCAGATTAATATTATATGAAGCAAATTCCTTAAAGCAGAAGTAAGCGATCCGGTCGTTTTGGCTAATGCTGCGTTCCAGGTAGGCTTTTGAAACCGTAAATTACAGCTTCAAGTCACGACTTACGACTTTGTAGCGTTCCAGGCAACCCACTTGTGTTTTTCTGACCTGTTTTACCTGTGAAAGTCACTATAACGGCCACTCGTAACTTCCGACCCGTGAACTCGTACCAGATCGAACTGGTACGACTTCACAGGTCGGAAATACACAAGTTACGGTTTGCCTTGAACGCACCATAACGTCTTGTCAGCCGATGGAGTTAGCAGCCCGCGCCCTCGTCATGGATCTATTGGTCCTCGTCCCTACGTCGCCACATTCACGCGCATTCCTTGGTTGCACACACAGCCCTTCATGCCGTTCTCTCTCCTTATTGGATAAAACTTGTAGGATACGAGAAAAGTTTTCTCCTCGGCTCAGAGCAGAGCAGAGTGACTGAGAGACCCGTGTTTCGGTCCAAACACTCTATGTAAGTGATTGCTGTCGGAAGATATAACTATTTAAGACTTATATTAACACAAAAATATCGCTTACTTCTGCTTTAAGCAAATCTTAAATGTTTATTTTCTGTGCTTAGTTTATGCTCTTCAAATTTGTAAATATCTTAGTATATGGGGTGAAGTTTCCTTTCACAGGGGATGTGTCTAGATTAAATTCTCATGAGGTATCCGAACTTGATTTTTAAACATTTAAAGCTTACAGTATGTCAAAGTGATTTTGAAACTTCGTATTAAAGACTGCATGAGAAGAAAAGGTTGTGCCCTCAAATGTACAAGCTTTAAAAATTAAAGTTTTTCTCTTGGTTCGAGGTCTGCATTTTATACAGTGGGTCAGAATTTGGTTGCAATTGAGAACTGGGCTCTTGTTGCTCAGGTTCGAAGACCTGGATGGAAAGTTTTCATCACCTTAGAGTCTAAATCTGTTCATGTTATTCACACTAGTGATGGTTTGTTGACTAATCCAAGGAAACTTCTGGCCTCGTGTTTATATCATAAACAAGTGACTACAGGGTCATGCAATTAGCTGAAAACACAATAGTCTAAATAGTTTTATTTTATTACCTGCAAAAAGCAGACTACTGTATGGTCATTCTGTATCTTATCTCTTGTTTGAGCAGGAAGGTCTTAGTCACCAATCTAAGCACTCACTGACAGCTTATTGTAAAAGCTGCAGCTAGGTTTTTGGACTGAAGCACAGACGGACAGGTACAGTAGGTGTATATAGGTATGGATGGAATAGTAGGTAGGATGCAATTTATCAGACAGTTTAATGCATAAGCATACCACAATACACAAAGTGCCACTGATATCACAATCATTCATTTTGTCCCACCACCCATCCCCGTCACTGAACCTTCAATATTACTGTACAGTACCACACATCAAAATTGAAAAGGGGGCTTAGAGGGAGCTGCGGCAGGCAGTGAATTTGATCTATGATGCTTTAGTATGTGTCAAGGCGACACAAGGGGAAGCTGTGTGCGACCACGTGCCTCCCACCCAACGCGATTCTGGAAGTGAGATTTCCTGTACTCATTCCTGTTTCCTGTCAAATTCAAAGCCCATCTGCTCAAGCTGTAATCAAAGATGGCAGTGGCACCTATCAACGTTGTCATAGCCTCTACACAAGTGCAATGACATGTGCAAAATGGCACATTTGCAAATGTGTACACATGTCTACATGTGACACACAGACACACATAGACACACACATGTGCGTGCTTTTATGTGTCACCCTTATGTTCACGCCACATGCCCCTTCCTGACATCAGACCCCGATATTTTGCCTGATGATCTCATTCAACTTGCCTCTGTTCATGGGAGATATCACAAACACAAAGGTAGAGAATTGGTTGTGAGGCACACATTGTTGATATACATGCATCCCTCATATTATTTTGACATTCTGGTTTTCTGCCAATCCTCACCCACATTGTACAGGCATTTATCCACCTATAAATATACTCATCCCAGTCCACAGTATGCTACACTGCATACCCCTCGCCTTGTCCTAGAAAGGAGAGGGGTATGAAAGACATGGATAAACACAGGGGGTGGAGTGGGGGTTGCAAGGAGGATGACCTGTAATCTAGCATTTGACATGCATATTTCATGAGGTGTCATCATCCATTGTATCACTGAGGTAAGGAATATCAAGGCTGCAGATGAAATCCCAAAGACTTGGGAAAACAATAACAAATAGTCTACCCATCAATCAACATAGCACAGCAAGCAGCCACTGAGTTTTTGTATTTGGAATTCATTCAACATTTCAGCATTTTGTGGATTTACGATCAAGGGGATTCATACATAAGAGCTGTTATAGTGACATTCTTGGACTGATTTTATTTTATTTTTTCAAGCATTCAACCTGAAATTAGCCCTCAACAAAAATAAAAACCTTTATAACAGCACATTTAGTCCACTTACTGTACTGTAGGTCTCTGGGGGTTCAAAACCCCTACATGTAGCTTTAGTGTTTACCTCCAACAGGAATTTTCTTTACACATGATTACAGGCAGGGAGGTTGGACACAGTCTATATGCACTTGTGGCTACCACTAACAACTGCCAAGAAAACAGTTCCCCAAAGGGCAAAGTAAAATTCTATCAATGTTAAGGGCTTTCTAGCATTTCTCTCTCACAACAACAGCAGCTTTGTGGATCTGTTCATAGCTGGTGTGAAATGCCTTGAGTGTCATGGAAAATAATTCTGACATTTCTGACTTAAAAGGTCATGGTTAAAAGGAGCACAGTACTTCATGAAGGAATGGTGTTTAACATGTGATTATTTTCGAAACTTATCATTTAAAAAAAACAAAGCTGTGTATACTTACAAAGATTCTGTGCTGTCTTTGCATCCAAGATTCGAAGCTCCTTCGCCTTTTTCTTGAATTGTGTCATTCTGTCATCTGTCTCATCTTTCACGTCTTTTCTCACTGCAAGGCAAAGAACAGTTTACATAATTATTTTAGACTGTTTAGACATTTTCTTTGCAATGTAACAATAATATTAAATGTAAATACAGCAAGAATTAAATCACATTTATTATGTATATACATATAAATACATTATAATGCAAATGTATAAATGCATATTAAAACATGAGCTGACGGGCCAAGATGCGTAAGATGGTAACAGATGGCATAAACATAGCTTCCATAACAGCACACTTCAACATTTTACTTCCTTAAAACCTACTGTATCTCTCCATAAAAGGCAAAAACAAAACAAATGACTGATCAACTTTATGATCCATCTTGCAATCAGTACAATCATTTGAAAAATACCCTGAATGCTACAGTACTGTATGTATCTCAGTGTGAAAGGAACAGTCATCGTCTTGAACAGGATGCTGTACTGAACAGATAAATCTTGCATAGAAAAGATGTGCGTAGGTATTAATATCACAGATTTTTCTAGCATCCCACATTGTTAAAATAAAGTATAATTTGTTATTTCCGTTATGTCCAACCTTAGATTTGTAAGATCTTTACATATGTGGCTGAACATGTGCTACCAAAAGGGGGATGCGATTGATGACAGCTTCAGTGAACATTATGTGGAACTATGATGTGCAGCACCATCACATGCAGCATCAGAGCACAGTCCTGTGATGACTTCAGCCACTTCATTTGTTTGTGTATGCCAACATTTTGTCATAGTGACAGTGGGTAGATGGTTGATAAGCACAGCTCCTTCCCTAAGGCCCTGTCTGTCAACTTGCTAGGGCCAAGAAGATAATTGTGTTACCCCCCACCAATTCCAGAAAATGGCATTAAGTCTCTGTTACGTGACTGAACACAATAGACAAATTGGTCCAAGAAAGAAGAGACCTCTATTTTCATAATGGAGACATTATTAAGTCTGCACACTGGGGAAGCGCCACATGTCAGCGTGTATTACTCTTCATTTACATTTCAATAACATCAAGTTTGTGTAAAAACACAGGTGTCCATGTACACAATAAAAGGTCAATATTTTTAAACTGGTTTTGAGGAGGGGTAAGTGAGACAGAAAAATGGGTGAAAGGTGGAGTTTTTCACATAAAAAAGCAGCAGTAAAAAGAAAAGAAAAAAGGGATCCTTAGACCTTCCCTCTCTTCCCAATGGCTTGTGGAAGAGGCAACACACTTTGTTTGTAATCATCACAACTGCTCTGTTTAAGCCCAAGGTGGGAGTCTCCCAGGATATGTAGAACAAACAATCTGCTCCCATAGCGCTGGCTTGCATATTTGAAGAAACAATCAAAGAGGCAACATCTCCTGGGCAGCCAGACGAAGCAACACTGAAGGTACCTGCCTAACTCCAGCGCTCGCTGTCAACACATGACATCAGGGATGCTGTTGTTTACTGTATTAAGTAGTGCTAAAAGCAAGTAATATATACCCGTCTTACATACAGTATAATGCTTTGATTTGCTGTCAACCTCTGGGATATCCAAGCCAATGATATAAAGTTATGGTGTTATAGAATTACATTTAAAATGAGCAATAGTCAGTGCTCAGGGCAAATGTACTGTATGCATTTCCATGTTTCAATGTCAGCAACAGCATTACATACACCAAGTGTACCAAAAGAGACACATACAAAAATAAATATTTATCACCTTGTAAAAAAATCCAGTGACAACGACATTGCATCCACAATATCTTGACTCAGTAACCAGTAAGACCCACAAAATCACGCTGGATTTCTTATGTGGCAAGAACTGTGGACAAAGAAACCGGAGAGCCAGCAAAAATAAAACATGAGGAAACAACGATCCCCCTGAGAGAGTGACCCACAGAGAGGGGGCAAATTAAACAGCGGAGGGGAATTTGGCTGCTTTCGGTGCCAAATTGTTGTCTTAAACCTCCATTCTCTTTTCTCCACTTCCACTTGAATCTCTCACCTGGGTACGTTACACTCTCAGCAGGGCGCTCTCGGCCCATTCTTCAGTGCCTCAGCTGTCTTCGACCTCAACCCGGGGCCCCATGCTATCTCAAATTAAAGAGAAAAACAGTGCCTTTAATAATCTGAAACAGGCACATTCCCCTTTCTGATACAATCCTATACAGCTCAGAGCTCTCCCGCTGAGCACTGAGTAGTGGCATCGCTTGGCTTATTTTTTCTACAGCTTTCGCTGGCTGACTCAATTATGCCGCATGTCACATGTTTCCTCTGAGCACTGCATGTGGACTGATGGGCCCTGGAGGGCTTGCACACATTTGTGCTGCCACACAAGTCAAGATCCCAGGTATGTGGTAAGGATGACTACAGGTGGCACATTTCAACCAGATGGCTCATCAAAACAATGAAACAAGTTTTGTAAATGTCTACAAAACACAATTGTTGTCAGTTTGTTACAATAAATTACACTCTGGAAAAGACTTTGGGCAAGTTCAATTTCGATGAAAGTTTCTGTCTTGTTTTCTTTGCAAGTGTATATCCAGCTACAGTTTTTTTTTTCCTGCCAGAAAGCTTAACCTGTTCCACAGTGTAGGTCCACAACAGCTGATCCAAATCTTTGCCAATATTTAAACGTGTTTTACTAGTTGCCCAGTGGCTAAAATGTAATACTCTGACAACAATGGCATCCTTCTTGGACACAATTTTATTTGCTAATGAAATCTTTCAAGCCATCATACAGTGATGAACCAATTGTGTGGGGTGTATGTGGAAGAGTTTTTCAGCATCTCACTTGTTTCCATAAAGCTTTTGTGTACAATTCCAACAAAGTAACATAACACAGAAATATATTAGCTCCGTGTTTTCAAATCAATACATAGTTACATCTTACATCTGAATTGCAAGATAATAAGCATAATGATTTGTTAATTGCTGGATGAAATAAGGTGAGGGGCCTGAACAGCATATTGTTTTTATCTGTCAAAACTCAGTCAATATGAACTGAAATATGAACAATGACTCCCAAGCTTTTCTCCCACTGTCTTATTCAGAGCTTCTGCAGCTGATTCTTAGGCCAGATGGTCCTCTAAGGGAAATAATGGGGTCAAATGCTTTCAACTTGATATTGGCCATGCAAGCCCGAGAAGAGAAACTCCACAATGAATTATAAATAGTATTTCACAATGGGTTTTTGTAATATATTAACTTTCAAGGGTGAGTAGCTTTGAGAAGCGTGCCAAGGAGGAAGTGTTTCAAAATCATGTTTTAACAAAACACATGAAAGATTGAGTGGTGCCAACATAAACACATAAAGAGAAGTCTCTGGTGAGTTTAACTGGTACACATTCCATTAACTGAGGGGGAGTTGAGGCTTCCTCTGTGCCAAAAGGAGTCACCAAACCTAGGTCCCATTGAAAAAATACATGAATGTTTGCAAAAACAGATTTGGCTTATTAAAGATGACTTGGCAACCATATTAAGCCTTCTCTGTGGGGCTTGGACTGAGGTATACCCTTGGGAGGCTCTGTGATAAAAAGAGTTCTCCAACACTTGGACATTCAGTCTGTTTGCTGGCCCAGAATCACTATCCTGGTTCCCTTCCATGTGATATCTCCCTCAAGACATCCATAAAACCCAGGGCATTACAAAGCTAAACACTACCACATGTTCACTTCCGGACACAGACCATCCGGCTGAGCCCCACCACCAGACGCCATAAATGAGCAGGCCTTGAAAAGAAATAAAAGAAACTGCAGATGACAGGTCTTCAACAAACATATTTAAAGGCAAAGGAACACAGAGTGGAACAGACAATGTGGAGTCTGGTCCTCTACGAGGCAATTTATTCCCTCAAATGTGCAATCTGCCTGCAAACATGTGCCCTGTCCTCCATCTCAGGGACTCACACTGAGGATTGAGCTGCTAGAGAGCTGCCAGCCTGTCTAAAGGAGATGGATTCTGAGGAAGAATCGCTGGCCTCAGACATGCCTTGCCCACAGAAATACCAATTCCATGGAAGTGTTTTATGTTACATGCACACACACACATAAACTGTATATAACCACAAACGCACATCACATGCATCCACTTATATTCATGAATTAAGGCCTGCATTTTGTTATTTTGGAGAAGGAAACAAGATCTAAAGAACAAAATGATTTTAAAAAGGCGCCTGTATACTTTATATATTTTACGCACATTCACAATATAGAGCATGCTTGTGCCACTTGACCAGTGAAATCCAGCTGTGACCAATTTCTCCTGCTGACTAAGGCTAAACAGAGGTCTCTTTCTCAACCTTAAGGCCAATTTGCTGTGTGGATTCGAAGCTCTCCATCCACTCATCTCGACATCCTCGATTTCAAAAGCATGCTCCAACTTACAAAAAGTCAAACCCTCTCACTTAGACACTTGAAATGTCTTTCTCTCTCCGCTTTAGAACCTGAAGTGATTGCATATGCTAAAATACAATACTGAAAAAATCAATTTCAGTGTGAGCGAGGAAAAACATGAAGCATAACATAGGCTGTGACACAATTACTGTAAAGTGGAAGAGTCTTGTTTTATTATAACTTAGAAAACCCATGCATGATTCTCAAAGCAACAAGAGGAAACCAATCTTATTATTGTCATTGTTCTGCTTTGCCTTGACATGGCAATTTTTAAAATCTTTATTAAACAAATACTTCCCAGCTCAAGGTGAACTATTAGAAAGGAGCTGTGGTTGGGGTGAGCGATGGAGCTCTCAACCATGCAATCATCATCATGTCTAATGATACCAAGGAGTGGTGGAAGTGGTTGATAATGATAACGATGATGAAAACTGTGGATAGTGTGGTAAGTATGAATGCATGCACACTCATGTGTGTAACAACACACGCCCCCCAAAAATATGAACAAATGCATTCAGTTGATTACTGTATGAATGGGAGTTTTTAGGTTAACTGTAGTTTTATGTCCTTCCATTGAAACCATCTGGTCTTGGTTATACAAGATCTCTAAAATAGAAGGTGTGTGTAAGGAGTGGGATAAGTCATGCAGAGTGACACTCTGACCTGTGGCCAGTAATGCTTTCAGTATGCAGGGAGAGGCTCAGCCCACGGAGGAAGGTACACAGCTGGGCCTGGAGCAGGGCCCAGTGAGGAAAATGCCTCCTCTTCTAATTGAGACAACACAGATCTCCCTTAGTGACCCCATTCCCTGTTTCTATTCCAAGAGGAGAGGGAAGAACTCCTACAAATGATTAATGCTTTCTATGGAAGTACTCAGTTTCCACTAAATGTGGAGAATCAGTGCAGTATTGTCCAGGGTATCATGATTATACATGCTTAATTTTCAGCTTATGGCTGTAATTAGGAATCTCTTTGTGGGTCAGTTTAACAATAAAATAAATATAGCCTACATCTTGGGGAATGTACTGTTGATGTCTAATTCAAAGTGGAAATATCCTCAGACTGCAACGCAGCCACAGCCAATATTTCAACTTGTACATCAAAGATTTTTATTTGAGAGGAGCCACTCCCAGGTCACAGATGTGCCCTTACAACATAGGTTATATTTTGTTTCAATTAAATTAGACGGACATCAAAGAGAAAGCACAATAATGTTGAGCAAATAAAAGATCCCTCAAATCAATAACTCTTGAGCATTGCCCACGATATGGGGCTTGATCCACGCTCTTAACAATAATATTTAATCTGCCCACATCTTCACATGACTGTTGTTCTCTCTCTCAGAAGCGGGGAGTGTGGGAAGGCTCTGACTCTGCCTCTTAAATTGGTCATGGAGACACGCTCCTGGGGGCAGTGAATGGATTGAGCCTGACAGCCAATCAGTTCTAGGAAACCATTCTCTGGTTGTGCCAAGGCAGCTCGTTGTGACCCAATACGCTTGAGCGCTGGTGGGAAGGCACGAGCTGATGGTCCAAATGGCTGCCCCTGGCGTCCGTTAAGACCCCGGCATGCTGTCCACCTTAAGCATTCAGGAGACAACGCAGAAGCTGGGCTTGTGTCACTGTGAGGGGATGAAGAACAGAGATTTGAAGCTAAAGCTGTTCCTTGGACAGCTGGCAGGATTACTGATGTCCCTGCGGTCTCTATTACCTCTCCCAGCACTGGGCTACATGGGACCAAGCCCAGAGAGAGACTCCGGAGTCTAGTGAAAGAGGCTTTTAAGGTGTGCACCTGTACCGCTGGTCACCTTTAAAGAAGATATTGAGAAATATGTTTGTGGGCTGTCTCTGTGAGAGTTACATGAAAATATCGATATCAGTTTCACCCCTGTGCTTTCACAGAGAGACATGGTGCAGGACGTGTTGAGCCTAGTTTAGCACAGGAAGTCAGGAAGCAGCAGCGGTGAGACCAGCAGTCGGGCCTCGTCAAACAGTCGGATCAACATCATGATACATTGTGGAAAAGTGTGTGAAAATATGATGGACTTCAACAAAACTTTTAACGACAACAGTACAGTAAAATAAGGCAAGTTGATGGCTGCAGTTAAAAAAAATTAGGGGGCATTTTGCGATTTTGTCAGATGACATAATGAGACATTATATTACCCTTTCATGGGTTGTCCAGTCCTATCCTTTTTTTGATTGCTCGTTTATTTGAGAATGGAAATGCGATGCTAAACAAGGAAGGAAAAAATGTTGTGATGAGCTTTTCTTTAGGTTTCATCACCATTAATGTTTTTTTTTTTTCACAGTAACACCTGACTTCTGTAAAGTCTGGCTGTAGGCCGTGCATGGTGGTCAAGTTAAGATTCTAATAGTAAAATGAATTAATTAATTTAGGGTCATATATGTCTTTCTTAATGTAACTGCTTCTTTTGGAAAATCAATTGTGCAGGTGTGTCTAAGCAAACAGCCAAAAGTGATGCAAGGTTGTCAAACAAGGAAAAGACAACCATGCTTATGTTTTATTTTTAAGAAATTCGCTCAAGTATTATCTCTTCTTCTTGTGAAGGTTAACCGATAGGTTGATCCAGTTTGTCTACTGAGGCATGAAAGGGCTTAAGAAATACTTCACATTTCTGTGCTGGAAAATGTCAAGGTTTGCCGAGAGATGAGGACAAGAGGAGGGGTAAATGACTTTTTCTCTTTCTGGCAGCTTGACTCCACGCTTGTTAGCAGCAATAGGTTTATCCTTGGCAATCACGGGGACAGATATATACAGTATAGTTGTAAGTCCCCAATCACATAAAAGACAGCTGGTGCTATGCCTGCCACTAAAATGCATGCATTGAACCCCCACCCCCTACACCTACCATCCCATACATGCACAAATACACACAACCACACACAGAGAATAAAAAGCTGGGATTGGTCCCACAATGTGATTGAGGCTGTAACAGCTTCCATCATGTCACCTCCTGATAACTATTCTTCACACAGCTGCAGAGAAGCATGTTCCGGCGACATGAAGGTGTCAAAGCAGACATGCCCTGATTAAAGATGCACCATGCAGCACCTGGGGATGAAGTTAAAAGCGAGGCAAGAAGAATATGAGCGTAAAGAGAGGCACTCAGTCGTGAACTGCATTTAAATCCCAAAACCAGAGGAGTTGCTGAGTTCTTCACCTGCCTTGATGTTTACAAGGACTATTTTACACTCTATCCCACTCTATATTGCTCTTTTCCATAAACATAGATGCATTAACGCTGTTTCCAATCATGCTCTTAATAAACACTGTATTGTGACAACTATATACCCATGAGGTCAGGGACACAAAAATAGCCTGACAACACAGAGAAACAAGACAGACAAGGAAAAAAAAGAACATTGAACACTGCTGCTTTCATCACCCAAACAACTGCTTCAGAACGTATCACTCATACATGGAGGCTTTCTACTACCTTGAAACCACTTCCCAATGAAATAACTACTGTACTTCAGTGAAACCACTTTTCTCCATTGGCCATATACTGTTATAAAAGACATAACCATAGGGAGAAATATGACAGACTACAGAATATCGTTAGAGACAACAAGGTGACCTTGAGGAGAGAGCACCGAACAGTAAATATATACACAAACACATATCATGCGCAAATGTGACTCATTACAATTTTAGAACCTGTGATTATCTTTAAATTTGGATTACGAGTACAGCTTGTGACACTAAAAGCTGTAAAGTGCAGAGTCCAAATCTTGATTAAAATTACCCTTTGTTTAGTCAGTGAGAGTAAAAACAGGTTAGTCAGGCTTAATGAGTGATAATGAGAGACTTGCTCTTGTGCTGAAAAAGAAGGTGGGAGGTCAGCACCCTGTATGTAAAGCAGGCTTTTGTCTCTGACACTGCACGCCTTATGACACCAGTAGCTGTACTGTAATTGGATTTTAGACTTGTGCTGCAGTGGAATTAGGGGTATCCTTAGTGTTTGGGGCACAAATCATTTAAGTGCAACCCACCTCTTAGTGGGCTGATTATGATGTGTTTATGAGTCCTGCTGCTACCCTGCTGTCTGGATGGCTTGGATGAGATTCTGTATTAACCTGTTGGCAGTAAACAGGGTGCTGAGGCACTGAGTCAGTCACTTAGCGGAGTTTCTCTTGTAAAGTGAAGCCCGTGAGCAACTGCAGGAGTCTAATAAAAGACCATACTGCTGACCTACACTTTTAGTTGTTGTTGCTACCCTTAACCCACAATACACTATGAACTGAAATAATGGCATAGCAGCTGGTCACCACAATTACACAAAAACTGCCTTTGTTTTTTGTAAGTTGCCCAGAATCCTTTTTTATATTTGTTTTTTGACTGCAAACAATTAAGACAGAGACTATTAAGACAATTAAGAAAGACAACTTTTAGTCCCAAGCAACATGGCTGTAATTTTAATGCATCGGGGAAAAAAGAAGGTGTCATAGCAAAAGTCTCATATAGCAAGAATGTGATCAGTCCAGATGTTCAAAGTGGGGAAGTGGGAAGTAAATTGTGTCTTAACCAAGTAGTTTATTTTTTATTATCAAGAGTAAAAATTGGTTATCATACTGATAGTGAAATGTAGAATGAGCCACAGTGATGTCCAGATTATTAAGTCAAACATACACTTTACAGAAGCTGCTGTGGTTTGCTGATCAAAAGCAAGTACACAGACTTGTGCTGCTCTAAGCCTTTCAGTAGGTACAACCAGATCAAGGGAAAATGCACGAGGGCAAATACATATCCAATGGCATCAGATGGTTTCTGGGACGTGTGCGCTTTCTAGTTTATTTGGCCTGGTCAGCCTACTCCACTGAAATCAGCCAGCCTTGATCTTGACACGACCCTGTAGAATTTCTGACTCCTCGGTACAATCCTTTCTCCGATGGACAACCTCTTCAAAGACAAAATGCACACGTAGTTGTGCACAAGCCTGCATAAAAATTCACACACATGTAAGTGTACATAAATAGACCACGTCTGTACAGAAGAATAGCAAAGGATCAATGTGAATTCTCAGAGTGTTCCATGCACTCCCAACTACCATTTCAACCCTAATAGCCATAAACAACAGATAAACACAGGTCGTGCTAGCATCAGATGTTTATCTTCAGCCAAGTGTCAAGTTGTCAGGTGGATTTTATGGATGTTCCGATTTTCCTCTGACATATAAAGCGTTAGTGCACACATGTTAAGGAAAAATTGCTGAATCCTGCCAAGACATATCGTACAAGAGAAAAAAACAGATTCATAATGGCATTTCTCCAGCTGCACTGAGAAGACAGAATGTGGCTGAAAAGCATGAAATGCGGGGAAAATGCACGCATATACATGACACCGTCCAATAGGCACAATCTGTTTATTTCATGGTGCATATTTTAAATGTTTGATATACTGTACAGGGCAAAGCACATTCTGTACCCTGCAAAACAATATTTAGCTTTAGCTTTAGAGAACACTATATCAAACTTCCCCACACAGACTCATCGCTGTTTAATAAGGAAAAGATGCCAGGCGATTCATCTCACTGCAATGTACAGTACTGTACTGTACTCTGCGGTCTGCAATCTCTGAATAAATAATATTTCTACATTTGATATGCTCTTGTGCAACTGCACTAGCTGAAAGACTGTCATTACAGCTCTAAAAGGCACGGGTCTGTGGTGCTCTGACATGTAAGTACATCACTTAAGCAATTTGGTGTTCTGAATTGTTATTGCTGCCATTCTCTTAAGCACCAGCCCCTGAACTGATGTACTCCACCTGAGAAACGTGTCCGAGTGCATCAACATGAACTGTAGCAAAGTATACACTAACAGGTACTTCACATTGCCCCATTGTGCAAATGGTTTACTCTATAGTGTGCTCTCTGCCATGATATATTCATTTGAAAGCCAATGTGGAAAAACATGACAAAAAGAGATGAAGGCTTTTAGAACTTGAGAATGCCACTGATCCATGTTCATGTGAAAAGAAAGTGTACCACGATTACATTCTTGTTCCTTCCTCCCTTTTCTCCATTCACACTGATCCATGAGGCAGTGCTGGGACTGGATAGGAAAGGGGATTCACAGATCCTAAGGCACAGGATAAGCTTTCCTATCGAAGGAGGTGGAGAAAAGCGGAAAGCATAGAGCGGTCTCCTGTCAGCCATCCTTAACCAGTGTAATGCAGAACAGTTTGAGTTCTTGTATACATTATTTTATGTGCACATGTACATACTTCTTTATGTGCACCGGTTTGCAAAACTTGGTCTGTGTACTGGATAGATTCAGGTGACTATTCCCTCACTCTGATAGACAGCTTCCCTGTTGTCTCATCTTTTTCAACCCAGGAGCCGTTACCTGTGACAGCAGTTTCTGGTGAGGTTGGGCCGCCTGCGACAAGCACAAAGAAACACAGGAGACCACCCCTCTGCGGTGTTTGTCAAAAGAAAAAGCAGCCAAACAAGACTAAAATATCCAAAATTCATGAGGGAAATTTAGTATATACCAAATAAAGAAAATGACCGAGGGAAGGTCTAACCTTTAACTCAGACAAACCTTAAAAAATATAAAAAATAAAACCTTTAAAGGCACATCATGATATACTGTATACTTTTCCCAACATCCTCCTTATTTGTGATTCTGCAGTAATTTTGAATTTTTAATCATCCTTGAAGAATTTGACAAATTACCAATGCTGTTTATATGTATTAAAATGTATTTACCTAAATAATTTAAAGTTCTCGGCTGCATGTCTGAAGTGTGTAAATTGTGCTGTTTGGTATTACCTCTGACATATCCAGGACAGAGTGCTCTCTAAATTGCAAATATTTTTACCATGAAAAGTTGTGACTAGGGGTGTCACAAGAAACAACTCTTTCTTGTACCAAGTCGATGCCAAAATGTCAGAAAAATATGCCGGTACTTGTTTTTCGGCAGTGTTGCACAGCATCTGTTGTAGCAACCATTCGTGTAAATGTTCATAAAGGTTAACAGTGGCTCGTTTGGGCTAATATAATCGCAGCTCATCGTTGAAAATGCAGCACAAGTACAAGCTTCTATTCTTTTTTTTAGTTTGAACCAGTGGAAGCAGGCGGCCGCCAATCCTGAGCCTGGTTCTGTTGGAGCGTTCTTCCTACTGAGAGGGAGATTTTCCTCCCCGTGTCACTACGTACTTGCTCTTCGTAGTACCTGTGGGGTTTCTCTCAAAAATAAGTAAGATATCGACCTCAGCCTGTAAAATCCCTTGAGTTAGGGTATATTAGGTTTGGTGCTATCCAAATAAAACTGAATTGAACTTAAGGTCTTGCTGTGGTATCAGATTCGGTACTTACTGTATACCAACTTCCTGGTGTCAGGATTGTGAGCCAAACAAAATCTTCATTTTCTTCAACCACTCTATCTCTATCTATCTCAGACATGTCCACCTCTATTCATAAGATCACCAAGTAAGCCAGAATCTGAATCCATAGTACCTCTAAGTTGCACATCCATTTCAGGGACCAGAAAATTACATGGCAACCTGTTTCAGACAACCAGGTGGCAGCATGTGTTTTTGAGGCTTATGACTTCCCATACCACCCACAATCAGCATCGTCCTCTAGGACTTCAAACACTCCCTCTGTTCTCCAAACCCTCCGGTCCCCGCTCTCTCGGGGAACCAAGCACCTGGCCCGGAGTTTCATATTCCTCTCAGGTGTGCCTCCACAGCATTGCACTAGCCTGATATGCACGCATATTAAGTACTGTATTGGCATTCTATTTTTCCAATAGTTGCTATTTTACTTTCAAAGTAGGCCACCAGTGAAGGACAGAGTACCTTTTCTGCCTACCAATTTCATCAGATGGAGGATGAGTGGTTTCCATATCCCCTCAGGTTTATAATGTTTGCGCGTGTGTTAGTGTGTGTGTGTGCATGCTCTCAGAAAAAGTCTGGTATATGTGCATGTGTATGCCACCATCAAAATACATTCCATCTTTATTTTAATAAGCTATTGGTACTTTAAAACAAAGACTTATACTGAGACCTTTTCTTGGCTCAAATAATCCCTTAATTTGTGTTGCCTCACTCCTACACACTGTCTCCCAACCTCATCTCCTCTGTCCATCCTCTCCCTCTCTAGTAGGTAGCTGTCTTCTTATCAGAGCTGGAAGCTCACAGAGTATTCCCAGTGGCCATTCATGAGCTTCTGCCTTATGGGACTGCACAGATTTTAAAAGCAGCAGAGGAAGCCCATACTGACTTCATTTCCCGGGAGAACAAAGTGCACAGTGGAAGGGAGTGGATACATTACATGTACCGCCATCCCTGTCACTTACAAAGTCAGAGTAATGACAGACCCTGTTGCATGTAGCAAGGCTGCAGCTCACAAAACACCAGCCTTGACATTCATCATTTTTTTTAATTCAAATTTGGATTATATGGAGTGGGTGTGATGAGGAAAAACTTTGTAAACAATTCAAAGTTATAAAAGTTGGTGGTTGAGAAGAAAATGCATCACATTCCAATTGAAATAAAGGTAATAAATCTTAGTTGTCTAAAAATATATACTGTATATGTTACTGATTAGGAAAATGACCTTGGCATTTAACTCTTTCAAGATTATGTTTCCAGAGAGAAACAAATTAGACGACAACATTGCTCTGAACATCAGTGGCACCACTGATCTCCACAAAAAACTGTGCCTCTGGAATTTTGTTGTAATTCTAACAAATATTGGGAAAATAGGGTAATATTGCACACACAACACACACACACACACAACACACACCTCAATGTGTAACATCTCTTTCTCTCTCTGCCTCTCTCTTCCTCTTTCTCTCTCCAGAATATTCATTCAAAACAGAGTCTCTGATCCTGCAGTGTGCTGTCGGTTGCCTAAAGGGCGGGACAATCATAACATGACAATCAAAACTCTTCATTTCCAAGTCTGGGCAGGAATTCAACAGGAATATGTGCTGGCTGTGCTTTCGAAGATACTGGATGAAATAATTGTCAGCAGTCAACTTCATGTTTACCATCTGTCTGTTGCTGTATGTCAGACTTGAATGGACATAAAAGGAGGATGTGGGTACTATTTTGTTCACTAACCTTCAAAGCAAAAAAATAAATAATGGAGGGAGCTCTCTGATTGATGTATGGGATGATGATGCAGAACCATGTGATCTTGTGTTGACACAAGTTCACAAAAGAGTTGAAATTTTGTTAAAGTAAAGGGATTACATAATCAGCTCATACCAAAAGTAAAAAAAAAACTGTGTTTAATGAGAGTTGTAATTCCTCTATGTAGACAAAGACATGGTCCAAGAACTTATAACATCTAGTTTTGTACAGGAGGGAGATGTTAAGTGAACTCATAGGCAAGAACAATCATTTGCATGACTCCTGGCAGTAACAAAATTGCACTGAAATGGCTCATACCTCTGTTGTAAACAATAGGGAGTCTATAGAGACAATGTTCGGAAATTACTTAACGTCTCCCACTTGAAATCTGCTTTGCTACATTTAAACCTCAAATGATCTGTGATTGCTTGGCCTCATTGACTGCCAGGACTATGAACATGAAGAGCACATTTAACTCGTTGTGTACTGTATTGCGAATGCGGAGACCACTGAACGGGTGCAGTCAGGTATGCATTTTTTCTTTTTCTTCTCTACAGCAGTGCAAATCCTGCAGGGGTGATGATAGTGCTTTTCCATCAAATGTAATACTATCACCCCGTCTCCAAAACACAACTGCTCCCTCAGTCTTAACTTCTTCTGCCCATCACTTGAAACATCTGGATTCATTTTAGAAGGTCAGGGCTAGTGAAGCAAAAACTGTCAGTGGAAGTTGTCTTGATACGTGTCATGAAATGGAGCAAAGAAATGCCACCCTCAGATGGACCTGGAAATAACATTTCTGTTGATAATATAAAGCCTGAGAAACCTTCTGTGGAGATAAAGGTGGGAATGACTGCTATACAGACTTGGCTGCATTAAATAATATAGGAAATTAGACCCTTAGAGAGCCTCATTGAAGCTGCCTGTTTTATCTGTGTAGAGCAAAACTACTTACTCGCACCAGTAAGAAAAGCAACATCATTATCCTCAAAGTCCAAGTGACTGAAGAGCTGATGAGCTCAAATCCCTTCCTGTCCTCACATGGAACTGAATCTGCATCTCCCTGCACAAAGCGATGCAAAAATGTGACAAGACCCAACTCTTCTTCTGAACAGGTCCTGTAGGTGAATAAGGCAGAGCTTTCAAAGCCCCTTACAAAAATAACCATATTTTTTATTATGAGTATCTTTATTAGGTGTGTGCTTTTGGGTCCTCGCTCATTTCTTCAGGGGCAAACAAAAGTAAGCTAAGCACTTGTTCCACAGTCCCTCCCACCCTTCTCACCATGCCAATACTTCCCGCCTAACTCCCTCTCCCTTCCTACCTCCCTTTCCTACCATCCCACCTCCTGGATTAAAAGCTCTTAATTTTAACTAATTACACAAACTCATTTCTTTTTCTTCATGTCTCGGCATTTCTCCTTGTTTTTCTCCATGGGGCTCATAAACACGTTCTGAAACTGGGTTTAATAAGCCTGCCTTGTGAGGGTTTAGGGCCTTTAATGGACACAGGGCTTGTTTGATAAGTCTCCACTTCATCACACACTTTATTAATTAAAGTTTATATTACATTAGAAACAAAGTTAAAGCTATTTGCTCCCCATTGATGGTTTCATGTAGCTGCATATCTATGGCCAATTAATTGGAGTCTTGCCTCCCCGTTTGCATTTTTTCCCCTTGCTTGACAAAAGTGTACTGGGTAAGCTTCAGGCGATATGTTGTAAGCAGCAGCAATAGATTGCACTTGTAATCCAGAATAATCAGAGGCTTGACTATACTCGCGATTCAAAGATGTCTCTTTAGGTTCCTCAAAGTGGTTAAATATCCTCAAACATCTGTTTCTATTTGTAACTATAGCACAGGCAGCCACACTGTCGATTCAGTGACAGAACCCAGAGGAGGTTTAATGCAGTGTTTGTGAATACTGTCACAACTGAACTAAAATACAACAGAATGAAAAATAAAAAATAAAAAAATCCTCATACACAATGACATTGTGTACTTGCAAACTACTTGCACCTTTTGGGAAGTAGGCTATGTATTTGTGTTATTTACCCAATTAATTATGTCAGTTTCATTTGCAATCAGTACAAGGGTCTCTACTGCATCCAGCTGTTGTTTTCGTCCTCCTCAATGTGTGTCTTAGTCCTTCAACACACACACATGAAGACGAGCACAGCAGACAGGTTGACATCTTGTTACGTGAAGTGTAATAAAAGCTTTTCAGCAAGTCTTATAAATTCCTCTAAAGCAAAGACTGACCGACCTTGACCACAAACACTTGAAAGTCAGGCTAAAATATTGCAGACTTTTTTTAACAAACATGATCTAGTGAGGATGTCGGCTGCTGAGGGCAGGAAACCTATTTCTTCCACATGGTCAGTTACGAGAAAAACATCTGTTTCCATTTCAAGATAATCAATTTAAATTAAAACAAATTAAAGGTGTGTTGATTCTTCCAAGGTCGCCAAGCAAAATGTTAAATTAAGTTACTCAAAGTAACAAACTTTTTGTAGTATATATCAGGCAGAAAGGCCTTCAACTTAAGTTCATTTCTCATTAGCAACTACAATTCACAAGCAAAAGAACATGAATCCTCATGCCCAAATACACGTAATAAAGAGAAAATGAAAAAGATGGAACAAAAGGTGTCTGTCTTAATTTATGCATTTGGTTGGAACATTTCTTGAGCTAAAAAAAAAATCTTTCTTGTTATATTTATGTGCTTGAAATTAATTTAGTTCATATTTCTAAATTAGGCTATCATGGAAAAAAGAGTTTGAAAGTAGTCAGACTAGTCCAGCAGTTGAGAACACAAGGCCAGCATAGTTTATGCAACAAGGGAAAATAAATATTGATGAGAAGAGGGGGAATTAGCAGGATTTAAAGTTGACTAAGGGTGAACACAAAACTCTTTGGATGAGGGGACAATGAGATTAGTCCTTCCATCAACACAAACACACACTGCCATCTACCGCCACCTGACTCTGGTGTATCTTTCACGGGCTATAAATACTTATGGAGATGAGGCCGGAGCGGTTGGCCGGCAGTGGTCAGTGCTCCCTGTGAACACTGTGGCCTGTGACTGACCAGTCCTTCTGTATGATGCCCGCTACCACGGATTAGAGGAGTGCAGCCCCAGCTCTGGGGGATGGGAGGTTGTATCACTATTTACCCCATGTCAGGACACCGATGAAGGGCCAAGGCAATGCTAAAATGTTCCACTATTGTGTGTCTGTCTTCCTTTGTGTGTTTGACAAATGAAGCGTATAGCGATGCAGGGTGGGAAACCAGAGGGAGGAGGAGAGTCCCACAATGGCAGCAGGTGCACTGGGACCGCTAATATTTGCACAGCAGCCTCTATGGCAAACAAGCAACTCCCCCCGAAGAAAAGGGGCAACTGTCTCCTCATAAATGGCTCCGTTACAGACACATAAATCCATGGCTGACTCCACCAACCTATCTGTATCCCCCATTCCCATCCCTCTTCTTCTCCCCGCAAATCCCTTCAGCGCAGGACAATTGCCAAGATGCATCTTGGCAACATGTGACATTGTAGAGGTCAAGCTGAACCCTCTTCTGTGAATGTGGTGCGTCTATGTCCGTGTTAGTGTGCATGCTACCCCCCACCTGCAGTGTGCCAGACACATGGCCGGCCACACTTAAGGCTCAGTCACACTTCTACTGTGATGAATGTATCAGTAGAAGAGTACTTTTGTAGAGTCTGTGGACCAATCAATTTTCTGAACAAACAATGGACAACTTAATGCACAGGTTGTGGTGAGGTCACAAACTTCTACGGAACAAATACTACAAGACATCACATTGAACATTAAAAGTTTATACTGTATATTCGCAACACGTGTTTTCGGCAAATTAGTGTTATCATTCTTGCCTTCGCAAAAATAAACTGTGTATCTTAGTCCAAGTCTCAGTCTAAGGCTATAAAACACAACAGGACATATATATTATATATTTTATAGCCAGTGTTAGTAACTCTGAATGAAATATATATTAAGTATCTGAGATGCAAAAAGACACTAAGCCCTTATATATATGCATTGGCCTAACTGAAAACAAGTGGATCTCTTTATGTTAGGACCTCACAATAGGTGGGGGGTCAATCTGAGGGGGCTGAGAAGTAACCGAGTGATTGTGTGCAGGCAAAGCCCTTTATCTCGTGTTTTCTCCATCCCTAACCTCTCTTTTTGATGGTTAGGAATAAGAAATGAAAGCTTAATCCATTTAGATGGAAAATCCATGGCAGCCGCCCTGACCGTGTGGGGGTATTAATAAGATGACAATGGAGATTCATCAACAGGACCAGACTGTTGTTCCATCACTGCCTGTCCAGAGGTAATAAATAGGCCCCAAAACCAGCAGAATTGTTCTTCACTTTCATAAAAATCTACTGTTAACATGTATAATGTATATATAATAATAATATAATAATAATGATGATAATAACAATATTCTGACAGAGTAAAAAGTGTCAGTGGGTTCAGCTGAAATGTCAAGCTTTACTATATCAAACAGAAAAAGTTCAAAAACACGATCAAAATCCTTTGTCTTTCCAGTGTTGCCAACTTAGCGACTGTGTGGATTTTATCACAATGTCATGACAATGGTTGTGAGATACGAAAGTCTGATGAAATGGAAACTAAGCATGTCACTAATCATGTCTGCAAGTGAGAATGTGAGTGTGCGCTTGTCAATCTGCACTGGCACTGAGAGAGACGGTAAACCGGCGCCGGGTCAACCACTCTGCCTGGTTGGATGGATGCATGCATGGATGGGCGAGAAATAGGCTTTTACGCTCCCTGGACAAGTCATTCTTCCTCTGGTGATCCAAGTAATATCATGTATTGACACCAGGAAGCCTTACGACATCCTGTGGCCAAAAATGCACTGATTCACTTGGGCCTAGCTGTGGGTTAATGAACTGTTGGTGTGTGCCAAGGGGAGCAGGTACATCCAGCCATTAGTGCAGATTATATCCACACAGCAGCAATAAATGTGTTACAAAATAAAGAAGATGATGATTTCACACAATGTGAATGGCGTATATGCTTCCTGTTTGAACATCTCCAGATGGCCTGTGAGAGTTGTTGACATATCCACAGTCAGAAGCTCAACTGGGGGTGACCTTTCCTCCTGGCTGAATATGGGATTGATGTGGATCCTACTAGGACTAATAACAGAATGTGGATCACTGGGACTGGTGGTCCTTGGCTTGAGATGAGGAAAAGGAAAACAGAAAAAAAACAACAACACTGGAAATTGGCAGCTTCAGCTTGAGGAAGGCTGAAAGCCACAGCTGAACGCTACAAGATACATTTGAAAAGCAGAATAAAGTTGCACGCTGGCTAAATAGGTGAACGCTTAAATCGATAACACATGAACATCTCTTAAGACTTGGCTGGACCCAAGGAAAATCCTTGTGAAGCAGGCAGGGATTGGGCAGGTGAGGGGGTACCAGCTTGGTCAATAAACTGGGCCCCTACCCCACGGCAACAAGCTGACTCCAGCTGTGAGACAAGACCGTAGGCCAGTGTTTAACTTTCATCCTGTCAGCCAATGGCTCTCCCACAGCTCCCCCACCACTTGCCACTCAGCGCGACATTCACCTCTGCCTCACCGCACACCCCTGCCCCCTTGATGAAAAGGCAATCAATGAGCTGAACTGGCTTGCATGGAAGCCTGAGGCGAGACTAAAAATTCTGTAGTCAAGAGTTTTATGTGAGATGGCACTGTGGGGAAGAAATAGCCGACTTGGTAGAAAAAGTATGTTGCTATCACTACCACCGCTACTACTAATCACACGGAAAATATCCAGCAAAAAATATACAAACATGCAAATCAGCATGCAAATTAATGCAACTGAAATTTTTGTAACCCCACACACAGAGTGTTGTACTTAAAATATGGCAAATTCGACTTCACCCATATTATATAGGAAAGCACAGACTGTGCTGTTTGGAAAAGCAGTTTGTCTATGTTAGTAAAGTGTTCTTAATGATTACAACGGTGCAACAACAATTAAATAGCATGTTTGATTTCAGGTTAGGAGAATTAAAGAAAATACACACATAACAAACACAGCCTGAATGCCTAATCACAAAATTTTCCATTAATTAAATATGCTTTTATTGCTCATCTCCACACCGCTGTTACATAATTCAAACATTTGACAGAGGGAAGCCCTGAAACAAACTGGACAAAAACAGCTGCCAATTTAAGGTTCCTCTTGCCTGATCACCTTATTTAAGCTTTTTTCACCCAGTTATCATGTTTATTTTATCACTGTGTTATTAGACCACCACCAGGGGAAAATTAAAAGGAGCTTTAACCACTCATTGAATGAGTGTGGGGTTACGTGAATCACAGAAATATACTGTATGCTTAAAAATATAACAAAAACGTAATTTTCAAATTTAAGTGAGACAAACAATAATTAACACAATTCTTAGTGATTGTGAGCAGGAAATCTGATTGCATCTTTTCAACGTGTTAATGATGTAGAACATGAAAGAGCGTAATATTCCCCACATGGAACAAGCTGCAGGTGAGAACACACACTTGAGGAGATAGTGCTAACTAGTACACAAAGATGTTTTTTCTTGAAAGGAAAGGGAATATGTTAACAATTTCACGGCAACGTGATAAAAACACGCTGAAAGTCTTCCACTGCTGACACGAGGAGGATGAGTGAAAGCAATTTCTTAACCATCCTTTCTTAGCCTCAAACTGACAAAAGACAAATCTACAGTTGCAAATTAACCCCGGAATAATGAATGAGGAATGGAGCCCTGAGGTCTTAATTGAATATTTGCTGGACTCATTTTCTTGACAATGATGGATGTCTGCGAAAAAAAATGCCTCGGCAAACTCATAATTCATATTTCATCCTCCCAATATCTGACTTCAGCTGTGCATATTTATTGATTGGTAAATGATGAGTTTTCATTGTGCAGCAAAACTGAATGAAGTTTGACATGTGAGGTTTGATAAATTGGAGCTATCTGGACTTTGAAGGGATGAACATGAGTGCCTCACAGCAACATGTGCAACAGTGGAAGCCACTTACAGTACAGTGTGAATGCATGCAGTGAACAATGGGATCAGAACAAAAGGATTCATATAGAAATGCAGGTAGTTTGCCTACCGTGTTCTTTTGGAGTCCTCCACACATGACAACATACAGAGAAAAAATGACTTGATTTAACTCTTGTAGTCTACTATTGTGAGCTGTCATATGCTTACAGTATCTCTTCTAACTTATTCTAATGAGGTTTCTGGACTACCACTGTGTAACAACGAGTGGATAGAGTTGTACCTGCCTTCTTTCAGCATTAATTCACTGTGTGCAGCAGTGTGTGTGTACATGTGCTTGCTGTGCACGCCTGCTCACCACTGTGGCTAAGTGAGTTATTTTGCCCTCTGTTCCTTCTCTTCTTACATTTCGGGTCTTTTTTACAGTGCGTAACAATCATCCCAACTCTCTCTCTCAGCAGAAGGTGTGTCACAGGAGTGGCATGTAATGCTTTCACCCTGATCATACAGACGAGGCTTGGAGAGAAGGAGAAAGAGGGCAGTGAGGAAGTTTGTTATTTTATCTTAGACTCAATAGCAAAAACATCAGTTACCTTACTTTACATTGATGTAATAAATAACATAATGAATGCCAATTAGATCTTAATCTACCAGAGAAATAAGTGGCAGTTTTGATCACTGTTAGAGATTTCCACTGTACAATAAATCACTATACCACATCCCTGCTGCTGCATGTTTGCTGTTTATTATTAATACTGCCTTACCCCTGCTTTGACATATGACCCAGTTGTAACACTTAAATGTATCATTGAAGCAAAGGAATCGTGTTAACCGATTTTTTTGAAAAGCCGTTATGGGTAGCACCCAGAATCACGCTGTGTTATTTTACACCATGAGCTAACAGAAAGTTGTAGCACTAAGATCCAGAAATACAAAGGTATAATCTGCAGTGTAGTTATCAAGACATCTGAGTATTTTTAGTACATAATGTGTTCAGTATTTTCCAGTACTTACTAACAGAAAATGTTTTTTTTCTGTGTTTACATGACCTCCAGCAGAAGTAGTATTCATCCATCCTACCACTGACATTCATAAACAGGCTGATACATGGAAAATTTAAGGCATGGGTAAGATGAGTATCAAAACTGTTTACGAGCACAAACATCAAGAGCTTAACCAAACTGTCTTTAAATATATAAATTTTGTTTATGGTACAAGCCCTCTGCTTTTTGTGACAAATCTGCTCAATGACAGCGGATTGACTTTGAAAATTAGAATGTCATTTCAAGCCTCTAAAAAGACTTAAGCATTTGGCAGCAACCTTGTTTCGGATGCTATTTCTGTGGGCAAGCAACACTAAGCATGTTACTATAGTAAGACGATTTTGACGGGGCACAAGTCACTCAAGGAAATAAGTCAGATCGCAATGCCTGAAGCACTTTAAGGACATGTCGGATATGCACAATGCAGTGCTGATCACAGAGCACACTGGGACAGATCTCTTTAAAATGCTGCTCTGTGAATGTGACAGTGCTGCTCTCGGCATACTTATTCATGGGATTAAACATCATAAGGTGGAGCTTGAATTCCACAACTTTTGTCCCACTTGTAAGAACTGTGCTTCTTAGGAAGGAAAAAAAATCAATTCTACAAAGATGATTCAGATAAAAAAATAAAAAAAAAAAGGCAGGGAAAGTGAGTTTTGATTATTTCAGCCCAGGGACTGCTTTACACCTGGGGTGCAAGGTGAATGCAATTAGGTACAGTATGTGGTTGGACAGAAAACTCACAAAGCAGATATAATGAATTTCACAACGACACATGACAACACTCCTGATAAAGTGTGTAATTAATTGTACGCAACTGTAATCGACTCTACATTTGATGACTACAGTAAAATAAGATGAATACACATCTAAAGGTATAGTACAGTATATAGAAAGTGAAGTGAATTACCTTTAAATTTAAGCGCCAAAGCAATTTTGCTTTTGTATTACAATTTCTTAACATTTCTTTTTTTTTTGTAATTCACTTTCTATTAGTTTTCAACAAAAAAATACAGTACATACCCTAACTTTTCCAATTAAAAGGTATAAGCCCAGTACCAAGGCAATTTTTATTTTAGAGTTTCTCTTTTAAAGACGTGTGTTGAACGCTGTAGTGAAGCTACTTTAGAAATTCAACAGCATCTTCTGCTTCTAATAATAACCTACACTATAATATTTGGTAAAACTCTATTGTATAACAATCAAATTCCATAGTATCATTGACTGCCTCACAGTATAGGTGTTACAGGCTCTAACAAATCTTAGAGCTCCCACTGAGCTGTGAAAATATGTGAGGATACATAATTGTGGAACTGCAGTATTACTCATATTGGGCAAGTTATGAGTTGGCGGTGCACTGAAGCATATTGGATTTGACATGCAACAATGACTATGATGTTAATGTACTGACTTTCACCTTTATTTGAGAGTGGGCACTGGACATTGACCTCTGACGATCTGTGTAGCAATTGTGGCACTCTACACTATATGCACTGTATGCGTAAGCCCCAACTGTTAAACAAGAGTACAAAGCCTGCTGTTAGTCCACTAGAAGCAAAGAACCACAAACACTCTCTGGCTGAAAGTCAGCACTTTAACCTCCTGGTTACATTTGAAATCCAGTATGCTGGCGTAGAGCCAAAACAATGAAAAGCATTTCACTCCCCCAGTGCTATCACTATATGTATTTTGGTTTATACACTACAGGAATCCCCCCTGCAGACCATATAGTTCACCTTGACGGCAAAGTGGAAGTGCTGATATAAGACGATCTCATCAACACATTCAAGGGAAGTAACGACGATAGACATAGACCATGAATAAATATTTTCCCAAATGATTAAAGGATGATTAAACTGGGAGGACATGGTATGAAGATGGGAAAGGTGGCTGTCGGCCGAGGCCCATGTGAGCAGGACTGTGCATACAGGAGGTTAGATAGAGACAAGGGATAAGAATGCAGTTATCTAGGGCACATAATGTGCTGGGAGGCACTGAAATGGCCGAGCCCCACCCTCCCAACCCCAACCAGGAGATGAAGGCAAGGAATGTCTCCCTTGAGTTCAGAGACTGCCAGAATCTCCCTCTATGTCACAAGGCTCGGTTAAGACAACATTCCCTGCCAAATAAACAGCTATACACAGCAGTGGAGAAAAGATAATACCAGAGAACTATCCCAAGACTCAAGCAAGTAACTCAGAACCATGTTCTGTCTGTTATGGAGGAACACTTTCCATCAAAGCACACTGAATATATGCAAATGTACATTTCAAATATAGGGTTTAGTCAACAACCTCCTTTTGATGTTAAATGAAAATTGTGGGAATGGGTTGTGGAGGAATCATGTGTCTCTGTTTTTGTACTGTATGCACATGAACACGTGTGTGTTGGCTGGCCCGCAAAGCTTCCACAAACGAACTACAGTACATCTGGGGAGTTGTCTTTGATTGATCAAGCTACCATGAAGTGGGGGTGCAGTAATCGAGTTTCACATCAGCGCAAGCGATCTTGCAAATTGGGCACTTTCTTTCATGTGTGAATTGCAAACAAAGAGTTTGTAGCAACTAAACTTACAAATGAACATACTCTCTCTAACTAGCACAACTATAAGACCATATTTACAGTAGTTCTGTAAACACAGCACACCTGTGCTTACAAAGATAAATACATCTTTTTTGATAAGTGATACATTTCAACATCTCATACAAGTTTCTGAAAACATGAAACTCTTCTCTGCCTTGTAACAGTTTATTTCATTGATTTGTATCCAAAATTTGCAGCCTAGGTAGAATTTTGCACATGTTGGTATATAGTAGATGGGAACATAATTAATTGTAATACTTGTTAACTATGATTAGACGTCAAATATGCACAGGTGTGAAATGTGTGCCATAGATATAGCCCCAGGGGACTGAAAAACCTTCTTTCTATAGTAGCTTCTAAGCTTTCTTTTAGTAAGTCAGTAAAACTATGTATATCAGTAGCCATTCTGACTTGAGATACAGTAGTAGGACAAATACAGGTGTTACCAATGATACTAATTAAGAGCTTTTCTAATGAGCCAACATGAACAATAGCAGCACCCTGCCTCTGTTTGGCCTGAATGGAATGGAAACTTAATTAGTATCATTGGTAACACCTGTATATGTCCTACTATGTCATGTCGATATGGCTGCCGTGAAAAAGGTCTATAACGAGTTAACACATTTTTATTTTTATTTCGTGCGATTAACGCATGTTTATCCATGGAAGCAATGCAGCAGTAACGTGTGAATGACAAGGAAGAAGACGTACCCCGCGTCTTTTTCCCATCAGGTGTCATGGAAACATCACGCTCTGTCTGTGGTGCAGCGTTCTGACCAGAGTGAAAACAAATGTGTGTGAAGGCCAACTGTACGAGCTGAAAAATGAAACAATCAATGTATCGTTTTTCTCTTGGTCCGCATAGGTGTGAAAACTCCCAGTTACCACCGGAGTACGTTGAGTCTACCATAGACTGGCCAAGCACAGCTGATGCAGAGAGCCCTCCCAAAAGTAGACCACACTGGATAGTTTACAGCAGAGACACATGGGCAACTGTACTGTACAACCAATCCACCTCCAAGGTTATTCTGGAGAATATTCTTGACAGTATCTGTCCTTGTTTTGGATTGTTGCTATAATAATAAACATACATTTGCATAAAGCAAACATATTTGTCCACTCCCATGTTGATAAAAGTATTAAACATTTGAAAAAAATACCTCTTAAGGTACATTTATGCAATTAATCAAGTTAACTATAAAAATAATCCAATTAATCACAATAAAATGTTTTAATTGATTGACAGCCTTAATATATATAAATATAAATACATATAAAAATTAATAACTTTATTTTCTTTTTAAAATGACAATGAACATCTTACAAACTTTACTTTGGCCTGGTCTCTGACTGCTGTTGACTGCAGCTCTGTGAGCAAATCTACTCACTGCAAGATACTGGGTCTGTTCATTTAATGGTATCCACACCAGATGGAGCTTGCAAGTGACAGTGGGAGCAGACTTTCAGGCTCTTCAAAACAAAGAAGTAACAATGATGTCGACATAATCCAAAGTATGTAACCCAGAACCAATAACATGACACTGTTGAACAGTTACTGGCAACAGGGGGCAATGAGCAACATGTGCAAAACCACCACCAAGTTCAGATGGCTATCGTATAAGACCGCTGGAGTCAAATGAATTAAATGACTACTGGATCATATAAATTGCCCAATTATTAAAATGTGGCCAATCTGGGTATTCTTTGTTTGGTCATATTTGTTACACAAAGCTCAATCCATGTATGACATTTGTCAACAAGCTATCACATAACACAAGCATAAGAAACAGAGAGTGCACCAAATCCTAATCAAGAGCAACCACCAGTTTGGATTAATAACATGACAGCAAAGTCGTTTCAGCACTAAATGAGGCATCACTGCTTTGGTAATTTGGGAAATATGCATTTTTTTGTTGCTTTGTTTCACATCTTTTTTTTTTTTTATACTATTCTATTTTTTCCAAATTTCTCTATCTTTAACCACTAAGAATCAAGGCCACAACAAGACATACTTTCAATGAAAACTCAATATGTTTCCCACAAAGAATTGTGATCTTTCCAATAATATGACCTAAAGGGGCCTATTAGAAAGATTTGAAACATACAATCAAAAATAAAAGAGGCACCACTGCACAGTCTGCTCGCTTCAAAATAACTGTAAAAACCTCACTTTGTGTTATCAGTCTACACACACATGTAGCTGATCTCTTGATAGAATCTTTCATCTTGGATTCATCAAACATGTTTCATTTGCGTCATGTGTACCATTGCTGCATTTATTTTTTTTGGGGGGAGGCAGTTTCCCCGCCGACAGTCAAATAATCTAGCAAATATACTGTATATCACGGCCATGACCGTCTGGGCATGTGGCGTCACCCAAACAGATGGCCTCAGCTGCAGCCTGGCAGGGAGTCAAGAAGAGAGGAGCATACTGTAACTGTCAGGCTAGGTCCCTTGAATCCTACAGCTTTCTGCTACACTGATCTCAATCACAGTACACCTGCTCTCCATCCTTCCCACTTTCAAACTTCTGTTGTTAGACAGACTGAGAGAATTGAAAAAGATGTGAAAAAGGGAAATTACTTTCCTTTACACTTAAGCCCCAACTTTAGACTGGAGGTGAAATCTGAGCCGCTATGTCAAAAATAAACTTTTTTCTGGCTTTCCCACTGAACACAGAGACATGGAAGATATGGTGAGGTCACAGTATAACTGGAGGCCATCTGCCTCCTCATGCTGGACTGTGATTATGAGCCTCAGGACTCCTTAAAGTGAGAGGAGAGAACACTGGCAGTTCACTATAAAACCTAATGCCTCCTTTAGTGAATTTCACACGTATAGGTCTACATGTTTGTCCTTTTATTTCAGTCTGACTGTTGTATTGATCTACTTACCTACTACCACATTGGTGAAAGATGTTAATGGACAAATAGAATATAAATACCTGTGTACCTTCAACTAACACTTAGAACAGTGTGAGAACACAGTGTGTTCTCACACTAAGTGTTAGTTGAAGTTACCTTTTTAATTTAACTTCACTATCACTACAAAAGACCAAAACAATGATATTTTTTTTAACTATTAACTGTTAAATTATTTCAATTTCATTAATATGTAATATTAATATTTTTTTCCTTCAAATTGACTTTGACTAATCACGTTTAATCCCTTGATAAATGGTCAAAAGTAATACAAATCAATGCATTTTATCTAAAGCTGTAAATATTCACAGTATATAAACAAATCCACTAACTTCCAAGGACATCTTACCCTTCTCATCCCAACCCCAATTACCACTTATTATCTTTAAAAATATCCATATAAAACCCTCACCCATCGTATTATCCCACTAACCAATTAAAAAATGATACTACTGTATGTTTTACTGAAACGGGTCTGAATGTTGTTTGCATTCATAAATAAAGTTAATGCTTACTGGAGGTACATTAATTAGGATTCCACATTATGTTAGGAAGTTGGTAAGTTTCTCAATTTTATTAGAAGTTAAAAGTTCCCAATGGAGTGTGCAAGGGTTTTAACATGCACATCCGCATTTTGTTTGTTCTCCAGTACACAAGGACACAGATGCAATTCCACACACATGCACACACTCTCAGGCGACACGATACGCATTCATGACAATGGTTTCACACAATTCCACTTATCCACACATGGAAGTAGTGTACCCAGAAATGCAGCAGTGCTTCACATGACTGTTGTCGAAGCAAACTCAAGTAGAAAAGTCACTGACCGGCTAACACGTTCAGCACTTTTGGTAAACCTCATAAAAACACGAAAAAAACATTTTGAATGTTTGTTTGCAAGAAAGCTCCACAGGGCACATTTAATAGATAACACAGGTCAAGTCTGTGCCCCATATATTCTGTTTAGAAGAGGGAAAGAAAAACTAATCAAAAACCAAACATATGCCTCGTAATCACCACAGCATGAGCCGGTACAGATTGTGAGCTAGATTGTGCCAGGTATGTACTTATATACAACAAAGAGTGAGCTGCATCATATATTATTATATCCTGAAAACTCCTTAACCACTTTAAATGTATTGTATTTGCTGAATTACAGTAAATCTTCTGTCAGTACTGATAGCTAAACTGCAAAGTTGTACAGAAGAACGCTCATTTCATCGTATAAAAACTTCGGTAACACTTTACTTGAAGGTATCGTCATAAGAGTGACATGACACTGTCATGAACGTGTCATAAACATTATGTCAATGTCATAACATTGTCATTAAGTGTCATTCGGTTTTTGTAGGGTTAGGGTTAACCGAATGACACTTAATGACAACGTTATGACATTGACATAATGTTTATGACACGTTCATGACTGTGTCATGTCACCCTTATGACGATACCTTCAAGTAAAGTGTTACCAAAACTTCCCTAACAATGTCAAATGATAAGTGAATAGCATTCACTGTGTTCTACATCACCCTGTGGTACCTCTGGGCGTATTCAACTACTTGGCTCTAATGTCCTTAACAAGTACAAATATCTTGTTCATTGTTGCAAAATCTGCTGTTTATCCTTAAGGAGTCCTGATCATTGTTATTCACATCACTGGGTTACAGTGCTGTTTTTTGGGGTAAAAGCAGGGATTCAAGACCTGGAGACTGCTGTTCATATTTAAATCTGACTTTTTTAATGTTGTGCTGGCATTGCTGTTTTACAAACTACAGCACCAATGTTTAATTAATGCACTTTCTTAATTAACTCATCATTAATAACACATTATATTAGCAGTCTTAGAGAAAGAACAATGCACCACTTTCGTTAAAGGCCACTGACTTGATAAAGTCAGGAAAAGCTCATTCTTGGTTAGTGACGATTACAGCATTTGGAATTCAGCTGAATACATGTGCTGTGTGACGTGAAGGGACAGTTAATAGGTAGTCCATCTAATTGCAGACAACTATGAAGAACACATAAACATGCTTAATAACTTAGGAACTATGATGATGGAAATACTTAAGTTCTCAAACTAATTAATTTATTGTTCTTTTATTTAGGTATGCATGAGATATTGTTAATTCTTGTACAATCCTGACACCTCCATAAGTATTACATGCATGAAATCATCCTGTTTCATGTGGAAAATCACAGCAATTAACAAACGCTAACAATGAGCTGCAAAAGTTGATATGAGAACCAAATGGCTTGCAGCAATGGTCAAAGCATCCAACATCCTCACAACATTAACACAATCCTGTGAGAATATTTTCTAAGTCTACCGGTATGGGTGTTTAACTGAATTGTGAACATGACTGGTATAAATAAAATGTAGGACAAAAGACGGAAAGGCTGTAAAATTACATTGAAAAACATCTATTTTGATGTCTGCCATACATGTTTGTTTTCCACCTTCTTCTCAGTTGAAGTTTGTAAGTATACACTTTTCCTCCCACACCGGCCATAAACAAAGAAGGCAGCTGCTGTTGTGATCCTTATGAAATGATTGGCAGAGCCTCACAGAATTCCCTTGGTTACAAGGACTAGGGCTATGGCAAAACAAGGCTCTCGCTGGGTGCAGCATCCCCTGACGCTGCCATACCTGCAGGCGACCAAAGAAGCCACCCTGCCTACACTAATAGGGCAGACGGCAGCCTGGACACTTTTGCTTGCCTGCTAACAAGACTGATCTGTCCTACTTTTAGCATTACAGAGTTAATTCTATCACAGACACAGCTTTAAATGCATTTAGCTTTTCCCGTATGCTGCAAGAATCAACATGGCCTACAAATGAGTTCCTATATGGACAGCCATGGACAGTGAATCATTCAAACCTCTCACTTATACTTGCTTGTCTACCTGCTCACTGCATCAAGGTCTACCTGTGCTCACTCTCTCTCTCTCTTTCTATATGTCTCCTATTCAGAAGTCCAATGCTTTGGGATCAATTTAGAGGCAGTGTAATTGCCTTGAAACTATTGTAGCATCATTAGACCAGAGTTCTAAGATGGCATTTGCAGGAAAAGAAAGGGCATGGCTAACAACTTCTCCATAGCTCTAAAGGTTACTTTTAATCACCCAATGAGGAATCCTCTTCTAGCTCGCCATTCCTGGTTTAATTTTACTCCAAGCTCCAGTCAAGGGTCCACATCCACCATGCTGCCGCGTCTCTGGCAGGCAGCTCCACTAATTAAGTGGTGGGTTTGTTTGTTACAGAGGGATTCTGACCTTTGACATGTTATGTGATGATACAAAGAAGTGGCTTTCAGTTGGGCTCAAATATACGTAAAATCCGGTATATATACCATTAAAAAAATGCATGGACCTATAGGTGAATCCAATATACAGTAAATAGCTTGCCTTTGTTTTAGAAGCATGTGTGTGTGTGTGTGTGCATCTCACAGAATATCCCAAGTCTGTCACATCGTATGAGCACTAGTGCGTTATCAAGAAGGTTCAATTGATGCTCAAATGGCCTCAATTTTACATTTCCAAATCATGCTGAGAAAAGGCATGAAGGCAGACGTAGATTTTATGTCATGGAAAGATGATTACACTAGAGTGGCCCATTCATTCTTTCATTCCCGGAAGAGGCTTCACTTTGCTTAAGAGGTGTCTCTGCTATACTAGCAACAAAACAAAGTGGCTGAGGCAGAACACCAAACTGCCAAATTGAGATGAAGAAAGCTATAATTCAGTTTTTACCCTGTCAGTGTGTACACTAAGCTATGCCGTGATTGTCGGTGATGAATCCTCCATTTTTTGGTTTCTATCTGCCTGACTTTTCAGCCACTTCCTTCTTCAGACAAAGACGCTTTTGCAGCAGACCCAAAACCCCACAGGTGATTCTTTCATAAATGCATAAATGAGGGGCAAATTATTATGCACAGTGCTGAATTTTGAAAGTGCAGCCACACACATGTTCATCAACAGGGTTTCTTTTTTTCCGACTTCATTATTTCCTTTGGGAGCGAACACTGGCTCATGCAGACAAGACGCTGTGACAGAAATTCTTGCTAGCACCACATTTCTTCTCAGCTCCCCTTCATCAATGGTAAATGTGTTTCGTCAGCTGACAGTGGTAAGACTGACACACATCAGACACATGCGCGTGCACACATATCTAGGTCAAAGATCCATTAAAATTTCAACAAAGTCCTTCGCTCTGCCATTGAGGTGCAATGAACACAATTCAGATGGATGTGGAATGCCCATAAGGCTGTGCTATATATCCCATGGCGGCCGCCACAACAAAGCCTCGGTATTGTGGTCCAGCACACACAGAACACCCAATCCTACATGAACACACAAAGGTACACACATACACTGGTCTTCTATCCTTATGAGGGTACTGCATTAATGACTTTAACCAATTTATAATGCACAATATCCTTACAAATCTTCACCCTACGCATGAGGACAGATAAAACTCAACTTCCACAAATGTCCACACTGTCCAAGTCTGAAACACCACATGAACATTTTCTTACTACTGTATCTACTTTCATCTGTTTGTGAATGTGACGTATGCAATGAACAACACATTGGTGATTAAAAAAAAAAGGCTCATTCTTATTGTCCACCTACAGTGATACTACCACACACAAACCTCTGGCTGGGTAGAGGTCATGACAGCATCACATACAGTACGTAGCTGCTAGGGCAGAGTCTGGTTTACAAGGACAGAAAACTCTAAGCCTCACCCGCACTTAAAATCCTCTAGCAAACCTTTGCCATTTTCCATTTAAGAAAACATCACTGAATGACTAAAGCTCAGTTTAACTTAAAGAGTCAAACATTGTTCTTATTCCATTTATTTTAATATTCCATAAAAGAAACTATTATTTCCCACATGGATGTGGGGAGGACAAAACCCCTGTAGCAGAAAAGTAATGCTTCACTGAAAACACCTTTGAATTATTACTTTATCAACACCACAGTCAACTACCAAAACAAACAAATAATAAAAATATAAAAATAGTGTATTACTGATAAGAGCCCAGAAGAAGAAACAGACCTACAACAAAATAATATAACTGAGCAGTTATGCCCTTTCACAGTGTACAACAAAACACTTCCATGCAACATCACTAAAATGTCATATAATTCAAGACAGTCATCGTGCGACAGCTGTGTTGTTTTTGAATGTAAGTGCAGGCTAAAATAAAACCAACAAGTTAGACAGACTACATTGAAGATATGGAACATAAAGTACAAGCTCAAGCTCAAACATTCCAACAAAAGTTAATCTACCTTCTGACTACACCTTTGATTAAGACTAACAGCACAGACAGAGGGTCAAGAGGTCAATTTTTTTTTTAGCCAAGATATCACACTTAATGATTCTGAAAAAAGACCAAAACTTATTGAAGTAAACATTTAAATAAACTTTTTTGTTTTTAGAAATAGTTGAAAGTTACATAATGAGTTCTAGACACAGGGTTTTACTTTAGATCGGAGTGGGTCGGTCCCCTGAGTAAAATCCAACCATTTCCAGCACTGCTGGAGAATTATATCTGGTAAAGAGATCTATAAAAGTTGAGAAACTATCGTGGCCTCTACTGGTCACGGTGGAGTCTTCAACATTGAGCGATGAGGGTTAAAGGCACAGACAGCCCAAAAGATACTAACGTTCAAACTCAAAGGCTTCTAGGAATTCAAACAGTGAGTGAATTGAAGACACAGCAAGAGCACAGAAGCACAAGACACTAAGAGTAAAAGACAGTAAAAAGAGGCTGAGGCTATAGGTCACAGATAGTCAATAGGAAGCCAAAGCAAAACATTTCAATAAATCTTCTATGTCTTCTTGTTCACACCTGAAGAGTGGACTCTCTCAGTGTGTGTGTGTTTATAATCATCAAGAGCCGATGGTTTTAGTCCCATCAACCTTGGGTACAATTTGACAACAACATGCAGAGGGTAGCTATTCCCCAGTTAGCAATTACTTGAACTCGGTTAATAGACGGATTATTTAATCTGTGTTGATATGTGAGGAGGAAAAAAAACAGGTAGCAAAACATACTTAGTCACTGACAAGTTCACAGGACTAAATATGTTTTGCTTTAAAAAATAAACCAAAACACTTTTCAACTACTCTTTTGCTGCACTTAACTTCAATCAGAATATTATGTTAGCAGAGTGAACAGCAACAAATCGAAACGCAAACAGTTTGGCAGATGTGTGATGCATGTGTGTGAAATAATAGCAAAGTCATCCAGCTATCATTCTGTTTGTCCATCAGCCATTTAGTTTGTATTTGCTCACATGTGCTGACTGTGTATTTGTGGATTCTTCAGATGACAGGTCATTTTGATGCGTTTCTAAAATAACATCATGCTGTATCAATCATGTGGCACATGGTTATTAAATTATCATTAATTAAAATGCTATTCCAAGGAAACCAAAGAGAAAAAATAAAATAAAACAGCATGAACGTGACACAATCTGAATAATGACTCACATTTCATTCTAAGTAAAGCACTTGCCAGTGACATTTGAAAAACAGTGTCAAATTCAGGAGCAATTCTCAGTGGGTGCTGGCAGAGCCTAATTAAACTACAGCATCTACTTTAGCCCCGCTCTCTCTGCCTTGAAACAATCTGGATCCCGACTCTCTTGCCTGTCTGGGAGCGTGTGTGTCAGTGTACACAATCGTTCGTGTGTGTACCCTAATGAGTGGCTGTGCCTTTGTGCACGGTGGGTCTGTATCAGAAGGAGAGACAGAAGACATACTATGAAGGAGACATATTTTCCACCCGCTGCCATTTGCCCTGAGGAGAGGCTTGCTCATGGTGCTTAATCTCTGTGGGGATGTGTGTATGTGGGCCTATCAACCTTCAACCGAGCCAGAAATTCTCATATCTTTCCCTGCCAAGCCAGCAAGTTCCCCTGGTGAAGGAAAAATCCACATGCATGCCACCCTCATGCACACACAAGACAACTACACCTGCAAATGCAGAGGGGAGGAACACATTAAAAGCAACACCTGCATGATGAAATTTTTGAGGCTGTAGTTTTGTTTTTGTTTTTTTGATACACTGTAACTGTAAGGGATACCATACCAGGCCAAAAATCACATGCATATCTCAATAAACTATAATCAAATGCAACTATAGTACTTGCAGGATCAAAAGTTCTTATAGTGTTGATCAACACCACTTGGACAAAGCAAGCCTTTTACAGTATTGCTTGGCTGTATGCATTCAGATGCAAAACAAAGACATGCATCACACACACACGCACACACTTAAGTCCTTTGGTCATGCTCGCTAAAAGAAACCATTATGTGGAAATACGTGAGACCTTGTCATCTTTCCTTTGCAACTCATCTCCATCATTGTTTCACTCTATGGTTCTCATTTTCATGTTGTAATTGGCTTTATCATGAAAAGAAGGTCATCAATGCGGTGCTTTCTCTGGTGGTCTCTGCGTGTGATCGGGCACAGTAGCCCTAATTATCACAGAGGAATACAACAGCGCTGACCCACAATACCTTCTCATAGCCTGCAGTTGTGTCGGTGCACACGTATGAAGAACCACACACATTGATTTCAGATAAAAGAAGCCCACAAACAACATGAAATGCTCTCAGCCTACACAGTTAGCTGGCGCCTCCCCATTACATGTCACAATGACAGTAGCCCTAATACATTCCTTATTAACAGGAGAACAATCTGCCTGGGGTTTTAATTGGGAAAGTGAGCAGGTATTGGCAGTGCATCAGATAGGAGGGTTTGATGGTTATTTCAAGTGGTCTGATATGAATTCCATGGGGTCTCCTCCATGGCTTTGTTGTGCTTATTAGTCGTCTGAACAGATAACAGATTGCATCTTAATTGGAAATCCCACCAGAAGCCTCGGTAACCATATTGTAAAATGATCCACACCTTTGGAGTTTGTCTTTCCCAGGGTACTTTGCCTATGGTAACAGGTTAGAAGAGACAAGGTTTTGGGAAAATTACACAAAAATCACTTGCCTTTAGTTGACAGCTTTTTGTTTGACAGCATTTATAGGCTGTAAAACATGTACAGTACTGAAATATAAAATTAGGATGTCTGTTCTTAAAAGACTGAGTGCGGTGATAGACTAATAGGAAGATATCAGGTTAGTCGGCACACTGTAAGTCAGAGATGAGCACTTGGAGTAAACTAAAGTCCAGGAGGCTGAGGAGACTGTGAAACGCCAACTAAAACTGCAATTCATATCCATCTGTGCAGCATATTTATGCATCTGTTCATCTGTTGGCATCTTGTAAAATTTAAGTAAAAAATGTCAGTCTATTTTTGAAGATTTAAGAAGGATAAATGATTTAAAACCTGACATGCTGGCCAAAGATGTCAGAGTAACCAAAAAAGGCAGCAGACACTCAGACCAGAGCAGGTGGTTGATGAAGATTACATCGCAGCCAATGGTCAAAAAACCATAAACACAAAGTTAGAAACACTTCATTAAATGGTCTGACCATGTTTTTGCTGGTTACTGCTGTATTGCTTTAGGTAATTATAAAAAAAAAAAAAAAAAAAAAATTAAGTTACCGCAATGTTTTTTTTTAAGTTGATGCAATGTCCCTGCACACTTTTTTCCCCCCTCTTCGAGTTAAATAAATCAGCCGATATTAGTTTAGTAGAACTATACATCCGTATCACTGTGCATCTCAAATGGGTAACAAGAAAGTGCTGTACAGAAATGCCAAACAAGGTTAGAGGTTATTTAGAAACAGTGTCACCATTAGTTTGTCCACCAGAGAGCACTGAGATATTGATTTTTCCACTGTAAACTGCTCTGCACAGCAACTTGGTCAAAATTATTTAAAGAGACATGCATATTCAATACTGTTTGTTCATGTTTATGTGATAAAGACGAAATAAAACTATTACTTGACTGATGTGTTACTTGATTTTTAACATGCTAAAAATCAATTTCTGTAGCATTGGCAGGCCCTGCCAAATAATATGGGTAAGATGCATTTTTTTATTCAGCATTACAGTCTTCCTTTAATGTACATGAATAAATCTCCAACTGATCTTTAGATGAAGGCAATTTTCCATGCAAAATTAATCCTCACAAATTGTGAACTTCAGTAAATCTGGAAATGCACCCACACTCACTCATATCTCTTCCCACCATCTCCGTATTTCTCTCTCTACTCAGGCACAGTAAAATTGCACCTTACTGTTTACAAGCAAACTGTGCTTACAGTACTAGCCCGTCTGACAGTTTGATAAATAATAAGCATATGTTGTGTACATTGTAAAGCACTGGCTCTCATTTTTTGAGCGACACGCACAGGCATGAAAGTGAGAGAGGAAAGCAGTAGAAGGAATGTAATTTGGTGCGGTGTGTCCTCCTCGGGAAAAGTAATGATGACTGGTCAGGGAAAGACAGCGGAGGGGAATCACTGAGAATGGGCCATGAGGGAAAGAAAAGGCCTGGAGGTGTCTTTTCTCCATCCATGCACTGCCAAGCTGGCACTCAGGCTTCATAAATTCATAACTTGAAAATCTACATTCAACAGCACTACAAATGACAGTTTTCCCATCTCATGTTTGGAGAAAGGTAAAGGAAAACAAAACAACATATTTTCTATTAAATATCTGCACAACATCAAAATTGTAGTTAAAGGTCAATTGATTATGGATCAATTTCTGAAACCCAGATGTGTGTGTGTGTGTGTGTGTGTGTGTGTGTGTGTGTGTGTGTGTGTGTGTGTGTGTGTGTGTGTGTGTGTGTGTGTGTGTGTGTGTGTTTGTGCACCATCACACCACACCCACACCTGTTTATTTGATATTGATATATGACACAACCTAATTTATGCGGGCTCTGGTATATTACATGAAAGGCTTGACACAGCAACATTTAAATATCTGATACGCAGTGTTGGATAGTTAAATATTGATCAATCGATCATGGTTACCAGATTTCCCCAAACATCGTGTTATAAGCCTCTGCCTTCGAGATATCAAGTCAGCTATTTCTGATGGAAAATGAAACTGAATTGTTTAATGCATGTTTTAGAATAGACATTTCATTTTATATTTCAAAAACTGTATGTTTCATTAATTGTGGAATTACATTGTCTTGGCTTATTACTCATAAAACCTTGTTTTAATTATTAATTAACACTGTCATCAAGTGAAAGCTGAACACAATGCTATACTTGTTGACATGTTATTATCTTTATATATCTTAATCATATTAATTTTTGATTAACTGTGCCACAAATTAACAAATAAACACTGTAAAACTGACAGATATACAATGTGTTGATGTGTGTAAACTACTTCTATTAGCACCAAGTTGCCACGGGCTATTTCTCTGAAGGGATCAGTCAAGTGAGCACTGCCCATCGGGTAAGGCAGACATAAGAAAGAACAAATAAAAGAACCATGAATGTCAACACAGAGATTATTAGAGGATATAATCACTTACACATTAATAGGTAATTAATTCTCTGTAATTTCAGATTGCAATAGATTAAACAATTATGGGAATGACACACTGATATGGACCAGGCATGATCCTGTTGAACTGTTTTGGATGGTATCAATTGTTAATGCACCTAGTCCTATGAATACATTCACCTGGCTTGTTATGAAATATTCAAGGATTGTCTTTCCAAGGGGAATTCAGCTCAGCTCAGCTACACATTGGCTCTATGCAGCCTGCAAATATAGTTCAATAGCAGAAATCAATGGACAGACCAATGTCCAAAGAGTATAAAGCAACAGTAGGGATCAGTAAAAGAAACATAAATATCATGTCCACTACATATTACACCTTAACCTGTTAAAACTGACCATGTCCAGTATTCTAGTATTTCATAGTTTCATATACGTAGTTATCAACATCTTAACAAAGTTATTCAGCACTACATTTTAACATTTGGCCTCGGCTTTGTCCAACTGTTTTCCTCCATACACAAAGCAAAGGAGTCAACACTCCTGCTTCCAAAACATTTAATCTTCTGAATGACATCCAACACGAAACTCTCAATCTTACAGACATAAGCTCCTAAGAGAAAAGGTTCAAATGGTCTTGACATAAACCATTACCAGATATAGACCAGATTGACCGTGGCATTGAAATACACTTACACCTCTGGGAAATGAAAAATGTGAAACTTAATACTTTGGCATTCCTTCAGAAAATGAGTTCACGTCGATTCTGGGTTGGCACAGTTCAAACCTACAGATCGGTCCCTGTCACAACACACAGACACCCCTAACTGTGTGATCTGATGAAATTTTGATGGTGGATATGTTGTGTTGGATTGTATTAGGTATGTCTATGATTCACAAACCCCGATGAGGGTGGGAGAGGATGTGTACTTCCCTCCACTAACCACAGATTGAAGCCGCTGGGAAGTTTCACTTATTGGCCTGTATCACAGTGCCCCCTACTGGTCAAAAATGTCTCTGATAGCAACACCTCAAGTGGAATGATGATAGGTTATATACATGAATAAATTATTCTCAGAAGCAAAACAGAGACTTTGGCATGCAAATGACTAACATGCTACACTTAATAGGAAAAAGAAACATCATTACACAAGATAAGACAGCCAGAGATAACAATACCATTGCAATACCACAAGAAGCTTTGTTGTAGTTTACATAGACTTATATACTTGCAATATATTCATTGTGAACAGCTCCATTGAGTTTTTTTCATGTCATATTTCAAGAACAATGAGGGGGAAAAACATAACTCAGAACTCCTCAACAACATTCAACTAAATACTAAAATAACTCACAAGACAAGAAAGAGAAGCCGTATAACCAGAGGTAAAATTATTTGATGATTTTAACTTGATAGTGTTGTTTGAATGCCCTCAAAAGGCAGATTATTAATAATAATTGTCACTTATTGTCTATATGTCCAGATAGGCACAACTGCACTGGCTGTAACTGGCTGTTGCAAGTTTCAAAAAAGCAGCTTCAGCTGCTTATGGCATGAGAAAAATTACTTTCAGAAAGAGATCATAGATAAAGTCGAGCATATTTATAAATGTCATAAACTCAATGTTTTCACATACATGACGAAGTGTTTAAAAGATGAATAATCTAAAAAAATCAGTGGTTGAAAGAAGATTGATGAATCATCTCATTTGAAATAAAATCTACCAGAGATATGCAGTATCAAATGGAAACTCAATTTAAAACATACAAACTGGGGCGGTGTTTAGCTCAGTTGGTAGAGCAGCCCCATGTGTTGAGGCTACAGTCCTCACTGCAGGTGGCCCCCGGTTTGAATCCCGTGTCGAGCGGCCCTATCTTGCATGTCATTCCCCCCCTCTCTGCCTCCCATTTCCTCTCTCTCTCTCAACTCTCCTGTCCATTAAAGACGGAAAAGCCCCCCCAAAAAAAACAAACAAACAAAAAAAAGACATACAAACTGCACTGCTGCTGATAAAGGTGGAATAATTTAGTTTCCAGACACAATCCTCTTTATATTCCTTTCATAAGGGTTAATTGTGGTTTAATTTTCACAGTGATAGTGTATGTTATACACTAAGATATGCACTTCATCTATCAAGAATAAATCACATTTGTCACACAATCATTTCATGAGAAGAGATGAAAAAAATATTTGAGTCCAACTTTATGAGAAACGGTGTATAACAAGCTAGTTATAGCTTCAAAAAGGCAAATATTTCCCTCATTTTCTAATTTAATACTGTCATAAATCATTGCCATAAATACTCTTGGGTTTATTGGCTGCTTTCCAGAAAATGCGAGAGAAAAAATGACTTGATCTCTGACATTTGTGATATGCATTTGATTTCCATTTAGAAATCACTTACACCATAACACTTTCCCTGCTGTGCTACATAAACATTAACACCTCGCCTTGTATGTTTATGGTGCTCTCTTCACAAAAAGCAGATGAATAACAAGCTCACATTTTGCAGGTGAAAAGCTGCTTGTGCCGATTTGGTGTAGAACTAGAAAGCAGGAGTATCTTTCCTGTAGGTTTGGCAGCTTGTTCAGTGATTATTGTTGGAAGGCAGCAATATACCCTTGACCTGCCTGCTCTGATCGGCGATTAACAGCTTTAGAGACCTTGAATTGTGGTACTGCTTTGAAGAGAGCTTTTCCTATTTTCTGTTAAGGATGTGTCACATTCATTTGGCCTTATTTTCACTGACATCAAGCAACATTCAGCAGGAAAAAAAAATCCTCAACTGAGCCAATGTTGATTGTTGATATGATGGCATGTTTTTCTTAATTACAACGGACAGAACAATAATACAAGTGCAGGGAGGGCTGTCAAGGCCAGTGTGCATATGTCCAAGTGTGTGTTTCTAGCCCTACATGTGTCACAGCGGAAAATAAGAGACAAGAGGTGCTTGTGTATCCATACAGTGAACCTGTAGGTGTCACCACTATCAATCCATGCTGGACATTATGACCAATAATTTAATCAGGGTTAAAATATGTATATCGGTTCACAGTGACAATTATTTATTTATGAATGACTTATTTTCAATCTGGAGACTGGAGCAAAGTTCAGAACATCACTGTGTGGGTAATGTCCTTGTACTGTTTGGATGTTTTGTCATACTGAGTTGCTGTTGAGTACCTCTCTCCATCGTGCAATGCCTAGGAGTTGTTGTTTGGGACGTAACAGATGTTGGTCGTGACTGACGACATGTTGCATAATCGAACTGGTGGGAGCGGTTAAGGAGATAAATAAAAGGATTCCCGCTCTAGATCAGGGTGATTTTCCTGCACAATTAAAACATCACACTGTTCTGTTCTGTTACTTAGACTTTAAGATAACAAATAAAACTGCCATGCTGGTGGACTCGCCTGTCCTGTTTGTGAACACTTTCCTCGCTGTCTGCACTGGCTCATTTTCTCACTCAACGCTTCCGTCGTTGTTGGTGCAAATGAACAACACACATGTTGTGACTGCCTGTATGTGGCTCATTGCTCCATTATCAAGGGACATTAAAGGCTGGAGCAGGGAGGGGACAAACTTTGTTCATGTTTCCATGCAACTATCTGACTTTCTATGGAGAAGTTTTCTTATTGCGTCTACTGTACATATTGCTATCATCTGATTGGACAGGCCTACATGGACCTTCCTTACCTTACCTCTAATTGAGAAAAAATTAACAATTTCCCCCAACACATCTCAGTAAAATCAACAAAATGCCGAAGTAATAAGAGAGTAATGTCTTGTTGCCAGTAAGGAAAGATAATTTAGAAATCTCACAGCTAACTCCTGATCCAATAAAGTTGACAGAACTGTGGGGCTGTATGCACAAATCCTCTACTGAGAAATGTTATCATTTTCCTTAGTAGCAATAACAGCCTCCGCCGGTGTACTTATCACATCCTTCTCCCTCTATCACTCCCTTCATCTCAAATAATACTACTTCTTAAAACATCTCTTTCGTGTGTGTGCCGTCTACATCTCCTTGCCCCAATCTCATTTTTTTTTCTTTTGCAGTGCTCACCCGTTCACACACTCTCCCCACATCTCTCTGAGTCTCTACTCAGTCCAATAAAAGGTTTATTGGTTTGATGTTTAGATTAAAAAAACATGTTGGCAAAGTTTATAGATAAATTATACATAGAATATATCAGTTAAAAAGCACTGATATACAGAACATGGAAAAAAAAAGAAACTAGCTATCGAACAGTGAGACATGGTCAGAATCAGAGACAGAAAAAAGAAAATTCTAGCTCATATAGAAAAGAGAGAAATAATACCCTGCAAGGCAGCATGTCTTGCTTTTTGACAAGAAGTTATATATTCACTTGCCTTCTCCCTTCTCCGTCTCCACTCTCAGAAACAGCAGCAACAACAAACCGTCACAAAGCACGATGTAAACTTAACAAGATTTTCTCTCATCATTCCCTCAACTGTTTCCTGGACACCAAAGCAGACCTGGAGCACACACTCAGACACAGACATAGCAGTGCATTCAATAAAAATCCCCTCATTAATTCACACTCATCTGGAAAATTATTTTTTGTCAAATTCATTAAAAAGAGAAAACTGAAATATTACACTGACTGTACAGTACTGTAAGCCAACATGTATGCACACACAAACCAATCATAACCACATGAAAATGCACATATATAATATATTCTTCTGATAATAGGCTGCTGCTTTGGCAACAGGTATAAAACTGTATTTGTGTCTTTTTAGCGCATTTGCTGAACCTGCTTTAAAAGTTCTTTGATCCAATCGTTTCACAAGAGCAGGTGAACTTTGGAGCACCTCCACTGCTTTGTTAGTACAAAATTAAGAAAATAATGTGTACACTATATCAGTTAACAGCTGCCAAGTTTCCATTCCTTCATTTCAAGCTGCAAGAGCATCTAAACCACCAGCATTGCCATTAGTGAAAACAATGTACTGGGAGTTTCTTTTGACAATGAAATGTCATTGGAGTCTGTTGTAGCTCTCATGCTGGTATCAGTGCCCACCTGTGTCTAAGTACGTATCAGAACACCCTGGGGGTGACTGCATCGGATTCTACAAGGTACCACCACATTTGGAGCACAATGGTGCACTGGCTGCTCTGCTGTGGGGCCCTTGGTACTTCTCTAATAATCTACCCAGCATGTGTTTATCTTTGTTGGACCAGGTTGTGTGGAGGAGGCGGCCGGGAAAGGAAGGCAGACAGAATCCTGCCAGTCTGCATGTGAGGAGCCCGCAAATCCAGAGGGACTGCTGGCTTTGTGTGAGTGTGTATCCATGTGTGTGCGTGTGCGTGTGTGTGTGTGTGTGTGTGTGTGAGAGAGAGAGACAGAAGTGGCAGCAATACAGTTATGCCAACATGAGTTATGGTCTGACTTACACAGACACAAACACAAAACATTTAATTGCCAAAAAAAAAAAAAAAAGTCTCTCCCGGGCTCCATTGTGTCTAATGTGTTCAACGTTAATCTTACCCTTTGGGGACATTTGCTGTTGTGTTAATTACACACCACCAGGAGCCCTCATTAACACACATACAAATATGTGCACGCACCAGCAAATGCACACAAACACACTATGTACACAACTTAGGTGGAGCAAGTAGAGGCGTAGATTAAGTGAGGCAGTCTAGTATGGGAGAAGCAAAGCTAATGAAGCATTTACAGAGAGTGGGGTCATTTGAGACTCGCCTGAGGTCAAATCGTCTCCCACACCTTTAATGAACAAACCAAGCCTCAGATGTAGAGAGGAATTCATGGGCCCGAGTGGCCGGCGTGCCCTGCTTAGTCATCCACTACACCGCTAGCTCATCACATCTTGGCACAAGCCTTTGCTTCCACCACTGTGCTAGCCTTGGCTGAAGCCAGTAGTGTAACGCAAAATGCAAAAGTGACACACAAACAATTAACCCCAAAGTATTTCCCTTGTCAGCCTGCTATCTGCACTTATTACAGTCCGCTGCATATGGCACCCATTCAAACCAGGGAAAGCTAAGAAAATATTCAAAAAAAAAACTTTGCAATAAATTATCCTGTTTGTTTGTCTCACTCAATTCAAACTTCCTTGGGGGAAAACAGAGGGAGAGTATCGTGAGGTTGTTCCTGTTTTGCACTGGAGGCACCCCATGTAGGTGGACCACCCAAGTCATGGGCAGATAAATGGGATACAAGGTGACCCTGATGCTCCTGTCTTTCTCTTGCTTTCACCTCACTGCGGGACCTCTAATTGCATCACAGGGGGGTTTCCCACAACCAATTATAGATAGTCAATTATAGATACAGCTGTCAGCAACTGCCACAGATCAATTGGGACAGGCACCTGGTGAGAGAAGGGAATACCTCCAATGAACCCAAGTTAGATTTGTTCTGTTTGCTTCAACTCAGCATAATGCAAAGAGATGCGTAATATTGTATTATTTTTGCACATCTGTAAGGAAGATACTAGGATGGGTCATCATATTTAGGGAATACAGGAGACAAATGGCAAAAGCAGCAATGTTATAAAAAAAAGAAAGAAAAAGAAATACTGATAACACAGACAGACCTCACTTGCCGTGCTTTCAACTAATTTTTTAAATATGAATGAGAGAATACCAAGAAACACTTTCCCTGCTATTCTTTCACCTCAAGTGTCAATTTCAGTGTGGCTCATCTTTAATGAAAAATGTGATATGTTCTTCACATTCACATCAGACATACAACATCCAATGTGTTTCGCTGCTTAGAGTGATTAAAATTAAAATCAAGGCGTATCAATCCTCTAAGGTTAATTTGTCTTACACAGTATGTCTGTGGTGTCTTTCCATCCTGGGAGATGCTTGTGGGCTCAGAAAGGTTAATAAGCTGCTTTACCTCAGCTAGAGATGGATTGGAAGAGTGTTGGAAAGGTGAAAAGAAAGGTCAGGGGAGCAGAAACACCTTAATGCAAATCCGCACAGTCAAAGTAATCTGTCTCGTCTTTAAAACCACTCGCTTCCCTACAAAGCAGTCTCCGTCCACAGCTGGACCTGTACTTTCCATGCAGCAAAACATTTATACATGGATTGACATCAGTCAGCCCTTGTCTAGCGATGAGCAACTCAGGTCAAATGTCTGGACAGAATGAAGAAGATGATGAAACACCTGCTGGAATACGCTGCTCGGTTGTTTGCCTGCCATTGTCGATTTGAACATAACCTGAGTGAATGTTTCAGTTGATTTGCTCGCAACATTACAGCTGGATTCATGTGTGCTCATGTTTACAGTGCAAGCAAACGCGAAATTCCCAGGACCCTGCCTCTATACTGAAGTGTTACTGATGTGGTTTCCATTTACTTGCTTGTGTGGGTGGAGCAAAAGTGCAATAACAGTGCAACACCACTGAAAGCTTAACATGGCTAAGTCTGAGTGGAGCTTCACAGCAGGCCCAGGCAGCCTCCGAATTGGCAAATTTTCCATTTGTTTATACAGGGTAAGATTAGACCAAAAGCAAACAACAAACCACAGACAACATCAAAACAATGGTTCACACTTACAGCAGACTTGTTCAGTATTCTGCACATTTATCGCATTACAGCTTTAGATTATTCTGCACTGTTTCAATATACGCTGTGTTAAATAAAACATGGTGAATAGCAGAGAGCAAAGAGGGAAACAATCTGCAAATGTTTCTGCACTGCAACAATGTACCGTTAATGTACCGTAGTTAATTTACAATTTTACCTGCCCATATCATATGTGTATAGTAGGAAGAATATTATCTTCTTTATCATATACAGAAAATAAAAAATTATAACCATATGTGCATGTTACAGTAGATGCGTGGAATCATTGTGAGGAGTTTAAAGTTTCACTTACAGAGGCCATGGAACTAAAATAAAACTTTTAATTGTTTTATTTTCACAAAAAAAGACAGATTTTAAAACTTACTGAGAAAAACAAATACTCAAAATATGTATGCAGTGGATACTGTGGTAAGACAATGATAAAAGAAAAAAATAAGGGAAGATACTGACTTTAAAGTTCAAAAGACGACAGCACAGTGAACAGTATAGAAATGTATTGTGTGGGATGGTGAAATAAGACAGGAAAATAAATAAAAGAGAAGGTGAAAAGCAAAGGCTATACCTACAGTATATGTGCATACTGAAAGGAAAAGTACAATGGACAGGGTGTGCGCTTGTCATGGAGGTAGGGTCATGTCTTTAACTCAACATGCATTTCTTCTACAGTATGTTCATTTCTCATGGACCTAATTAATGTGTTTTCCATTTTCTGAGCTTTCTTTTTTTTAAGTTATTGTGTTCATTATAGGCCACACTAACTATCAAAGTCATCTACTATTTATTCAACATTATGTGAAGCGCAGTCGCCACTCTACATAACTTATAAATGAGTGATATGGGGGTTGACACCCGTCCGTAATGTGGGATTTCAACTAAAAAAAGTACTGCCTCACTTTGCTTGTTTACAGGCTGAAATATTACATTATTGATGAGAGAGGACACCTGGCATGCAAAACTTAAGACCTCTGGTGCAAGGCAGAAGTTACTTCACTAATGAAATATTCAGGGCAACCAAATCATACAAGAAGATACTAGCTACAGTATCACCATACTGCTGAGTTAGCTGTATCGGACTGAAGCCTGTTAGTCTACATGTTTCATTAGCATTTGATTAACATGTTTTACTTTGATACCTGTTATGTGAGAACAGGAACAACTTTTAACCACAATAGTTATATTCAATGCAGTTGAAAATATAATCTAACAGATTTCGATAGTCACAAAAGTCATTAAGTTTTAGATTCTAGTGGTGCAAGCTCGAACAATTTCCCTCAAATGTCACTGTTTTTTGTTTCTTTTCTTTCTTTTCTTTTGTTTTATTCTGTTTTGTTCTCTTTTCAGGTGTGGATCACAATTTGTAATCAGACTGGTCTGTCTACCTTACTTTCTTCTTCTCTCATCTAAAGCCTTTCTGTCTGTGCAGTAATTTACCATGCTGTGGCGTGAGCAGTCATGATTGTTTATATTCAAGGAGGCACCATCTTGAACACGTAGGACTCTGATTGTTTACCCATCCTGCATGACATCACGGCTGCTCTCTTCTCCCCAGTGCTCCTCTGTCTCCTCTCTGTGTCTTTCCAGCCAGATTGGCTGTGGGAGTGTCACCCCCTGGCCCACTTGTAGTCACAAACCAATTCCACCAAAAGAGACTCAAAGACAAATTAAACTTAATGCCATGTAACAAACTCAGTGGGCTACTGTGCACAATAAAGGCATTGTGTTAGCCAGTGGAGAAATACATGTAGGGCCTGTGTTCACTTTTTGATCTGTATGGAAATTATGAGCCAACACGGAGCCGGATGCAAAGCACTTGTGGAGAGGTTGGAGTTAGACAACAAGTGTAAAATTGAAATACTAGTAAAACATTTGCAATTACAACTGATGAATTCTGTTAACTGCGTGGCCGACAGAGTTTGTGTTCGATCTCATTTAAGAAGAGATTATGAAATACAGCGGGTGGTTGAGTTGTAACAGCTTGAAAAACAAACTGTGTCTACAGGCCTATCAGAGAGAAGAAAAAAACAGTGCTTAAGTAGAACAAAAGCTATCAGCCCCTGAAATTAATACCTGGTAAGAAGAGTGAAAAAGCTGTGTAAGTTGCTAATAGAATATTGAGTGTCACTGAATCGCTATAGAAATGTATGAAGAAATAAAACAGACATTTTCATTTTCACATGATAATTATTAACAAACTTGTGAATCTGATAAATTTTCGAGTACAGTAATAGTTACGCTTACTAAAATGACTTAGAAATGTATAAAAACATCATCGCTCACAAAACTCCCATGGACTTTTCCACTCCTTCCATGCATCACTCAGAAGCGACAATCCAGTGCAGCAGTATATCCACACAGTGAACAGTGAACCATCGCACATCAAGTATTCCCTATAAAACCCCTCTGCTCTTGTACTCATACTTCTGAGCTGGATTAGATATGCACTCCATATTCTGCTGTCTGGGATCATGGGGGTGAGTTAATGAAGCTCCACTGGGGCTTTTCCATGTGAAAAGCTCCAGTGACAGTGCTGACATTGTCCTCTTTTTAAAGGCAAGCCCCCTTGTTAATAAGCATCCTATCACTCAATTAGGCAGGCGCACAGATACAGGATATATTGGATGACACAGAGAGACACACACACGCAGATACTCATGCTTCACAAAACGCACAATGTGGTTTCTTTTGTTTTACACTATATATCACTTTTTAAAAGTGATATTACTGATATTACAGCAATATACGTAAATATTTTCAAGGGTGGTGATATAGGGGTTGTTCCTACAGATAACATAACAAATACAGACATATGATAAATGTGAGGGAACATGGCAAATATATTTAAAGCCTTGATGTAAGAAAAAAAAACATTTGATTAGCATTTGAGAACTTCATTCTTCTACTGGTATGTAAGCACACCAGAGTATATAGGTTGTCAAAGTATCGTTGTAAAAATTCTAGACAGAACAAATTGACTTAGTCATGAAGATGTAGAAAATACTTGAGCACTAACACACTAAAATACAAAAAAAGTTTGATTCTTTGAATATATTGTTGAATAAAACTGTGGCAAGACAAATATACCTCAGAAGGCCAGTGGAGAACTAGATTAAAAAGGTAACGGAAAGATTGACATCTCCCAACCATGTATTAACTGAGATTATCCACGGGAGTGAGCACGGAGAGAAAGAAATAAAATATTTAGATGCACGGGGGATATTTATTTTTGAAGAGACAGATTGTGATGAACATTACAGTGTACCTGAAGGCACATAAAAGTTAGCAGGGTGTAGAGTTGGGAGGCTGTAAGCGGCAGGTATCAAAGAAAGCTAATATTCAGAGGGCTAAAGTTAAAGTGCACTGTGATAGCCAGAATGGCTCTCATCTGAGAAGAGAAGATTAAAATCAGTGGGACATCACAGCAAGGCAATATGAAGGAGGAATGAGAGGAAATCTCTCTTTCTCTCTCTCTTGCTCGCTCACTCCCTCTCTCTGAGACACAGATGCACACGCACATAGTCTCCTACAATAAACCAATTACTTGTCATTAATATTTAAGGGCCTAATTTCCATTCATATGAGATATATTAAAAACGTGCAGGGATGAGCAAGGAAAAGGGCTGACCCTGAGATATTCACAGAGGGCTGGCCGCCCCAAACAGAAAGAAATGAACATCAGGGTGTTTTGTGTTTTATTGAGACAAATGTCTTCTGCCTCTGCCAGTAATCAATGGCTTCTGTTCTAAAATGGGGAAAATGGCACAATTTGAGTCCTTTCTTTTCCGAAATGGGATAATATCCTCTTTGGCTTGCTTTGGCTAATAATGAACATTTAATCCAGAATGAACAAATTTACTGGTGTGAGGAAAGGTCTTGGGGTCATCAAAACAATTCATTAAAGAGAAGCATCTCTCCACCGACAGTGATGACAGTTCACAAAAATTACTACCTGGTAAAATGCCAGTAGTGATCTTGTTTGTGGGAAGCTGCAGCTGTTCAACAATAAGCTGGAGAGAGCGGGAGTGGGGGTGAGTTTGTTTGTTTTGTTTTCCCCACACACCCCCCCACACACCCTGCTCCCTTTTTACCAGCCTGGCCTGGACTCCAGATGGACACTGCCATGTCCAAAGACATGGTTTCAGAGGCAAGCAGAGAGAGACAAGATAAGAAAAGAGAAGAACAGCGGTGTGAGGAGAAGAAAAGCCCAGGATAAAGAAGCAGAGGAAGCCTTCTTGGCCGACGCTCCCTCCTCTCAATTAACAGAATCAACAGCCATGTTCTCCAGGGAAACATGGAAACCATCAAGCCTGACTTCCCAACACTTTGACATAGAACATATCAAAAGCTTATCGTTGTACACATGCTATTAATACAAGCCAGACTATTCCACAGTGAGCTGCAGTTTCTTCAGCTTAAACTCATTATACAAAAGCCTTTATTACATTGTGAGTATCTGAGACAGCAGAGCTTCTCTTGTAGTCTTGGGAGAGCTTTTTTCAAGAGCAACAAGCTTTACAAAGGTTTCAATCAACAAGACATATTGATAGTGAATGAATGCCGCTTAATAGGATTAAAATATTTTTGGTGGCACTTATTGTTACCGGAGTTGCTGCTGTATTGCATGAGCCAAAACTTGTGCCCATAGACTTGTGCAGGACATGCAGTGCAGGACCAGCGTGCTGGTCAGCAACGGCTTTCTTGCCTCACTGAGAGGGTGCAGTGTCATGTGAGGTGGCCGACCATGCGTGAGTGTGTTTGATCTGGTGGCCGGGTCAGCCCTGATGTTAACAGAGTTATTAGGGGACTTATTAGGGAGAGTCAGAGAGCCAGCTAAACCCCCCACTGATTCCATCATTACTGCCGTTGTGGCAGGGTCATTACCGCCCTGCTGCTGGGGCTTTGTAGCAAGGATTGAGAATCTGCTGGTGTGCATGCCACATTGGCTCAGCGGGAAGAACGTGTGTGCGGGGGACAGAGTTGTAGAGACACAGGTAAAGGAAAACGGCTATGAGAGTGAGGAGAACTCCTGAGGGATTTGATCAAATCCCATGTGATGAGGGGGAGGATGACTGCAGCCATCACTTGAAGTCAGGTTTTAACCAACTTACCTTTCCAGGGCTGACCTTTACAGGCACAACACAAGTTTGTGTGTGGCCTTGTTCTACTATATTTATGGGGTCCAACTGCTTTATATAATGATACATTCGGTGATTTAATTTTACACTTCAGTACTTCACAGATTATATAGTGAGACACAACGGGAAATACTACACATAATGTGTAAAAATCTGCTTAAAATTCTTCAGGCGAAGAACTCCCCTGATATTCATTATTACAGCACTGATGCCTCTCTCTCTCAGCCAATTTTTAGATTTATTTCCAAAGGTGCTTTATTGGTGTGGTAACACTTCTGCCTGTCCCCTCCGGCCTTATTCACCACAAGCACTTGGCCTAGGCATCATTAACACAGAGGCATGCTGGAAAAGGAAGTCCCAATAACCCTGCTCAGAGGTGTGGACTATAACGCCTCTCTCCTCGCCTCACCGTTTCCCTCTCGCTACAAATGTGACTTTCAAACCATAAACTACTGGATTTGCCCTTAATAAACCTTCAAAACATTTGTATATCCATGATTAGAGCATGGCCTCAATCATTATACATGTTTCTATGTCAGTGTAATTTGTTAGCAGCAATGATTTAAAAAATGATCAGAGTTATAGTCATTGCATACCGAAATATATGTACAAAATCGCTCAGGGTTTTCAGTTGTTGTCAATAAACCCCCCAACTTTCTTTGTGTTGTTTCTGCTGAGAAGCCCAGACATCACCATTACAAAGTGGCATATGCCCTTTGTCCGTCAGCAATTGATGTGGGCAATGGAGGAAACATTTTGGAAGAAAGGGGGTGTGAAGTTTGCCAACATCAATCTTGTTTCAAATTGAACTGCAAAGTTCCAGCTGAATGAATTGCCTTTCAAATGCAGCAGGCCATGGCTACACACATTCAATTCCGAAGTGAATCTGATTTGATCCCAAGAGCCGTACAAAGGCACAACCCACAGATTGATAAAGTGAACTGTGGGGAGATGAGGGTAAAAGGAAAAAAAAGAGGCAAGTCAATGGAGAAGAGGGTAAAGAAAGCAGGATAAGACAATATAGCCGAGAGAAGGAAGGAAAAGGGGGGAAGACAAAAAGAAGGCAAGCAAACAGGAAACGCAGTTTCAATAGAAAATAAAAATCCTCTATGACACGGCCAGGTTGTTCTTCAGGGCCCATTTAATGTCTCGTGCACAATTGTAAAGGACAAGAAAGACATGGGTGGTGAGCTGCAGCAAAATATAGATGTGTCTCTTTGATGAAAGACTTCAGAAGATCAGAAAGCACTCAGTGGGACAACAGGTGAAATCCTCATCTTAGTGATTCAGGTGTAGCTTTGAGTATCACTCATACTCACATCACAGATTAATAATCTTAATAATTTCTGCGCGCTAGAACAGGAGACAACATGTAACCCTGACAAACAAAATGTAATTAAATGCAATGGACATGAGTTGGTTACTGTATATAAACTCAATTTGGTCTTAATGGGAGTCACATCATTTTCTATTTTTCTATTTTAATAAATCTGCCAGTGACCTTCAGAGTACCTAAGAAATGATACTGTATATGTGTTAAGTTTTCAACCAGGCCAAAGAACCATTTCATAATAAATTAAGAAAAAAAGCCACATTTAGAAGATTGAAGCCAAGCTTGAAATCCCTCTTGATTATCATTTCCTTTTCTTGGTAAAACTCATTAAACAGTGAGACTCATAAAAGCAGCAGGGGAGATGACAGTCTTGCATTCTCAGTTGTTTTAGAGGCCTCTGAGCGCAATAACCATGTGAAAATTGGGGGCTGTTAGTGATTCTTTTTTTTTCTTTTACTGCCAAAGTGTTGTTCTTCAACAATGCAAGCAACAAGCAAGAATCCCAAGGAACGCGGAGTTAATAGAAGCCTTTTTGCACCATTTTCTGAGGGCAGCTCTGCAGGGAAAGCATTTACACCTGCTTGCCTCATCTTTCACGATACACTAGTCCCCCAAAGTGTGCTTTACTTATAAATATCCACGTCTAAGAAGTGGAAAAGATGGAGGTAACACAAAGACGCAAAAAAAACAAAAAAACAACAACAAGTGTGTGTGTGTGTGTGTGTGTGTGTGTGTGTGTGTGTGTGTGTGTGTGTGTGTGTGTGTGTGTGTGTGTGTGTGTGTGTGTGTGTGTGTTTGTGTTGAAAAAAAAAACTGTGGCAATATCCCAGACAAATGAAGTCGGGTTTCACCAGTGACTTGTTTGTCAAATCAGCACAAAGGATTTATGGTCCGTGGTTACAATGAGAGGTTACAATAAGAGTACAAGACCTCAGGAATTAATCTTGCAAGTCTCGGCTTCTCCACCTGAACCCCCCACACCACTTTAAACTGCACTGATAACAGTTTAACAGCTTGACTCCAGATGAAAGAAAATGCTCTATCCAAATAGGTCAGATTCAAAGTGGAAATAAAGTGGTATCTTTTAGACAAAATGTTTAATGTTCAAGCAGACTTATTTTTACATATCCTCCGATGGCGAGAATTTGAAAAACTATATTGCATGAAGAGAGGAAAGAGGAAAAACAAATGAATTACTGTATCATTTTAGGAAGATCCCATCTAGCACTTTTTTTTTTGCAACACCATCTACATCAAAGCCCTCCTCATTGGGGGGGATACATATCAAACATTAAACAGCATTTTTCATTCATGAGCAAATCATGTTCTGTTTCAACAATAGAGGGGAAAGAGCTGATTCAGTGAAGTCGCTGCAGGGGTAATTGATAGGGATCCAGCAAAGGTAACTCCCAGGGGAAATGCTGGATCATGAATTCCTACCCGGCCAGCGGGAACATGGACTATCTATAGAATTTTCTTTTTTTTTTCAAACCCCAGTGGGTGAGAAAATGAATTCAATAAAGAATTTAAAAGGACAGTTAAAGCTGAAGCCATGTGTCTCTGGAACTCCAAATGTGAAGTTGTATTTCATTTCCAGACTTGTTCTGCAAATGCGTTTTATAGCTGTTGTACTCTGCAAATATATTACTGATTTATTGTTATTAAATGCTACATGTATTATCTTAAATATTAATGTATGAAATAAATAAAAGCACACAATGAAAATTGCAACAATTAAATAGACATTGCAAAGCTGTCATGGAGTCTTGACCATCGTTTACCACAGAAATGCCAAAGCGTGTCTTGAAAATATAGTGTAGTGTCTGACTGACATCCTCTGGTGAAAGATGAGGAGAGCGGCTGGCCTTTCCTTGCCATTTCATTAAGGCTTGCAACAACTATTGTTTCAATCTGTATTATACCCTTCAGCGGCCAAGGGAAATTTGCTATTTATTTCACATAACCACAAAGAGATGAGTTTGCAGACGTGGAGGCTGTGAGAACAATGGAGCTGGTGAGTTGAGCGGTGTCCAAAGAGGCGGTGGGTATATGGGGAAAGTTAGGAGATTCTGTATAGTTATGTCCACACACCCTGACAGAGCTTAGATTTGACTGTTCTGCGGTTGACAGGGCTCTGACTTCTCCCCTCCCACTGCTGCTAGAATTAGAGGGCTGTACTACACACACATATACGCACACACTGTCAAAGAGGTGGAAAACACTCAAATTGTCATGGGAGGAATACATCAAGTGCCTTCACAAACCCTCTTCCGTACAAAAACAAACTTGCTCTGTACTGTTTGTGTTATTCATCAGCAAGTTAGGTAGCCTGGTTGTGTATCTGAGAAACAAACTGACCGGGACAAGCAAACTCCCAAAGCTTCCTTCACAAAAGCCTCCCATCTTCCCAGATGGAGGATTGGTCTACTGGACTGGAAAAGGCAAGAAGCAAACCAAGCATAGCTGCTCTCGGTTCACACATATACAGTGCACACAAGTTCAAGTTTGTGCACATCCATGTGCACACACAAAAATACTGATCTAAAACTACTCAGTGGGTGCAAAGAACAAATACAATGTGCAGCCAAATTGCATTTCTAGCTTTCTCAAAGATGCAAGCACATAAACACAATGCCTACAGAAGCACCGGTGTCCCTAATTGGCAAAGAGATTGAATTGAGAGCATACATAGACGGTGTTCAAATGCAGGGGGAAAAGTGCTTGGTTTTAAGATAATTAACATCTCAGTAAGAAAAATGGTTTCTTAAGTGTCACAAGATGAAAGTGGCTTGGCATCTATTGCCAGAGAGGCTAAATGAAGCGTGTGTGTAGATTAATTAAGGAAGGGGTGAAGAGAGATGACGCCTCCTTACCTTTGCTCTGTGAGGAGAAGCAGAGGGAGAGCTGAGCAAATAGGTCAGGATTCTCAAACTTCTCTTCTTTGACTTTGATCCAGAAGCAATTCTCTGCCATTTCCTGAGGCACTATCTGCAATGACACAAGGTTTCCATTATCACTACAATCAGAGACCGCTATTCCACCAACCTGCCACTCAAAAAGTTCTTCTCACTGGAGATGGGGTTTGTGTGTGTCTGTCTTGTGTGTGGACACACACATGCCCTTGTGTGTACATCCTTAGCAACAGAGTGCTAAACAAGACCAGCATAAAAGATCAAAAACGCAAAAGTGGGGGTTAAAGGTATACTTTTATGTGATGACAAATCACATGAATATGACCACACTAAATGATTTGTGTTATCGAGTCTGATTGAACCACACACATCAAAGCTTGACCTCTCCTGGGATGAATGAAATATTTGAATTTTCAGGTTGCAGAAAAAACAACTCTGTTTATACAGTCCTCCTACCTAGATTTGCCTGAAAGCCTCTAAAAAGCAACCAAGCACCTACACATGGTGAGATCATGGCAGACCACGGGGATGATTTCTACTCCTCCTCTTTCATCCCCCCCCCCCATACTGCTCAATAGACGAGAGAAAGTGGGAGTATACTGAGGGATTCATACATAAACAACCCATATAACATATTGCACTTACTACTGGCTAATGACATTTGTTACACTATGCTACATCTGCTATACATTCTGTTGATTGTGCTAATGGTGAGAGGTATTAGTGATTTAGTTTTGTACTTAGGGTCTGGATGAGCAGTTGGCCTCCTGCACCACCACTGTTAACCTGCTGAACATCAAAGTAATTACATACAGAAAGAGGTGCAAGCACCACTCTTATGATACATGGACAGAGTGCTCCAGGTGAAGCTGGGAAATCGTTCTCAAGGCTGGTGATAACTGCAACAGTGTTGCTGAGTTCTTTAATGGCAACAATAGGTGCTTTAATGGGAGGCTTATGGTCCTTTTGACATGAGTTGGTCTTGGTCATGAGTGTTAACAACAATGTGACAATGTAGGCCTACTCTCATTTGCTCTACAACCTGTTGAAAGTCCTAGACAGCAGTCTATGCCATGTCTGTGAACTGGAGAAAATGTGAAGAGAGCAAATATAGCCAGAAATTCAGTAATGCAAACATCAATTCCCTTGGCATTTCAGTTTTCAGTTTGCCTACTCCCACAACTACTTGATAATAAAAATGGTGAGAAATGCAGAAAGGTCTTATACTAGTATCAGTACAGCTAGTATCAAGTTAGGGAATATAGATATAGAGATATACAGTAGATTACCTTACTTGATACTAGCTAATAATGCTGACCCCAAAAAATGTGTATAATGAGAAATGCAGGGGGTTGAGACAGCTGCCCTGTGTTACACCATGAGATATGTCAGACATTTCTGATACATGATCCCCACTGCTAAGCAACAAATTAAGAACAGTTTCAAAGAGACCAACCCAGTTTCTGACATGATGAATGAGAACATGGTGGCTAAGGGTTTGCTTAAATTCTGAAAGAAGCTCTGCAGCATTGTTGTCATTTGTGGGCTGGCACGTATCAGTGCGGTGTACCGGCACTTCTAGATTTTAACCCCTGGCGTACCGGGATTTACCACCAACAGTTGAATAAGGAGAGTACCAACACTTAATTTTTTCCTCTTAAAGCACTGAATTGATGAAATATTTGCAGTTGTGATTGGTTAACTCGTTTTTGTTTTATCCATTTTACCCATGTTCAGAAATATAGGGTGTTTCCATTTAGCTGGTCAAATATAGAGGGATTTATAATGTGAACTCAATGATGATAATAGTTAAGTTTTGTTGTAGCATGTTGCATTGCCTATTCATCCAACATTGATTTAAAAACAGATAACTAAATAAATATGCTAGGTCACCACTGAACTGAATTGACTTCTAATATTTGTTCTTCTTTTCCCAATTTAAAAACTGTCACCACAGGAAGCAGATGTTATTTTACCTACAGATCATGTGTCTACATATGATGCAACAAGTCATGGACTTTCATCTACCTACATCTTTTCATGTCAAATTCAAGGGTCTTCCAGGGTACATTTTCAAAGACAGCAATATCAAGGTCTTCCTTTGCCAATATCATATCTGTGTTATTCATGCTCTTGTCAGATATGTATGGGCATTGTATAGATGGAATGCTGGCCTTGATACATGTTCTTCTCTCTCCCTTCCTCTTTTTTAAAACCAAATCATAGTTGCTTCTGGCATTCCTATATTTCCATCTGCTGCACACAGAGAAGACTGACGACTCTTGTCCCACTTAATCGACACAAGAGACGCAGATTGTTTTTCCTCAAGTGGTTATGAATTTAATTTGCATCACCAAACTGCAACTCCTGTGGAGGCAAGGTTAATGCACCTGCACATTAACCCGTTTCTGTTCTTTTCCAAGACAGTGTGCACTTGCACAAACAAATCATATATGCAAATCCACATAGACATTGCAGGTGACAATGAGTAATAATATTTAAAATAACAAAGCACAAACACACACACAGCCCCACCTGGTATTAAGACACAAATAAACAGTTGTTTGTCTTACTGTTTGCTCAGTGGGTTTGGTATTCCATATCGCTGTAATGACACCATTAATAATCTAACTCCACTGCGCAGGAAACTCCACACATACATTTTTAAGAACCCTTTAAAGAGTGACAAAATCTAATGCAATAGCCAATGTCGAATTGTATTTCCACATGTACTTCTCTCATTTACGTATGTCTGTCATTTGGTGGCCTGCAGTTAAATAAATAACATATTGTAGAGGGCAAAATATATCCCATTTGTTCACTTGTGCCTCAGAAATGAGGACAAAAGTGTGGAGAGATAACCACAATGGCCCTCAACACACTGAAAAATCACATTCAAAATTTATTTTTAATACATGGCTTGATTCCACTAAAACCATTAAACGTGCACCACTAACATGATGTCAAAAGAACTGGTCTGATGTTTTGGTTGCTGTCAGTAATTGAAGACTAAAACGTAAGGTCACACAAGCATCAGCAAAGAACCATTAAATTAATGCTAAGAACTCCTGAGGCGATGGATAAATTATCTATGGTAAAAAAGAGCCCACACGCAAGAGAATGTCCTATTGAAATTGTATTCAAATGTGATGGAACGTTACACAACCCAGTCTTCATTCAATTATGCTAAGAATGTGCAAATCCAAGGACATTTAAGCAGTGAAAATTGTTTACTCTTGAATCCTTTGAAATGGGTGCTGAGTGTGGAATAGTGTGGCCTCTGGCTGAACGGTTGTTTGACTAGATTAAGAGTGCATTTGAAAAGAACTCCCTATGGTTTGGATCTTCAACTTCCTATCTTCCCATTGTGTTGAGTTAGGAGAAACCTCTCAAGCCAGTCATGTCTGATAGTCAAAATGTTGCATAATATTTCATGTTAAATAACAGTGCAATGTTAATTCCCTTAAAATGACAAGTCACCAATATTATCACTGAATATGAGAATATGCATTATAGTAAGTCAAGGTGGGGTTACCATACCTTGGTCCAGTTGACCCTCTTCATTACAGTTTCAGGCTTGTAGGTCTTCTTGGCCTCAAGCCCATAAGGCAGCTTGACAACAGCCAACGGTGGTGGAGGCACGCCCGGGCCTCCAAAAAAAGGCGGAGGAGGTGGGGGTCCACAACCAGGCGGTGGTGGCGGAGGTGGAGGTCCTCCACCTGGAGGAGGTGGAGGAGGAGGTGGTGGTGGCATGCAAGCATGGCCAGGAAGAGGAGGAGGAGGCGGAGGAGGAGGACAGCCACCAGGTGGAGGTGGGGGAGGAGGAGGCGGAGGAGGAGGTGGAGCTGCTGCATTCCCTGGTAGGGGAGGTGGAGGTGGTGCTCCGGGTGCAGCTGGACCTGCTGCAATCTGCAAGTACAGGGCACAAACGTTAACAATCTTCATGGTGATTCAATCCAATGTGAGGTCGTTTAAATTGTGTCACATTATCTCTGGCTGTGAGCAGATAACAGGTTTCAAGGAAGGCAGTCGTGTGTATTAATGACCAATTCAACTTCAGAGGCAAAATTAATCACACAAACTCCTGGTGATTGTAATAAGCAATGTCTTTGGAAAGCAGATATGTATTTGTGGTGTGAGGAAAAGATGTGGTCATGGGAGTTGACATAATGATTGTGCACAGTATACAGTTTAATAATAAGATTGTTCATGCATCTAATCAAAAAGCTTTTGATTTCATATTCACATCCTGTCATAATAAGATTTTTTTTTTACTTTGTTCATTTATTTCTCTTTTTATCTATATATCTCCTCTGTGGCGTCACAAAATGTGAAATACGCAAAAACTATATAGTTAGCCATTGTGAGCAATACTTGACCAAAAGGTTAATGTATGTGTTCATTAATACCTGCTGATATGTATGTGAATAAATACTAAGAAAAACTTCAGAGGAAAAACAACTACTGTTTTATGTTGTAAAAGATAAGAATGTTGGTTTCCCATCAAGTCCTCCCCCTCACGAACTCTAGGCTATTAAACAGTAGACAGGGGTGTAATTAGACCCAACACTGATAAGACAAAGTCTTTCAGTCATTTGACATGTCTGACCTATCACACCTACCACATACGCAGGTGCAGTAGTCTCTGATAGTGAAAATGTCAATAGAAAATGGTTTAGGAAAAAATATGCATATACAACAATTACAGAAAACCAAGCTTAGACTGGGTTTGATCTTAGGAGTTGATTAGGTGCCAGTTCTAACCAAAAAGCATTACCACTTGCACATCTCATTTCCAAAACCAATTCCCCACCATGTGTATTTCCCCAGTCACTTGATTGTGCATACAAAATGTGATTGGCTTCATATTTAAAGACATTACGCAGCGTTTCATTACATAATGACATTGGTGGATTGTTTATTAGGGCTGAAATTAAAAAGGTGTTCTGAGAGGAGCATCTTACACAGATTGCTCTGAGCCCTTCAGTAAAAATCCACATCAAATGATTATGGGTCTGTCAATCTTGAGCCTGCATGGCCCATTTTCTCTTTAAGATTAATGTGACAGAATGGAGGCAAATTAGCTGCTAAATTAGAGCGCAGTTGTTTCCATACTAGAGGGCCATCAGAGTCTCTATCTCACTCCCTCTCTCTTCCTCTTTCTGATCTACCCAATAATAAAAACAGTGTCTATAGAACCTTTGGGATCCAGTACTATTGCCACTGGCAGCTTCCTCTTCAAATACAAAAACAAACATTCAAAGAGATCCATAAGTGGTTCAGTATAAAATGTAAATAATTGTGTACACTGCTTTAATTGACAACAGGCACATTATACATATGAGATCACATTAGACTATATGTTTTAGATTGTAATTAACTACCCCATTCATGTTTTGTAGGCAATATGTACATTATAAACACAATATACTTTGTGTCTGGGCCTGAAAAAGTAATAAAAGTATATTGCATTAATACAATTATGAAGGTTGCTGTGTGAAATAAAATAGCCAAACACAGCTCTCTGTACAGACATAAAGAAAGAATACAAATATTGTATTGAAATGTTACTTCTTTCTATAACCTAAAGGGCTCCTTCCAAATGAGTTTCTTCTTTTCTTTTTTTTTGATTGATTGATTTTTTTGATCCCAATAAATTGTGTGTAAAGTCTATTTTCCCAGCATGTTTTGCAATTATGTTTTATCACCAGGTTCTAAGAGATCTCTTTTTGATCTTTTTTGGCCAATGTTACTTTTGTGGAGCCCATCTGGGAAACTGTGTAAATTGGACAACCAGGCTAATATGAAATGTAACCCATCCAAATTGGATTCATAGTCTTCTGGACTCAATGGGGAGGTCAGAGTGGCAGATAATTAACTCTGAATACTATGTGATTAAATCTATGCCTCAATCTCATCTCTGATAGATGAATTCAATCACAAAGTGTTTACTTATGAAAATTGCATTTAACGAGTTGGAAATGTGTGTAGATAAAAGCCCCAAAATGGCTTCCTACTGTTGTATTTTTTTGTGGAATGAAAAGTATTTTTTCAGACCCGTTTTGTGGATTACCACTATTACTATTGGTTTTATAAATCGTGATTGAAATGCACTTTTTTGTTTTATATTTGATTTGTTTGTGTTTTTGTGTTGTTCTGCTTGTCGCATAAAGTGCCCCCTCGGGGGATAATAAAGTTTTCTGAACTGAACTGAACTGAACAATTGCAGGAGTATTGATTCAAGAGTGATATTAATTCAGTGTAATCTTCATTCAGTGTAACCTTGTACTAAATAGATAATTTTTTTTCAAAGTCAAAACATTAATTTTAATGCACAATATGAAGAAGGGCACATGTGCAGAGAAAATGGAGATGGAAAAAAAGTTCCATTATTAGTTTGAGATTTTCTCTCTGACAACAGATTTGAAGCACCACAATCAAATTCTGGATTCATAGATTTGTGAGATTATGTCAAGGGCCACACATGCAAGGAGGACACCCACCTTGGCTTCAGATTCCCTGATGAGTCTCTGAGCCTCTTTGAGCTTGTCTTTTTCAATAGTTAACTGTTCAGATACAACAACACACATACACACACCCATCCCACCAGCACACACAATGGGAACACACACCACAACAGACACAGGGGGCAACAGAGAGGTACAAATGGGGGTGGGTTAGATAGACAGAGAAGAAGAATGCTAAAAAGAACAGTACTCACACCAAACACTTAAAAGGCAGAAAAGAGGTAAACAGGGGAAAGAGGATGTTCCTTACACAGTTAATGACAATGGTAGTACACTGCTATATCCCCATTTCATTTGAATGAGTTCTTTGATGTGCAAAAGGCAAAGTGTACTGTACTTTTACACCTAAAACAAGGTGTAATCTATCTTCAAAAGAACATCAGTGTAGAGCCCTGACTGCAGCATGAAAGGAACAAGGCACAGCATCACTGACAGTTGGTGCACCTTCAAAACCCTTCTTCCAGTTTCCTTTTTTTCCTTCCTTTTTGGCATTGAAAAATACATTTCAACTTAACACTCTCAGATGTGTGATGGGCACTGATTTCACTGTGCAGTCTTTGTTTTAGCAATGTACCCATTTTGCTTTGATATTTTACTCTGTGCAACCTTGCCAAAAAAGGAAGATGGGAGAGTAATCTACAGCAACTGAAATGTAATATTTTTATAGAGTCATTCGTACCGAACACCTCTTACTATGGACTGTAGAGGACTAAATATTTAACGTGTATAATGGAAAAGGAGATGGAAACTTTTAAGGGGTGACTTAAAAAGAACTTTCATTCTGTAAGACTTTTAGAAAACTGAAATAAAGTGAAATATTTAAAGAAGCAAGGAAAAGTTTTATTTTACCTCTCATCTTCAGGGTTAGAGGTGGCTGTATGCGTGTGGGTGTTGTGTGTGTGTGTGTGTGTGTGTGTGTGTGTGTGAGACATTTGAATGACAGAGCACTTGGCTTACCTGCATTACATAACAGCAAAGAGCACATAATATCAGTGACTACATAGGAAGTCATCATCAGTTGGGTTGAATTCTATAATCAACCAGGACGGAAGGCAGCCTGGCAGTAAAAGAGAGAGAAAGTGGTCTACTACACAACCAGCTCCTCTTGGGGCCAAGGCTGGGTCAGCTACAAGACCGCCAGGTTGTTAAAACCTATTAATGGGATGGCGCAGAGTGCTCCAATGTACCACTGCAGTGCTACATTATTCATTACCTCCAGAGCCAATTCAATGAATAGCTTGCTTCTTTTTTTTTGCTTTGAATGGTTAGAAGCAAAGGTTTGGGGAAGGGTGGATGATTTTCACTTGTTGTGATATGTGTGTCCTTTGTTGATGTTTACAGGCAGAACCTCCACTCAACTCAATTGGGGGATAATCAAACAGACACATCAAAAAGGCTGCTTGTTACAATGCCAAAGTTCCCAGAGAAAGACTCTCATTAAATGTGTTGGTTCACAAACGAGGTGAAGAGAAGTGACTCAGGCATGCATGTGTTTTAATATCTGACAGGAATTCAGTCTAGCAGATGAAAGGTTAGGGTTAGCTCCCATTTAATTCATATTCAGCAAAACAGCAGTGATAGCACAGCAGCTTTGATGGACAAACTGAATGCATGTCCTCGTGCCCATTTAAAGGGCTTTCTACAGCAATGTGTCAAACAAGGATTATGTTGCACAACACACTCTTTCCTAGTTTCCTAGTCTTCCTGGGGTGGCAGTAGTACCACCATCTAAGAAAATGACACTTGTTTGGTTCATTTCCTGCAGTAGAAATTCAATGGTCTATAAGAACACGTGTCTTAAATCAAAAAAAGGAGATAACTCTGAATTGTTACTGCACAACCTGCATATTTTTAGCAGATTTCTGAGGATAAATAACATATATGGCAGCCCTGAAATTGACTTTAATTCTAATCAAATATGTAAAATGGGGTGAAAATTAACTTTGGTTTACTTAAACCTAAACAGATTGAATGAATTCACTTTGATAAAGAAGTTTATCTAAACACAAATACTGATCAATGGTCAGAGTCAGTTAAATGACCATTAACCATTAACCAACACGATTAAAATGTACGATTTACAAACACATATTGAATCCTCCGGCACAGAGTGTGCTGGGTATAACCGCTATAATAGCTTATCCGGTGTGAGAAAATATTAAATAGCTTTTTTAAATAGATTTATTTTTTAAAAACAGAAGATGCCAGACGATATAATGTCTAAACTGATTAACAAAAACTAAAGCACACAATGAGTCCTTCAGTGCTGCTAGTTCTTTAAGGAAAACCTCCACCTTCTCTGCTCTTGGCTGATATGACTCGAAAGACCCAACAGTTTAACAGAACAGAAACTTGCAGTGGCATTTTACATATCTCAGAATAAAATAAACCAGCCAGAGCTTCCTCATTTGTCAGGCATAACGGACAGCTTTTTATTTGGAGGGAGCAAGATGTTCACATCATGAGAGGTACTGTAAGACTGGTTTGCAGTCTGTTGAAAACACCCACTCAGATGGTGCTGATGTCCCAGGATACTTCAACTTTTAATTGTTAGTACTAATTGCTAATTGCTACTAATTTGTATAGCTGTCGAGTCATTAATTATGAAATTAACTAATAAATATATTGCTTTTAAGCACATACTGTCGGTATATATACTCTATTTATGTTCTGTCAAGATACATAAGGGATAGGTGTCGTGGGCCACATTCATGCAAGTTTGTGCCAAACAAATTGCATGTTTTCCTGCTGAGGTTAATGTTTGTTGAAGTGAAGCTCTTCAGCAGTAACTGCTCTCTGAAGGAGCATTCAGACAAACAGAGGAAGAGAGGGTTTGACTCTCCAGGGCTTCTCTGCTCTACACTACCTGTTAATGCACCACAGTCAGTCAGTCTTCAAAAGACAGAGGCCTGCCAGGGGAGGGTGAGGGGAAGGTGTATGATAGCGAAGAAAACACTTGGAAACAACATAAAAAGCTCCAACAAGGGAAAGAGGCCAAGCAAAGGTAACACAGCCTGATGCATTCATTTCTGACAGAAAGTGGAAGGAGGGGAGAGCAAGGGATGGCGAGCAGGTGGAGAGGGTGGAGAGGAGCTTTTCTGATGGTCTCATTAAAATGGGTGGGCAGTAATCAGGCACAGAGTGAGAGATGAACCACTTTGGATACAAATGCAGGGAACAAGTGCCGACAGAGCACTCAGGCATATGAAATGCAGGAGTGAGACCTACACACGGATTATGTTTAAAAGAACAAAAAAAAAAAAAAAAAAAGATGTGTGACTTTGACCAGGACAACCAAGAAAACTGGCACTTTATGACAGCTTTCCGTGGCAAGCTAAGGATGACTATCAAGGCTCAATCAACATGCACATTCTCCTGATGAAGGTCAATAGACCAAAACGTTGACCCATTAAACAGAGCTTATGTGATTGTGGGAGCAAGCTGTGATTTTTATATTAATCTAAGGATGACTGCCAGAGGACGGAGGTAACAGCAAGTTAGAGAACTCCTCGTGATGCTTGGACCACAGATGTAGGTGCGGTTTATCAGATGGTGAGTGCCAACAAGATATGCAGCCAGAAAGGAATGTTTGAAAGAGAAAGCAATCTCAGATATAGATGAAGGTATACCATCTTTCAATGCCGGTTTATATTAAATTCCCTAAGCAGGTAGGCAAACTGCCCTTTTGTCCCAAGGCAGTGCTAAAGTGTTTGAAATTGGGTTAAGGGGGAAATAGCAGTCATTTTCTGTGCTCAAAATGGAGGGTTTTGCCTGGGAAAAATGATGTGGAGGCCAGGAAAAGAAATGCAATCCGTCTCTGCGATGATAGAATTACATAGGAAAAGCTTCAATAGAGCAATTTGCCCATATAAAGAGCTACAACTTAAGAAGGAGATTGACCCTTTATTAAATCAAATGTTCTTGCATGGGTGATAACTCCCACTTACATCAGCAGCACATCTGTAAGTGGAGTGGAAAGACCGGGAGTTTTTTTTCTCATAGTGCCTTTACCTTTCATTGCTATGATTTTAAGACAAACATTTTCATCCTGCATTCTGTGAGTCAGTTTTTCACTTAAAAAAACTTTTATCAAACTGATTAAAAGTGCTTCTGGACATTGGATTTTTCAACACCTTCTTGTTCATGCTTTTTTGGGAAATATACAGTACATCATAAGAAATCTCTGAGGGGAGTGTAACACGGCTTTGCAGAGGAGTGGGATTTCTCTTTTTGGATTTACCTGGGACTCGAGGGTCTGGATCTTCCCCTCCAACTCTTTGATTTTCTCTTCCTTCTTTTGAGACTCGGCCTGGGCCTCCTGCCGTGCACTGAACTCCTCATCAAACTGCAAGAAAAGAGACACAGGTATGGCTAGTGCACATAACAAACACAAGAACACAGATGTAAACACACACACATACACACACTCAGGTTGGTGAGCGGCAGGGTATCTCCAGAGAGTGGCCACGGGGCACATCAACAGACACCAAAACACGCTGTCTTACACTCTGGCCGATTTCTATTCATAGCCCTCATGGCCCTAGAGCCCTGTTGTCCTTTGTCTTTGTTTCAAGCCTGGCTTTCATGTATGTTGATGGATCTAACCTTTGCAGAAACCAAGACATGTCGCTACAATGATTTCACCGGCCCAGCAGGGTGCATGGTGGGATGGTGGGACAGGACTCTTAAGAAAAACACACACCCAGGACCCCCTCGGTACAACCAGACAGTCAGGGTGAGACTGAGATACACTCTCCTTAAGATTACAATATTATGCATAATATACTGTAGGTCAAGGTAGGTTTTACATTTTGGTTCTCTTAACTAAATAAAAATACAATTAATCAATATTGCAATTAACTTAACACATAAAAAGGAAATGTAAGATAAGTGAAAAATCCACTAAAGGCTTCCTTAAAATGCACAAGCATATCAAGAAGACCCAGAACATAACTTAACTCTGTCCTACCGCAGCGCACAAATAAGTATACATCAGAACATCAGCATTGATTCTTGTAACGCTGATACGGATCATGTACCGTCACAGCCAGGTATTGATTAGGGCATGGAAAATCAATAGCTTGTCTGGGAGCTCTGAGGAAGAAAAAACTTTCCTGATGGGAGCCGGCCAACCAGAGGGGGGCTGTTGGAGTGATTAATGTCTCACCTTTTTGGAGTACTCTGCAGCCTTCTGTTCGCTCTCCTCAACTTTTGCTTTATCCACACACTGATCTACAAAACAAGACGGGCAGAGTTACGAAACACTTCAAAGGCATCTCGAGCTGTCATGCTCCACCTCAGCTCCTTGTCTGAGATTTACAATCAGACCTGTATCTTGTTTCAAAGCATATTATGATCGGATGTCTACTTTGAAAAATCAGTTATTTCCATGAGGGTTATAATTTAAGATGCATTTAAGGGAGTATCAGATATATATATACAGGCTATTTATAATCCTATGCACTGTATAAGTGTGTATCTCTATGTGTGTCTATATATCATCATATAAGATGGGAAAGTGTTGTGCTCAATATCTGCCTCATAATCAGTGAAATCAGGCATTTTCTGCAACCCTTGGCTCATGCAGATGTTCTAATCTCTTGCACTCCTCTTCCCTCCATCCTCCTCTCACTCTGTCTTTGAATAAGAGAAATCATCACCCCAAAATTGTGTTATCTGTTGCTTGAGGGTGTGTATTACCAACAAGAGAAGTACCAGTCGGAGTATCCAACCACATTAAAATGTTTGCATGTTTTTGCTATTTAATTTGGTTTCTCTGCAGCTTTCCAAATATTTTGAGTGTTGTTTGGCTTTATTTAAATGGATTTACAAATCTCATATTTTATAAATAGCTGGTAGATGTATCATCGAAAGGACAGTCTCAGTGTAAGTGTAAATTATTGTGAGATCACACATTACGCAACACATTTTCTCTGAAAAATAATTGTTTTCAGAAAAGGACACCCTAATGTTAAAGTGGGAAAGTAAAAAAAAAAGAAAAAAGAAAAACAGAACACAAAAACAATGTGGCTTCTAATCCCACATGTCTTTAGGGACAATTTAACAAAACAAAACCTTGGAAGGATTTTAACAACTGATTAAATCTCAGTAAAGTGAGTGAGAGAAAACTTATTAAATATAGCATCAGTTCTTTGAGGGTAGGTTTAGAAACTTTTAATGACCCTTTGTTAGCAAGTCACAGAACTGTTAGTGACACAACAGAGAGAAAACATGGTGTTATTTATTTATTTTCTCTGTTTGAAAAAAAAAATCATTAGTGATGCAGTAAATAGATGTTTTCTCTATGATTCTAACTGAGAAAAACAATTATTCTGAGTTAACTCAATTCATTTTAATAGGTAATGTATTGTTCATTACCGCATCATGTCAAGACATTGCAGGTGTTTGTAAAAGGAATTTCACATGCATCAGATTAACAAGAGAGTAAATACGTAGCATTTGTACCAATGAGATGGGTGAAGTCCACGTCCAGTCTTTTACTGTAGCCAAAGTCCGGGTCCATCCCATTGCGATGCAGGACCACCTGAGACACGCACTCTTCGATTACCTTGTAATACTGAGGCCTGAGGGGTGACAAAACATAAAGCAGAACAATTAGACAAGCCACAGAAAGATATGAGTGACACAAACTCTACAAGGCTAATTAACCACTAATTATTCCCTTATCCAAGCTAGAGGTCACAAAATGCCACGCCAAAAAGGGTGCTGCTGGAGAAAATAGACACCCTATTAAATTTGATCACTTGCTTCATCCCCATCATGAAATTAGCAGATTAATGGCCACACAGAACCTAAGTCTGCGTTAGTCTGTCCATTTCAAGGTGACAGACGGTAGCCAAGGCTGTGTTTGCCCTCTTGCCTAATTTGCAATCATCTTTGCCAATAAGAGCGACCATAAAAACTGAAATGTAAATCTAATCAGTGTAATGTGTGTAATTGAAAGCACAATGACCGGGAAAACATGTCATCCAGTTAGGAGTGTGACTGAGTGCTTGGTGTTGTCGGGCAGGGTGTGTGCCTCAGCCTGCGCCTCCCATCCCACCACACAGGTTGGTAGGTGACCTTTTCCCGGTAACATTATCAACTTAAATTACAAGTGACATTTAGTGAATACAATGCCAGCATAAACTGAGCTCCAAACTGAGAAAAGATTATTTTCCAAGACTGACATTGACCAGAAGTTTATGTTTAAATACACAACGGAAACAACTTCTAGCTTTTTATTCGTCTTCCATTTCTTGTAAATTGAGAATTGAACTTTGGTGCTACATGTGGAAAATTGAGCCTCGATGACAATCTCAAATAATGCCCTGGAAATGTATAAAACAACAATTGCCTGAACTCAGAACAACAGCAAACTAAGTAAGTGCATGTGGGTGTGACCAACTAATTGTTCCAATTTGCTTAACGGCTGGGCAATCGCAATCCTGGTCTTCACAGCGCTGTGAAGTCTGGAATAAGGGTGCAGTGGGATGAATACATTACTACTAGGAGGAATACGGCATCAGCAGCTGGAGCAGGGACAGCCTTCTGATTCAATAATCACATCAGCTCCTTTCATCTCCTTTTTAAATAGCAAACAGTTTCCTAGTGAGCACACAGTGGAGACTATGTTCTTCTATGAGTCCCAAAGCACAAATATACAGAGCAACACTCCAAATATGCTTTCACTAGCAGCTGATGTTCCTTTACTTTAAATAAATGATTTTAATATTTTAGAAAATACTGTTATCTTTGCAAACTCCTGTTCCAACAAATATTTTTACATTGGGAAGAAGACAGTTGAACACTGAAATATTCATGTACAGCCAATCTGCTATAGTTTAAGTATTTTTAGCTTCCTGAGATTGTCCAACTGATTCATAAAATGAATAATTGAAAATCAGAGATGACCAAAGGAGATCTTATGACAAACTTGATCAAGATAAGAAACTCAAAGTCTTATCAAAGCCTGCCTGTCGAATGTCTCTGCATAAAAGCACGGAGGCAAAAGAGCGTTAATGTTACTAAAATGTAATAATTGATTTGAGCAGGCAGAACTGTGAACAAAGTGCCAAAGCCAGCTGGGTTAATTTTGTGCAAGACCAAAAAAGCACATATCCAAGCAATCGAATCAGTAAAAGTAACACGTGATACACATCAGTTTGTTATTATTAAACATTAAATGGAGTCAAGTTTATTTTCAAGGTTTCACTAACTGTTGCCCATGAATTCAAAGGCTATGTTCAGTTGGTACCTTGTGGGTGGACAGGCCATATCATGTTATGAACAGAAATATGAAAGAACACAAAATTCTGAGCCAAGGCAAATAAGAATAAATCAGCATTTAGGTGCACTGTTTTGAAAGCATGAAATGCCATACATTAAGCTTGAGCTGGCGGATTCGCCCACACATGACTGGAACAAGCTAGTGAAAGCTCACACATCGCCCTGCATGGCTTAAACACTGTGGCACTCGGCTTACAACTGTCACCAATGTACACCACATTATTATCTCAATAAGCCGCCCTATTTTCCCTTCGTCCTCCATCCTCCGCCACCACCAAGCAGATAGGGGCTGGGTGGAGATAACTAGAGATGGAGAGAGTGACCCAGAACTGTCAGGCCCCTCCACAGTGGGCAGGGCTGGGCTCCAGAAGCTAGCATATGTCCCCTGCATCATTCCCCACCTCTTCTTTTACTTTGGCACCTTCATTTCTTCCAATGATAGCTTGCAGTTCAGCACAGCCCCAGCCACTTGATCCAGCTCTGCTCCACATAACCAGTGTAATCCCCATATCACCAGGCTCCAAAAGAGCAGATCTGCTCTATATTTACTGGGTGGGTTTGATGTGCTCCCATTCATTAGGCTTGCAGTGAGAGATTAATTATCAAAAATAAACCAAGCCCTGGAGGGGAGAGCAACAACTAATGTTGTGTTAGGAGCAATGACAGTAGACAGAGCACTTGAAAAGTCTGCCCACTAGAGCACCTTATTATTTAAATACAAATTATACTGTTTCACAAACTATAATTTAATTCATTATTACTTGACATATAAATCAAGACAAGTTCCAATAAATACAATCATAGAAAAAAAAACTTAATCTGTTTCTTTAGGTAGAATATGATGAGTACATGCATTCCTTTGATCGCAAAGCCAAAGTCTGTCACACCTTTATATAATACTACTTAACCTAAGACTGCACCATAAAATGATTTCAAGTAGAACCACGCGTTGCTACCACACATTGTCTGATCTGCCAAATTGTTTCTGTTTCATGTTGTGGAAATACTATATTTATAGTCTACACTATTTCACATTCATCCGATTTTAACCACAACATTAAAACATGGTCATTTTAAGGGCAAAGACTTTCTGTTGGAGGAGCTGCATGCACTGTAGCGCTGCATCCTCCAATCATTAAAACTCGACTGCAATGAAGTATGGGGAATAAAATGCCTCAGTCGGAATGTATTTCTGGTGTCTGGCGTTTCTGTGTGTACATGTGTGGGTTTGTCCTTGCAATTGTGACGGAGGCCGGAGGAAAAAGATATTTCAAAAACATATCTTTAAAAAGACCATCAGTTCTTCTATGGGCACTGGTAGGCCTACTGATCCCTTCTTATTGCTGGCTTACAGAAGGGTATATGGATACTGGAGCCGGGGTGGACGTGGCTGTTCTAGCTGGTTAATGTGAATTCTATTTCTCGCCTCTTCCGAATAGATGAGGAATACATTATTCATAAATCCAGAGGGAACAGCAACTTGTCTATGGTAAATTTATCTTCTTCCTCTGATCCCCCCTTTGACTTCCGACTTTTTTTTTTAAGTCTTATTTTTGAAAAAAAAAAAAAAAAAAAGGTCTGACACAGCAGTGAATTCATCAGTGTCACTCAATTCAGAAGAGTGGCAGCCTTCATGCCAATGACTGACATGTTTGCTCTTCAAAGCCAAATTAGAGAGCAAACCCAATAATCGTAATACTTCTATAAGTATTATTCCTATTTTCATAATTCTAGGTATATTTACAGAGCAAGTGAAGCAATTCTTCCATATGAGATAAAGTGCAGAGTTATTTTCGAACAGTTTATCATCACCTTTAATTCAAGCAAAGTAAGTTCAGCGCTGCAGACTAGAGGTGGGCAAATAATCTTGGAACTGCAAATCAGCTCTATGAATTGCATTACCACCTGATGAGTTTGAGGCTGATAGGCCAATTAGCCTACTGGAATGAATTTAATGAATAAAAGTGATGGAGATGGAAGTGCTATTTTAACCACTGGATTTAGCCCTTTACTGTAAATGCACAGTATAAATGTCAATTTACAGAAACAGAAACAATAACTATTTGCCAGCAAAGAGAATAAAACAGTGATGTATGATATGTTTCTTCTATGAAAAACAGAAACTCCCCCCAAAATCCAAAAGTTTAGAGTATGGAAACAGACTGACAGAGTTGAACATCATGGGGTCGTTGGCCAGCCCAAGGCCAGTGGTAGTGTATGTGAAAATCACACAGAACTTACCTGATGTAATAGTCATTCCTGATGAGCAATAGGTGCTGAAGAATTGACAGGAAGTACGTCTCTGAGCCCGTGTCTTTCACCATGTTGGAGAGGAGATGGTATACTTCGCTCATATCAGTACAGCAGCAAGGTTAAAGAAAACAACTTTACAGTATGACAGTTACTTTTTAGGTTTTTAAGTTCATAGATTTAACATTTGAGGTGAAGAACACACCCATCATGGTTCGTTATTTAGATGCATTAAATCCTGTAAACATTTAAATTTTTAATAGTTTTTCTTTTTAACATTGTATTTTTTTCCCGGGTTCCTCACTTCAGGTTTTTTGACAAGCATCATTGTGCAAAAACAAACAGAGATCTGATTCCTCTTATCAACTCTCTCTCTCTCTGTCTCTCTCTGTCTCTCTCTCTCTCTGTCTCTCTCAGGGGAGCTAAAACAGTGTAAACAGCTTACTTGAGGAGGGAGATTGGCATAAAGAATTCTCCCTCTGGTTTACCTGTCACTCCGAACCTTTCAAGATAGTGGAAATTAATTACATGAAAAACTCACTGGTTTGAATGTTTGAGACAAGAATGATGGGGAGCCGAACATTCGCAGGGCTGAGATTCAGCTCTCAGATTGAAACTGACATGTACTCAGGAGTGAAAATTCATGTTATTAAATTTGCAAAAGGTATTGATTATGTGTCTTATGTTTGCTTTCCCCAAGAGGAAGTGGTGATGGCTTTGACATCTAAAAGAGATGTTAAATCCGACTGTCTTACTTGTTATTCTTCCATGTTTAAATATTATATACTACACATATTTCTTGATTATATAGAAACAATTTGTTATTAATCCTGTTCATTCAAAGAACAGATCAATATGAAATATAAGAACTACAGGATAAGCTCACACACTGAGTCACATTTCAAAATTTAATTTCTGTTAATGGTGGATTTGTAGTGCAATATTAATTAAGGAAATAACCAACTTATGTTTCTCAAACTTCTAATAGTGTTGTAGAAGTGTGGCTCTGAGAAGTAAAGAACCCAGGAAAATGAATGATTTTGAGCTCATTTAATTTGTTTGCTTGAGAAAGGAGGATTTCCCCACGGAGACTCATCTTGTTTGAAAAAGTGGAATAAGCCTCTCAGATATGTGCACACATGCAGAAAAAAACAAGACTAAGGAGATAGTGCACTGTTAAGCTCACAGAGATGAAAACCGGATTGCCATCATAACACGAAGTGTGAGTCTTGACAATGTGTGCTAAAATATTTACATAGTTCAACATATTGACTGCAAAGCAATGAAGTGGCATTTTCAACACAGTGGCAGCATATACTGTACGCTCCCTTCTCCTCCCTTCTGCTTTTGGTACAGAAAATCTCACTTTCATGCACATGGATCTGATTGAGTTTTAGGATCCAGATGAAATTAAATCCAAATTGAGGCTAAAGAGATCACCAGACCAAAGCAAAGCATAATTCCCACTAAAAACACATAAGTGTGTTATAATTAGCTAAATTTGTGGCTATGCTAATGTTATGAATCCAAAACATCAATTCAATTAAATACAAGATAATATTGTTACCTAATATTATTTGTTAGGTTTTATCAGCTGCCAATGCATGATGATTCTGAGAGTAACAAAATATATCAGATATTGAAAAAATGCACTAAACTGCATCCTCCATTTCTCATGCTATCGTCCACACAAAACAAAGCAACTGCAGCAATTGGAGCAGATCAATTCTTTTAAATACAGTTTGACACTTTTCCTATTAATTTCAACAATGTATGTAATTAAACTCCTATCCCATATCAAATTTTTAGAGAGAGAGAGGGATGGGAATACAGTAAGGCTCCTCTAAAGTATCATTTCCCTCCCTTGTATTAGCTGAGTATGAAGCCTGGGAGAATTACCAATCCTGTGAGATTCAATTATAGCATCACCACAGCAGCATTTGAGAGGACATGAGAAGGAGCTCAGACTGGGAAAGTATCCAACTAGCTTCATCTATCACTAAGCTGCAGACATAAACCTAATGTAGAATGCCAATCCATTCGATGACACCCCCTCTACGCTTGCGTTCTCTCTCTGTCTCTCTCTCTCTTTACACTCTATCTCCAAATAATGAATAAACATGAGCAGCAGTCAAGTGTGATGTAGGCCAGTTTGTGGTGAGGTCAATCAATCACCATTCCACAGCTCATTAATATTCATTAGTGGCCTGGAGTCACCTCCTCAGCACCTGGACCTGGGCCGGACACAGAGGAGACTAGCCTCTCCAGGTTAATATTCATGAAACTGCTGGAAGAAATAAGACACTTATGCATTGCTCAGGTAGTAGAAGTACTACCTGCGTGATATTATGCATATACGTGTATGTGTGTGTGCAAGACAAGGGACAAAGGATAGCCTAGACATTCGAATCATGCTCACAGCTCACAGATCAATACCGCATTGTCCTTGGAAACAAACATTGGGCCTTCTCATTTGTGAACCTGCTCAAGCACATCATTAATCCAGGTGCATGTTTTTTTCTCTCCATCTTCTCTCCACACACACACACATACACAACCTCCTACCCTCAACTACATGTGTCAACAGAAACTGTCACTCACAGCAACACTTTGTGCTCGTCCTAGAACTGTGGGATTTGGTGAAAGAAAAAGGTTGTGGGAATGAACATCTGCATAACAATGTCAGCGTCTGGTTTGTCTGCTCACAATGTCAGCCATTCATACATAGCCTGAGAGAAGTTTTGTAAATTATTAAAGAGTTCTTCTCTGGGATGCTTGAAGAAGTTTCCAACTGGGGACTAAATTACTGCTCACCTTATTAACTTCTACTCTGCATGTTTGGAGTTAAATGGCCAATGGTACAGAAATGGAGGAGAAAATTTACGTTTCCTAAATGGAACAGTGAGACTTAGTACTTACACTGAAGAAACCTTGACGATGAAATATATTATTGCTGCACATAAAAATATTTAATTGTCTACTATACATAATAAATGGTAAGAACAAGAAAGCATGTCTGCTTGATATCTTCCTTCTGTTTTACAGCAGTCCAGATTTACCCAATTGTAATGGGTAGAGAGCAAAGTGAGCAGGAGATGAAAGGAGAGGAAGAGGATGTGAAGAGTAAATAAGAAGAGGAAAAAGGTGGGAGGTTAAGATGACACGGTTATTTACTTAGTATACCTGGTCAGAAATGGAGCTGGATATTGTGGTCTGGGTCCTCAAATCCCTCTCTAATGAATCAAGCTGTGAGAGGCTTTAGCCTGTAAACCTTGACCAAACCCACGATCTACACTCATCTCTCACTGCAAGTTCCTCATGTCTGTTCATCTGTATATTCACACAAAGGAAGCACAAAGGATATTCCATCTCAGCACGGATGTCATCCAGGCGATGGGAGAGTTCAATGGAGTCCTCCTCCTTGTTCTCATTGAACACCTTCAGCTGGATGTCCAGCTCCTCTGTCTCTTTTAGCTCCTAAAAAGAAATTAGACATACAACAGATAAGTGAGAATGTAAAGTTGAACAAAAAGGTTGACTCACAGTTCCAATTTTATGAAAGAAAAAGTCACAGCACCTGCAAGGAATAATTTAGATGTAGTTTCTTATGATTTACTACTATTCTGGTCTTTTTTATTTTTACCGTTGAATCTTGTCAGACTTAAACTGTATAGGTTACTGTTAACCAGACATATTTTAGAAGTCTGCATGAGATTATTAGTTTCACTGTTCCAGGTGCACAGAGACCTGGGAACTGAAACGGCCTAAAACCTCTCACTGCACATTCCAGACAGTACCTATTCCTACACACCTGTTCCAGTCATGAGGGGCTACGGGGGTGCTCTTTACCACTTCTCTATGAATCACCGGCAGTGGAGTTTACAGATGGAGACAGGGCCAAATGTAACCCAATTTCTGCAGGTATCAATCACACTGCACCGCTTTTTGGGTGCACCATCTGTCTTTAGCAACACTGGTTCGGAGGGAGGTGCAGGAAAAAAAAAGTGGAGAAGGAGAAGGGGAGGAGGGCCAAATGTATGCATCAAGGACTGTAAGAACAAAACAAAGTGGCCTTTCTTTTTCAGTCAAGTTCACTTTTTCCTTGCAAATAGCTACACTGACTCCTGAGCATAACTCATAATTAGATGAAAGCGTGTCAGTTTGAATGTCTGCATTAAAAGCTGTGAATGTGGCATTCATAAATGACTGTACACTGAGACTCTTTCATATCCGAATAGAAGATAATTAAAGTAATGACAGTAATAATCAACAGGAGCAGCTGTGATGACATATTGGCTCTTTGACATGTTCACCCCTCTCACTGTTACGAAGAGAAGGTCTACAACTTCTCTTTTTGTAAAGTGCTTTGAGATAACTTTGTTGTGAATTGGCGCTCTATGAATAAAACTGACTTGACTCACTACAAACAAGAGCTTTAGTGATGAGTCTGAGCCTTTTTGTCTTTGCTTCAGAAAATGATAACAGAATGATCACACTTAACAGAAATATTGCTACTTTGAAAACTAATGAAACAATGTTAGCTGTGTCATGTGAAAAGTCCAGCCTTTGTGATTTGAAGTCACTAAGTAGCTGGTTTGATAACTCACAGGCAGGATCTTCTTGAGGCCACATCTCAAGAACTCATTGCGTAGATGTATCCGGAAGTCCAAGTCATCCGGGGATGTCACCAAAGCATTGATCAACTGCATGCAAGCAACCTGTAGTGGAGTGAGACAAAATCAAGGAGAATAGGGTTAGGAAATATAAATATAAATGAGAAATTAAACACTGAATACATATTTCTTGCAAAATGTATTAGTATAAGATGAAATAATTTAATCGGAAATTCTGTTTGGTCTCTGTAAAGTAAATGTGTGTTTTGGAGTGAGTGTTTGCTCTTAATATTTCCTATCCAAAATCAAGATCAGGGAAAAGAAATTGCATGGATGGAGTGAGAGGTAAATGGAGAGGGAGAGACCAGGGGAGAAACGGCAGAAAGTAAAGGTCTGGTGTGTCTATTGACTACATGTGTATTATTAATGGACTTATTGGTAAGGAAAAAGCCTCTAAGTATGTGCGTGTGTTTCTGTGTGTATGTTGGGTGGAAGATGGGGTTAAGAGGAAATTGCTGATGAATTATAATGAGCAGAAAGGTGTTTCAGAGGAGCAGGCCATGGATAAGACAGTTTTCCTTGGACAGACAATCAATAGCAGGCTGAAGGATTCCCATGGACGATGTGAAATGTTGTCTTCTGAAACCTTGACCCTGTGCCGTTGGCTTGTATGTGTTATTTATAAGAGCCACAACAATGCTGATTCTGTGCAGTTTCCACTATAAGTTTTATTATTTTTCTGAAAGAACATTTATTCTAACAAATGTTTTGCTCATAAGTTTAGTACCTATTTGTAGCAGTTACTGAGTATATGAAACAAATGACTTTTACACTAACTCATTATCCTCAATTTCTCCACACTTTTTGTTTATCAATCCTTTAAACCTTAATCATATTTTATTAGGGGTAATTAAGATAATAAAATAAACTAAATCTCTTTTCTGAGTTTCTTTATATTTATTTTTCTGCTACTGTGAAGTTGAAGCAATAGTGTGTTTGTCAGCCATGCAGAGGTGAAATAATGTTGTGAAATACAGATATAGGATACTGCATAATCTCTCAGGAAAGCAGGGACGTCAGGCCACTGAGCATGTACTACCAGCGCCACGCTCCCAAACATGACAAACTTCACCCTGTTCCAGAAAGGCATGAGGGCTTCTGAGGAAGATCTGTGCACTGAAACCTGACATTTTACTGTATCCACCAGAGGCCAGAAACATAAAAGAAACTCCACCAAATCTTCACAGAATTTATGAGAGTGAAGAAAGCCATGGAGCTCATGAAATATTCTTTCTCTTCTCCTGCATACAGATGGATACTTACATCTAGCACCTCAAACATACCTCGGCCATATACTGTATAGTGCAGAGATGAGTAGTTTGGTTGGAGCTGGGGGTGTGGGGGCATTATCTGTGTAGGTTTACAGAGCTGCAGCAGAGCCATAGGGGGGTTTCTAAACATTGTAATTAAAAGTGGCACTGCTGGGACAGTTTTAATGTTGAAATGCTGAGTTTCTTTCGTGCTCAGCAGACGAGCATAGCCTAAACTAAAGAAAAACACATTTTAATCACATTAGCAAAGTCTAGTTCTACAGCCCATCACAGGTTTTGGATAAAAAGTCAATTAATTTCCTTGAGCCCCCTGCATCAGCAAAGCATTTTAATTTACTTCACAATTAGCAGGTCTTCATTTCATTAACAGCAAAATTTAAAGGAAAAACAACAGCCTCCTAATAAAAGAATATCTACTTTCTCTTCCTCCACCCGCCTCATCAGTTTCCTTCATGACTTTTCCTTCATGACTTCCCAATCCCTGCAGTTAAAAAAGTAATTCCTTCAGTAATTCCCTAGTTTTGGTTTCACAAAAACATGTTTTAACTGGGGTTTTTATTGCCGTTGTATGGTTTTGCCTGCTGCTGAGGAATACTAATGAAAATGAGGAGAGGTATGGTGCTGTGTTTGCCCTTTCACACCAAGTCCTCAGAGACCCAACTTCACTGCAGCACAGAAAAAAGCACGGGGAGGAATCTGTAGGATGTGACAAAAAATGAGCAAGGCAGCAAGAGAAGGAAAAATGTGAAAAAGAATGAAAAAAGACAAAGCTTAGAGGAACTCAACATCTCTGCTTTTTTTAATATCATTTTTTTCTGGAGTATGGGTTTGTTCGGTATATAGCCACTGAAGCAGGTGTTTTTGATTAAAGCAGTAGTGATGGAGTTCTGGGTGCATTTCAATGGTCCCATGATCACATCACATGTGTTTGAGGTGCTGTGGGATTGACAAGTGGACACTACAGCACAGACAGGGGCAGAGAAAGACACATGTATGGAGACAGGTGAGGCTGAGGTACAACTGGTCCCAGGCTGACAACTGTCAATTTCACTCTTGGCCGGCATCAAAAGTGGCATTCACGGCAAAACACGATCTGTGTGAATGACACTGACTGGACTGTGTCGAGCTTTTACCCACTGTGGTCAATATGAATTAGTTTGTGTGACTATTTAAGCAAAGAGAAATAATGCTGAACTAAGAGTATCAGTATTATAAAAAAACATTTTATCAGTCATTGGGTTGGCCACTATACCATGAAGGTTACAGTTACCCTTCAAAAGAACTGATCTAATAAGAAGGTAGTGATGGATGCATGGCAATCATTAGAGAGATGCCAATTGCTTTTTAGTGTGAAAATCCTGACCTGGAGCTGCTGGGCTTCATGGTTCTCCAGTCCTTCCACAATCGACGCAAATCTCTCTTTATTGTTTCTCTCTGCAGCAATTGTCATGGCAGCTAGAATCTTATCCAGGCTGGAAGACAACAGAGAACAGGGAGCAGGCAAACAAAAAAGTCAACAAACACCTTTATCACCTCACTGACAGGACATTTACTCACAATTTTCAGCTCAAACACCATGTATCTTATCTTCCCTTGTGTGTTGGTGTGGACATTTACTCGGCCAGTCTTTGGTCACCCTGACAGATGCTGCTGCTTTCCATCTCTTTGTATGCAGTCTGGTCTATTATTGCAGCAGTATCCAATTTTGACTTCATCATGGTTGCTACTAAGGTGGTGCTCGACAAAAACAGGGTTTTACTGCAAATGTGTTCACTTGTCAAAGCAATTGTGGTAGAGAGTATTTGGCCAGGTGAGGAAGGGTGCAAATTATTGCCAGACTAATGTGCAAATACACCTATTGAGAAAGTAAGCAAATTAGAGTACCTGCAAGGGCTCAAGGCAGCTTGGCTAAATAGAACATTGGACACTTTCAGCCTCTGAATTGTGAATGAAAGAGAAAGTTTGTGCTACACACATGGAAATGCACACAGAGAGCTGCAATAAAAGTAAATTGATGTCTTACGAGGACTTACGTAAACAGTGATTTACAATATGCCCACATAATAACTGGTAACAGGTGGCCTCTCTATCACTGCAGGGCCACATTTGCTTTTTTGCCTTTCAGTTGAGAAACTGAACAGCTTAACTCTCCTGTCCTCAGCCATCCTCTCTTGCCTCTTGATATACGAGGTCCTCTCGCTGTTATAATGAATAAGTTAAAATCAATAGCTACACTAGGCCAAATGTTAAAAAGTCAGTATATGAATGTGTGAACATGTGTTATCACACATGCCATATCAACCCCGAGCATAACACTTTGAAGATGGCAAAATACTAGCAGTTCTTAGTGAGTGTGGGAGATCATGTGTCTGACCAATAGGACTGTATGTGTGGAGTAAGCTTGACAGAGAGATAAATTGAACGGCCATGCTCTGTGATAGGGGTTAGAAAGTCACAGACAAGCATGGGGAGCTGCATACTGAGTAGCTTTAAAGCCAGTTCAGACGACGCTTCAAAACAGGCAAGATAGATCTGCTTAACTTGTCGTGTTCCCTTTTGATGCTGTCAGCTGAAGTGGGTGTTGAACATGAGTCAGCGTCACAACACTGGTTGGCAGCGAAGTTTCTGAGCAAGAAAGTGACGCCTCAGCTCCTTTGGCTGTCATTTCTAGAGGATACATTTTTTTTCTATGATCATGGCAAAGATCTCCATATTTACTTTAACCTATTCTTGATCACTTTGAGGGTAGAGAGAGGGGGAAGGGAAAGAGACATATATATATACAGAAAGAGTATGTGCTTAAAATAGTTTTGTGTGTCTGCATGCATTTTTCATATGCATCTAATTATTCATTGATTGAATCGATCCATCAGCATATTTTGTATAAACAAGCTGACTTCGGCAATAATCTATTTAAAAAGTGATTGTGTGCTGAAACTCCATTGTATTAACTTTGCGAAACTGGAATTCAGAAAGCCATTGACTTAGTCATGTCAACATTAGAGGATGCAGCAGCTTCTACTGCCCATAGCTTATAACCTGTGTCACCCAAAACAGGCTGTCTTCATATTAGGAAAAGCACATGAAAGCACGTTTCCATGTCCAGGTATTGTGTATACTCATCAGTGAGGCTTGCTGAAATACGGAAATTAACACACAATACCACATATATTTGCATAAATTTACAAGATTCTGTGAAAAGGCTGAATTCTACTGCATATTTTCTGATGACAAGAACCTGTCCAGTGTGTCCATTACACAAATACTAACCATAAAGTGCTATGGTTAGTATTTGTTAATGGACACACTTTAGGAAAAGCTACTGAATCAAACTGTGACTTTTAAGAATCAAACTTTATTTTAGTAATCTAAACTGGGAAAAAACGCTCTTGAGCAGAACTGCCTGAAATAAAAAACAAAATGGAGTAAATTACTATTTAGACAAGACTCATTCTTCTTGATGTTCTTTAACTTCTAAATCAATTTGAGAACCAAGAACATGGATGGTCAGAACTTAAGAACTATTTGGATGGTCAGAGACGTAGAGACACACTGCTGAACTCAGCTCCTCCAACAGAATTTGTGGGTTTGTTTACTTCCACCACTGCATACAGACTGACTTTGAAGTGCCATTGTTATTCTAGTCTGGCCCTGAGGGAAACAATAAAAAACACTCCCCTAAATCCAATTTATAAGCTGTCAACCAGGTTGTGTATCCGTGGCAAACTACACTGAGCAGTTCAACACATTAAACAGGCTAAACTGCATCATCTGACCATGTGACCCAACAGGTTTCTGTACCATCTGAGGTCATCTGTAAAAGCACTATATGCACACAGTGAGTACACATGTCTGCCTGTGGTGCAATCTCTGTACGAATTCATGCCACCCAGTGGGAGAAGACAGAGGTGTATTAATGTAGCAAATATATCCCTTTATCACGTTTTGTCATTAGTCAGGATTTTGAGATGGTGATATGCCCTTATACCACCATTATTAACTGCAAAAAAGTTGAGAAATTTGTCCCTCACTAAACTTTGGAAGATAACAGAAAAAATACTTACAAAATTAAACAGAGGTAAATCAAAGGTGCTTTAAGGGTCAGTTCAACCGTATCACAATTTTTTTTTTTTTTTTCCACTTACCCAGAGTGGCATCTCCAGTTTTATTTGTAAGGGTTTTGAGATGCCTGTCACTGAAATATTTAAACTATGTCTCCAAAACGAAATATCTTTAATAAAACCACTCAACAACAAGGTCTGAAGAGCATGTGGACTGAACCTGTAACCTGCAAATAAACTTATTTGGTTGGAAGACATAAAAATAAGAAAAAGAAAAGAAAAAAAATATCAAAGCACTTGAGACCATGTACTGTACATGTTGTGATAATAGGATGATGATAGCCTTGTACTGTACATATGTCTCTTTCATAATGCAAGACATAAATTAGTGTTCAAGGTCAAGATGTGCTAAAAAAACAAACAAGAAAAAAGAAATAAAAAAACTAAAATGGGTACAACTCACATATTTTCCTCTCCAATAATACAGAAGGCAGAGAGGATTTTGACAATCTCTGTCATCATGTTGGTCTGTTTGGGGTCAATGGCTCGTGCCAGCAGCAACAGGCTCCGCTCATCTCCCAAGATCCTTTGCAGTCCATACTGTGAAAAATGAAAGGGAGAAGGTAGGTTAGAGAAAAAAAGTCCATTGGGTATAAATTAATGAGAGCATTTGCATTCATGGAGAACTTTCACTTTAAGTAAGAAATGAATTATACAAAGAAGATCTAATGTACGTAAGTTATAGTTAGCCTTAATTTTCTTTTAAGGAGGGACAACGAGGCCATGGGAGAAAATGGAGAGGATGATGAATTAATTCAATCCAGGACAGGACTGTAGGGACAAATACTTATAGTCTCTTGTACCTTTTAGTCTCCCCACAACTGAAGGAATGGGTAAAGATGACCACATGTGGGGATTAACTCTAAGAGAAGCAATATCAATAGTTCATCTATCCTTGAAATGTGTGTCACTTTTGAGAAATGAGCCAGACTTTCCCAAAAAGGATAATTAAAAGATCTGAGACTGTGGGCTGGAAATGGTAAAATTAGCTTCACTTTTCTTTGTTCCAGGCTTGTCAGCATCCAGATTAAAATCATCGTTGGAATCACAGCCACCAGAGGTACAATTAGAAATTTCTAAGATGCTTAATTTCACTGGTTTGTGAGTAGTATTCAATGGCTAAAATATGTGTATACTGTATAATATATCTTATACAAACCTTATTGTTCATGAAGGCCTTCAAGCATTGGATAAGTTTATGCTGGTTCCGTTTATCAATACTCTCTTGCCTAAAAAAAGTAAAGAGAGGTGATCACATGAACAGAAACTGGTGATATAAATATGACAGTGGTGTGATGTCAAAGCAGATAACTCACTGTTTCTTGTCCAGGAGCTTCTCCAAAGCATCCAGAAGTAGCCCAAGACCCTCATGACCAAAGTTATTGACCCAACTAGAAACACAAGAAAGATACACAAACATTAGTTTTCTGATATTCTGTGATTTCTCTACTGGTTTATTGTAAGCCATGCTGATTTACTGAAGGAAACAAACACTAGCAATATCGTATTAACCTCAGAGGAAATCATTCATTCAGGCTAATATTGAAGGTTTAACACTCACTTAGATAAATTGACTGTTGCAGTGTTTTTTTAATTCCTAACAGGGAGAGCTGCAAATGAAAACCACCCGGCACCGCATTATACTGAATACAGTCTGAATTTCAACTGTACCCATTTACAAGAAAATGAACACCCACCCATCTTAACTTAGTATTCCCATCGCACAGCAGTTTGTATTCAGCCCCCCCTGTGAGCTGCTATGTTCCTGTGCCAAAAGATTAAGCAATGCAAGAAAGATAACACTGTAATCAATAATGATTCACGAGAGATAATTGGCTATAAACCACAGCGTATAGGGAGACAGCAAATGATCCAGTGCAGATGAGCCTGTTTGTCTAAGACAGGCAAGAGGAGGGTGGGAGGGACAGTGTGGTCACAGGCAGATTATGTCATTAGCATTACTTGTTTTCAGGCCTCTAACTGTCAATAATACAAAATGCATGGAGCAATTTTCTGACATTAACGGGGCATAAGTCAATGATTTATCCCGCCTTTTTGACAATGATTTGAAATAATAATGGTCAGAGTATTAAAGCCATTTGTATTGACTCAGTGAGTCGGAAGAGAGCCTCAATCAGGGACGAGATGCAATAGCCTGAGGCAACTGGTGAAGTTGAGGTGAGGTATTTCTTTGATCTGTGACTAAATTAGCACACGCTACAACCCACCATTACTCAATTTGCACTAGCAGATGAGCAGAAGCAATTTATATGTTATTACTATTTACTGTAGTGGATAATGACGATCTGTCTTCTTAATAAAAACAAAACATCATAATGTTGTACATTTATAAACGTCAGTTTACAAACAGCCTTCCAGTTTGAATGTTTCCTTCCAGCACACGCCATACACACCTCAGGTGATAAAAGAATAAAGAACAAACTGGCTCTGTTTACTTCCAGATAATAATGCACTTCTATGTATTTGTGTGACAGAGGAGGTAGGAGTAAATGACTGTAGTAAATGACAAGGACAACAAAAAGGGAAAGGAGGCGACATGGCTGAGGGAGTGCAATTCAGAAAATCCACGTCTTTGTTTATGCTCCTTAGTAATGACGGTAATAGTCTTCAGAGAGCAGGAAATGGATCCAATATTTGTGAAGAGAAATTGTGTGTGGAAATGCAATATGGGATTCTGGGAATGCTGTGTAACCTGAACAAGGTGCAAGGGGAAAAAAGGCACTGACAAGGATGGGAGGGAGGAAAACAAAAGACACAGGATGTCTTTGATTCATACAAACACAGATGCTGTCACATAATGACCAGTAATTGTTACGAACAGAAAGGGACTGAAAGTGGTCAGAGTGAGCCACACATTGCTTCTTGAGATTCTTTACTGACCAACATAACATGATGTCAGGGCAAAAACATTAAAGGGAAAGACTGAAAGAAAGATTGATCTAGAACCAACATAAATTGTTGTAAAAACAATTTGTGGGGAAAATGTACTGTACACGTAACAACTACTCGCAGTAAGATGTAGAAGAGCTTTGCTAATATATACTGTATGTTCAAAAGAGAGGTTGTGCTTATTAAAATGTTAATGTGTATAGCTGTTGGACTGAAATGACAGGCATAAAAGAAAAATGGGACTTGAAGTGTCTGCACAGTAAATTTTTCATCAAAAATGTACGTTTCGCTGCAGGTTACAACATAATGCAGTCCCTGCAAGGTTTTTAAGGCAGTAAATGTTTTGACTCCTCCCTACATCTCAGACTGTCTATCCTTTTCTGTCCCCTCACGTACACCCTTAGGTCCTTTGCAGCTTGCCTTCTAAATGTCCCCAAAGTTACCACAAAGAAAATGAGAGATGGTACTACTACAGTGTTTGTCCTGGGGCTATGAAAAGCTTTATATCCCTGTTCATCAGTAAAAGAGCCTCAGTGGACACTGTTACACACTATTACATCCAACACAAATAACAACACTAATAACACCACTACTAGTATGTGTGCGTGTGTTATTCTACTATTATGGACACATCCTAATATGTCAGTATTTTCCTCTTGAGAATATTTAGTTTTTTCTAACATGGGATTATCAACAATAATATTTACAAGCTTACAGTATCAGTGGGTTTTCCAGTCAGATAACCTCTATTGGATGAGGATAAGGAAGCAAAACCTGTATTGTAGAGAGGGCTTAAGCTTTGTTTGGTCAGACATAATGTGTACTTGTTTCTTCGGGGCCATTAAAATATCAGTGTAGCGATTCACATTACACATTGAGGGAACAAGAGATCGAATCCTTCCCTTATCAGTCTCTTCTTCTAATGTGGGCATACAACCAAGGATTTCATTAACTTGGGGGAGAACTTGTTCATCTAATATTGATGGCTATAATCCTCTAGTTAAGTGCCACCAAATTGTGTTACTTTCTACAATCATGTATTTTCCGCAGGCGAAATGAAAAATTCATGGTTGGTCTTAGGGAAGCAATTTCTTATTTTATATTTTGTGTTATTTCTGCAAGCTTGACGCAATTATGTTGTAGTTATGTTAACAGCAATAAAATGTAGGCACTGAAAATGTAAGACTCTGACCAACATTCAAGTACAGTATTCACATACAAACAAGATGTTTACTGGAAAGATGTACATTGCCTTCAGAAACTATTCATTCAGCTTCAGGCTTTTTCTTTGTTTTCTTGTCTCTTTCTTCTAATTTCCAGTCCTTTATATACTTTTTCTGCTCATCGGCAGTATATACCTCATAATGCCAATGCAAACAGAGAGAATTTTAGAAAGGTCTGCACATTTATAGTCTTTTGAGGTATGACATGACAAGTTTTGCACATCTGGAAGCCACTTCTGTATTGTCTTGGCTGAGTTCGGTCATTGTACTCTTGGAAATGTGAAACCATCAGTCCAGACTCCAGTCTGAGGTCCTGGGCACTCTCCAAAAGGTTTTCATACAGATTAGCATATCATGACCAGTCTCCTAGTCTCAAACATCCACATCATGATACTGCCACCATCACACGTTTATGTTTAAGTTTCTATATCTCTGGAGCCGTTTGAGTGACCTTCAGATTCTTAGTCACATCTCTTACTCAAGACCCCTCCTTCCCCAATGGCTCACTTTGTCTAGGTGGCCAGTTCTTGTAAGAGCCCTGGCTGTTTCAAACATTTTTCATTTAAGAATGAAAGAGGCTGATATGCAGTTAGAAACTTCAATGCAGCAGGGATCTTTTCTGTGTGAGAAAATATTTGCATGTATATTGGCATGCGTGCACAACATTTACAGTATTTTCAAGCTAAAATTAGCAAGCTTTCTTTCATGACGTTCAATTTCTCCTCATTCAAACAGTCTTGACTATACTGTGTCAAACTGCTTCAGTCAAACAATGCAGCTGCAGAAGCACTTCAGCTATTATACAATGCACACATACACAGCATACCTAGTATATTGCACAGATGGAAATACATTTCAGGTGCCACTTCTGGTTAGCTACAAGCACCTTGCATGTAGTGACAATGTTATGAGTTGTGTGGATCACTGAAATGGAGGATATAGTATTATAGGAAACAGTGACAAATGTAAAGTGAAGAGTTCTGTAAATACTTGGCAAGAGAAATGTTCATACATGATAAAATGATCAGTCACATCAGTACAGTGACAGCGATTTCCCAACAGCAGCAATGAAATACAGTCTCACACTTTCTTTGACCAATTGCTGCTCTTGTGTTTGGATGGCTGGTTGCTTTTAGTATATAAACCAGTTTAGTCATTTCATCATGGCATGGCTTTGTTATTGCAAGCTTCTGAGCAGGTGCAATTTCTTTCATATAACATTACATGTAAAGCCATACAATTGTCCCCGTGTGGGATAACTGACCTATTCAGTGCTACAGTACTCCAATTGAGGCCCACTGCTCTGTGAAACAAATAACTGAAAACATTATAGCTTGAAACCAGCCAAACATGGATTTCTATATATTCTTATCAATTTAATAGCCAGCTGAAATAACTGAAATGCAAAGGGAATATCAGATGACCAATATTAGATATAAAAAACTACCTCTACTACCTGCTCAGTACATCTCAAAAAATCATACATTTAAAAAAAAAATTCTAATCCTTTACAGCAAGACTTATTTGATTAAACCGCTGTCGACGTTAAAACTGCTGACCACAATGAATTTGTTGATTGTATTGTCAATTACTGGCCTTATATACAAGTCATTCTTTTATCATTAATGTCATTAATAAATCTTGCTGACATTATAAATCAGACTCAGTTTAATGCATTCTAATATTATCAAGGTTTTAAGTAGAGCTTAAGTTCAGCTTTACACAACTGAAGTCATAACATTATATTCTTTCTCTCATAAGAGGTTGGTTGTTTTTGAAAAATGGTGATGACAGAGAGTTGTTAGGAATCAATCAACAAAAAACGTATAATATAACTCAGAATTTAACACCACTTGAATTTACTTTGTAAAACATAATTGACACAATTTGCAACACTACAGCCACCAAATCAAGAAAACAAAACATCATTTATTTTCTGAGCCTAAAATTGAATGAAATTTAAAAACCAAACATCACTTTTTTTTCTCTTTTTTTTGCCACTCCCAATGTCCTAAGGGGTGTTTACAGAGTGGATGAAAGGATAAAAAATGAAGGACTGACTGTCAGATGAACTGACCCTCTGTCATTATTAGCTGCTTTATAAAAATGCTTATTCAACATCTATAAAGTATAGTATATAATGACCCTCCTTCATTTGGTAAAGCTATCAATAGGTTATAATGCCATGCGAATCTGCGATACATCTTTTCATGTTCTAGCTACTGAACTACATGGTGCATTCAGACAGCAAAACAAGAACAACACAAATACAGGAATCTTACAACCAGCAATACCACACAATATAACACCAGCAAAGACAATATTGTCCCTTATAAATTCCTATCAAAATTCTTAAAATCCACCACAAGGTTTCTTTTTTTCAAGGTTTTCATTTTGCTGACCCTTATTCATGGAAAGTTTCACCTTGCACAAAAGTGAATTAAATATTTAAGAGCTTGTTGATGGATATGGTCGAACCAAGGTAAAATTAGGTTGCCAAGAAACTGCTAAAATGCCCCGAGACTAATAGACACCATGTCAATTCTGTATTTACACATACGGAGAGCCAAAACCACTGCTGTCCCTGCACTGTCCCTGAAAGAGAACAATGAGAAAGTGACTTGGCTGTCGTGATAATATCTCAGGTCTCTGTCTCATGCTACGTACTGTAGCTGGCACAGTTCTTAAATTTAATGCACTGAGATGTACTGTAGTGAGTAGGTGTATCTTCTGCCGTTTCATAATAACAATGTAGTACAACACAACTTAATTAAGCTACAACAGAGGACCTATTCAGAGAACCTACTGGGGTAGTACTGATATTTGATATGGGTACTAAAGTAAGTTAAGAGTCTCAGAACAGTATGGCTGGTATCAGCACTCCCACAATGTCACTGAGCTCACACTAGAGTAGGAACAGTGCAATAATAAAAAAAGAAAAAACACTTAGCACTTTCTACTGCATTTGAGTCACAGTTTAATTCCAATCTGTGGCTCTAACAAACACTGAAGATCAGGCCAATTACATAAATGATGAATGTTCCAATTTTTCAGATGTAACTTAATACGAATACGAATTACTTTATTAATCCCCGAAGGGAAATTCAATTCTCTGTCAGATCGTCTACCATTTGCAGAAGAATTAAAAAGTCTGATGGCAGTGGGTATAAAAGATCTTCTGTGACTCTCTGTCCTGCAACGAAGAGAGAGGAGCCGTCCACCACCGTTACTTCTTTGGTGCATTAAGGTGTTATGAATGTGTTTGAGTGTGTGTGTGTGTGTGTGTGTTATGAATGTGTGTTTATATGTGTCTGTATACTGTACGTGCAAGGATGAAATACAAAACTTAAAGGGGAATATGTGTCTGTCTGTTGTGTGTGTGTGTGTGAGAATTAGACACAGAGGAAGAGACTGGGAAGTGGAGCTGCTGAATTAAATCAAGGAGTAACAGAAGACAATTGACGGCCCACCATGCTCCCTGCATACTCTGAACTGACCCCTTACAGAGTGTAAAACACTCTTGAAATATCTAATTATTCCCTGAACAACATAATGGATTTAGATACAACAATCCTCAGCAGACAGAAAACACTAGGACAACTAGCAAATTGGCAGTTGATCGGACCACATAATTCAAAATCTGTATGTTTTGTCAAATATAAGAGAAAGGTTCATCAGGTTTGAAGTGCTGCATCTTCATATTCCTCAGGGTTCTGCAGTGATGAGTTTCATTCTTCGTGGAGGACAGGGAAATGCAGTGGCAAGCACTTCTTTGACAGAAGGGATACTATTTTCTTCTACTTGCCATTCTGTTTAAGCTTTTGTTGCTGGCACTTTTATAGCAGGCTACATGTACTGTAAGCCTTTGCAGATTGTCCGTGTACACCTCTTAGAATGCGTGTGCATGTCTATCCTATTATCTGCTACTATATCTGTTAGAAACTACTAAAACATCAGGGCAGCGCAACATCTCTGCTAAGTCACAGAGCAGTCAAGATGATTTTCATTGGTTAAGAAAGCTGATGAATGCTCTTATACCCAAACATAACAGGAGAAATAAATATGTCACTGAGAATGTGATCCAAATTGGACAGATTTTGAACTCAGACGCTTATCAAAAAGGGTCAAATAAGATTTTGATTATGTTTAACTCCCAGAAAACATAAGAATATTTGTAGCATATTTTTTGTTTGTTTTGATATGTCAATTAATTTGGCAAATTTGTGATGATGCACAGTACATGTTTTGTGTCTCAAAGGGATCAAATGTTGCAAAATAAGGAAAATGAAATAAGGACACAATGAAACGGCCATTACAGGATTTATGCCAGTTATTCCCTTTACCTGGGCAAGAAAATTTCCAACTAAATAAGGAATTCAAATCAGATATTTCTGAATTATGTATGTATCACTCTGGGGCCATAACAGATACGGCTATCTTGGAGGTTAACAGATGGTGCCATAAAATCAAATAGGCATCACTCTTAAAATATACTCAGACACTGAGGACATTTATGTCTCCAAAATCCTTTTCACTGCCTCCAAGGAAGAAGGGCGAACATCAACTCTGAAGTCAGCCACAAGGGTAAAAACTAGTTAACTTTCTCATTTCTGACTGCTTGTCACGTCCATTGAAGACAGTGTCATAAGTTTCGTGCCAAATTTTACTGTCAAATAAAACTCGTTGACTGCCATAAAACAAGACTGACTGTACCATCCTAAAAACTAAAGACACAAAAACGGATTCACTAATGAGTGGATTATTTCTGCCACTGTTAAAATCAAAGGATCAGAGGAATCTCTGCTTATTGGCTGCAACTAAATATTTTTGTAATTTACAAATCTCTCCTGCCTTATTTCTCCTTGACAAGTAAACTTGTCTATGGTCTGGAGGGTGGATGAGATTCCTTTGTAATAGCACTGGGAGTCTTGTGAATGGTCTCAACTTCACTTAGGAAATCAGGCTTTTTAATACTATATTTAAAATGTCCAAATTGACATGAAGTCTGAACAAAAAAAATATCTACCCAGAATAACAAAGTGAATACAGTGATCAATTATGGATGATTCACTTAGATAAGGATCTTAAAAATGACAGAGATGAAACAGTTATTCATCTTTGTGACAAGTCTATGTCTCTTCAGTGCAATGTCCACTCTTTGCAATTGCATTGAGATTCACACTTTGCGTTTGTGCCAGACAAGATTTCAGGCCTGAGCTGTCAAGGGGGCACGTCCAGCCTGTGAGACTAGTAGATCGTAGTGTTTGTTTGTGCTGTCACAATAGCAGATGGACAGATGGATATCTTTGTGCTTTGTGCTGGTGTTAATTGGCTTCTGTGCACACAGCGGATAGAGCAGACCAAGGGAGGAAGCGTGGGGTGTATAAGAGCACAAGTAAGTGCTTATAATAATAAAAAAAAACATTTGTGCCAAGAGAGTATCTTTTGACACTCTTGAAATTGTCCATGTTTTAACTGTACGCGTATGCACCATCCAAGTCCTTTTGAATATCCTTGTTCAATCATTATACTGGGAGCACTAAAACCATACTCAGCAGAAATGTCAAGTGTTGCTCAGGAGGTTGTTCTATGCTTTATCACACTGGCCATTAGGACAGACAGTCAGTAGGATGAGCAACTTTATTTTAACAGGCATCACGGCTTGTAAAAAAAAAAAAAAAAAAAAAAATCACGACTAGTGTTCCTTGGAACCCTTGGTGCTCAGCTGCGAGCATTCAACTGAGAAAAGCCTGTGGGATTGAATCCGACTCAGAGATACCCTGTGTGGCAGAGGAGCTAGATCATCACAACAACCCACACCTTGAGTATCCAGACACAAAGACAAACTGTGGTGTCAGCAAATGTCTCCCACCTCCACAAAGACCCCACAAGAAAATGCCCACGAGAAAATGTCTGTCATGTACCGTGAAGACTTCACATAATGAAAAGTTAGGAGCCCAGTTCAATTTTGCTTAAATATGTCTTAGGGATCTGAGAGCTAGCAGATCTAATATGGAAGTCACTGTCGGGATTTGACAAAGTCATAATGTAATGCTGAGGGCTGAACATAAGGAACTAAAAGGTTGAGGCCATGGATTTGCGCTTTGCTTCCCAAAACCACTCTGCTATTTTTATATTGGAAAGTCTATTGATGGAGCAGCAGCTGAGTTAGATCACAGAGAGTGAGCTTTAATTGTATTTCCGTTGAGCTGCTTTAAACTGAGATTACCAAGTAAAATAGGGTAGCCCAGCTCACGTCAAACCAAAACTCAAGTATAGATGACACAAAGTATTTTATTTTTTGCTTTAACTGTAAACTGAAAATATTATGTTTTGCCTATTGAGATATTAAACCCATAGATGTATTTTATATGGATCTTAACACAGTTTTTATACGTGCAACACACTGAGCAAAGAAACTGGAAAAAAAGACAGCCAAGCTGAGACACCCGAGGATTTCTCTGCCACTAAATGAGAAAATAAGAGGGTTGTAATTTTCTGTAAGTTGGCATCTCACTTCATGTCAGTGGATTAAGAAATTAATGAAAAGTGGCTAGTCAATCTGACACTTCTAAATTAAGAAGCGTGTATCCAAATGACAAAATTAAAAGAGGGAGAATGAAGTAGAGGATAAATAATTGGCTGGGGAAATTTTGACAGAAAGAGAAGTGGAAAACATGGCAGATGAGGAGAAAGAGAGTGGAAACAGAGTATGCAGCGGACGCTCCAGGCAATGCCATCTGTGGGCAGATCTGCAAAGGCTGCATGCCACACACCTGTGTGGGACTGCCTGGGAGATAAGGCCCTCAGCACAATGGCCCTGTGGCCACCTGTGCTGCCAAACAGGTGCACAGCCCAGCCAATTAAACTATTAGACAAACACAGGCCTCTGGGAGCAAATTAGCAGGCTGCCCAAACATCACAGGAAAAACAAAAAGCAATGGTAAGCACTGTGAAGACCAAAACACTTTTATGATGAGACTTTCATTTCATGTGTGTAGATTTGAATGTGTTGCTTAATGAAGCAATGCAGTGGTTTTGATTTAGATTATCACAAATATCCATAAACGGTGCCTTTGTTTAAACACTGATCACAAAATTTGTGATTTCATATGAATGGCTTTAAAACTGCCACATTGCTTTGAGGATCATGTATCCAAATGACACCAATGTTTCTTGAGTGATCAATACATGACACATTCAAAGACAACATTAGACACAGAGGTTGGGATAAATGTAAGTAGAACCTCTGCATCCAGTTGTTGTTGTTGTTGCTGACTTGATGTTACTAATCATGTATAACTACTACAGTAATTTACCTTAAACAGTTGGTTATTTTTATCATATCACACTCTTGTAAATTGCCATCATGAACTAAAATGTTGACTGTCATACACAAGAGCCTGGATTTATTTTGGTCAGTGAAACAGAAAATTATATATTTTTGTAAATCACTGTTCTGTGTGATACAATGCACTATTGTAAGGGTGGTTACTTCAATGTAAAGAGAGCCATCTGAGATTAAATGGCTCAAAAATATATATTTAACCTCCTGCAGAGACATGATTGTTCTGCTACATCAGGTACATATTAGGTTATTTTACTCCTGAATCAAACTGAGTTTAGCAGCAGATATTTATTTATCCAAATTTTAGGCCATTGAGAACTGAATTTATCCAAACTGTTTAAGTCCTAAGGAAATTGATTAGTCCCAAGTCCTAATGAATTTCCAAAATACCAATTTTTAAAGTTTTTAAATATGATTATTATTATGGATTAAAACAAGCTTGAATACACTGCTATGCTCTGTCTCTACTTCATGGTTATTTTCAGTATAAGATAACATACCGTACAAAGGTTACATTATCATAGTGGAATCAGAGGAGTAGCAAACCGAATGTGGAATTCCTGTGTGTTGTGATCCATGACAATTAAGTGCATTCATATTAATTAGGAGTAACCTTATCCATGCTTCAAGAAAATAATCTGTCCTTTTACCCCGGAGAGAAAAATGAAAACTTGGAAGATGAGTAGGAGACTTGTGTGCTCCTGAGCACACACACCTGAAGGTGGCTTTCTCACTGGTCGAACCTGGCCATCTGTGGGAGGCAACTCCTCCATAAAGCAATGGTCCATTACATGACGGTCAAAGGTTCAGCCATTTGAAAATACCCATAGGGCAAGCCTGGCCTCTCTTACAGCCCCTCGGCACCAGTTGGCCTTTCTGAGTGGAAAGGCTGACTTGACTCCCCACAGCTTGTTGGAGACGGGAGAGACCGACTTCACAGCTCTGCCATCACTCCAGGGATAATTACTTAGCTAATCAGCTATTCAACAAGCTACACATATGAAATAAGCTGTATGTAAAATGAATTTGTGTTTAGCACACTATAACCCTATCCATGGCTACTTTGTGTATCTATAAATAGCTTATGTCACCTTGTTTACCAACCAAATAGCTTTGTATCCTTCAAGGCAGCACATCAATCTGATTGAGTATTAAGATTGAGGATTAAGTTTTATTTGGAAGCAGGGAAATAATATGAGTAAAATTGTCCAGGATATGTACCTCACTCATTAAGCATCTTTTCAGGAAAATACCGTATACATATCAGTAAGGGCCCCCACTTGCTGGCAATGCTCTAAATTCTTCATTGCCCAGCCTTGATTGTTGACATGGCAGGTTGGGTCCATTCATGCTGTTGATGCCTAAATCAACTGCCTGTGTCCCTCAAGAGAAATCCAGATTTACGAGACACAGTTAGGTGGTCCAGCTGTTCATTTTTAGGAAACCTGTGTCCACTGCAGCCTCAGACTTTTGTTCATGGCTGACAGGAGTACAACTCAAGGTGGGCCTCTGCTGTTGAAGCCCATCGACCTCACAGTTTGACATGTCCTTCATTCTGAGAAGCAACTGTAAAGGGTGGTGGTGGTGGTGGTGGATACCACAGCCTTTCTGTCTATCAGGTTGTATTGACTGGTCATTCTCTTCTGACCTCTCAGAAGATGATGTTTGCCTTTGCAGATATGCAAGTCACTTATTGTTTTTGTTTTTCTTTGGTAGTTTGTTTTGTTTTTTCCCTTACAATTTTGAGTAAAAACTCTACAGACTTCCATGCATGAAAATCCCAGGAGATCAGGAATACTACCCTGACTGAAACCAAGAATTCTGCAACGGTCAACGGCGCTGAGATCATATTACTTGAAGGCCATGACTAGTGATTTGAACTGCACCCCTGACCCATGATCGGCTGATTGGATGAATGAATGAAAAACGGGTGTTCCTAATTATGATATGTGAAAATATGAATGGATGGTTGAGCATCTATTACTGTAGTAAATGTGCAGGATTTTAGCATGGAAACACAATGCTACTTCTTCTCTTCCAAATTGCTGAATGCAGGGATGCAGCAGTAATGCTGCTAATGGCACACAGATTAAATAAAAGCTTCTCTGGGGCCATGCTGGCAGATCCTTTCTCTGTACCCAGAGTTAACATAAAAAAGTATTCAACTTATCCAATGACCATTTAATATGCACCATTCACTGATTTACATTAAAAACATCTCAACAGTGGGATGGTAAATAATTTACAGGATCTGCTGTCACTACGGGTTCTGCAGCACTAGTGGGACCAAATTAAAATTGAAGTGTTCATTTACAGGAGAGAATAGAGGATTTGGGTAACAAGAAGAGACCGAGATGGAAAAATCTGTGAGGCCCTGTGATGAATGGCTCAAGTACCAATCAAAGCTCAATGGGACAGAGCTGACAAAATTGTTTTTATATACATTCATAGCCTATTAAAGAGAAAAGGTGCAGGCACTGGCCATTTTTCGCTGAATAGATTGGAGGCAGGTTGTACAAATTACACCGAGGACACACTGCCTTCGTTGCGTGACGGCTACCTTGCTTAACTGCTGCGACTCCCATAGAGCTACATGCTTGTTAAGGTCTCAAAATGTCTGGCTTTCTCACATGGACAACAAGACTTTCTATCTATTAGAGCTTAATGGACAAAGTCACTCTCAGCGACCATAAGCTTGTGCTCGTTTGGTCAGCTACACCATTCACCATTTAAAAGTTATGTTGTGTATTTTCTTTTTGTCAGACAGACCTAGCTGATAAATCCACCTAGGCGGCTGGATGGATCTTTAAGATGGCATTTAGGTTCAAAACACACTGCATGCCACTGCATGCTTCAAGTGCTTGCGTTAGTGGGTAACCTACCAACCAACAAAGTGGCAGACTTCTGTAATGTGTTCATCCGGGGACAATCTCAAAGTGTTTCCATTTACAGCACACTCAACATAATTTCATGATTTCTTGATTAAATGAAGTGAATGAGTGAAAATACTGATGCATCTTGTATTATTCTACCAGTGAATGGTAACACTTTATAATAAGTACACACTATTAAGCATTAATAAATACTGAATTCTTCATTTGTAATGCATGACTACTAACCCTAATGTAGTCTATAAATACAGGTAGTGCTTATCAGTGATAAGTAAAACATTTTTAACTGTGTTTATAAACTATATTGAGTATTCATGTGTTATAAATGATGAATTCAGTATTTAATGCTTAACTAATGCTTAATAGTGAGTACTTATTTTGTGAATGAATCCAAAAAGTATTGTACAGAGCACAGTTTGCAGTGTATGGAAAAACAAAAGTTTGAGTTACCTGACAGGGTTACTGGTGAGAGACACTCTGAGGGACTCCAGGCAATTGAGCAACTTTTCTTCCGTGATGCCAGAACGCAGCTCATGGACATATTCTTGGGATGAAAGTGTACACTCATGCTTGCTGTTCCTTAGTCCACCCTGAAAACAAAATAGCATCAACACAGTTACTAGAGTACCATCACACACTGTGATTTCAACAATATGGTAATGTGATGACACATTACATTACATTGCAATACATTAAGTCAGATAAATAAGAACACAGAGGATAATACCATGGAGAGGATTCAATATTTTTTGTTGTATATCTTGTGTTCTCAGTAGGTGTAGTCAATTGATCAATACTGAGTAGTGTGAATCACTTCATACAAAGCTGCTGGTCATAAAACATGGCCAAAATAGCTCTTTTTCTCAATCAGCCAAGACTCTAATGAAGGACTATACTTGAAGAGAGCCAAACACGATGCTCTACATGATATCTACAGCAGCTGCTGCTTGGAGTAAATGGATTCTTGTGTATAATCTCTGCAAAGGGCACGAGGGACATGCCGCTACACTGATGCTTACACAATGGGACTACCTATTGGCAGCCATACACACTGACACCGCAGCAGGGAAACACATTTACACACTCACTCAGCACACAGTGAAGTCAACATAGTATATTACACTGAGCTACAGCTCGGTGTAATGTGTCGATGCAGTCCACCCAGTCAACATAAATCCAAATGAAGAAGATTTGCACGTGATTCATTTTACTAAATCATCTCTACTTCCTGTACAAACTCCAAGAACAAATGTGTGTTAAATCAGTAAATTACAAAATGAAACACGTTTCAGTAGGTGTCTCAGTCCAGGCACCATACAAAACAAAATACGGATACATTCTGTAGCAACAAGCTAACATATGGCTGAACCAGAGTGCAAGGCATCCTCTTCACAGTGTTCATTCCTGGAATGCTGGTTCCACACAAAGTGAGCTGTGCTAATAAGCAGTTTGGAAAGTAATAAGATAGCTCATTTATCTGGAGAAAAGAGGCCTGCTGCTCTCCTGCAATGCACAGTCAACATGAAAGAGACTGTTTTTATGTTTGAAAATAGCGGAGGCAGTCTAACGACAGCAAGATATTGATATTTCTGATAATCTGAATTCTGATCATTCGTGTATGCCAAGGTCCTGTTTTGTTTTTCTGATAAGGACATTGCATATTTATTTCATAAAAGCTGACAATAAATGACATTCCTAAACTTCCAGGAACAATACTGCCTACCCTAAGCAGAAAGGTGCCATTTCCAACCAGTGTTATAATTGTTCTTCATGAGTAGAACATATTTTCTAGTGAAAGAGTAGGTGTATCATTTTTTTTCTTGACAATGGTTTTAAACATGTTTCCTCTGTTTTATATTAACTTCTCCAAAAAAAGAAAGTAACATCTCAACAAAGTTAAAACTGAGGGTGTACTTTCACATAATTGTCGAGTTTTCCACACTGTAGATTGATTTTGGAGTAAATCCATTTTCTGTGTTTCTGTCTTTTCTCCGTCTTTCTCTGCTTGATCTATACAAACACTTATGCCATTCATCTTTTTCTCAAGCACTGTTGGGTGAATGTGGGGGAGTGACTGGCTTAGCTTTTATCTGACTGTAAGTAGTTATTAGGCCATAGGGAGAGGTGAGAATCCCTCTCATTACTATCAACATTTTTCAACTATTACCTACCACAGAATGCTTTGCCACACCTTTGTGCCTAACACTACATTAATGCTTTTGAGAATGAATGGCTACACACTCAAAAATTGAAAAATAACGATATAAAAAAACAGATATGCACTATGATAAACTTCAATTAGATGAGAAAAGGAGAAAGATAGATACCCCAGACATGAAAAAGTAAGATGAGATATAGGGTGCCTGACTTTGCAAAAGATTCATACCAAGGTTCAACTTCAACAGTGATGTAATACCGTCTTTATAGTCGGTTAAACAATAACAATAACATTTTTCTGCTTAAGTAGGTACTTTTAAAAAATCAATGTGCTTTTAATCATTAAGGGGTAAACCGTACTGTTTTTAAACAGACACTTGAAATCAGTTCACAAAGAGGAGTTTGTGTCATTTGCTTGACTCACTTTTGAACAACATACGCAAGAATTTTTATCTGAAAGTCAATTAACTGTGTGTGTCTCCCAGCATCTACCAGAACACAGTTTCTTTCTTCAGACTCTGAATTGTGGAGCCACAGTCTTTCTTCTTCATTTGATATGGTACGTGTTAAAGTGATTAATATTTTAAATCTCAGCCTAATAATTTTCCAGCATCTCAGGAAAAGGACTCTCAGTATGTTCAAACAAGGGTTACAAACAACAAATACCACAAGCTCATACAGGAATAAAGCATACTGTGGTCAACGGTGGACTAATATAATGAAAGTATACCAATGTGATACTGTGCCTATAAGAAAGCATGCAGTCAATCAACAGCCTGCAGACTGGAACTGGGGAACAAAATATTTGCTTGCAGGCTATTGATTTATATACATAAATATTGGTACACAACGTAATAATCACCCACTTAACTACTTTGTGTTCAGGGTTCATAGTGCTCTGTCTAAAACACTTCCAAAGTCTGAGTGTTTCATCAAAAGAAAAGTGATTATGAGACTGGGGTACCATTTTATTAAAAAAATAATAATAATAAAAAAAAAAAATATCGTTGAAGCCCTGACTTTGATTGTTGTCAATACATTTTCAGGAAGAGTCTAGATAAGGGGTCTTGGGCAGTGCAGTGCAAATGTGTCTGGACCATTGGGCAGCTACACTGATGTCCTTCTGCATAAAAGCACTCATTAATTTACAACACCTAGAATGAGCCAGCAGACCCTCCAGGGGGATCCTTCCCTGTTGAGGAGGCGGCTGAAGTTACAGTTTTCATTATGTAACACAGCTGACCCTCACTGGGACCTACAGAAGACCTGGGACCGGAACATTTTAAACACCTGAACAGTGCATCACACGTGTCTGATCAAAACATGCAAGGAATTCAGAATAAATGTAAACCCTACATGAATGTTCATTGTCCTCCAAAATATTGACAACAATTGGCATTTACATTCTCAGGCTGAGGAACAATCCTTGTTGTTCCACCATTACAACAGTCAAATCAACAACTATTCAACAAACTTTTTGCTGTAGAGAGGCTAGGGTTTTTTTTTATTATCATTATTTTTTAAGCACTCCTGTCTGCAGTGGATCACTTTAGATGAAAAACAAATGCTAAAGGAAAAGTGTGGATAGACCATGGAGAGGTAATATGTCAGCACTGCACTGAATAAAGCTTAAAAGATAATGGCAGATGATTTAACAGTAGTGGTTTCATCCAAGTCTTCACACCCACCACCTGACATTTTGGTCAAGACTTCCGTGATTCTCTACTTTGTCAAGTACACGCTTTCAGTGAGAGTAAGGAATCAAGCTCAAAACACCACTGATAAAACTTTCACCCTCAACAGTAAATATATACACTCTTGGCAAACTAATCCAGAACAAACTAAATGTTGATGCAAACAGAACAAGAGCATAATGTACCTATAGTGTCTGACAACACTAAAAATGCTGCTCACATCACTGAGCTTCCATTTTCGGATATGGCTGATTAGGCGACTACATTTTCAGAACATTACTTCCTCAGTAATACATCAGGCAGTGAGAGAGAAACAAATCACCCACTTTTTATTTATCTCCTTACCTCTCAGTTGTTCCCAGCAGGCATAGCGCTATGTCCAGAAAGGCTAGAGCTCTGGTTTCACCGCATGCTCTGACCTCTGGAAACCGAAGACACTGACCATAAACTGCTTTTTCATGACCCTAGCCCAAATCAATGGAATCCTTTGGGATAATATCAACATTACACCACCACCACACTGGCAGCTGGGAAACAATCTGAGGAGAGGGGAGGGGGCTTTACCTGCTGGCTACATGGGTATTGGCTATTTTCTCTTCAGGCTTACAAAAATGGTCAAAAAGAAACCCCGGTGAATGTGTGTATGGGTAATATGTGGTGAAGTCGTGATGTAAAAAAGGCAGAGGGGATATGAGGGGAGATAGAAAATGTAGGGTATAGATACAAAAAGAGAGAGAAAGAGTATGGGGGAGAAAGGGCAGGGCAGAGAGATAAAGCATCATGAGACACTGCAACCTCAACAGTAGAGGACGGACACAGCCTTTTGACCAGAGCCTAGAGCCTCATCTCCTGCCGCTTATTGAATCCCCTATTTGTCGATAACAGTATTTCCTGCCAAAGAAAATAGTGCTAGGAGCAATTACTTCAGCGAGCCTGTCAATTTCATTTTGGGAGGTTAAGGGAGCATTGAGGCTCATTCCCTCCTCCTCCATCACCTCTGTTTCCCTTTTTTTTTATGCCATCGGGAGTGACAGAGTGTTGTGCATTCTATCGAGGGCAGGGCAGGGAAACAATGCCAAGGCGGCTGCACCACCACATGTCATCTTCACCTGTAATGAGCCCATAACTAGCTGGCAGCTTCCTCAGTGCCCAGTGCTCGGCACACTCAGGCAGACTGATAGATACATTATTCAGCTTCATTGTCAGCTTCCTGGAAAACCACATGGCGGCAATGTGTCTGGCCTGGAAGCTTGTACTGGGAGAGAGCATGAATGCCTTGCTGTCTCGCTGTCTTGGACACATGCGCATAGTAGGCCTATATATAATTTTCTAAAACAAGGTTCCCCCATGTCTCTGTTGTCTCACAGCCTTGTGTGATGAAGAGTTACAATTAGCAAGTGACGGTAAAACAGAAGAGAACACATATCTTTAGTCATGTCTCTGGAAGTCATCACAGCATGAGATTAATGTACGACAATACAAAGGTTTCTATTGGCGACAAGTCATCCAAAGCTTTGTGTCTGAATTTGTGCACACTTCCTTCTCTCATAGCAAAATTAAATCAAACACTAAATACTAATGTGAATGACATGATTCATTGCAGCACTGTATGGTATTGAAACAGATGTCACTGAACGCCACCACTCCAACTGACTGTTTTAATTTGACAAAGTGATAATGTTCAACAACTTTCTCATGAGTTTGTGCATAGATGCCTTATCAGATAACTAACATCGCCAACAACCTGCAGACTAAACTTACAAAAATAACTACATGTGGGGGAGAGTGATATGCAAGAACATGTTCTGAACACCTGATGATCTGACTGTGATATATCTGACAGACAAAAAGGTATACAATGCAGACTTTGACTGAAAAGCCATGTAAAACTAACATATAATGTCCACAACACTGTCCTTTCTGCAATATTTTGGGATCTATAGCTTTCCTCCTGGTATAAGATAGGGCACCACCACACACTTGAAAAAACCACTGACAAAAAGTTATGGAATAATAAGGAATCTAATTACTCCTTCTCTGTGTGTAATTAATGAAAATTACTAGAGCACCCTACTGCTCTTTGTAAAAAATAATACAGATACAATCTGAGCAATTAGTGAATATCATGCTGTATGGTTGCCACATTATAACTTAATTTCCTGCTCATTAACAGTTAGTAGATTAGTTGAGAGCATAGATAGCATCGCAATGAGTAAAAGACAGTCTACAGACAGGTAGATCCAGATATCATATCCCTCTCTTTTAATATGGCTTCTGAACAATGCTGTCAACACAACTGCACAAGGAAAGAAGGTCTGCGTACAAAAAACACAAACATATGAGAGATGTTATATAAATGAGCAATCTTACATTTAACACAATCTAAAGTTTGGCATGAGTCTGTGGCAGCAATGGTAAAGGTCAACGCAACACGGATCAGTTGAGATGCTGGTTGGCTGGACAATGAGTTTTCCCTAGCCCTACTTAAAGGACAGAGTCCTGCTGCCGGCAGATAAGACATTTCATCTCGCCACCAGGGCGCAGGGCTCCCAGCTCAGTGGGGGATTTCCCAACAGACCATGTGGCCAAGCATTTCACCCCTTTTCCTCCTCCCCCATCTCCAATTCAGTCTCTTAACTTCTTCCCTTTTCCTTATTCTTTTCCTATCTGTCTGTCCCTGTCTTTCGCTCACTCTATACCGAGGTGTTTTTCAACCCTGGGTGACAGCAACGAAGGAATACGTGTATATATCTGTACACACTGGGGGCTTTTTCTTCTTGCTATATTTGTTTTCCCTCTGTATCTTCTGCTTGTCCTGGCCAAAAAAAAAAAACATACAAACAGCTTTATTCTCTCATGTCTGGGTAACTACAACTCACTGATAACACAGACGTAATTAGGCCTACAACATTCTCTCAATAATCAGGGCAGTGGCATTACGTCTTGTGTCCAGACAAGACAAGCTCACCACAACAGAGCGGCAGACTGAGGCAAGAAAAAAAAACAAAGAAAAAACAAAAGAAACAATTAGGTATTAGGCTGGAAACAGCTTGAAAATAGTACTGCAGGGTTCACTTTCTAACAAACACTGGGCGGTGGACAAGGGATTGTTTTCTATGTGTGTGTGTGTGTGTGTGTGTGTGTGTGTGTGTGTGTGTGGATTCCCAAGGTCTGGAGGAAGAGCACCCGGTGACAACAGCAACCACAAAACCTGAGGATATTAATAGATTACGGTCCCTTTTTTTCATACACAAAGATGCCCACAAGAGTTTGTACCTGTTCAATTACAAGCAGGGATATGGTGCTGTGTGTGTGTGTGTTTGTGTATTTGTGTGTTTGTGTGTGTATGCATTAATGCATTGAAAGGTCAGATGAATGAAAAATGACACAGCTCGACCATGGGGCTGAATTGATATGAGATTTATTTATTCAGAACTAGAAATTAGACAGGATGTGTTCCAGTAGGCCCATGTCCTTATAAATTGGTTTTAAACTTTCAAACAAAACTGCAGAGACCAAGCCTCCCTTTGCCTAGGATGTGTTCTTCGTGCAGTTGTAGATAAATGATGCTTCAGTGGTTATGGAAAATGCCTTACATGACATAAAAAACATACAATGGCAATGTTGAGCAACAAATTAAAATTCCTCCTGCACCATCAGCAACTACACAAGGAGAGCTGAATAGAAGACATTTTATTTTTGTCAGAGGCTGCATCACAAAGAATACAAATCTTTATAAATATGTCCTCGTGCTTTTTTTTCATGATGCAAGACACATCCAATGTTATTATATATATTACGATATGAAAATTATTCAACAAAGACATTCCTAACAGCATTGTGTTATGTGACAATTGTTTGGTAAGTGGGGCAATAACAACGGAAAATATTTATCTTTCTTCTTGGGCACTTTTGCCGCAACCTTACTTAAATCCTGCCAAAGTCAAAGCAGAAGTCAGTTCAAGGTTAACCTGTTTGTGATACTTCCACCTTGACCTTTACCAAATTAACAACAAGGGTGATTGTTTTTACCTCACCTCCTCCTTTTCTCTTTCACACTTTTAACTTTAGCCTGACCCACGCAAGACAGTTCAAGCTTTGGGGATAAAAAAAAAAAAACACACCTAACACATCCGTCCTCTGTGCCCCAGATGTGCACAAGGGAAAGGCGCCGTCAGCAAGCTCACTTGGCTTTAATCCTACTGAAAGCTGACCTGCAATATGCCATCACCAGTGTTTCAAATAGTCACTGAATGACGTCCATGAACAACGGGAAATTCAGTCAGGGAGAGCTGGATTTCTTATCATCGCATGACCTTAGGTGTGAAAAAAAAACAAAAGTGAAGTGAAGTGACTCAGTGAAGTGAGGTTAAAATCGAAACCAGTATACTTGTTGGCTAAGTGAAACTGAACCTCTACAAACACTCACTAAAAGTCTGGAGACAACAAATGGAGCCAAGCAACTGAACCATTGTAAACCTTTTAAACTGAGGAGCCTGGATGATAGAATTTAAATGCTTCTGTGTCAAAAAGGAGGATCAAGAATCAATGAAACAAGATCTTGAACACTGCAGGAAAACATTCAGCAAAGACTGAATTTTGCTGTCAATGAGATGGGAAAAGAAAGAATAAAAAGTAACAACCTGCTATACTTAACAACCTGAGTAAATGATAATCAAATGAAAATCAGACATAGAGACAGAAGAGAGAGGGCTGGTGTATACTGTAGCGATGAAAAAAATAAATACATTCATAAAATCTCTAGGCACATCAAAGTACCCTATTAGAAACATCTATATCTGTGAAACAGACACTGAGTAAAGCAGAGAACATGTATTGAGATAGATTATTGCTGCAGCAACCAATCATATATTTTCTTCAAATCTCAATGTCAAATTGAGAGGATTCCAAGGAGGTTTTGCTTTGTGTAGATGATTGAAATGAATGGGTAAATGAGGGTAGTGGGCAGCTGCTCACAACTGCCACAACCAGACAAAGCTCAAGGTAAAGTGGGTATGGTTTTGGAGCTCCTATTCTACACTGCTTACAAAAAAGGGAGAATTTAGGCCCTAGAACCACATGATTACTTTGGCCTTGCTTATTGATTCCCACAAATCTGTAGCACAAAACCTATTTCCACACATTCCCACACCCTCCACTCACTTAACAATGACAAAATGTATACATTTAACTGAAAAAAAGTGACTTCAACACGTTCAGTGTTTCATTCTTGGTGCAAAGTTTGCACCCTTTGTTCAAACATTTTCCTCTCGCACATGATCCTGTTTTGATTCAAGCTCTGACAGCCTGTTCAAGGCAGGTACAGTATGTTGCACAATTGTTGTCTGTGTAAAGAGCCGGCATGTAAACAAGCAAAGCCGGCCCAGTGAGAGGTCTTCATTTATAGCATTATAGCGGGGTCTCTGTTTAAAACAGGCATCAGAGTGTGCACAGAGAGCAGGGGCTATTCACAGACAGGTCCGTTGTTAATGTGTTTGTGGGAGAGAAGGAGCGGGGCAAGGTCCAGATCTGATCGCCTGCTACACTCCTCCTCCATACTGAATGAAAAAAAGAAATAGCTGCACATGTCAATGAACCGAACGACACACACGACCTGAACCGAGACAGTTCGAACCGAACGTTTTCAGAAACCGTTCCATCTCTAGTGTGTGTGTGTCTGTGTGTAAAAAGATACCAATATGGTTTTACTTCCATATTCGTATACAGCACACTTGTATGTCTATGATTGCACATGTACCTTTTTTGGGGTTATGTTTGTGTGTGGTGTAGAATATTCTTCTAAGCAGCTCTCCCTGTGCTTTGCAGGACTCATGTCTGCACTGAATTTCAATGACACCTCTATAAAGATAGGAGCAGATGTCAGCCAGCTCGCTGAAAGTCAGGTAGAAGAGAGTGGAAAAAGTAGAGTGAGTACAACTGAGTGCATAGAAATCTTGAGTTGTGTATCAGTTTGTTGCAGTGTAATACAAGAGTTAAATTTACTGAAAAAAACATATAATGAGAGAAAATATGTCTTTCAGTGTGAAAACAAGTTTACTGCATCACACTAACAGATGGCTGATGGACAGGTTTTTTGGAAATAAAATCATTATAGGGATTTTTTTTTTCCCTCAACGCAACCAAAATGAGCTATTGCACAAATCATCAAAACTGCTTTCACGCAGCACAGCACTGCAACGATTCACCAATCAATTCAAGGTTATCAGGTGACTCACATTTGTCCCAGAGGTTCCACAAATTCACCAAATTCACAAAAACATCAAGTATCTTTTATGTGCATGAGGTGAGAAAGTCATAAAATTTCCAGAGTTTCTAAGTGACGACAAGAGAAGAAAACTTGAAAGACATGCCGAGCCATCTCGCATGCTCCCAGTGTCATGGCAGAGGAGGTTAAACAAGTGAGCTATTAAGCAGGAAAAGTCACACAGGATCTAATTTAGGTTTTCACCGTGGTCTCTGCTGCATTGATTGCAATGTGAAGGCCTAATGAACTCTGTACTCTGTGCTCTTGTTTCCAGCTCTGGGAGCTTGGATATGAAACCAAGCGCTGCAACTGCCAACTAAAAGTTTGGAGGAGGACTACATAAAAGGTTTCAACACAGGGAAATAATGCTGAAATAATGAATAAATGAGCAAGTGTACTGTTGCTGATTTCTAATGTGTGTCCTGTTGAGTGTGCCTTGGTCTTGCTTTGCTGACCTTCTCCATAAGAGACTAACCTTGATAAATCATACATAGGGCAAGCACACTATTGGGTCAAAAGGTTCGGGTCAGACTGATGTTCTTCTTTGTGAGTTGTTTTCCCCAGTTATGCGGCTGAATAACAATCCCAGTTCCTACAATAAACAAGACTTCAATTACCTTTTGTTGACTCAAAAAGCTGCAAGAGATTGAGTCTGTGGACACGATGCAACACATCATGAGCAGAAGCAGCAACCACTGAGAGAAATGGGTTTGAGTCATTCAGTGCTCTATTGAGGGATTGAGAGCAATAAGACCAAAGCATATTACATCACATCACTTAGACACTTCTGAATAGTTTATACACACCAGCCAAAAATACACACACTCTCTAGTTAAGTTTCACATAGAGGCAATTGGTGGTCTAGTTAGACAATTAATTGCAGATGCATAGGGTAAATTTGGTTTGCTACGTACCAGTGAAACACCCCACTTAAAATCACAGGTACTAGTTCACGTCCAGCGACCCTTGTATATAGTTGTATACGCAGTTCTCGTTATTTTATTAACTACAAAAGCAACATGACAAGTATTGGTGGTTATAGACTGGCTTTACCTTCCCCTGTTTGTTTGTTTGTTTGTTTGTTGTAGGTCTGCCTCTACTGCGTCCACCTCACCATAGTGACAGGTCACTTTGTATCTTCAAGATCTACAGTGCACAGAGCATGCTGCTGGCCAGAGCCTGGCCTCTGCTTGTGTATCTGCCATTCCTACCAAAGTTCCAAACTCTCTCTTTGTGTCCTCAAGGCCAGCCCCTTATAGGAGCATAATGTACATACACATGCACAATTTAGGCATGTGGTTCATACGACTAACTGGGATGCATTTTGGACTGTTTTTTTTTTTTTTGTGCTCTTTTTGCTGTATGTTGTCATACAGGTGCCCCAGAACCCTACATGACCCAAGGTCACAGTATTGTGTCTCCAGTTATTGAAGGAGGATGTATCTAGTTTTACTTATTCAACCTGTGGAGACCTGTGAGAAGCATAATAAAGGTTACACAATTAAAAGCCTAATTTTAAGTTTTAGGAGAGCTCCCTAACCTTCTCTGTCACTTCTTGACTTACTGACTTTGCGGATGCAGAATGAGAGTACTTATAAAGCTTGTACCAGGCAAAGGTTGGTGCGTCCATCCTGAACCACTTAACACACACATGCAAATTTTAATTCACTGCTCCATGGCATGAGCGGACAAGCCTATATGGCCAGACACAGTGAAGCCTGTGCTCAAAGAACAAATGGTGCAATTTGTAACCGTCCTTACTTAACCTCTGTTCCTGAAATAGTTTGCACTCTTATCAGTACAACACACGAAACCCACAACCCATCATTCGCTGGTCATCCTCTCTGCGAAGAAAAAAAAAACTGCAAAGGATGTGCAATAAATAACAAAGGCAGAAAAAAAAACAGGCAGGATGACTGAGGACAAACACTGGGCTCAGGTAAACATGATTTGGCAGGGACATTAATGATGTCCAATCCCTACACAGGTAACGTGGGCAGATTCTGATGGAGGGTACAAGCATGATTTACGACAATGGCAGTCTTAGGAGAATGGTGATGGGCCTTGCCAGAAGCAGAATGGCTAACATGAGAGTGTTTGTATCTGAGTTCACGTTTGTGGCTGCTGTGCTGACCCTCAACTTAGACAGGATTGTAAATGGGAGTAGTCCCCATGTTGCCTATAAATCCCCCCCATCCCACACCACACACACAGGAAAAACACGTACAAACACACAGAAACACATACAATCCCACAAAGCAAGAAAGAATTATGCATTTCCTCACCCTCAAAGCAGTGAGTTTGGTACATTGGGTTTAGTTATTATTTCCAGGGCGGTCAGCTTTGATCTCCTCCTCATGTCTGTATTGGGGTCGTCTCATCTCTAATAACCACAGGTACATTTCCTCTCCTCTACCCTGTTAGCTAGATAAATAGGATTTCAAATTGTCTGGTACTACCCCATCAGAGGAAAAACATGATCTATGAAATATCTTCCCATGAAAAACCCATACTGGGAGATTATCTTCTCATCACACAGACAGCGCAGTTAACAGATAAGGGTGAGAGAGGTGATCTGTATTGAAAGAGAAATGCAATGTCTATGTGTGTAGAAAGTGAAACTGTGTTTGTGTGCATGTAAATGGACAAGTAGTGAAATTTAAGAGCGAAAGTCAGGGTCATAGAGTACCAATGTGATTTTAGTGAATTTTGTTTTAGTCTCAGACCTACAAGGGGTTCTATTCTTATCAAGCATTCTTGGAAGAATTCACATTGAGATTTCAGGAAACAAAAACTGTTTCTTCTAATATCCACACTATTACTTCATCTCCATTGAGAGCCTGCAGCTCATTCAATTGCAGTAGAAATACCTATTCATCAAGGCATCTGTGCCCAGGCCCTGCCTAATAACAGATGGAGAGATCTTTAACTGCCTATAAATGAAGGCTCCAAACTTGAGAGAAAGCACTTGCATCAGCAGAGCAACAGCTAAACTCTCTCTCTCCCAGGTTGGGCTTGACTACTCCAACAAAGCAAGATTAATTTGCCTGTTGAATTGAGGCCGATGCCCCAGCCATGGCATGCTGCCTAGCTGATGTTGAGGTGCAGTGGTGCCTCCCGTGCACCAGGAACACTGGTATAATGTCTACAGTGCAGCATTACAGGGAAAAGCAGAAACTGACTACCACAGCTTTCATGAGAAGAAACCAACATATACTGTAAACGTGACCTAACCTGCTTGTGAAAATAAAGAGTTACCGTACCACCACCACATACTGTACTGTACTATACAGACATGTTAGTGAAATGTAGATTGATAGACAATGTTAACACATCAGTGGTATGAGAAAAGGAATGCAAAAATGGTAAACTAAGAAAAGTAATAGTATGAACAAGCTCACATGGACTGTTCTGGTGCTATGGCACAGGGGACAATTTAGATTACATTGAGTATATGATTATCTTTAAGCGGACTATGGTGTCCTTTAGCAGAAGATTAATAAGAGATATTGCAAATACAATATCCCTGAATTATGTCAATATTTAAATTAACAATAAATCCTCCTTGTAAAATACAAGATGAAGACATACATAACCAGTGAAGTTTGACTCTGGAGAGATTTGGTGAGTAAGGATGAAATGGGGAAGGAAATGTCCCGTTCCCTAACACACAATTGCCATGTCCTTGTGAGTTGATGCGTGTGTCTACACATACTGTATGTCTGTGAACTAAACAATTCGAGACACTATGAAGCTGTACCTTTTCAAGCAGAGGCCACAATAGGAGTAGCTTCCTTGTCTGTCCTCTTTTTTTCCCCCACCTCTGACAGGTGTGACCTTTCGGCTGTGCTTGTAGCGGCCACTCTCGCCCCCAGACAGTAGGCCTGGATTAGTCACCATCTCTGAGGATTGTGGCGCCTTGCACGAATGCGCATGTGAGGCCCAAGCTCTCTCCAGCATGGCCGAAGGGCCTGCTATGAAAAATAGAACACCTAATGCCTGGAGATAGAGACATTCATCAAAGACCAGGGCCCCTGCCTGCCTGCCTGCTTTGTGTGCTGCCTTCCCTCCCTACTCTCTACTCAGTAGTGAGATGCAGAAACATTTCACTTTTTGGCAAGTAATAAAAAAGAGATGGGGAATTGTATTATTATTGCCGTATACTGTAAATGTTATGTTATTTCTAAAAAACAAAACAAAGAGACCTTTGTTTTGTTTTTTTTTCTTTTTCTTCTTTTTTTTTTTTTTTTTTTTTACAATTTGTTCAAAATGATCTCATATTAAGAAGGAGATAAGGATATCAGTCTCATGAGGGTGGGCATCAACAGAGGAATTTATGTGGAACTTCTTCACCACTTGATTCAGCGCAGCAGGGCGTCTCCATTGGCCACCATTTGAATGACAACTGGAAGAAGACCACTGACAATACCAGAAGATGGCCAAAAAATACCCTGGGAAATGGTAGCCATGCCAACTGGCGCCGAGCTGCCAGACCAGTTAACCTATGCAGTGAACTGCTACACCCTGGGGTATGGCTTGGTAATGACATCTCTTCCTTTACGTCTCTGCTCCATCTCTACAATCGTCTCTGTTGATCCTGGCATCTCACAGAGGAATACAATGGTGGAAGATGCTGCCCAGTGTGCAGTCATGCTAAAATATAACGGGGCATGGGGAGAGACTGTTTTTTTCTTAGTTTATTCAAATTCCACTCTACCAACAAGGGGTTATGCTATGATACTTGGAAGAGGCTGGCTATTGAAAATATCAAAGCCTAAAGGTTCTGTGCCATGGGATTTCCTGCATTGCCTGGAAGACATAGTAATAAGAGTGAACTTGTGAAGCAAGGAATCTAGACAGCTCAAATGTGCAGAGTTCACACAGAGAGATCAGAAATGATAATATGTATGCCAACACACATTTTGTCTTTCCAAATATCTACCACTCAAACCTCCCATTTGCCACTGCAATCTATGGAAATAAGGGGTTCAAATAGCCACGTTGACAAGCAATGGCCCCACAGACTGAGCTTCTTTCAGTGGATGAAGGTGATTTTTCACACAGGGCTTGTACATAACAAACAAAGCAGACTATGCCAAAGGCTAGCCAGCAGGATTTTAGACACACACGCGCTCTCACACACACGCACACAGACACACACCATATTTCTCAGAAACACCACAACTGCAGGTGCCCCATGGGGCCTCTGCCTTCCTTCAACCCTCCATCTATCCATCCATACCCCTGTCTCTCTGATCCACATTTTCTTCCTTTAAACATTGGATGGGCCTTCAGTGGGAGAGCTCTTGCTGTCACACATAGTTTTGCAAGGAGCAATAGGAAAAGGGGGGGGGGGGGGGGGGGGGGGGTCAAAATGAGGCAATACACCAACAATAGTTCAGCAGTGCAAAAATCCAAAAGTGAAACCTCCCTCTAGTTTTGTATATGGTAAACAACCCATGAAGAGGAACTACATAAGTGTAACAGAACGGTTTGACTAATAAGAGCAGGCGCACTGCAATGCTGCCTTCATGTACCCAAATATGTGTGTTTGCTCAAGTGACTGAACATTGCATCAGGCATGTAGATTGTATTTGTGTATGTGCCTTTGTGTGTGGCTATGTGTGCATTTCCTGCCAATGCCAAGGGCCTCTCAGACGTGGGGGGTAAAACGCTCTTTGAGAATGGGATTAGGTAACACACAGGCAGCTCTGGCATGGCTGCTTCAAAGTGGTGGCAGACGGATATTCCTCCGTACATGTGTGTGTTCCTGTGATTGTGTGCACATGTGCATGTGATGTTCGTTTACTCATGGATAAACCCACTGCCAATGCAAAAGAAGTTCGTTTTAAGAGCTGCCCCTGGTAGCATCACCACACAGCATTGTGAAGAAAAAAAAAACATGTCTGGATTATGTCTAATATTATACAATATGTCAGGCAAGGAAACCAGACAACAGGGCAGGAGGACTGGGGCAAAAATAATGTGGTTTGGTGGATGACTGGGCAAGGAGTCATCAAGGTAAGTAATAAGATTGCACCTCAGCTTCAAGTAACTGGTCATTTCTACAATACAGATTATGTCAGCAGGCATCAGCATCAGTGCTCTGGAAGGCATGACGGCTTCTCTGTAATGTAATAAGGATGCAACAGATGTAGCAGACAGATTTCACAAGGTGAGTGCTTTCCAATATGGAGGAGGTCCACCAGACACTGAAATCATATGCGCTCACACACACACACACACACACACACATATGGAGACAGAGAGAAAGACAGAGAGAGAGAGAGATCAGTGTTTATGATGAAATACTTACTTCACATTCATTTATTAATCTGTATATGGGGTTGTCTAGAATTATTTGTGTGTGAGTATTGGAAGGTAGATATGTATTTTTCCCTGTGGTGTATAGGCTATATTGCATATCTTCAACAAAACATTCGAGCTGAGCAGCACAAGCTTCCAGTATCTGACATGGAATCGTGCCAGTGTGTAATAGAACCATGGACATATTACTTGCCCCAGAATCATTCAGCATTTCATCTCATTCCATTTGGTTTAGCTGACTGTAACTCTGTCTGGTTCCACTACCACTGCCAGCCACCACAGACTGATATGCCACCTCCAAGAGACTGATGAGTGGGCAAAGATTGCTCAAACTTCTGCTCAGTAGGCTTCTCTCAGCCAGCCGGCCAGCCAGCCAAGTTAGAAGATTTATAATTTGATCTGAAAATTAGTTATCTAAATTTGCCTGGTGACAGGGACCAGATTTTATGATTTTTCCACGCAGACAGTTTTCTGGGGTGCCTGGAGACTGACAAGGATAAAAGTGAAATGAAGGAGTCTGCCAAGATGCCAACCATAAAATTCCATCAGCCAGAGGACTTTACTGCTCCGGGCCCTTGCCCAATGGGCAACAGGAGACAAAGAGGGAGAGAGAGGGAAGAGATACTGTAGGAGAGAGAGAGCCATGAAGAGGAAACAGATGAGAAACGGAAGACGATTTATGATGGGTGATGGTCCCCTTTTAACCCCAATATTTGCTAAGAGGAAAAAGGATGGTGAAATTACATTACGGGGGGCGCGATCAATAACCACAAACATTAAATAGCTCCTGAGTCCTTCTGCCTATACACATGGCTTTATGTGGGGCAACACCACTTAGAGCTGTAGCATTACCTGGTGTTGTCATGATAGACGTGTACCTGACGCAATCAAGAGCTACTGAGCTTCATGGCCCTGCCTTAACTTCATCTTTCACAGGTCACCAGCAAGATACTATAAAACCAAAGCGCAGAGTCAATACTAATGAGAGGAGACATATTCCAAGTGGAACTGGTGACAGCAAGTGTATCAGCAGCCTTTCCCACCACTATCTGCCTGTCAGTGGGTGAGCAAGGCCATGCTGGAGATTAGGTTTCAAGAGAAATGCAGTGAGTGAGTATGACTTCCCTGTCACTGCATCTACAAACACCTCAGAGAGTTGTCACAATAATGGAATTTTTGTTTGGAGGGATGGTGGTAGCAGTGGGAACAGAGCGCACAGATAAACAAGAATATAGACTCAGCTGTCAGTGCAGATGTGAATCGGAACACTAAATTATCAAATCTAATTCTACATCACTGAAAAAACATCAGCGCTGTAATTTGTACTGGATACCATGATCAGTAGGTGATTGTGCAGCCCTCATATTACAGGTTTGTCTTTTACTAAACCTCACAGATCACATTTCTGTTTAACCCACTCTAAACATGTTTGCCATAAAACCAATACTCAAATCAATCTGTCACCACTCAATATGCACAAGCAAAGACAGCTATTCTAACCTCTAAGCTGTGTCTATTTTCACTTCCTTATCCATATTTAATTTTAACTTATGCAATGCATCTTATTGACTGTGTTAATCACTTCACAAAACAATCCACAAAACTATAGATTAGCTGTTTTTTATGCTTTGCCTCTACAAATGCTCTCGCTTTGCTTTTGATTTTTCACTTGTTCAATATTTTCTCCTTGTAAGACGAGTGCAAGACTTGGATGATTAACATGCAAAAGGGTGCATTCAACTTGTTATGCACCAGTGACAGCAATAATGTCCCGCCGTGGACGCAAAATCCCTGGGGTTTAATCACCTCAATATAAAGACTCTAAAGGAAGAGTGCATCCTCATTCTGAGCAGGAGTAACATTAGCTCAGTCAGGCTAAGACAAGCATCACATTCATGGGCCAACAATGGAACCAAGTGCTGTGGTAAATTGGCCTGTATAAGCTCCATAAACCATTTCAGATAATGCACAACTGGTTAGTGGGCAGACATAATGAGGTTTATCGCATTGTAAATGCACACAATTGGTCCTGTTTGGTAAAATACAATGAATGCACATGGGCACTGGGGTGTGAACCTCTTTAAGCGTCTCTAAGAATTATGGAAGTGATGATTTCGATGTGTGCTTCCGCTAAAAAGCTATCATTATCCAACATGCAAGAGGATTTAAAAAGCTGAAGTAATTTATCATTGAGTGCATACCTCAATCAAAAGTCAAGGACCCTGCCATCTCTCTCTGCTCTTTGTGCTTCGTATCGACAACATTTGGCATTTTTAATGAAGACTTCCTTGAATCCCCAGGATCTGAGAGAGCTTTACTCTATTTCCCCTGGTGAGGGCTCAGCGCCGGCATGAGTGAAGTGAATGCTGCTTCCCAAGTGGCATCCTGAGAATGCACCTGGACTCCTTAATGGAGACACCCACACTAGAACAATGAAGTACAGAGCTTTTCGGCTTGGGCTCTATTTGAATGTGATGACAAAAACAACCAGAGGAAAAAAACAATACAATGGCAAACAAACAAGTGTGTGAATATTAATGTTGCACTTAGCAAGATCACTGCCCTGGCAACACTATCAGAAACATCCAGGCCAATTAATTAGAGAACGGGACTTGACCTTCAAGGTGCATCCACTGCAGTTGTTTGTTGATAGGAAACAAGGACAGATTTGCTCTTTTGAGATTAGAGGGGTGGGGAGGGTAGAATTAATGTCTGTTTAATACTGGATGACATTAGGATGCATTTGTTTAAAGCTGGCCAAAAAAGCCAATGGAATAAGCCAAGTGACTGGCATTAGGAGACCAGACTGAAATCTTTGAAAAAGGAAAGACAGGAAAGCTACAGTTCAGTCCTCATGTCCATAAAGGGAGGCGCAAGTGGCATTTTATTCAAGCCATAATAATACACAAACACACAGAAGCTCATACCTGATAATGTATTTGCCAGACCCATTCACAGACATCACTGCGGTAAAGTAGGATATCAAGGTGAAACACATAGCAAAATATAGGGTATTCAACTATTCATGTAAAATGTCCATAATTATTACATAAACTGAAATACAGAAAACCACATGGTTTACTTGTATAATGCTAATATGGCACTGACCTATTGACATTGTTACACAACAACCTACAGTAACAATCTATTGATATGATAATGCCGATGATATAATAATAATGATGTTCTATCATTTGAAGAACGAGCATTGATAAAAGAGCTACCTCTGAAATCATGTGTTGATATGCTGTACATCACTCCTAAAGCACTTAGAGAGAACACATTATAATTTTGGAGATACTTTGCTCATAAATAGCAATTTAGCCTAAAAAACACCTTTCACTCAAGAATGTCACTTCCCATTAAAGTAAAAAAAACAAACAAGGAATTTTATTGAAAATTATGATTAAAGAATATATATTTTGCTAACTACATTAATTAAACCAATTAATTAGGTTTAAAATTTATGTTCATGCATTTTGATTGACAGAACTTGAAAACTCACTTTGTAAGCCATTGATTTTTATATTTTATGTTTGAACAGATTCATGGACACTGAAGTCAATCAATTCTTTCTGATATGTAAAAGGAAGTGGTAGACTCCAGTTTTTACACACCACGATTTACTACTGTATATTGGCAAAAAAATGCTGTTCACATACTATGCTCTGAAGAGAAAATAGCTCTGCCAACACATCACATCTGGTCTGGCGGCTGTATTTTTACTGCCACTGCTTGCTTTCATATGTCTGTACACGTGTGTGCATGTCTGAATGTATTGGTAGGATTGTTCTTCCATACATTCAGATTTCAGTTGACAAGTGTGGTTATGTGTACTGTATGCTTTTGAAAAGATGACAGGTGGTGGAAGGGAAGTGGATCTTTTGAGACTTGTCACAGTGTTCCGGTTTATGAGCCATTGACAGGAGACACACGCCCATCCACATCAAAGTTTATTACAGTTCATCACCTCCCCACCTGCAGTGTAATGACATTTAGCCAATCCTATAAAAATCCCAGGAAACCTGTGGGTATAAATCAATGGCTTTCCACCTTTCCAGCTGCTGCTCACATCCATTATTAAAGCTTCCACATCATATTCGATGGAGTATGAGGGTGCTCCAATGACAAGCATGTTTACAGGAATGCATACAGTATAAGCCTGTCCTCCCAAGGATCTGGCTCGGAAGAACAAATAAATAGACATTAATATACAGCCATATCACACACATACAAACACACACAACCAACACAGCATACTGTAGCAACTCCCAAAACCCCCCAGCCCCGTGGAAAAAAGGATCAGTGTGTATCTCTGCTGACAAGCAGTTTACAGAAAATCCCATTCGTTTCATCTTGGCAAACCTGGTAAGTGTATGGTTTGTTGCAACCTGGTACAGGGCTGCACCAGCTCCACCTGTCTGGGACTGGGATTTATCTAGGTTTAAAAAAAAAAAAGTTGTCCACATCAGGCAATCATATGTTTCCATTCCTCTCACACTTGCCTAAATGCCCAACTACACTCACAATTAATTTTCAGAGGGAGCACAGAATATGGTGTAATGATAGAGGATGGTTTGTTTCTGTGTTGTGTGTGTGCAGTCTTGCCTGTGCACCTGCATACATGCATGTACTAATATGCAAGGTTGTTTGTGGCCATTATATGAAGTCATGGTTTTGGTGAATGTGTCTTAATGCAGTCAGTGACTACCCTCTGCAGGCAGCCTGTATGAACATCAGGCTACAAGACTGACAGAGGCAGGGAGACAAGAGGGAGAAGATTAGATGAATCACTAAGAATGTAGCAGATTTAAATGTTGATGTAAACCATACACCAGATTAAAAAAATCTCTGGCATATGATTGTTTTCAGTTTATTTTTGATTATTAACAGTCATTCATTAAGAGCATGTGCTGTGGAGCCGGATTGCTGTTTGTTTTATTTTCCAAAAGGACACATTTTGAGAACCATTTACCCAATTGATGATCGTCATGCTCCTTTTTGACTACTTACTGAAAACCATTACATATAATGAACCACTGAGGCAGACAAGTGCATTATCAAAAGGGAAATATGTTTTCATTGTAGCTGTGTTGTAACACATTTATGTTGTTAAAGGAGAAATCATTTTTCCTGTGGCAATCTGAGCCCAGCTCAAGTACAGCTCATTTAGAGCATTTTTCCCATTCAGCACATTCTGATGTAAATGTCCCAAACATAATACAAATCTCTAGAAAATGGAAACATCTTTCATTACTGTATAATAAATTCTGAACTACTGCAAGGGAAACTGACATGGGTTCAGTGGTGGTTGTGATGGTTGTGATGGTTTTTGATAATAACATATAATCAAAATTTCAAGGACCAAATCAAGTGACGTAACAAATTTCAATCTTTACTCATCTGACTCCTTGAATCACGGCTGTCTGATACCTGATTGCTAGATATGACTATTTATAACTACTGTATTTCACAATCTCTTTCAGTTTTCACCATTAAAGAAATAACCCAATTTACTTCAGAACTGCATGGAAATCAAGAGCAGCATTAAAACTATGAACAAACAAAATAGCTAACCTATCAATACCATTGAAAGGTATGTGCACATCCACACTGATTTCATTTCCATCTCTGTGAAGATGGTACATCAAGCTCTATTCCCCATAGGTTAAACAACAGCCGTTGAAGTACCTCATTGTTGCACATCAAAAAACAATGCACCACATGAGTCTCTGAATGAAATGTTGAAAGGAAACAGCCAGTTTGCTGTCAAGGTGAACATCCTGAAATTATTAGCATTATTTACTGCTCTGACATACCGCAGAGAAGAGTGAGGCAGGAAACAATAAGTACTTGAAAATTGCATTTAAAAAGGTGAAATATCTTGCCTTGTACGGCGTGGAGCGGCATCTTGATTTTCTCAGGTGCTGTAAACTGTTTTTGTGAGTGAGGGGTGTAAAAAACATCATCATTTGAGGGTCTGACATATTTTAATTTCCTCTTTCTAACAGATACACACTCATTTTTTCTACCGCCCTCTTCCTCGCAGCTTGACTTTCTAGTCCACTGCCCTGGCTCTTAACACATGTTAAGTACGGAGGTCAGCTGGATGCTAGGGGTCTCTCTGTTCTGTTAAAAAGAAGAATCAGCTTATTAAAAAGTGAGCTCTAGAGGAAGCATCCATGCTCCACCTCCCACTGCACACAACCACTTTACTAAGCTAATTAGCTACTTGGGCCAGAAGCCGGTGTCAATGGGGGAAACAACATATTTTACCCTGTCAGCTTCTACCAGTGACCTCAGCTGAACTTTTGATACACCATTAAAGTAGATACCCAGAGATGTCAGTGCTGCCCAGTGAAATGAACTTATCTTTATAAATAACTACAATCAAGTGGCATGAATTAGCTTTTAGGTCTCAGACTCTCCAAAACATGGTGAACTGATTTTTTTAGTATATGACTGTGTACAAAGATGTTTGTTTTTTTCTCATGTGCTGTGATAAAGTCTACCACCATTTGCTTTTAACTGTAAAGTGTGTTTCACAATTAACACATGTGAGCTACAACTACCTTAATCCTGTCATCTGAAGATAAAGTCTTCTCACTGATGACTACATGTACAATAATTTGACATGCAAATAGCAATTACTATAGATTCATATTAATTGACGAGAAACCTTCTCTGGATTTCCATTCACCTAGTGTGCTGCAATCACAGTTGAGGATCATGCCTTTGCATGAACCTGAGCAGTGAGAGAAGGAAAGACTGAAAGGGTTGCTGGAATATTTTCACTGTGTCTCCTTAAACGATCACTTGCTGATTGCTTCCCCGTGCTAGCTTCTGGCACGGCAGCCTAGATCTTTGATTAGAAGAGACTCCCCCATAATCACAAGTGTATGATTATGGCATTAGGCCGGATTCTTCACATCAGAATTTGCAATCAAGAAATTGGCGTCAGAGATCGATACAGTGCAGCACCTCATCTGAAGGCAGAGTGGGGAGTGGAGATGTGGTGGGGGGAGGAGGCTTAGGATCAATTAGGAAGTGGCTGCCACGTCCAGACATTACTTTTAATCTTCTAATGCATCGGTGCAAAGGCATGGGGCCCAGCGTTTGTCGGCTTCTAAGGAGGAGGAATCGATCCTTTCTGCACATCTTGACGCCAGTTCGTCCTGGGCCGTTTCAACAGCATTCAAGACATAATGAAAGGAGAGAGCCTAAATCCGCTTACCCTCCCTAAGTGAAGAAACTGTATTTGATGTCACACTTTAGGTGAGGCTGAAACATTTTAATCCTTTGAAATAGTTTCTAATACATCTGAATACCTGGTTAATCTCTCAGATGTACTGTAGTCTACTGTAGTGCTAGAGCCATGCCTACTGTGTTGACATACTGTTTCATCATACCGATATGTCAAGCATATAAAGCAAGGTAATAGGCCTTGATTGACCTGTAGAGCGACACAAAACGACAATCTCTGAAAAACACAACCAGACGTAGAATTTTTTTTTTGGTCCTCTCTTTACTATGAAGCCAATTACTGATCGCAGAATAGAGCACCCATGATACACTGACAAACTACTGCGCTGTGGGTAATATTGTTCTACTGGATAATCTAAACTGTCTTCAACAGATTCATGCTGCAGTTGTGGTGAAGATGCTATGGGGGACTTGCTCTATTGCATGGAGTCCTTATCAGTGTTGTCCATGTGGAGTGTGTGGCTCATTCAATTAATCAGGCATCATTTAAACCACCAGGCCTGGTGACAGGGGACCCAATCACTGGTGAAAAAAGCCATTCCCAACATTCCTATCCCATGTCCGCCTCGCTAATGCACTGTGGCAACCTTCTAACTATCCAATTCCAGACCCAGACCCTCACGGTTTACACAGTCCCTCAGCTTCTTCCCAGTCCCCAACACTTTACTTTCATTAAACCGCACACCTCTATCAAAGGGAGAACGGAGGGAAGCTGCAGCTCCATATGATGTCAGAAACCTCTGAGGGATGAGGAAAGAGAGGGAGAGAGCCCAGACTGAGAGGAGAAAGAGAGTAAGAGTGATGTGGGAGAAGGAAGAACAGGGGGCCTCCCGGAGTCACATTTCTGAAGGTGTTTAGCCAGGGCAGGGAATCTAGAAATTATAATTGTGTATGTGGATGTGCAAAAGTGTGTCTTTTTGACAGATGAACCAATCACTGCCTTAAAAGGGACATAAACTTTTAGGAGATTGAGCAGAACTTTACAGGTAAATCATGTTGGGTTAAGGTTAATTAATATTATGTGTCTATGGCTTCAAAAGGTGTCTGATCAGTGATCATCACAACTTTAATATGTGGATTTTTGAATTCCTTAAAGGGATATTCCGGCGTAAATTTAACCCATGGTCCAACGCACCGTAACACCGAGTTAGACCCCCCCTCGAGAGATGAGGTCTGTTAACCGCTAGCTTCTCTAGTTGTAGCCACGTTAGCAATGACCGGACCATAACAAACAGCGCAGTATACGGATCCACTAGCCACCGATCAAAAAGCCACTTACAGCCACAAATAATGCTCAGAACAGCACCAAACATCATTAACAGTACAAACAGGGTCCCAGCCCATAATACGAGGCACCAGACATCTGTTAGCTTAGCCGGGTTTATATTGAAAAGAGACGAAAACAACTCACCCACTCTGCTCCAGTTATACGCTATGCAGCAACTTTCCATGTCCAGCACAGAGTCCAGGCACTGATAACACACACCGAGGCCGACTGGCAGCATAAACATCTGGTTTCAGTGGCCACCGACAGGCATTGACCACCACACTGACCACTTGATTCCCCCAGGTCCAGCATATCCTCCACCAGCTCTCTCCCTCTGTCACTTTTAGCTTCCATTTCCAGCACATAGCCACCACCGCTGCTGCCCCTCTTTGACTTTACTCCTCCACTTCCTTCAGCTTGTCTTCAGTAAACTCGGTCTCAAACAGATAGTGGCGCCCATCGAAATGAAACCAGTCGCGTCTAATCTCGCGCTTGTTTACGTAATTCTCTCCGTTCATTTCCCCGTGAACACTCGATAATAACTTTTATAAACTGATAGGCAAGATACATAGGAACTTTGGCTGCATTATATGGAGTAATACACATTCATCCTTGAGCGCGGGACTCTACTTCACTTGGTAATCGCCTCCACGCCAGCTGACTACCTGTACAAGCAGACATCACAGATAGGATATGGGGGAATCAAGTGGTCAGTCTGGTGGTCACTGCATTGGCCACTAAAACCAGATGACTGTGCTGCCAGTCGGCCACGGTGTGTGTTGTTAGTGCCTGGACACTGTGCTGGACACGGAAAGTTGCTGCATAGCGTATAACTGGAGCAGAGTGGGTGAGTTGTTTTCGTCTCTTTTCAATAGAAACCAGGCTAAGCTAACAGATGTTTGATGCCTCATATTATGTGCGGGGACCCTGTTTGTATGATGACATTTGGTGCTGTTCTGAGCATTATTTGTGGCTGTAAGTGGCTTTTTGACCGGTGGATATTGGATCCATATACTGCGCTGTTTGTTATGGTGCGGTCATTGCTAACGTTGCTACAACTAGAGAAGCTAGCGGTTAGCAGACTTCATCTCTCGAGGGGGGGGTCTAACTCGGTGTTACGGTGCATTGGACCATGGGTTAAACTTATGCCGGAATATCCCTTTAAGTCCTTCACTGAACAACAGCCTAACACATTTAAAAAAAATCTAAAATTTGGCTTTTAAAAGTCATGTCAATATACTGTAGGCAGCAAGGTCACACAACATCAGCACTATCCACAAAATATATTAATACCTTTGTCACACTTTTAGCTTTAACATCACAAACTCAACCTTGGTGTGTTGAAAAGTGAAGGTTTGAATTTGGAGACAAGCTTTCAGGAAAATTATCTGTGAACACCACTTGTGCATAATGTATAACATGAAGGGCAACTAATTATCATTTTGAATATCGATAAAAAAAATCTGTTGATTTATTTTCCAATGTAAAATGCACATCACTAAATACAAGGAAAGAGGCACTTTTCGCAAACCAACAGTCCAAAAACTGAATATGCACAACTCTCAATGATATGAAACACTGGATCACGGAAAGTTTACTTCCATTTATTACCATAACTGGTTGAGGAATTGACTGAAAGCTCAACAGGAAAAAAGCATAATGTTCAGACACACATCAGTAACTATAGGTATTATTATACAGTTGGGTGTTTGTTGTTATTATCCACACTCTGTGTATAAGTGTGTACCAGACAGTGAAAGGAAAACTAGTCCCGCTGATAAGATTCTAAACCTGACCTGAACAGTGACCCCAAACAGCAGCAACCCATGTAGAGAAAGATGGACAAGCTGGCAGGATGCCTGAGCTTGCTAACATCTTCTCTTTTCCAAGCACTCTCAAGAACCGACAAAGCTATAAAGGTGCTGCTGAGATGCTGAGACCAGTGGCACAGAACCACCACCCCCACACACATCTAAGAAATAATATTATGTCCTGCAGAGAGAGAAAGTTACAACTCTGAGATCCTCAACAGTGATGATTAAAAAGGTGGGGTGACACAGAAAATCATAAAAAGGAAGAATAAATTGGCAAATGTTCAGTAAGACTTTGTAATTGTCACTCTGTGTGTATGTGGGAGTGTGTATGTGTTTAAATAACAAGGCACAAGGAGAAACAGTTATTGCTAGGACCTAGTAAAGTGAAGTTGGCTTAAAAGTAAAACCTTCCTTTATATCTCATCAGAATCCAGACAGCAAAGTCCTGATCTCCAATCAGGTGTCAGACACGAAACTATATTTGAACTGAAATCTGTACCTAGAGAAAATAGTCACCAAAGAAAATAAATTTTAAGTTATACCTTCTTATGACAACAAATGTTGAAGGTCTAAGTAAGCTCAATGTACTTTTCTGAAAGCAAACCATGCTTTCAGATAGCAAGAGCAGCAGTAGAATATTTATTCAAGGGTTCAAATACACACAATAGCACCACAACATGCACAAACAGTGAATATGAGTACAAAAAGTAAAAGTTGCTACTCGAAGATTTCTGTATATCCACAATTCAAATCGCTGCCAGGTGTGGGTTATCTTAACAAAAATGGAGGTGAAGGTGTTAAATGAGAGATATGTGGTGGTTGAATCAAGCTGTGTGTCTAAACATAACGATCTGGCATGGTCATTAACTCGGAAGTTGAAAGTGTACAGGGTAAGATAGAAATAGAGTCCCTGTGGGTCCCAGCCACTCCAATTTCAACCGTAGCGTCCCAATTAAAAGAAATGCAGGGCAGGAGAGGTTCCTGTGCTAGGCTGCAAGAAAGTGGTTCACAGAACCCCATCAGAGGAGGATGACAAGGCAGCAGATAGCTCAGATTTCAATGATAATTTCCAGAGAAAGGATATAAAAGCTCAACTTTTCCCAAACACAGCTTTCACAATCACTGTAAAATATGTTGACCAATTTTTGATTCAAAGGTAGTTATTTACTTTTTTTTCAATCTTTTTCTCTCAGCACATGCTGGTACTGTATTTTTACTTAAGGCAAAAAAATAATCATGGTTTTTTGTTTTTTTTTTTCCCACAAAACAAAACCCTACACACGTATTTAGAATTGTTCACTCAGACATCAAACCACAGCAGTGTGATTTCTTAAAACTTTGCCATAATAAATTATCAAAGTTACTGATGTGGCACATCACAGTGTAAAATGCATTTATTTCCCTATAGCTAATCCTCATTTTGCATTACTGTATGGGTTTATTGTCACAAAGTATAGCCCCAGAGTATCCCTCCTTGTTCCACAAAGAAAGTGGCATAAAAATGAACAATTTCTAAAAGAGCATCTATTGAGATTTACCTCAGTTGCCCTCCACTAGTTCTAAACCTGGCAGGCCAATTATAGCTTTCTTTCATCGCAATTACATTATTTGGGATTTTTTTGGTCTTATTTGAAGTCATCTGGAAAAGGAGCACATTATTTTGTTACTGGCTTTCTGTCCTTAAAACCTAATGAAACAGACAGTCACAAATAGGCTATATAACCAGTGAGCCCAGAAAAGAAGTTGCTTTAAAAAGCCTATTGTTTTCATTTCACTTTCACTGATGAACATAAATGGAGACATTAAAAACGGGAGCCCAGAGTAGCATCAAACTGCAGATTTCTCAAAACAAAGAACTGCGCAGGATTCTGCTGACAATAGGTTAAATCAAGGAAAAATAAAACCATCTCTTTACAGTGTCACAGATCTCTGTTTTATGGAAGATGTGCTTGTCATTAAACTGTGTCTTCTTTCATGCTGACTAACCAACATAAGTCAAATAATTTAGGAACAAATGTATGTGATAAAAGTAAACATGTCATCTTTCAAAAAATGATCTAATGCTTCCTTGGATGACTTACATGTCATTTTGTTTTAATTTGCAGTCGTTGCACTTCCCCCATTTATTGTAATATATTTTACAAATCAGTAAGGAAGTAGTGGAGCTGTGCAAAAAGCCTATTGGGATTACAGGGTTAAGCCTCTCAAGAAAAGGAAGACATTCTCAGTCCACAAAAATTCCTGCATTTGCAAAGCAAAATATTTAAACACAAAAAGCTAGACAACTATACTTTTCATCAGAAACAGTCCAACATTTTATGGCAATGAGAGGTACTTGACTTACATGACTAGGGAGCACAGAGACTATTTGTTTTCTGACACTAAATTAATTGAATAACATCACATGCTACTAATCCATTGCTTTCAAACTGATGCAACCCAGAGACAATCACCCTGCTTTAGCTGTAACTTCACCATCTCCTGAGGACATCTTGCCTCTGCAATCTACAGGCAAACCATGCCAGCATATGGATGCAGGCCTGCACATACACACACAGATGTGCGGTAAGGATACTTAACTGTCTGTCAACTTACATTAGGGCAAAGGAAAAAGCACTCTGCCAAGGGAAAAGAGTGGCCGACTAGGAGATGTGTGTGCCTGCCTGACTTGATTTTCACCTACTGCCAACAACAGGGAGTGAAGTTAATGAGGTTGTTCCATGGTCCTATCACTACCAACCCTGGTGTCCTCCAGCACTATATATATTCTTATTTCCTACGTCACTGTCATGAAGCCTGCTCCTCGCCTCACCTTTTTCCTCTAGAAAGACAACCCCTCCACACACCTGGCAGATTGAAAGCTGGGACATCAGGCACTGAAGACGGAATCAGCTGAAGCATGTCCGGGTGAAGTCACAGCGACATCGCACGCATATATATATCTTGTAAGGCTCAAAGAGAAGCACAGTAGTGGTGATGACGAACGTGGCAATACTAAGAGCAAGAGATAGAGTGAACAATCATGTACAGTATATGAGCATGTATTTGCAGAAATTTGTGCAGATTCAAATGTCAGCATGTGAGCCAACACTGATTGAAGCCAAGTAGGTTGAATCATTGACCCTGACACTGACAATGAGTGACCCAAAGCCCATTTTCACCACAAGGTCGACACGAGGACATGGGTTAGTGAGATATTAGAGGGCAGTGGATGTACTCTAAGTACATGCTGTGTCACTCCACTTCCTGCTGGAAATCACTCAAAACAGAGCAGTTGAACAAAACTTAAATCATCTGCTGAACCAGAGCAACCCCAAAATATTGTGACCGTCACATAAAACCAGATCACTCTAAAGAATCTGTACTGTAGCTTTGAAGGCGACAATAAACGAAATGGGCAACTTTGTCAAGATTTGTCTCAAGTGTTCGGCACACAATGTGACGCACAGCTATTTCGTATATGAGGGAGGACTGGAAGAATGCTTACCTTCCCCATGCAATTATTACTGTAGTAATACAATCTGTAAATTATTAAGTTGGTGTTACAATTGCCTAACCTCATCCAATCATGCTGGTGTGATCTATAATTCAACAAGGGCTGCCGAGGTTCCCTTATTATTACCAACACACTGGAATTCAAAATGAGCTCACTGCTCACCCTCGCTCCGTGTCACTCTATCAGTCTGTCGCTCTGACACTCTCTCTGTCTGTCTGTCATGTCTGTCTCTGTGACTCTCTCTCTGAGCTAGACAACAGCAGCCACTCCTAAATACATCACATGCATTCATTACCGCCGCGAAAGAAAGTCATCATTAGCAGCATCTCTTTTCGATAAAAATTTTGCCTCTAAGTGGAAATTCAGCAATGGTATCAGTGTTACTCCAAATGCCATGAGAGGGTTGAGGGAGTGAGCATCGCAAAAAAAAAATCCTGTTTGATCAACTCCCTAATTACGTCTGTAACAATACCCAAGTTGTTTTGCACAGAATCAGCTAGAGAATATGCAAATAGGCACCGCTGCACTGCACTTGTATGCTGAGCCTGGGCAGCAGAAAAAAGTGCATTGTGGTGCTTTCTTGTTTTGAATTTCAAAAGGAAAGTAGAAAACGTTTCCAAGAATTCTCTTTATAACCCCAGGCATTAATTCTGCATATTACAATCAATTATAGAGATCTGAATAGCAGATTTATCTATGGAGAGAACATCTGGAGAGGGGTACTTCAATGAGACTATTGTATCAAAAAGGACTCCTCAGTGGAAATGAAATGTTATGCTGCAACCAAAGGCTGCTGGAGAGGAGAGACAGGGTTAGGGGTGCAATTAGGACAGAAAAGACAGCAGACAACTCCCTGATTGATGGTTATGCATATTCAGTGCCATGCTGGTAATACTGGGAGGACAGTCAGCCACTGAGGGCAATGCATGCCTCCACATAAACACATGAAAATATAAGCATACCGTACACACGCACAGTCGCACACCATACACTCATATGTGCAGGGAACTTCAACAAAATAAAGCACAAGGGAAAGTCAATCTCATCTCCTCCACAACTTTACTGAACCAATCTCTTCCAAACACTAAACCATGAGCACTTAATACAATAGCAAAGAGAAATACTCCAGGAGGTTAAATAAAGTGGATTGCGGAGAGCATCTCTTGTCTCATACTATGCAATCTCTAAAGGTTACATAAATGTTTCAACCCAAGTATTACGACAAACACTTCTCCCAATACCTGACATCTTTAATAGCATATGGATGGTATATGACAGGTTTAGATTCCTGTGTTTTGTTCCTTTTTTATATGTTGTCTTGACTACTTCTGCCCTTTCCATCTCATTTGCATATCTACCTATACAACAGTCTCCCTCTGAGAAACATAATAATCCCTGTGACAGTCATCTGTGTGTGTGTGTTTGTAGGTATGTTCTGTGTTGAAGATGAAAAAAGTCCCTGATAGCAGTTGTGTGCTGCACGGGCTCCTGTGCACTCATCCTGTGATTTTCTGTTCAATAATTAAACTCATAGAGTTCAGGAGGTGACCGGGTGGGGTCTACCTCTTATCTATCTATAACAGTCCACAGAGACAAAGGCATATGCATTGAGCAAAGCTTTTAACAGGCCTAAGCCCAAGTGAGGGCTGAACCTTTGCCCAAAACAGAAAACTAGAGGCCTGAACAGGCCTCTCCAGAGTTTTCACAGACTTGGTAGGACTGCAACTACAGGGATAAGTGACTCTTTTCCCTTCACATGTCAGCTCTCCAGGGGTATAGAGGCTAGAGAGTACACTAAGTTCACAGAGATGTGGCAGAGTGCTTGTGAAATTCAGGAAAACTGGCAAGGGACATAGAGAGAAAATGCTTTATCTGATGCACAGTGGCATTTTGAGAGTGTGCACAAAACACACAAACATGTGGCAATATTTCCACAGTATGTCAAAGAGCAGCATAGCTCTACAAAAAAAATCTATGTGAAAAAAGAATGAAGTGTATGTTTTTAATGTATGGGCTTATTTCAGATGTCCAAAGTCTTATCTTGCAATTTCAGTACAGTTTCAGACACAAGGTACAAACAAGATTCCAGTGGGATCCCACAGAAGGGCTTAACAAAGAGAGTGGAGAGCAAAGTAATAAAAAGGTAGAGCCAAGTGCAGAGTTAGTATATCAATACACAATACACATACAATAATGCTTCATACTTTAACACAAAAGTTGCAACAGTGTAGCAGAGTTCTTGGATACGATGACTCAAATACCAAGTTAGTCAGCACCTCTGTTGGTTTATTGTCCATAAAAACACACTAACTGAGATTTTTTTTTTCGTGCATACATGGTCAGCATAAAGTTCTTCCGCTGCTATATCAAAAGCATAACAGCAGCAAAGCTCCCTATTTTGCATGTACAGTGATATGGGTTTGAACGCCAAGCAGTAGGCATACACAACCACCAAGTGCACCACAAGAAAAACCAACAAGCATTCACACACATAGGCATGGAAGCACAAACGAATACACAAATGCCACAGCCAGCTTGCCATCTCTCTGTGGACAGGAGGAACACTCCCGCCACATCATCTCAGAGTGCTTTTCATCACAGTGTGACAACATGTCAGCTCCAGTCCCCGTCACTACGCCACACTGCATTGATATTCACCAACTGTGCAGCAGCCTGGGACACAACACAACCATGCCAAAAATATGACACTGGAAGAATAACTCTCCTGCATTTACTTGTCTACACACACCCACGTGCACATGCCGAGGCTCCCACATACATGTGTGTGTGTGCATAGTTACATGACTATGTTTCCCAATGTATGAACACATCTAGCAAGCATTCATACAAAAGCCATGAGGTAGGAACGTGTGTCACTCACATGCTGCTGTTAACATACAAACATGAACTCGTTCACATCCCCATCAGATTAAAAAACATTTTGTTTGTGTGGCTCTGACTGCCTCTGTTACCTGATACCAGGGATCCGCCCTCAACCACCTGTCAGCCAGAATGACAGGCAGATGTATTGACTGACTGACAGTGCCAATTCTGCATATATTCACTCTATAAACCCATCCCACAAGCTACGCTCAAGAATTACTATTCAGCACCCACTCACTTTTACACCCCTGAGGCAAAGAGCGGGAGACTTGGGGTGAGGGGGGTTGTGATGGAAGATTGGGGCAGCATTTGTATGTATATGCGTGTGTGTATGTGTGTACATACACATTTGATTTTGTTTGTTTGGGTGTTTATATTAAAACCATGTTGTGTTAATTACTGTCAATTTAATCTGTCATTTTCTCAAGAAAAAAAACTCAAAACGTTTCAATAAAAAATAAATCTGAGGTTCCAGACAAAAACACAACAGTGACTGGCAAATAGTTTTATTACTTTGCCATAATATGAGCATATTAGGATTTTTATGAATGCATTTACATTGCAGGGAGGTGCAGTATAAACTATGAATCATTGATGATCTCTCTTGATGTGGGGGAGATATGAAATTGATGAGGAATCAAATAGGCAGCCAAGTCAATCTGCTCAACAAATATTGCCTGCACTGGAACACCAGGTAAGCATGTAATGAAATTTCTAGTGCAGTCTAAAAATCCTGCACAAGAGTGTGATTATGCATCCTCTCTTTTGACTGCTCTGTATCTCTTGCACAAACACAGCCCTGAATGTGAATACAAACACATTGGCTGGGGAGATGCATTCAGTGGAGCAATTAAACGTCCCTGTGCGTCTGCATACAAACTATCAGCCAAATCAGACTCTACAGGTATCCTCTGTGGAGAGGAGGTAGTGTGGATTAATCCACCCCTGCGTGTCGGAGCTGCATGGCTGCTCCACCAGCCAGGACTACTGGGCTTGTTAAAGTTGATTTATTAGGCCTCTGTTTACTCTGGCTTTCCCAGGCAAGGCAAGGTCAACAATAATGGTCCTCTGAATGGGAATAAATCTCGACCAAGCTACATGGCCCACACTGCTTTTCCCCAGCAACCTTTCATGGCATACAAGATCAAATCACCTCCACCACCCCCACCACCACACTCATGCACACACCCACACAGTTTCTACCCCTTAGTAACCACGGTATCACTTGGGAACATTCTAAATTGGTGTCCCTTCTGTGATGACTGTTTTCTTCTTCTTCTTCCTGTATCCTCTCTCCCTCCCCCCTCTTCTAGCACTGCTTGATGTTGCATATGTGCATGCATGTGGGAATGAACCACCGTTAAATCAATTAAGGCCTTCATTTTCACGTAGCCTGAGGAAGCTGGGGGAACTGAGACACAAGAGTCAACATGGCTTTACAAACGCAGCCTGATAACAAGGTGTGATGGCACACTTGCTTGCTGATAAAAGTGCATCACTTACACATAAAAGTTGCCAAAACATCTCTCCCTCCCCCTCTCTCACTCTTTCTCTGATACAAGGCTGACAAGACAATGTATTTGAGTGACTCTTAACTTCCAAAACAAGGTTACTAGAGAAAAACAAGTTTGTTTCTTTATCCTTTTCTTTGATTTATTTGTTTCCAATTCTATCATTCAATCTGTGTAGCAGTACACATAAAGGCATCATTTCTACAACTGAAGAATCTTTGTGGGGCTCTACATGAACATTTTGTTACCTTACATGCATGCAACCATGTTTCTGTCAACACAATATCCCACTTATCAACAAACAGTTTACATCTTTCTGTACATCTGCTTTGCTTCACTTTACAGTGTAGAGTTTGAGAAAAATGGAATGAGAGGAGGTGGGTATTTCTATTTCAAGGCCTTTTAACTTTAAAAAGGCACAGAATCTGTGGAGAAAAGATGATGAATATTTCAATGCTCAGTAGACTACTCTGCATGGTCAGTAAAGAAAGAAATGGATGGTTCTCCAAAGCTCCTCTTACAGATGTAGCCATTACAGAAAGAAAGAAAAAAAAAAAATATATATATACATTTTATAGTTGTTGCAACACTGCTGCAGTGGTTTTCTACCATGGGCAACCATGAAAGTCCATGGTAATCATAAAAGGGTTTTTCAATCTATTTGTTTTGCAACAAACTTAAAGCAGAAGTGAGTGATCCGGTCGTTTTCGCTAATGCTGCGTTCCAGGCAGGCTTTTGAAAAATAAATTACAGTAAATTACAGCTTCAAGTCACAACTTACTACTTTGTAGCGTTCCAGGCAACCCACTTGTGTTTTTCCGACCTGTTTTACCGGTGAAAGTCACTATAACGGCCACTCGTAACTTCCGACCGGTGAACTCGTACCAGATCGAACTGGTACCACTTCACGGTCGGAAAAATACGAGTTTCCTTGAACGCACCATAACAGTCCTCGTCGCTACGTCACCACATTCACGGCGTTCCTTGGCTGCACACACAGCCCTGCATGCCGTTCTCTCTCCTCATTGGATAAAAACTGTAGGATACGATAAATGTTTTCTCTTCGGCTCAGAGCAGAGCAGAGGGACTGAGAGACCCGTGTTTCAGTCCAAACACTCTATGTAAGTGATTGCTGTCGGAAGATATAACTATTTAAGACTTATATTAACACAAATATATCACTCACTTCTGCTTTAAGGAAGACCTACAAAGAATGGAAAATGCATCGGTGTGACTGTGCTCATTAAAAGGTGACTCACCTTTTAAAGGTAACTCGCCTTGTGTTAAGCTTTCTTTCAGTCACTGTTGCCAGGGGAGAAATTATAATAGAAGAATGAAGGTCGTCACTTGAGTTCTTGTCATTAATTCTCATCTTCAGCTGCCCCTGCACAAAGACTTGGGCCATGTCATTAGGCCACATGCCATGTGTCGCTGTCCAAGGTACTGCATCAGGCGAAGACTGACTTACTTTAAAGACTTCATAGTTACAAGTTAACTGAGCTTTTAAATTAGAGAAAGGCCATTTCACATAGTTCAAGCTTAATATAGCAACTTTATGTGCTGTATAAGAACATCAGAAGAATCCTGAATCTTTGAAACACTGGTGGCTTTAAAACAGCACACCAGCTTAAGTCCCCACTTCACTGTCTATTGATAATATATTACAGCAAAAATTGATCTGAGGAAGTCTGCTGCATCCTAAAGATTTTGTGAATTAGACAGTGAATCCCATATACACCACTGTGGGTGTGAGAGTGGTTAACAACCTTTATCGAATCATCCTCCTTTTCTCTCCTACATTCTGACACATTTGTACTGTAGATATGGCAGAGACACTGCAAAAAAATAAATAAATGAAATTAAAATTACAAAAAAAGTGTATCCAAGGTGATTTGTCAAGATTCTGACACGTTGGTGCAGAGCTCAGCTCAAAGCTCTTTGATACAGTCATTAGCCTCTCTGTGAGGTTGATAGCAAAAACTTAAAGCAACTTCAGCAGAGTCCCCAACCCCTCCAAATCCACCCACTGTTCCTCCATCATACAGCAAAGTAATCCAGTTAATAACAAACAACTCGCTATTTAATATTCCCCCACAAGCGTTGAAAATTTTCTGTAATGCCTCAGAGACATACTGGTCAGATTATCATAAAGCTCTTTACCAATATGCTTAGTTTAATTTTAAGAAATTAACTCTTGCCTGCAGCATTCCTCCAAGCTCAAATGAATTGTATGTCAATGCACCGCCATCGGTGCTAATTCATTCAACAGAAACATGTTATCTCGCCATCTACGGTAAAAGCTTACAGTGTGTAATGTTCCTCAGAGGAGATGGCAACAAATGTAACAATGCAATTTTTGCAATAATTTAATTTCCCTTCCCTCGGGATATAGTTAAATGTAAAACAGATTAAGTTTTGAGACCATATTAATTATTTCAGAGAACAGATCAATAAGAGGAAGAAAGGAAGCAGCTATCTCAGGACCACCTGTAATTTTACAACCTGCGGGGATTTCAATCCAAGATTGGAAAAAGATACCATCCATTGACTATACTATACATGTTCTCTTTACAGTCAGTTGTAACGTAAAACTGTGTTTCTAACTTGACATTCGCATTCCTTGTACTTTGCTCATGTAAAAGAGTAGTGAGTTGAAAGGGGGGGGGGGTACTGTGATGTGATTATGTCTTTCTACCGAGGAGGGGGATTAACAAGAACTAAAGTTTTATTCATAACTCCTGTTATTGTAACTATTAAACATCTACCCTATGATTACCTTGCCCAGAACAATCAAATCAACGCATGCATTCAGGTTCCTCACATGCAGGCCTCTCTCTTGCGCACAAATCAGCCATTCTTATTCCAGCATGTGAGATGTTTTCACAAACTTGAGAGCCTACAATAACTTTGACTGAGCATCATTCCAGTCATTAGATCATGCTAAACCATGACTATTGAAGTGGAGCACTTTAACACCCCATAAATGCACCACTCAGTCTATGGCTTTGATGAGGCTTTTGATATTCTTTCACTCCATTAGGCAGTCAAAGGGAATATACTAGCATATAAAGAAGAAATAAAATCGGCTTAATTTCATCTATACAATATCCTCATCAAAGAAAGCCTGTAATAGGACTTATAGACATGGCACCAAGGAGAATGTAAGAGTCGTCATTTCATGCCTTCAGGTACTTAAATGTCTTACAAAATGTAAAAACATATAATTGACATTCTCAGCTTGTGAGAGTTGACTTGCTAAGGTCAAATAAGGTCATGTTCAATCAGAGACAGTCACGTGAATGGAGGTGTGTATCGATGTGAAACTGTTGCCATAAGATATTGAAAATTGGCATTGCCATCACCTCCAGAGAGTGAACAGCAAATGACATGTCTGAGTCCTGGCATGTCATATTACACAGGCCCCTACACCAGATCAGACTTCTCTCATCACTTGTGCTCTAGTTTTGTAGACCAGGCGCAGTCTAGGCGCAGGACAGGTGCGCCGCACAAACGGGGTGTGTCCAGGCGCACTTTGCAAGTTTCGTGCACGGCACAACCACGGCGCAGGTACTCCTCTCATCCCTCCTACCGGCGCAAGTGGGAAATAGGGAGGAGAGAAGGCGTGAGTGGGTTTAACACAGCCGACTCGGATTTTCACTAATGAAATGAGCTCCTCTCCTCACCTTTAATTGCGTTGCGGGCGAGGCGCACTACAATTTTGTCATTTTATATTTCGACATGGACGAGGGAGGCAGCGCCGCCAGACGGCCAAACATTTTACAGGAGGAAACTGATGTTTTGGTCCGGGTGGTCCAAGCTCACAGTGGCTGAATATATGGTAACACGAACAGACCTTCATGGACTGAGCAGAAGTAGTCTGGGATGAGGTAATATCATTAATCAGGTTTGCCCTGATGCACCTAGAGCCTAGAGAAAAACACACCCTTTTTCCACTAATACAGATGGTCACATAGTAACCCATATTTAAAGATGAGTAGTGTGCACAGATCACAACATAAACAAATACCATGTGCAACGGGGATGAAATCAGAAGCAGCTGTGCGTAAAGGACGCATCGCCAAGCTGGCCGGCCCTTGTTGACGAGCGTCTCTATTTTTGTCTTTTCTTTTGAATTTTCTCAGATGAGAGATGCCAAATATATAATCACTCTCTGATGCTGAGGCTATTTGTGGTTGGTTGAGAGAGATGTGAACTGCACCACATATTAATCTGTGTTAATTCAGTCGGCCAAAGTTTTCTTTACATGTGCCAACTGCCTTTGATCTCACATCAGATGTGACAGGACAATCGATATAGATATAAAATAAATGTACGTGCTGGTTCCATCAGTTGCATTAAATAGTGGTTGTTGTGATTATTTATTGCGTTTAAATGTGCCTGAAATTGTGGAACCTGCCTGTGAGGTCTTGGTGATGTGTGCGCACTGTGCACCGGTCAGCCAATCTACCACTGCGCCGGCTCCGCTTCGCCTTGCGCCGAGAGTAGACCAGGTTGGAGCTGGCGAGCTTTCAGCGCAGCTTTTTGGCACAAAACTGTTACTGCGCCAAGCTGAATCTGTGACATCTCCCCCTGCTGTGCCGCCACACCCATCTTGGCACACCTCAGTCTACCAAACTGCCAAACTGACTGTGCACCGAAACTTGCCACCCTGTGCCACCGCGCCACGAAACTACCGGCGCAAGTAGGAAAGGAGGAGGAAGGCGTGGAGTGGGATTAACACAGCCGATTCTTCACCAATCAAATGAGCTCCTCTCCTCACCTTTAACTGCACCGTGGACGATGCGCACTGCAATTTTGTCATTTTATAATTCGACATGGATGAAGTGACATGAAGTGACAGTGACATCCCAGTTTCAGGCATCTCAGTGTTATGCGTTACAGTTTTCTGGACAGATGCTGGCAATATTGCCCAAGCCCCTGTTCTCGTTTTGGGCACTGTAAAAGTATAGTGAAAATTTAAAGCTTATAAAAGCATACTTGGTTGAAAGAGAAAAATGTCTGTGTATAATTTACTCAGTGTTTTCTAAAGCCTGAAAGAAAAGGGTAAAAAAAAAATGAGGGAAGTGACACAAGATGAAGACTGGAAGGAGATAGATAAAAGAAGTAAAAAAAAAAATTGATAAAGTTCATGTGTTCATACAAAAAAAAGAAAGAATTGCTGTGCACAGGAGACCCACAGAGAGATTTAGTTCAGCAGTATCAGCCACTATAATTGTGTAATTGACCCAGACACAACAGTACTGTATCTGTTCATCAGTTTCATCACTATCGCTCACAGAGAAACTCACTGTAGTCCAGCATCAGGGAGAGCACTGTATTTTTAAGTTATGCGTTTATATTTTACAATTATTAGTGAATGATTGATGGCCATTTAGGTCTGCTTACTTCTATGTGAGTATTCTTTTCACAGACAAGTCAGGCATTGTTTTAATATTCCCTCAAACGTACTCACAGCACACCATCAGGCACTTCACAATGGGATTGGCTGGGGTTGCTATTAACTGTATTGCTGTGCACATGAAGCAATTCATATCCTCTTATTGTGCACACTTACCCATGCATACCTACTTCTCCCCAAATCTGTTTTTTTCTTTATTGTTTGTCAAAGTCAAATTGAATACGTCTTTGTGGTGCAGCTTGGCATATGTATGGGACAATGACCCAGCAGCTCGTAAATACATTTTATAATCCCACTTTATGAGACAAGCTGAAGTCATTGGCTACCAGGAGATGTGACCCGCATCTTACCATAGCCAATAATATCATCAGGCCCTTCTTCAAAATGCCCCAAAGAAGTCGGGTAATGGTGGCTGCAAGAGACAATCACAGATGCTGAAGAACTGTATCAGAGTTGTTGCTCATCATCAGATCTGTTGTTTACTGTTTTTGTGTCTTTATTGTTCCCTTTTCTAACAGTCTGGTTTAAAATTCCAGTTCTTGTGCTGCTCTTCTTTCCGCTTTCAGCATATATTGAGTTTTTCTGCAATATTCCACAAAATATAACAAAACCCTGAAACCCTGTATTTGAAATGTCACCATTAGATGAAACAAACTTTACAAGCTATATATCTGACTTTCAGTGACCAATTTAGGGATACAACCAGGTGGCCACTACCCATTAGGATCACAAAATACTAAGCTCTCCTGGTTCTCTGTAAATAATTAGTAGATTTTCTGCCGCACTGATTCCCCCTCTGATCCGCAGTTAAAACAAAGTCCCATTTCATCCCTGGAACCATCAAGACAATCTTTTTTTTCTTTTTTAAAAAAAGATGAAAAGAGATGTGATTCTTATTATCTAATTAATCCTGCCCATGCCCTGAGGTTATTTAATTTGTTGAAAGACCATTAAAAACCCTGCATCCGGAAAATAAAATAATGAGGATCTTAATTTGCTCCAATTCAGGAAAGCAGTGCCATAAACAAGAGCTGGCAATATCAGACCCTACAGACAGGCCAAGCTACTTACAAAATTAGGCAAATGCTACTAACAGAGAACTTTTGGAAATTTAATACCTCTGACAGCAGTGACAATAATTTACTCATTGTGCCCACATGACGCCCCATAAACAAGAAAACAAAGCATTAACTTGTCAGAAGGAAATGATGTCTATTTAACTGACTCAATTGTGGAGCATGGAAAACTGTTTTTTGGTTTGTTTTTTGTTTTTTGTTTATTGTTCAAGAACTCGATGTGTCTATTACAGCACAGGGAAAAGACAAACTAATTCATCAAAGGCAAATTAAGGGTACTCAGAAGCTTGGTGTGTCAGTTATAATAGATGAAAGGACAAACTAAAACCCATCAATGACAGATTAAGATGGAAAAAAGAAATGTTTCAAGAAGAATATAGTTTAATAAAGAGTTCAACTGCAGGGGTAAGAATCAAGAACATGACAATGAGTGGCAAAAGCACTCACAACTGTCTGGTACACAAAATAATGGCAGGCAATATGGCTTCATTTTAGGAAGACCCATTATTCAAAGTACTCTGAATCTAATTTGTGAAAGGACCCGCTGAGTTCATTTCCATGAAACAAGAGACTTAAGCCAAGTGACAAGCCAAACTCCGGCCAACTTCAGAGAACAAAACTTTTGTCCTAACTTACCCATCCATGAGTTCCTAAATATTCTTACAACAATCCTCTTACTATGCATCATTTCAAAGTAAATGTGGCATCAGAGAGACAGCACAAAATGTGTTATCTTAAAAAAATCGATCTGCAGCTTTAATTAATTCTTTCGTTTTCTGAAACCAGCAGCCGATCGATAAGGACCTCACACTACTTGAAGAATGTCATAGATAACACTATGATAATTTTGAATATTAAGCTCCACTTTATCTGCAAATGCTATCTGAACGGCAAATACCATCAATATTCCTTAGGCATCCCAGTGACAAGATTCATGTTTTCTAATAAAAGCGTGATTCCCCAGCCCTGGTCTGGCTTGATGCCTAAGAATAATGTCATTCAAGGAAGTGTTTATTGAACCCAAAGAAAGATGGCACTGGGCCATTGTTCAGGGAACATAACAAAAAGCAACAGACAATAATCATAAAACAGAAAAACAACAAACACCGCTCTTTTCCCTTATAAGAAATAACTGAATTCAGAGGGGCAGAAAATCCCCAGCTATATTTTGAACTGCTTTGCTTACTCTGTGTCTATTTCCTCCAAAGTACAAATGGCCAGCAGCACCGTGTCTGACCAGCATATTAAAAAAGCCTCATTTAATGTTAGTATTACTCCAGGGAATAATAAATTCACTTGATAATGAAGTAAAGCTTTCTAGAATGGAATGTTTTTCAAGTCCCGGCATTACTTTTTTTTTTACCCCTCCTCTGCCCCCATCCTTTCTCTCTTACTTGACTAGCCGAAATCCTATTTTGTCTGTGTGCATTGCGCACATACTGATCTCAGCGTGGCATGAACTGCATTCCTAGGGCTTTCTTTAGCTTTGTGCGAAAAAACTAATAAATCTGAAATGCCTGCCCTTCTCTCCCCATACTGGGGATTAGGCCTCGATAGGAGCCATGGTTTTACATGGGGAGAGGATAATACCGTGGAAATGCAACCCTGCTTCTGCAACATTGTGACTGACTAAGAAAGGAAACAGTGCTGAAAGACCATAGAGCTACTGATGTCTCTGTAGGGTGAGGGCTACATACGTAAACCCAGAGGAAACGGGTTGTGAGAGACTACTGTTAGCTTAAAGTGTTCCTGCCATGATCTGTTATTTAGATGAGCTGACAACGTAGCGTATCATGGGCTTTACAGTGCTCTGTCCCTACTCCTACCAGACTCAGGGAAAAGAAAATGATGTATACTGTTAAAGGTCTGCCAAAATATGTGTGTTTGTGAAAGTGTACATGTTTGCAATCTCATTAGAATGGAGCACGGAACAGAAAACAGTAAGTATTACACAAACATCGAAATAGCTGTGTTCAAAATATTCCTTAAAGCCAAATGTCATGAAGCAACAAGTTCAGCAGGAGCTGTGCACAATCTTAACCAGAGGATATGGTTCTCAGAACCCGCTCCAGTTTCTTAAGGCTTTACTTATACCCGCTCCACTGAAATACATTCACACACAGAAGAGTATAACAAATATTCTCTAGCACTTCTTCTGTATGACCACATGAAAGATATACTGATGTACTGTATATCAAGTGAGAAAAACCCACATACATGTAAGCATTTCACACAGCATACCAACCCAGTATCAACAGACTGCATACATTTCCCAGTGCCAAAGACCACCTCCAGCCATACGTAGGTAACATGTTCCCTCTGAGCCTGAGCCAAGCTGCTCCTAAGCAGGCATGTGGGAGTCGACACAGCTCAGCCCACACGGCAAAGTGTTTACATAATGGTGCTTTCTGTCTCAGCAGGGAATACATTATGGTTCAAGCACAGACAAATACATTATTAATCAATGTATTTAACTATAGCTAACACAACACATGTAGCGCATGTCTGCTGATGAGATAGATTTCTTTTCTTGCTTTTATTTGCTCTCAATCTCTAAAAGTGCAATTTCAAATGATCATACAGTATCTAAAAAATTACATTTGGTGGAGGCTTCATACATAAATGGATAAAGATGGCTATAAAAGGAATACACTGAGGCAGAAAGACTTGCAGAGCACAGTAAAAAGCATTTTTCACACAAAGGAGAAACAGAAGTCCCTAACCCTCCACCTTCTTCACAGTCTGTTGTTCAAAGTTGTAAGAAAGTGCAGGTACAAAGGTGAAACAGTTACTTCCCTCCCTCCTTCTTTAGTGTGATGTCTGCCTGCTCGCCATGCCACACTAACACAGAATGTTTCAGAGCTCTTCTCTCTTTAAACACTAAAGATCGGTCTCTCCGCTCAGTACCACTTACCAACTTCAAGGTGATGCAAACGCCAAAGCGTTAACTCTACAAAGTACATAAGTTTCAGAGAGAGACGCATGCTCTCGATAGAGAGCTGGGAAGAAAGCGTTAGTGGAGGAGGGGAGAGGTGACAGGCATGTGAGGAACACCTTCTGAAGTGTCAAAAGATGGGCTGAGCTGATGAAAGAGGATAGGAAAGAGGAAGGGAGTACGGGAAGGAGGGGGAGAGCAAGAGACAGAACGAGCTGATGTCACATCTGAGGAAGTGGAGAGGCTTTCAAGTCGGGAGCATTGGCTCTGTATTCCACACAGGAGCCTCTCTGGGTGAATTTTAAGGTTTGTGTGTGTCTCTGTGTGTGTATGTGTGTTTGATAAAGTACATGATGAGTATATGCATAAATGTGTAACAGTTGTTACACATGATTGTGCATGCTAAACAGGGGGAAATGCAAAGTGGGGAGGATGGAGGCATGACTTAAAAGAAGCTGCATGTCTGTGTACATGTGTGTAGCAAATAATAAAACTGAGGGTGTTGGAGGGTATGCAGGCAGATATGACACAGTGGTAACATGAAATGCACCCAAGGTATATTAATTCCACGCTATGGTCCGACTCATCAGTGCATGAGATAAAATGCCAGGGGAGTAATGATTAACAGTAATATAAACATAAGACCACCACTCCTGAAACCTGAAAAATCAATGTGCTGGCCTGGGCTTGCATAGAAAATTGCTGCAGAACAATCAATCCCTCTTAAGTTTTGTGAATCCAGTCGGGTAGCTTAGCCTGGAGGAGACTAGACCGGGGCATCAATGTGGGCACAAGGGAGACCAAGGGAAGACAAAGCCTTGTCAATAGTACTTCGTTTTCCATCAACTCTGTTCCTTAATCACCCTGGTCTTAATGCGCCTTTCTATCCTACAGGCCCACTCCCATTCCAATATATCCACCATGAGCTAGCCCTAAACAAACGTCTACCTGCCTCTTGCTCACTCGCTCTCACAGTGCTGCCCTCATCTATCTAAGCCAATAGCAAAGGTCTTCATTACAGAGTGTGTGGCAAGAGGGTTGGGGAAAGTTTGTCCTTATTGATGGCGTCTCCATTGTCTTTTCCTCACTGAAAAAAGCACTCCTCTCTGTAATTACCTTCTCTGCCTCCCTCCTTCATGGTCAGGTCACAGCTACTTTAAGTCCTTACAAAGGCAATTAGCTCAACATAAAAATATCTCACTACAAATTCCTCCAGAGTGAATAATAAGGAGCAATAAAGAAAGTGATATATTATCTTAGAATTGCCAAAGAAAAAGTTAGAAGTGGCAGAAAGGCAACTTCAGATAAAAGCACTGTTTTTCTTATGGTTACACAGGATCATGTTGTAGTGCTGAGCTGATAGCATTTATTAGGCCCTCAGTTCACCCAGTTGCCATTTCACTATCCATTAAAGCAGAAGTGAGTGATATATTTGTGTTAATATAAGTCTTAAATAGTTATATCTTCCGACAGCAATCACTTACATAGAGTGTTTGGACTGAAACACGGGTCTCTCAGTCCCTCTGCTCTGCTCTGAGCTGAGGAGAAAACTTTTATCGTATCCTACAGTTTTTATCCAATGAGGAGAGAGAACGGCATGCAGGGCTGTGTGTGCAGCCAAGGAACGCCGTGAATGTGGTGACGTAGCGACGAGGACTGTTATGGTGCGTTCAAGGAAACTCGTATTTTTCCGACCGTGAAGTGGTACCAGTTCGATCTGGTACGAGTTCACCGGTCGGAAGTTACGAGTGGCCGTTATAGTGACTTTCACCGGTAAAACAGGTCGGAAAAACACGAGTGGGTTGCCTGGAACGCTACAAAGTCGTAAGTTGTGACTTGAAGCTGTAATTTACGATTTCAAAAGCCTGCCTGGAACGCAGCATTAGCGAAAACGACCGGATCACTCACTTCTACTTTAAGTGTGACTGTTCATTTTGTACACTACGTATGGTTACAGAGTCTTGTTCTGCCACCCTATACTTATATTTGAGTCCAATGTATTTGCCAAAAAAAGAGACAAAACACACAATAAACAAAGTTAAATATCAATTGGGCTGATATTCGTATTACCATTATAATTGGATTCATTTCGATTTTTGTATTGGTCTATTTTCTTGACCAAGTGAACATAATATGCACAAATAGTTTGAATTTCAGTAAAATAATAATAATTAAAAAACAAAATGCAATGAGCAAAGCAGCAACACACAATCAAATGTGTATGACACTACAACACCCAACCAGCTTAAAGCCAGATAAAAGTGCAAGCACACCTGAGCAATGTTTAAGACAACTGTGGCAGAAACCTCATCTTCATTGAGTTAATTAGCAGTACCCCACAGTCAGCATCTCAGGGTGAGGGTAGGAGGACCTTAGGGAGAGCAGACTGTCTTTGTGTCTATTGCGGTAAATGGCTGGCCTCCCTGATGAGCTCCCATCAGCCCTTGGAGTCTCCTGCCGTCACGTCCCACTTGATGGTAATTATTTGGAAGGCAAGCACTTGGCAAATGTCATTATTTAGATTTGGGGGTTGATTTAGAAAGCCTACTGCAAATTACATTTGTGGCCACAAGAATCTGCGTCACCCCATGTTTTCAATTTAGCGGGGTATTTAATATAACTGATTATGTAAATAAGCATACCCATAGTTTAGTTATTTTGAATGCACTGTCACTAATTAAGACCTGATGCTGAGCTGTTTAAAACAATTCTTGTGCAAACTAGTCAACATATTTCCGAACAACGGTCATAGCCTTTGGTTCAGACAATTAAGTAAAATAGATGAAACAAAAAGATCAGAATTACCTTTTGCTTTTTTTTTTAAACATTGTGCAAAATTGTTTTTTTCCACAACATTATTATTTCATACTGACAAAAAAGAATGTAACTGCTGTAAACTGTGAAATCAGGCTAAAGCCAACTGAGGTGCAACAGGTATATCTTGTGATTGCATTACTGTGCTCCTGGTGTTGTTGTTATCAAGTATTCAAGTAAATAAGGTATCTTGTTGTTTTCTATATCATTGGTTAAATGTCTCAGATCATCGTTGATGGAAAACCTCTTCATTTTAGTCACAGAACTTATTGAAGACCTTTACGCTCTGACAACTCATGGTTCCGTTATTTCAAAAATAGTAAATGGAAACTGATTAATGATGAAAATGAAGCAAAACGAGCCATTACCATTCTTACTTTATATGTAGATGATTGACATCAAAGCGAATTATTCTTAAGTAATGATGATACTGCATCCTAATATGGCTGTTTGATGAATGGAGAGACAGCCAAACAGAGTCACAGGAGGGGGTATAGAGGAGAGAAGAGGAGAGGGAAAAAAAAGACAAGGGTACAAAGCCCCTCAGGACTTGCGCGCACAGAGACTTCTATTTATAGAGGCGGGACTGGAGCAGAATGACAGACATCTAGTCTATACATGGAGCACCACTGCTCACAGTTACAAAAACAAACTTATCCAAACATATGCATACTGATGCACTCTTGGAGCCAGTTTCTGTCTTGCTTTTCTCTAGATCATTGTTGCTTTTTTCTGGAATTTTCTTTCTTGCTTTTTCACGGATAGGCTTAAATATACATGTTCGAAAAGTCCTCCCCCAGGCCGAGCACCACTCCTTTTGACAGAGTGAGCACAAGATACTATGGCAGTAAGAGAGATAGAGGGAAAGCTGTGGGGTGGAGGGGGTGTGAGTATCTTGTAGGTGGGGGGTGGTAAAAGCCTGGCATATAATTTGACGAACAAGACTCAATCTCTATCTGTTAACAAAAGTCTAGCGCTAGGTGGAAGCTGTTGACAGCAAATAAACAACATTGGATATACATTTTTTCTGAGCTTTGAGTGGAAGCATAGCAGATGGCAACAAACATATCTGTGCCTGTGCTGTAACTTATAAAAGCATTTATATGGAGCATCAATCTGTCCTGTGACATCTGTCACAACATCACAAGCTGGTGCACTGCAATGTGGAGACAACTCTACCATTTGTACATTTGCCTCCCGCTTAATGAATTCCCCAGTAACTCACAAAACTTGAAAGTTAAATCATGATGCTTGCACAACTTGAGCTACTTATTAACCAAAAGTTTGAGACTGCATTCTCAGCTATCGGAGTTATCAATTACACCTGACGACTGTTTGATATCAGGCGATGGGGCTTTTTTTCAGCTGCAGATGAATTACTGAAAAAATTAATCCAACCAAATTTAGCATCAGTCAATCTGGAGTCAAAAGCCAAGCGACAGCAGTCCTTTTTCACCCAACTGTATGTAACACAATGTTGAGTGTCATTTGATGACTTTTAACACATGTTGATGTTATAGCCACATGATTATGAGTGTAGTGGCACCACCACACATGTTTAAACATAAAGGTATCCATAAAAACAATGCACAAAGCATTGCCAATCACAACTATTTAATAATATCTATTCATTTATCATCATTCACTGTGCTAATGCACCAGTGTAATTGCTGTCTTTAACAAGCATAAAATCAAGGCAGGTAGACATGAAGTCAAAAACCACAAAGCGTTTTTTTCCAATGAAGTGTAGGCTACAGAGTGACCTGCACAACTCTGAGCCATATGAGAATAAAACAATGTAAAAATTTGGCAAAGGAAAAGATGAATATGTGGGAAGACAGACAAAAGCGGAGAGTGGGTTCAGTGCTCATACAGTAGATTTTATCGCTCTTCATGATGCTAAAAAGTCTCTTACTGAAGACCCGCTATGCTTAATTTTTTAAAAGGTATCTTTGGGTTATATGAAATTTAAATAAGCTCACTTTTCATTATTCTGTGGACTCAGGAATACCAGAAGTGTTTTGGGAAACATGCAAATGCCCCTTTATGAAACTTGATGAAATATGCTTGATCATCACACAACTCCCTCGAGCTTTAATCTACTCAGACTCTGAGGTTGATTATGATGTGGCCAAGAGAATTACAGGTATATCTGCTGTAGGACCTATGTTGCTTTACACACACTGTCACAAAGGCAACGTGCGGTGACGTACCAGTTGGAGGAGCATAGCAGTGAGGATGGAGTGAGTTAAGAGGCTTACCACCACAGGGAGATCCACCTAGCCGGGCCCTGCTGGCAGCCCCCGGGCCCACCACATGCCCTCATTATCCTCCTGACACCCTCCACTCATCCTCCTCCAGCAGTGGGACTAATCCAGACTGAGGGGGTAGAACCTAAACCTGGAAACATTGTTTTGACTAAGGAGAGACACTGGGAATGCACACACTGTGGTGTTGCAGCTACTGAGAAACAAAACAGGAAACAATCAGTCGAAGAAGTGTTTATACAACCTCACTGCGATGGCTAGAAAAACACCCATGTTCTTAATTACTGTACCTTGGTAATTGATGAATCTGCACAAATGCTACAATACACAAAAAGACATGCAGAACACGTCTTCATCTCAAACGTCCATCTTCAAATGTAGTACAATATTACTATATATTATGCATTCCAGTACACAACAGCAGACTGATTACACAGCCATTACAGAATTATACCATATCCAGAGCTTGAAAGTGCAAGAATTTCACTCATATTTACTACTAAAAACCAATGTGTGCAAACTGTAAATAGGCACATTGCTGCTAGTTTTAGTTCTTTGTGTGTTCCTAATTTTTCAATTTTGAAGCACATGTGCTCACTGGGAAAAAAGTCAGCATCAGGTCCTGATATCTAAAACTAAACCCAGATATGATGAATAAATGATGCCTGTGACATGAAATTTAATTTACTTTCCTCTGATATTTCATTTTCACATTAATTAACAACACGGAGAATGGCATGGGGGGGTAGACTATGGTCGGGCTGCAACAGATTATTATTTTGCATAGCTTGTGGTTCTTCAGTCCCATAATGGCCAGCAAGAGCAAGTCTTGTGTGCTTTTGGGAACTTGTATAGTTTTTTCATGTGAAAATGAAGCTTGAGGCTATTCCACAGTGTATCAATCAGTGTGACTGAGGTTTGAAGATGCATGAAACAAACCGGTGGGCTGAGGGAGGGGGGTCAGCAGTTTTTCCCAAAGCATGGGGGTCAGCAGAAACGCAGTACAATTCTCTTCCCTTGTTGCCATGCATAAAGCGTCTGTCAACAGACCTGGACCATCTGTCTTGTTATTTACCACATCCTTGTTTTTCCATAATCCAAAACTCCACTATGTTTTCACTGAAAAGCTGCATTTATGAATAAGATAAAGACACCTAATTAAGAGGCATAGTTTAAAAAACTATGCAGGAGAAACTTCATGAAATGTTTGGGACTTAAACACATTTGCATTTTTTTGCTTAATTAAATAAAATTGTTTTATTTAAAAACCTAAAAAGGGTAAATGGTGAAGACATGTTAATTGGGTGAAGAGATAGGCTGAAAAGATTTTTTCTTTTCTTGAGTATGTGTGAGTTTTCTCTCTAGTGTTTTACAGTCAGCAGCATTGTATACCTCTGTGCTCATATAACATTTTTTACTTATAACTTCAGTCACACAAAAACACATAAGCATTATAATTTCATCTCTTTTAGCCTCCACTTTCAATGGACTTATGGACTTTATTTTAAATAGTGTTTCTTTAAAAGATTAATTTATATGGCGGCGTTCAGCTCAGTGGGTTGAGCAGCCGCCCCAGTCCTCACTGCAGGTGGCCCCGGTTTGAATCCCGCATTGAGCGGCCCTTTCCTGCATGTCATTCCCTCCCATCTCTGACTCCCCATTTCCTGTCTCTCTCTCTCAACTGTGCTGTCCATTAACTGTGAAAAAGCCCCCGATAAAAATATTTTTTAAAAGATTAATTTATGAGGTGCAAGGACTGCTTGTTTGAAAACTGACACCTTTTTTATATTTGCACACTGGCAGTGACATATTTCTAAAACTGAAATCAAGCCTGATGTTTGTGATCAGTAATTGTAAGAAAAAAAGATACAATGCCACAGCTAGGTTTCAGCCTAACATTAAACAACATGTCCACCTCAGAAGGAGTGTGGTGACACCTGGGCCCGGTGTTCACCAGGTTATAAAGCCTAGGCCTGTTAATCATTATCTCTCTCTCCTTCTCCCTCTGCAGGCATCCTGGTGGTGATGTGGCACCCTTCTCTTCTTTTTTTATAATTTCATGCACCCTACAACACCTTCACTCACACAACTCGACTCCACTCACACAACATGCCCCCGTGCCTATGTACTGACATCCGCACTCCATCATTTGTGATCTCTTGTTTAACATACTTATTCTATGTTCAATAAACACTCTGTTAAACATTATCACGGTGCGTCTCCTTCTTTGTCATGGCTATAGGAGCTAGGCTGTGACAAGGAGACAGATACTTGGGACTGTCTAGGCCTAAAGGCAGTGAGATCGTGTGTAGAGAGGTAACAGGGTTGTTTAAAGCAGGAGTAAGCGATATATTTGTGTTAATATAAGTCTTAAATAGTTATATCTTCCGACAGCAATCACTTACATAGAGTGTTTGGACCGAAACACGGGTCTCTCAGTCACTCTGCTCTGCTCTGAGTCGAGGAGAAAACTTTTCTCGTATCCTACAGTTTTTATCCAATGAGGAGAGAGAACAGCATGAAGGGCTGTGTGTGCAGCCAAGGGGTGACGTAGGGACGAGGACTGTTATGGTGCGTTCAAGGCAGCCCGTAACTCGTGTTTTTCCGACCTGTGAAGTCGTACCAGTTCGATCTGATACGAGTTCACGGGTCGGAAGTTACGAGTGGCCGTTATAGTGACTTTCACAGGTAAAACAGGTCGGAAAAACACGAGTGGGTTGCCTGGAACGCTACAAAATCATAAGTTGTGACTTGAAGCTGTAATTTACGGTTTCAAAAGCCTGCCTGGAACGCAGCATTAGCCAAAACGACCAGATCGCTTACTTCTGCTTTAAATGCACATGAAAACCCTTCTTGCTATCCAAAAAAAGTTCTCCAGAACTCAACATAAAAAATGTTTGTGCCATGTTCAACTGTCAGGGATAAGTCAGAGTGATGGAGATGAAGGCAGCCAAATTGAAAGAGGAATGAAAGTGATTAAGCTAGTACACACAGAAGACTCGTGATAACCATGCATGGCGAATGGCTCTCACACCTAAAGTGAGGGCATTGTCTTTAATCAGAGGGTAATTTATTGACTCCCATTTACGAAGCCATAATACTAGTGATCAAGCCCTTCAACCGTAAAATGCAATAAACTAGGGAAGTGTTTTGTGAACAAAGGCAAATAACAAGGTCCCACACATCATTATGTTCCCTTCATATCCCATTAGATTAGTTCAAAAAGGGTTTAAGGTTAAGGAAGCCATGCCATATACAACCAGGGTCATGAATAAGGATGTCAAATTATCATTACACATCCTCACTCCAATGTATGAATGCTCAGCACTCCACCCAAGTCAACTCACACCCACCAGAGGCCAGACAGAATCAACACACCTCATGTTTCAATGGTTTCAAATGAATTTTGCTGGAGAAAGAAACAGTGGAATTTGGAAATGTCATGTTACATGCAGCTGTCCAGACTTCAGCCATTAAACTGGCGGTTTGATGCTCTTTACAGATTTAGCCATTACATCCTTGCAACTGTCAACTATCCTCTTTCTCAAAAAGCAAAAAATCTTAAAGAAACTGATGAGCCAGTTGTCAAGAAGAGCACAGCTATCTGGCTCTAAGCAGAAAGATTTGACAAGAAATGACACATACACATTTCACTTTACCTGAAGCAGAAAACTGTGTGGCAGGTAGATGGCAGGAAGATGTAGGTAAGTTATTTCTCTCTCATCAGAGGTACAAATACCTGTCCATTAGGGAGAACCAAGCCGTGTGATTGGCTGCTTCCCCACTTGACCCCTAGATAGTACAGTGTTAATAACAAACTGATGATAAATTCATAAGGGCTCCAAATAAAGACAATCCCTACTTGATAAACGCCGAGTACATTTTAATTAAACAGATGCCTCTCTGTTTTCATTAGACCGTTATGAAAACTTAGATGAGATGGATGCAATTAAGAATGTCTGTTTTACTACACATTTGAATCTTAACATGTGACACAGAGGTGCCAAGTTATTAGAATAGGCAGGAAAAGTCGAAAACGAGCAAGCTACAGGGGCACATTGTGGCACAGAAGGCAGTTTTACACTGCAGACTGGGAATTGGTCAAGTCAGGATTAGTTACACTTCTCACTACTGAAAAGGAAGGACAGGCTGGAGAGTGTAATAAGACATTTCGCCTCTCCCTGTCTTGAACTCTCTCACTTTGCCTGAATACTCCTTTCCTCCTCTCCTTTCTCTCTAGCCCATCCTATTCTCAACCTTCCACCTTTCTCTCCATCTCTCGCTTTTTAACTGTCTTCCTCTTTACCCCATTTTTGGGCTCTTAGGATGAATGTAAAATGCTTCACTGGCTCCACAGAATTTGGAGATGACCGTCTTCGAATCAGCAGAAGGGGAAAACAATGACAAGAGACGTATAGATTTCCGTGTACTTCTGTGCTCTGTGCTTGTTGTGGCAGGGGAGGGAACTGCTTGTTTTTTAGCTGTCAATGAAGCCCTGGCAAAGCCTCGTCTGTCCACAAAGCTACTCAGACCAAGACCAAAGTATGAGGTCAGGACTCAGATGCCCCTTCTCTTCCTATCACAGCCTCTCAGTAGCACCATATCCACACAAAAGACAATCACAGATGCATGCACACACACACAGACAAACACTGCTCAGAAACACACACAAGTGCAAAGTGAAAGCTTTGAGTGTAGAATGATATGACTGAGATCACTCAACATGACCAGTGACTCAGAACACTGCATTGCATTTCTATTAGATGTTTTGAAAATAAAAGGACACAACTCCAAATATCCTTGCTTCAGAAAAGCTTACTTTCACAAGCAAGGTAACCAGCAGACAGAGTACTGACCTTCTCTCCATGAAACTGGAAGAGAAGAATGTTAAGCAAAGTGAAACGTGTGCTTTACGCCACCCATTTATTCGAAAAATAAATACATTTTTACAACAATACTTGAGCCAGTTCACAGATAGGGAAACATTAGCCCCCTGGCAAATATAGGTTTAATGTCCACAAATGAGGCTATTTCCAAATGCAGTAGCATGCGGTACAATTTGGGGTCATTGCTTCTTCCTATTCCGCATACATGTAACTACGACTAGCCGCCATACTTAAACCATCAACTGAGCATATGGATGGGTGAGGCTAGTGTGGTTTGACCTCAGGGAAAGAGGGAGCAAGCAGGTCACACTAATGTGGACCAATAATCTCTCCCAGAGTCATTAGGATGATCAATGCCATTCTAATGAGATAACATCTGGAACAAAGGGCCCTAATAGCAGACAGCTGCTGGGCAAAGTGAGCTAATTAAGAGAACATTCAGTGACGCTAACTAATGCCGCAGCCATTGTGCCCAGGTTTTGGACCCCACCCTGTTAACATCCAAAATACAACATGTTGAATATTTCATACTCCCTCTAATAACTCATCATGGCACTGTAATATCACAACTAACGCATGAGAGAGAGGAGGAGGAAGAGAGACAGAAATACCACAACATCTCAGCTTGACATGAATGCTTATCGAGCGGCACTAAATTGGTCAATTATGGAGAAAATCTGTTTTGAGGTAACCTTTCAGCTTATTAAATAAGCTATAAATCAATCTTTAGGGCAGAATGAGTGGCTGGCTCTTAATATGTGAACGTGTCTAATCTCACACTTTTTCCCAATCCTTCTGTCCCTCTGTGAGTTTGTGTGTGTGTGTGTGTGTGTGCACACATGTATATGAACATGCTATATGCCAATTAAAGTAAGTTGATATCAGAGTTCACCACAACTTCCAAGTGTGCAATTTGAAGTTGTACACTCGCGATTCAAGTGGCTAACTGTAAGTGGCTGTGTTACAGAAAAAAATATAAAAGTAAAAAAAGGGGGAGGAATAAAAAGGTCCACCTCAACACCCTGGCTAAGCTCGAAAGCTGGATCCAATTAGTCCTGCGCTTGGAAAAGGAAATAATGGAGAGCAGCGTCAAAAGGAAACTTCATAATAGTCTCACTAAAAGTGTCTGTACAAGACTTGGGTGATCACGAATAAATATAATTACTTCGAACAAAAGAAAACAGTATGGCCTAACATGAGTTTAAACGACACTCCATTGTTAGACCTGGAAGCATTAATTACATATAATAAAATAAAAGGGAAAGGATGAAAACCCTTTCAGAAATTCCAATCAGCAAAGGTCCTGTATGCCATGCGAATGTCTCATCCTTATTCATAAGACACTGTCTTTCTTTATTTCATGAAACATAACTTTCCTTATTTGTTTGCCTTTTTGTTTTGGACTTTTTCTCTTGACATAAAAATCAACACATGGATTACTAAAAGACATCCTAATGCCATATCCTACTGACGTATTTAATATGACATTAATTATTTATGTTACATTTGTAATCATTTTTAAAAGCTTTCTAATGGAAAACTGAATGGATTTCTAAGATAATTAATGGAAATACACTGAGATATTTGATAAAGATGATCAAAGATGATCAAGGCTGAAATCATGCCTTTTAACTAGAGACTGGCCTATACTTTATCCTTTACAAATCATGCCCAATGAAACAGTTTTCCTTGTGAGCCTATGAATTTCTTCTCAAGCAAAGACTCCATTGGTGAGTATTCAACCAATTACATAAAATGCTATACAACTAAATATGTATCAAAAATCCTTTATTGCTCTGATTCCTTTAATTCTGGTTAGTGTGAACACACGCATCGTGTATGGAGGAGGTACTGTATAGTAACACCAGAAAACTACATTAGTATGGGTGGTTAGGGAAATCGGAAGAAATACCATCAGGTTTGAGTGCAGTCGACACTGCAACAGTACTATTCCTCAGAGAGCACGACAACGGCAGTGAAAAAGCTCCCAACTAACAGTAATTGGTTTTAAAATAATAGAATTCATTACAGTTATGGCGCTTGTTCAGAAATGCAAACAGGGGAAGAAAAAACATTCACTAGAGACTTGGGCTGAACTGCTTCACTAAAAACCATGGGGAGATGAAAGGCATAATTCAAATGACAATTTTAGAACCCTTAGTTCATTTATATCAGAAGCTCAGAAGATGTTGCCGGCATAATAACATCAAGATTTTTTTCTCTCTCTTCTTTTGTTCTACTTGCAGGGCTTGGAAGGAACTTTTTCCCCCTCTCAATTTCATTCTTTTGTGATAGCAAATTCCTCCTCCTCACACAGAGACATATGAGGTGACATACAAACAATCTAGCAAACAACACCCGTCGGCAGCAGAGACAGCCAACTGAAAGCTAACATGGGAAATCTTGACAGGAAAGAAGAAAAACACCTCACACATGACACTGAATTTGCTGCTTGTCTTATTAAATGACTGTGTAATTATACACATCAGGGGTCTGCATTGGAAGGTCCTGTGTTTTTATCATATCCAGTGGCAGACTATGTTTGATTCAAGGCCAGCATCTCAGGTGTGAAGAAGTCATTCACCCAATCAGCATTAAAAAAGATCATTTCTCAAGACCACTCAGCACATAAAGAGTCAGGTCGGCCATCTCAACATGATTGGATGTCACCTCACATGCTGGGTCTATAGCCAACATCAAGGACATCACCATTTGGAACACTATACATCTGCCATCAAATCAGTCTCTGGCCAATATCTAGTAATTGGTCCCATTTTAAAGAAGTGCTTTATACAGTTTGACCACCAATTGATAAAGACAAAAGCCTTGCTGGCATATGTGAAAATACCAGCAGGGAAAAAGATTTTTTGTTTTATTTTTACTCATATTGTTTTGGCACTGTACATGAAGAAAAACAAGACCACCATATGGCTGTGCATTAAAAATGTATGTGGTATGTTAGTGAGGGCACCTGAGCCGAATGACAAGGTGGAAGAAGTCAAAATAGTGAGCACAGCATGTACAGTATAGTGGGGCAAATACTGTATGTGCCATACTCTGTCACCTGGTGCCATGAATGAAACCCACACCCAGCAAAGACCAGGTTTCACCGGAACACATGTGGCCAACAATCGGTGTCAATAAGCAAATATGGCTTGCATGGAGAAGTGGGGTCAGGAAAGAGATAGGGGTCTGATATCTCTGCGGGACAGAAACTCTGATGGAATACACAAAGAGAGTGATACAGTGATGTGGTGTCAGTCTGCGGGCATTATGTATAAGAGGGACACACAGAGAGAACAAGAAGAAAAGACCATGGGATATCAACGGTGTGATTCTGTAAGCATAACTGATGTGTTGTTGGTAAGGGACTACACCTGCTCATTAGTGTGGGGCTGATCTAATAAATAATTCAGCTATGACTGCACAAAAGAGCTGTCAATACAACAGGTCTTGTCGATAGCAGGTAAGGTAACACATTCTTGCCCACAAGCCTCGACTATAGAAGTAAAATGTTAAAAGTAAAAGAAGACCCAGAAGAGGTTGGCTGTCCTCCACCATGTCGGAGGATGTCTCAACTTTTGAATCTACATAAGGGAAAATTAATGATGAATCTGTTCCTCATGCTTCTTCTCTCTGTACAGCAGGGGGGTAAGGTATTGATCATAGAAGGTAGACCAATTTGAATGCTATTGAGTCATTTCACACTTATTCTCCCCTTTAAAGATCAGACGTCTAACAAATGGCATTAGTGGCACACACAGTGGTGTGTTACGTGGGCTAAGAGAAACCCATTAGGTCAACTCCATAGCAACAATGTGGCTTTTCAGCCCATATGCACTGCACCAACTGGCCAATTCAGTGGGCATCCACTGCCACCAAGTGCTAGCCCTCAGTACTGCAATACTGGCTGGGAACTGCAGTTTGTCTTTGTCTGAGGAGAGGCATACAATGTCCATGCATGACCAGCTACTGTGCTTATGGCAATGAGAATGATTCACTCTGAGCATTTCAAATGAAACTTGAATCCAGTGCTATCAGCACTGTTGTGAAACATCCTTGAAGACATAATCACACTATTCTTTTCCTTGAATATACTGTACTACAAACGTTGGCAGTGTACAATCAAAGGAGAAGAGCCCAAGTAATTTGCAAAAAGTTGCAACAGGTTTGGTCATTTAAAACCATCCTAGCCAGCAGCATGCATGAAGAGGAGGGAGTGCAGCTCACTCAGGAGAAAACCTGTTCTTTTAGGTGTAGCTTTAACAACCAAGTTTAGGTAAGCCATAGCAGCGTGAGACTTCAAGCCTTGTACATGGCAAGTTTATCACTACTCATTCATTTTTCTATTAATTCATTCACTGAAGAACAAGAGCCAGCCGCGTGCTGCCAGTAAACAGCTAAACAGTGATACAGCTTGAGGTCTGCCATTTTAAAACTGTGGCCAATCTCTCCTGAGCACCCTTAGAAAAGAAACTGCAAGCCAGACAATAACACAGCAAGTGATCTGGCCTTGATCATGTCACCAATCATTACTACAGAGGGCTGTCTGGGGAATCGAGGGGAACCTGGCTGTTGATGAGGCGATTATGTGGCTTTACTCTTGTGCCTCCAAGTATGACAGCACTATGAAAGCAGTGCAGCTGATAGGCAGAGACTATACCTTGTTAGCACTCTGTTGTGCTGAGTGGACTAGTTGGCCGAGCAGTAAGGCGCTCCCACAGGGCCTGGTGGGCTTACTACAAGACTAGGGGAGGATTATAAACAGGCCATCGATGTGACTTTCTCCAAACACAACAGCTACAGCAACTTTGGTTTGCATTCCTGTTGATCATGGGTCATCGTCAACAACGGCTTCTACTTGTCCTTCCTGTCCTCAAACCGCACACTGCGTCAGTGGTGAAACAGAGATATCAGCAGGGTCTTTGCATATGAAGTTGTGGACAGAGCCCATATTGGAATGAAAATCCACATATTGTCAGTGTGAAGTCTGCATTTGGATCACCTAGAAAGGCACAAGAGAGAGAGCCTGGCAAGGTTATGAGCAGAAGTGCATTATCGCATCATCCACTGCAAACATTCTCCATGCAAATCTTGACATACTCAGACGGAGTCCACATTTCACAGAGATCAAATCTAGAAAAGCAGACAACTCCATCAACCAAGGCAAATAACTTACTAAATATACACAGATGTAGAGAAGGATATCAAAAAGCTAGGGAAGCAAATAAAGAAATTGGGAGTGACTGGAGGAGCAGGCAACCATAAAACATGGGGATACACGGAATTTCACAGCTGTGTGAACAGTTAAAGCAGATGCGATGGGATGTGATGGTGGATGCATACAGAGAGGCGGGTTGTAAAAATATGCCATAAAGTTTATGGAGCCTAATGCGGCCCTTCAGGAGCCTCCTGCCGAGCTGAGCGTGCCGACAGTGCTGTTGAGTGTGTGACAAAGCTGTGGGGGAGAAATGTACAACTGAGAGCATAGCCAGTATTCACAAGCTCCATCATTGGGGAAGGGATGTGAATATACGACATAAAATTCACAGATCTGCAATCAACAGAACTAAGAATCCTACCCCCCCCCCCGCCCCCCCCTCCCAAAAAGACTCTGTCATCCTCTATCTCCTCTGTGCAATATCTAAATCTCAAATGTAATATCCAAGTCTAAGTCCAAGTGCATGGAGAAAAACGGTGATACATCCGAACATGTGCACACGCCAACACAAATACAGACAGTAAAACGCTGCCATAGCCACTGCTCGATCCAATATCAGAATACTGTGACCACTCCAGCCTTTCATGTTCTCTTCAAAATAACAAGATTCAGCTTCCCTTTCTGATTAAAGAGGAGTGTTTGTTTCTGCCTCTGAAGAATCATATGTTGTACAGGTTTGGAGAGGAGACGTATGAGGAAAAAAATGTAGGAAGGAAGGGATGAAAAAAGAAAAAAAAAACTGAAAAAGAAAAATGAAAAGAAGACAAATGCTGATAAAGTAACCTTTTTCTCATCCCCAGTGGGAGCTGGTGTTGACTTAATCCTTCCCACACAGCCCACCCTCTGTCACAGCTAGCCTTTTGCTTCTTCCACAGCCCACAAAGGTCAATCCAACCATGAATGCCTGAAGACAAGCCATTCGGCAGAAGCTAGCAACAGTAATTGATAAATCATTTGTAGACCATAAAGTTCATTACTTGACAAATTTGGCACAAGCTATTACACCATTATCAAAATAATTAAGACACATTAAGCATACTAGTAGCTGTGCTTCAAGACTTCAACTTTGCCTTTATTTATTTACGCACCAAGAGGCAATTCGTTTTGCAGCAAGACAGGAACAGACGCATAAAATGACACATACCCAAGTACAGAGATATGCCGATGTTGGTCAGCAACACGTGGAGACACAACCACAAATCAACAACAAGGACTATGAATGACAATGCATGCAATAAATATAAAAGATATAAAGTGCAAAATAACACTACATGCAGTAAGGGATTACTAACTCTTCCCCTGGCCAGATTTCAAAATAGAGATGGCTGTAGGGATAAAGGAGTGCTTATACCTGTTGCTCTTAACAGGGGGGAACCTAAACCTGGAGCCAGAGGGCAAAGTCTGAAATTCAGTGACCTTTTCACATGGAAAGGTCTTCAAGAGTGGGTTAGACAAAGAGGGATTCCAGCTAAAATGCTAATTCAATTTTGAAGCACTATTTCTCAGATTCTGTTGATTTCCCAAGTTCGATGAGTTCAAAAAATCCCAAGAGAGTGGTGCAATGTTCGAATAGAAATCTGTTGGCAATTCATAATTCAAAAGATTGAGGATGAAAACAAAAACTTTAAATCATTGTCTGTCATCAAGCTGGCTGAGTTTTAAGCAAGTGTTGTTTAACTGATCGTCCCCACAATATGAAGAGCTGCTCTGATAACAAAGTTTAAGGTATGAAAATAAACCCTTTATGAGAAAGCAACTGAATTTCAAAGTAACTAAATTACAGGGGTCATACAGATGACCCAGAGGTAAACCTTTCATCCACTCTAGCAGCAACTCAGGACTCGTTTGATTCTCCGACAAACAAAACTGGCTGCTAAAAGCACGTGGCTGTACCCACTCTGTTCAGACATAAATTAGGCTTCCTTAAAATGAATGTGAAAATGGGGCAACATTTGTAAACTCAACAAACTGATGTTTTATTACCACAAACACCACCACTGGGTAGGCTTACAGCAAGTCAATTAGTCATAAGCTAAACCTGGACTGGCTCTGGATGTTTAATTATTAAGATGACAACAGGCTAAAAACTATAAACATATGTTGTGTGCTTTTGTTATACATTCCATATTTTTTTCAAAATTACACAAGGCAGGGAACAACACTTAAAGCTTGTCATCATGAAGTTGCTTTCTAATTAACATACATCATCTCATACAGTTAACTATAAGGGCAGGCGATGCGGAGCAGTTTTTTCATGTGCATGTGTCCACACTAATGGTACTGGGTAGAGCATAGAGATTCTATCCTACACATGACCAGCGTGGAATGAAGCAAAAGTTACAATTCAACATCCATTAAAAATGACAGCTGACTCCAGATTTGTAGATGGGCTATTCACCAGTAGTTTGTCAAATAAATCCTTCCTCATCTCACTCCCAGACAACTTTTTATGTTCATCAGATGAACTCTAAAAGAAGCTTTCAGCCAATCAAAGAAACATCTTATTCAAACAGTCCCCTCCAGAGCATGTTTCCTTGATCCTAATTTAAGATAGAATCTATGGTGAACACTGGCTCAGGGCATGGGAGGCACACGCTATTGATTAATTTTTCATTGCCGTTCTTTTAAAGCACCAAGGACATGTGTCACATCAAATCTGCTCAACCCTCAGCGCCCAGTTTAATAGCTTGCTTGAAACAAAAAGTCTTTTGAGGCATGTGGTTTTAAAAGGTAAAGAGGGGAATGAAGAAGGGAGGGTGTCTTGATTTCCTTTCAGGCTCACCATATTTCTTTTCTTTTTTTGAAGGTCTTCCGTAAGCACTCCTGGCACAGTGAACGAACACTTGATTGGAGTTAAAGAGGAGCCAGATGTCTGCACGTCCTCATATCCATGCAACTTTGTCTTTCTGTCTCTCTCATTTCCCATCTTGATGCTTCACAATGCTCTGCCTTATCTGTTACAATTTGTTAATCGTTAGCGGTTACAAGCAAACCAAGGGGGCAGGTAATTGGCCTTGGCAAAATGCAAAATAATCCACTCATGTAACAGAATCAGATGTGAAGTCCAATCACCTTGCTGGGAATATTGATGAAAATGTTGCCGTAACAAATATTCATAAAAACAAATATGTCATGGATGATAACTTTTTGGGTGAAGATGATCACCAAGATTACGTTTTTTTTTTTCCCTGCGACAATCGCGGAAATCACACAAATGTAGTTTCATCCAGTCAAAATTAAATCATTGCAAAGCTAGATAGAAATCAGAATTAATGCATGCTGCAAATCTAATGCATGCAAAAGGCACTTGGAAATGATCAATCTTCATCTGATCAGAAAATCTACTTACAATGTATGAAAATGAAGGATACTGTGCCTGAACTGGGCAGGTCCTCTGTGTACCCCAGTAATGTTACGGCTGTGTTTGCTTTGTTGTAGTTTATGATAAAAATGTATTTGCAAAAAAAAAATGCACAGGACCTTTGGTATGCCGTTGAAAAGATATATTCAATGAAAAGCCTTCATATAATTTTCTCCAAGTCCTCACTTACACTTACCCACATAACTTATTGTGAGGAATTGTGGGGGTTGACAAATCAAATTAACTTACTACAAAACAAGCCCACACATAATTAATAATAATGGTTTTCATAATGGAAAAAAGCTACTTTTGAGAGTATATCTATATATATATATATATATATTGTACACAGTAACACAGAGAACTTTGACAACCAAAGTTATGTTAATTCATGTCCTTAGCCACTTTAAAATTAAAGACACATATTTTACTGTATAATTCTACCAAAAATAGAAGACACACTTCCTATAAATTAGATTAGCTACAGTGTAGCCAACACAACTTCATGCAATCTTTTCTTTCATGCCTGAGGTTTTCTGTGTTATTTGGTTAAATCTACAACTTGACAACCATACACAGTGATACATTCGTGTTTCCACAGCTTCACTGCATCACTGTCTGACATCTCAGAGCTGACCAACATGTTAACGTGGAAATAAGCCGTCCTCTGTCCAGTCATACAGATATTGATCACCTCCCTGTGGTCTGGAGATTGCTACTTTTCAACACATGCATCACACACCCTTTCTCTCATGTACATTCCCACTGTCATCTCAGCAGCAATCCTCAGAGCTGCAGAGCCTGTCAATGGTTTTGCCGACAGATGGAAGTCTTTCACACAACTTTCACACTAACACTTTCACAGTAACACTGCAGGAGTCATTGATGGATTGTTACAGCATGGCCCTTGACTTATGACGTAAATCAGGCCAATCTTTACAGAGACTGAAGCTATAAAGCTATCATAGTGGTCAACAGGCAGCTGCAGCACAGTACAAAACAAGAGGTTCTAGTCCATCTGGACTGCTTGGGTCTACCTGCAGGCATGCTGTTAACCCAGGTATGGGTGTTGCTCATATTTCCCTCAATCTTGCTTAAGGGGGTGAGAGAGCGTAAGAGATTTAACAGTGTTGCACACTTACACGCTAGTCATACTGGATTAGAGCGAATTTACGCACTCTTCTATTCCCACCCCATTCTCTACTGGGAGAAGTGAAAGTGCCAGAGAGATTTCATGCCTGAGACAGAGGAGTTACAGTTGCAGACAATCCTAACCAACACTCCCCGTCCAGCACACCTGAGAGCCCTCTGTCCGACCGACGCATGCTGACAGCGTGAAAATGGGAATCTGCCAGCAAAGCACGGAGCTAACTGCAGCCCACAACTGGCTAAGCAGGCTAAACACTTTGCCCATTTTTTTCTCCCTCTTTTAGTCGAGCAGCTTTTAAGAATGACAGCTCATAGCTTTCACTATGTTAGCCGAGTCTGAAGGCTTCTGCAGCACGATTGACACAGAGGTTACAAAAGTCAGGTCAAATGCTTCAGTATACTCTTGAGTTTGAAGAAACTTCTTGATAAGCTAGGTCTCTGGCACCTTTTGACATGGTTTTCAGAACTTCTGAAAGTAGGCCTCCACATCTAGGATGAGCGGACATGATACAAGCTGGGGTAATTCTGTCATATTCCATTTACTGAACACAATGTGGCCATTGCTGCTGATCGAGAGCTACTCCATCCATGTCCATACAGGCCAAGTCGAAAACCCACTCTTCGCACAGAAATAACCAAGCACAAAAGAACAGTTTGACAAAGAAGGAGAAAATGCAATCGATACAAAACGTCTCTGTAAAATGCTTCAAAGAACGAGGTTTGTCTGAGAGCATGGGCAGAGCAGAGGCCAGGTCACAGTGTGCTGCTTTTCCATGTCTGTGTTCCTGTTAAGCTTTACAGTCCTCTTAATCCTTACAAAGCTCTCAAACAGCAATGAAATACCATTTTAAGTGATAATTCAACACTTGCTTAGCCAATAACAGAGCTTTCACTCTTGAAAAAAATCCCAAACTGTTCTTACAAAGGATAGGGTGCCACTTTATCGGATCTTGAGACAGAAAATACGTAGTTGGGATATTCCAGCATAGCAAAATAAAGAGTCTTGCTTATAAATTGACAGCATGAATGAAAGTTCATCTGGGTCTAGGAGGTTAAGTGAAGTAATACAGAAAAAACAAGACAGTGTATTCATGTGCCATTCATATTCATGTTGTGATCTTAAATTCTTGAAAAAAAAAAGCTATTTTTTGTTGCTGACTACAAATTAAAATATATAGCCAAGACTACTTCTATTAAATGAATACAAAACAAATGTACTTGATATCTTTCTTGCTGTTTGTGTGTACAGTTTAAGTGTGCATGTACACAAATGTGCGCACTCACAGTCTTATTAAGTGATACATTTTCTCAGTATATATTGTCTCCCACTGATGGAATGAGCACAGTTGAATCCATTTAGATGCACCATGTTCTGATAAACAGATTAGACTGTAGATTATGAGTATTCATGTAAAAGCTATCACTCTTTGTTGGTACGACAATATTCAAATGCTAATAGGTGTTAAACAGCAATGTATTTCAAAAGAGAAACAGAAAAACCAACAAAAGACCCCCTCAGTTCATTTTCAGGCTGTATAATTTCAGAATCCTTCATTTGAAAGTGCTACCATTTACACTGTTTGCAATTTATAGCCTTTCCAAATTACAAACCATTAGCAATATCCATGTTAGAAATAAAAAATCCAAGCCATAGAAGTGACCTCACTTGTACAGTTTGGAATGTGCTCTTCGACCAAAAGAGCATCAAGATGTGTGTGTGTGTGTGTGTGTATGTGTAGAAGGGGTGAATGAAAACAGGTATATTGAAGATACAACATTCAGAAGCCAAATAAATAATGGGCTACTTACCGGAACTTTGCTCCCAGTTATCTGCATGCAGCGATCAGCGGAGAAGGTTAATGTGCAAAAAGACACAAACAGCACAATCATTAGTAGGCCGGAGATTCCTCTCCAATACACACAAAGGCATTAGCGAAACTTTTGTGACATCACAAACAGTATACATCTAAACTCTTGTCAATATTACAGGTACAACCTGAACATAATGTCTGTATTTGGCAGCTGCCAATTTCCAAATTCTTGATAGACATACATGAGATGTGGAAAGATGAAAAGACTAAACAACTTGCAGCTATTATCAATACATGGCAATAACAACTGTGGAAGTGATGAATCTACATGTTTAGGCATGCCAATATCCACACAAGGGACTTATTAAATGATCAACAGGGTAAAATATGATTGTCCTTGTGATTGACTGACTGGTATAGATTCACAGATTCATTCTCCAAAAGGAACAATGGCTAGTATGGACCAGGAGGCTGCAGAAGGGTCTCCCTGGGCAGAAATCAATCAGCTGCCATTAGCGCTGGGCTTCAGGTGTCAAATTTGTGTGGCAGAGCTACCTTGAGCCTGTGCAGTCAGCACGATTCTTGGAGTTTAACCTTGTTATCTGTCAATAGTGGCAGGTAGCAGGAGTGTTTTTTATTACTGCAACTGTGGGGCTTGTTTCACAGTAGGAGTGTGCCTGTCAGCCGAGCAAATGTATTCTAATCTGTGGCTGAGCTTCTCTTGCTTAGCTACACATTTCCAAGAAAATGTATTTTGACTGCAGGAAGTTACAGGACACACTGAGCTCCTTTTCTTTTCCCACCTCCTATCACCTGCTCTCCTGTTTTCACTCCCTCCTATTCTCTACCCTATTTCCATCTCTTCTAATCTCCCTTTCCATTTCTTTTATTGTCACTCTCAGTCTCTGCAAGTCTGTGGCCATTTGATGCTTTATTCCCCCTCTCCATCCCCCTACCAAGAGTTTATGATAGCCATAAAGTCTGTTTTACACATGCCACCACCTGATCACACACACATGCACACTACTTTTTAATCGTAATGTGTGTCAAAAATTTCCCTGTTCTTCATTGAATGTAGAATGTCTCTGTAAAACTAGTGAATGTTTTATCTGAATACCTACCCCATACTTTAGAATGGATTAAACTGACATAACACACAGGCATTAAATATTTTCCACAGAAGTTGATGCCTGCCACCACTTTATGCTGCATACATATTTTTTTAATCTCGCATTTCAGCAGTTTGACCAAAATAACAGACACTATCTTCAGGGTACTCAGACATACAAGGAGGAGCTTGAGAGGAACAGCACAGTTTTGCAAAAAAAAAAAAAAAAAAATGTGTGTATTTACAATACAATGTAACATCTCGTTCTCCCTTAAAAAGCAGAAAAACTCCAGTCAGTCCAGACACCAATAACTGAAGCAGTTTTAAGATATAATTACCTAGTGATATGCTATTGATCATGTCTCATAGCACTGTATCAATGAACTAAGTCATACTTTATATTACATGACTTAGTTCATTAATATAGTGCTATGAGACATGATCGTGAAAATACATATCTTTTAACTCATACACATATTACATGTGTGAGTAAAAAGATATGTATTTTCTTCTCAATACAAATATAATCACTACCACAGTTTTTCGTTATGCAAAAATATTGATTGCATAAACACTTTATAATAATAAAGGGCCTTGATAATCAGGCAAATATGTCAGGCCCCATTGTGAGAACAAGATGGCACACTGATGGTCAGATTAGACAAACCATTATTTCAATGAGAAACAAATATTGAACAATCCCCCTTACAAGTCCCTGCCATGACCCTTCCTCCTGCATCTGAGACACAGCACGTTTGAATTGAAACATGAAAACATTCACTAGTGGTAGACAAAGTAAATCTCTGAGAAATTAGTAATTGTATTAGTGTTAAGCGAATTTCAGCAGTTTTAATGAGGTTGGCACACATTTATAGAAGGAAGAAAGAAGCAGAAATTAGGTGAGAGAGAAAGGCAACTATTCATGCAAAGCTGATGGTCAAGGACGTCCACAGACACACTCCTGCAAAAGCAGCACTGGATGGATACCATTGAACAGCGCATATTCGAATGAATAGGATCAGTGTATGTTCTCCCTTGAAAAGACATTCCATTTTGTGTTGGGGGTACTGTACACTTGCTTGACTCCTGCTGAGGCACCTTGGTAGAGTATGGAAGTGTTCTCAATCTTGCCTGGTGATAGTCAAGTACGATGGTGGCAATTCACAAGGCAAAAAAATAGCTTTGGCTTTCATTTGAAATTCTAAATAATAATCAGCCTTTTAACCATCGAGTAGCCTCATAGAGGTACAGCACAGTATCCTTTGTGGTATATCAACATACTTGAATGATGAATGTACATATGAAAAAGTTCTACACTGTCAAGTAAAACTCAAACACCTAAAGCTAATTCAAGTTTTAAAATGTCATTTTTGCTGCAGGAAAAAATAAGGTCACTTGATGGGGCACCAGAGCACATGTACAATAGAGCACATCTGCAGAATATGCTCCTACGCACGCGGTCTGGGAGAGTAACGTAACACGTATCACACATGACAATGAATTAACAGCAACAGCTGCTGGAAAGTTCTACACTGGGGGGATATTTCTTGATACAATATTGATTTTAACTTCCACCTCAAATGTGTTTAAAGCCTACATACTATAGCTGTGGGTGAAGAAAGGGTTGTCTCGACTACAATTTGAGTATTGACATGTGCGGGGGGGGCGGGGGTTGGTGACAATCCTACACATCCCACTTGTATTTTTGTGGTTGCAATAAAATATAAGTTAAACCCTGTTGCGACTGTAATGGTAATATCAAAACCTATTATCCTGTCAGATGCACTTTGGGGATCATCTTTAAAAAAACAAAAAAACAACAACAACAAATTTAGGTGAATGCATGTGAAGTCCTTCCAAAGCCCCAAAGCTGCAATCTCACAATACTTTATCCTTAGTTTAAAAGAACAAAAAAGAAAGAAAAAATAGGCATTAACAGTGAAGACACCACAGCAAAACATAAACACCTCAACATAACTAAAAACTCCTACATTCATTAGTCCACAGTGCATGCTCATCAGCAAACACAAGCAACATTAGCCCCGGATAAAGCCTAACCCTGTGAGAAAAACATACTTTTCACACAAGCAGTTACTTAAAGACATTAAAGCAATTATGAAACCTGCCACACTAAGACATCGGTATATATTTTTTAAACCAATATAATTTGAGGTATTTGCTGACAAACTCCATTTGATGCTGATTCTGGGCTATACAGCACATGAGCTTATGCAGACGTTAAATTGTTGAAACCCAAATCACAATTACTAGGTAAGACACACCATCAACGTCAAGCTCTAAGCTAGAACACTTTTGCCTCACCATTGCTCAGATTTCCTGTGTTTCTACAGTATAAACCAGGAGCTAAAAGGAAGACAAACTATACATTTCGAGTTCATTTTGAAAACTGACTATTGCCTCAATTAAACATGGTGTTATCAAAGTCATTTTACTGAAAAACAAATGAAAATATCTTCTAATGAGCCAACTTATTCCCAAAGCAACCAGAAATTATTATTAAAAGCGTGAGCATCACTTTACACGTAACTTTGTTTTTTCATTTTCATAAGTGAATAATATGTTTGCTAAATTGTTGTTATTGTAGTTTGTTTTTGTGGCAATCGCTTAATGTGTCCTTATATCTTCGATGGTTTTAAAGTAGTTATGCCAACAGTTGTGGGTCTAATAGCAAAAGAGATTTGGGAGAAGTGTTACATTACACATGCAATTACAGGCAAATGTCCCCAAACCTTCAAGCTAAATAATGCCAGTTAATTACCATAACAATGAGGAAGGTAATAAATGATGATGTCAAGAGAGCGCTACCAGGTTCTGGAAAGCAATGGGGGCAGAAATCACTTTTTTCTTCTGAGCTGATGTTAATTTCACCTCACAAGGTTAGCCCTTACATCAAAAGAGGATACAAGAAATCATCATACATTCATGTATTACTTTACTTTATGATGCTGTTTTTGGAAGTATCAAGTTCCAGACTGCACTATAATAATAGGCAACATAATCCCAACTACTAATAATTTTAATTAAAATAAAGAGTCAGACAAAACTGTTCTGATAAGAGCAAGACTAAAACTGTATGGTGAAGCTATGTAGCACAAATATTGGCTTATCGTAGGCTCATGCTGAACACAGCTTAGCATAGCATTCATGCTTCTCAGCATTTGGTGGATGTGCTCCTTACAGAGCTGCTAAATCAAGTGTTTGACTGAACTTTGCGGATACCCAAATAGTAAAACATGGCACTGCCAACAATAAGTAAACAATTCTCATGCAAGTACACAACTGGACCACCACCAATTTTCATGCAAACACATGACTGGACAAGCGCTGACCATCCACCTAGCATTGAGTGAGTAAGTGACTACAATTTATATACAACAGATTGTGATAAAAGAGGGAAAACCAATAGGTGAAATAAATCAAAATTGCAATCAAAGATGTGGTACTCAAGCATGAACAGCAAAGAGTGAGACAATGACAAAAGTGAGTGTGCAAGAAAGGATGACAAAGCAAGCCATAAAGCAGAGTATCAAGTCAAACTCATCGTGGAAAGGCGAATGGATTGTCATACTTCAAGCCACGCACTACAATTACTGTATACAGTACACTTCAGTTTATAGTGATACAGCATTTAGGTCTATTCTCACACTTACGGATTTGGCAGTGGCTGAGATATACTGGACCACCATCTCACGTTTCGTGCTCAAGTCCTTTCCACGTAGTGGGGCTTTACGCTCCTCATTCAGGTTCATGTCCTCCTACAAAGACACAGACAATGAGTGAAATTTAATGTGCAGTAAAGACAGAAATCAGGAAAGTGGTTATAAATAGACTATAAAATAAAATGAATCAATATCAAAACAAAAGTAAATTAGATTAAAAAAATGCATTATAGAGACCAATGAAGATGATAGGAAATACTCTCAAATCACAAATCACACTTAACATCCACGCTTGTGATAAAGGTTATACACTTCTTATACAAATCAAACAAAAGTGATCAAAATCACTACTATAACTTTCAATAAAAAATAAAAAAGATAAAGCTAAACTTTGAACAACCGTATTTAATTTACAGTGGAATTAATTAATTAGTAAGAAGAAAATATTTCAGATATATCAACATTTATTGTTCCATATTCTATAATCCTTTTACATTAGATTGTGTCAGTCCTAAAATTTGAATCTATTTTTCTCTGTCAAAGTCTCAAGGTACAGCAACCGGAAATAATGACATGACAGTGATAATTAGCCCTAAAAACTAAAGTAGCAAGGCTACAGCAATATAAACTACACTCAAACTCTGAACAAGAGACCAAAATCAAACAACACTGCTTCTATTGAGGCCATGCAATCACATCAGATAGGCTGGATAGGCAGTATCTGCGTGTTATTGGGAGTATTATCTTTGTGCTACTTTAATTCTGCATCACAAAAGATGTCTTTCATGTGAGAGACATCAGGGGATGGAGCGAAGGCCGGACAGAGCACTAAAAGCTAGGGAATGACATGATGATTAGAATGGAGGGGGATGTTTATCAGAAGCACTCTCTCACAAAGAGATGGCTAGAATGAACAGAGAGAAAAAACACCCTCTTCAGGGTTTTAGGACAGTGAACATTAAGTTGTGGAGCCATGCTGCCCTCTGCTGGGAGGCAAAGAAAATCATGTGTCCTGCGGTTTAGTTGATCTGATTTGGCAGTGATTGCCCTCTGTCCGACCTAATGTAAAATTATAAATTAAGCGTGTCACTTCTAAGTAAGAATACTGTATTACGTAATAGCTTGAATATCTAACCACAAGTAATCTAATTCGGACTCACTGTATTTCATTTGTCAGTGAAGCATGGGCAGGAATCCCATCCAGGGGCACCATGACCTAAATTCCTCCAACGACATTTCCTCTAGAAAATACCCTCGGAGCTAAAAAACCATTAACATCCTTTTTGTGGAACAGGGACGGAAAAAAATGTGGCAGAAACTTTTACAACTGGCAGGTTTTTCACCCAAGGAAACCGGCAGGTTTTTTAATTAATCTTTGAACCCTGCTAATTTATCTGCTTAATTGGCATTCAATAAACGAAGTAAATGTGGCAGGGTGAGTATGTTGTAGGAGGGGTACTAGTATTGGGCCTGCGGGACACTTGTCAGGGGGCAAACTGGAGGAATGAGCTCTCCATGTTTAGTCTCCAAAATGATTAATGCTCTTTTATTAATTATACCCTCACGGGCTTCATAAAAAGAGTCCCAGGATATCTTCCGACAACGCTGCTGGTGTAACTGAAATGATGAGATCTGAGCTTGAAGCACTGATAGTGGAATTTGCAAGAAATATGTTTTTGGTCATATTGTCTTTCACTGGATCAGAGAACTCTGCTACACATTTTCCAAAGTGAATTGGCCTCCACCTCTCTTGCTTATGCAAAAAATAATTTCATTCTGCAACACCTGGAAAATCAAGCATCATGAACAGGTGTTTGGAACATTGTCTATCCCAGTGGACCTTTGTACTGCATATGTACATGGTGCAGTCCATAAGTAGTAAGGCAGTGACACATTGTGTTCATTCTCTTGGCTCTGTGCTCCAGCACAATGGATTTAAAAAGAAACAATGGCTGAGGTTAATGAGCTGACTATAAGCTTTAAAGGTGTTTGACGGTATTCACATCCCTGGTGGGTGAGCAGAGTTTTAATACAATATACAAGCCAAACAGTGTAACATTCTTCAATGGCTAAGTCAGCCACCTCAATCCAACTGAGCAGGTGTTTCTCGCACTAGAAACTGGCCCTAAAAGCAAGCAGTAAGGGACGAAGGCTACATTTCCAGCCTGGTGGTGCATCATCAGGGAAGGTACTAAGCATCTGCTGAGATCTATGGAGTATTTTATACCACATATCAAATATGTTGCCTTTATTCAAACTTCTGATTAGGTCTTGACATTGTATTCATTCCAAATTCAGGGACACATGTTTCATTTGAGTGGAAATAATTATCCTCAAATTAAAACTGGACTCAAGCTCGTGGTCTCTCAATTCACTGTAAAGTGAACATAACAAAATATGCTATGCCCTGATACTTATGTACTACCATACTGTACATATAAAAAATATAAAAGATTTTCCATCCAGTTTGATGTGACTGCATATACAGCATAACCCAGACTGTCACCGGCTTCAAATCAAAGAAAAGAGCAATTAATGGCTACCATCACATGTGTCTAAAGCTGAAATGAGTATGAAGAGTCACTGCTATGGGGAATGCAGATGTAAGAAAAGTAGAAGACATAAAAGTGTTTTGCTTCAACCATGACAAATCGATTATTTTGTCCACCTTCCTCAAGTCTGATCCACGAGTGTGTAAGGGCACACACAGTAACTCTCCTGTGGGCTGGTTTTAATGTCTTTGCGCAGGGTGTTAACTGCTGAGGGATCACATAGGTGCTTATTACTTGGGGTGTTCGTCCTCACAGTGGTGCATGGACAGGCACATAAAACCTCAAACAGGCCACAGCAGCACTATGACAATGGGAAGACACTCTTTAAAGAAGGCAAGGCAAACAAATGGGTGCTGGAATAAGTGAGGATGTCATGGAAGTTTTCATGCTGGCGGACAAGTAAATTCATCATCTGGGTGATGATGTCAATCCTGCTAATGGTCACATCAGCACAGGGCACTTAAAGTGAGGGAATTATTAACAAATCCAGGCCACAAGGGATATTTTCCTGTATAGGGAGGACTATATGCAATACATCAAAGTTTGGTGTACAGGTTCTGAATGCTGATCAAATTAGTTCACATATTGATGTGTGTGATACGGTGCTTCTAGGTTGAACCTCGGATTGGTGTCTGCCTTGGCAACTAGCTGCCTCCTTAGTGAGATGTAAACTGGAAGTTTCAACAGAGGATTTATGCTGTGCAGTTTGATAAGGAGCTCTATATTCCAGCTGTGCACATCTCGGTTAATTCAATGACAGGACACAGTGTAAAGATATACACTACACTCTTCTAAAGGCAGAGCTGAAAGTAAATGTTTTGCTCACACATTTTAACTTTCCCCGTAGTTTTTACGAAAATACTTACTCTCAATGGTTAGCTTTCTCTGATTCTAGAAAGAGTTAATTTGGTTTTCTTTCCCAATGAGTGTTTCTTCCTATATTCGCCCAAAACCCTTTGATGACCTTTCAGTAATGGGATATGTGTTATTTAGGCTTTGAGATTCACAGTGCCATGTGTAAACTGCTTTCCAGAGAAAAAATATTTTCACTTTCTCCTAGTCATTAATGCACAGCAGGTGGTCTCACTAATATGGCATGGGTCATCTCTTCATTTAAAGTCAGCTAGACATCTAAGGCTGTAGCATGTAACACCATAAAAACAATCAATACAGAACTGGTGTAAAGATAAAGACAGCAACTAAAATGTACGTGTATGACATAAAAGGAGTCAGAGGGATGACAAAGACAGTTAGATGCTGAAGAGAAGCAATTAGCATCACAAGAAACTACTCATGTCATTTCTGTTTTCGCTACAAAGCAGAAAAGTTTAAAGGCTTTATGTTTACAGTCTAAATACTGTTGGCTTCAGAAGTACATAAGTAAATAACCGTGTTCTTTTTTATTTCATTACTGTAATTATACTTCTCAACCCAAGGTGTCAAGGCCTGTCAAATGTCACACCAGCAAACATGCCTTCTGTGTCATCCGTCACTGAGCAAATTGAAGCCTGGGTTTAATGTCACACCACTGTGAGCACAAACATAGTAATTGAGAGGTGAACTGAGTGACAGGGATGAGCACCCAGGCAAGAAAACACTGAGCAGTAGCCTGATGAAAACCAGGAGCACTGGTCACATTTCTGTGGTCAAGACCATTGTATGAGAAAAAAAGGAAAGGCAGACAGCATACCACGCACACACACACACACACACACAGACATTATCCACAATAGTACACACAACCTATGCAATAAAGCCAGAGTAATTCGGTTCCCCACTTCAAAGAGATGGACTGAAAGCTTTTTGTTAGATTTCAATCCTGCAGTACATAAGGCCAAAAACGCATTTCAATGGAGAAAATCACAAGTGTGACAGAGCTTTGACCCCACAGATGAGTGTGAAGTGAATTTCAAAGTTTGGGGTTCTGACAGTGGCCTAGGGAATACATAGGTGGAGCCCTGCATCACAAAAGCTTTGAATCTGAATGCATAAGCACTGTTGGTTTTCCATTTTATGTCATAGTTAAAAGAGAAATGAGTAAAAATGTTCAGTCCTGTCTCTATTTACATGCAAAATAATGTTACTTAATCGTGAATTATTTAGGAGTATAAAAATAAACAACATATTTTGATTTTCAATCTAATGTAGAACTCAACTGTAAACCATAATATCTTGGTAGAATAATCAGGACAGATTATATTGTGAAACTACATACTATTTTAAGATGCTGAATAAAACTAGGAGAGCTTTGAAAACCAGTAATTTCATAACCATCCTTTTTTTTACGTGCCTGGCAAAGCTTTGCTCACTAAAAAAATCTAATCAGCAGTAAAACAGGGACACGTGGAGATCTATGTTAATATAAAAATACTTTTAAAACTTAACTTGTCAGACTCCATCACCAACATTCACAAAAGCAGCCATGGTTCTGTGTGTGTTCCTCTTTGCACAGAATAATGAATCAATTTAAAATTTCATCATAGAATGCTCATTTATTATTCAGTGACAGCTGTAATAACTGTTGTGGAATGCTTCACAACTGTGCAGAGGAAACACCACAAAAAATACGAAGCTTACCATCATTTTCTCAAAGAGGTCGATGATCTCCTTTTCTGAGAGGTTCATGGAGCGGTCGTCAAAAAGGGGCTGAGGAACAGGCAGTTCGGCCTGAATAGAGAGGGGATCTGTCGGGTGCTGTATTAGGGGCTTCTCCTTCTTCATCCCTGTTTTCCTGAAACTCGTAATGCGATCGCGCTGAAAGAAAACAGATTGTTTGAGGTATTAAAATTTTGCATGCCACTATAACAATCCTGTTTGGACTACGTCATAAGGATGTCGATTTTCAGTTACTGCTGATTTTCACTGGAAAAAAAAAAGATTGGTTTAAACTACCTGTGACCAAAGTTTTGCATATTAAAGTGTTCCTGTGTTCTGTTGAGAGAAGACACCACTCACCATGATTTTAAAGTGAACAGGATCCTCAATAGCAAGGACTACTTAGAACAACAATAATAGTACTAGAGCAAACATGTTAAGTTTGTGCTGGTGTTGCAAGAAATAAGGCCAGGTTGTTGCCTGAATCAAAGAGGATCGCTATTTGACGAGCATGAAGGCGCCCTCATTATTACTTGGTCAAAACGCAGTAGGAGAGGAAGAGTGACTGTAATTACACTGTTGAGATTTTTGAATATTTTTTGGTAATGTGGTTGGCAATTTAAAATAAAAGGGGGCACTTCCTCTTTGCCAATAAAATTCCCTATCTATTAATTTCATCAAATGCTTTTTGACACATTTCACACAGGATTATTTTGGACTGATTAACTAAACATTGCCAAGCCAAACCACAATTTATATACCGGTACTGATTTGAAATAGTTTTTGCTTTTGCTCCAAATAGTTGTCTTGTAAAACTAACTGAAAAAATATATATATTATTGTGTTTTTAATTAACATGGTAGACAGCATGGCATCCTGTAGAAAATGTCAAAAATGACAACATTACTTACCATTGTACACCATGGATTACCTGGTTTTTGCTCATGTCATTAGAATAATTTCAGAACACAATAACAACTAAATATCAGGGTTAAAACATCAGTGAGACAGTAGTTTCCTTGTTATATTCATCAGTTGACACACCACTATTAATATGATAAATTCAGAATATTAAAGTTTAGTGTGAAAGCAGAAAAAGGTACTCGGGCTGCATGCAACCAGTCAATGTTAGTCCTTTTTAGTGAAATGGGATGGAGAGGACATGCTGGATGAATAAACATAGAAATGAAATGGAAGGACAAGCATGATGATGATGACATACAGGATGTCACTACTCTCAGTTATGAAATATTAGTGGATGGATCAAACATTCTGTAAGCCAAGACAAACACAAAAATAGTTCCTGGTAGATGCAATTACATGTTGACATTACATTGTGCATCCTAAAATGAACGCAATGCTATATGATGCTTTTAACTGTGAAAGTCAGGCTATTTGTTAACTAAGGGTATTAAAAAAGCTCCAGGCAGATCAGCACATCTAATCAGAGGTGCCACAGATAATTGCACACTAAGTGATCTATGAGCAGCTTACAAAAATCTAGATGCTGTGGGCAAAGTTTTGTTCATTATGAAAAATTTAGGCTAACAGTGCTTGTAAAAAATGTCTTTTATTTACACAGAGCTATGAGCAGTGAGTATGACAAATTTAAGCTTTTTGTGTTGCTGTGTTTTTTAGAAAAATATCAGTTTAGTTAATTAATTTGACCCATCCACATATTTCACAAGTCCCATGCAGCCATGACAAAATGATAATGTAAAACAAAACTAGTCACACCAAAATTAAACCAAGCACCTTACCATATCATCAGCCAATGTTTTAATGTGTATGTTCTGTTGAAGGGAGGGGGCACAGTGTGAAAAACAATATCCAAAAGAAAATGACAACACCCGCTAAGTGCACAGTATGTATCCCATCTCTAGCGCATTCACATGTATGGTGTCTCCTGGATGCTGTCTCATTTTCCTCCCAGAAGCTGGATTAAGTTTCCTATAATAGATACACGGTAGCAGTGACAGTGAGGATATGTGTTAAATGTCTTAGGGACCACACTTAACATTAGCATGTTCTCACTGTCAGCTTTTTTTCAATGAGGACATGAGCATATCCAAGATACTGTACATGTGTAGGATGTGACAATACTTGATGTTCCCAGCAACAGGGTTTTTAAGTATGTACTGTAAGCATAGGTGTGTGTTTAAGAGTGAACACCCCAAGCACACACACCTTCAGACACATAACAAAAATTTTACATAAAATGAGAGAAATCATAAAGCACCTCCAATCCCACAGCCACAGTCATAAAGGCAGACATAAGAGCAAACCTGTTCACATCATCCACTGAAAAACTGCAACTTAGTGTTACTTGATAAAGATTGTGTGTATCCTAAAAATACAGCAATACATATTTACAACAAGGCAATGTGTTATGGCATGGCACAACTTAACACCAACAGTTACTTTACCTCTGTGATACGTTTGTAAAGAGTATCTCTGGCAGTGACAGCGGCCCAAACAATTCATTCTTGTTCCCTGTTATCATAAACTCCAGTCACAGAATTCCGAACTTTTCAATTATCTGAGTTTGCTTGCGAACCATATCTTTGCATCCCTCACAAAATGTTACAAATAGCTCAAATAGCTCAAATAAAAAAATAAAAACTAAACCACATTTTCTGTGTACTACAGATGTTCATCTTCATCTCAGACACAATAAGACAAACAAGGCTTGTGGCTCAGCAAGGGACATCCATTTGAAACACACCTCAAATGGGAAGCAGTAGCAGCACTGCCATATGCTATGTCGCTAGGCCGGGAAGTACTAATGAGTAGGGAAATGCGGGGTGGTGATGGCCATAAAGCCTGCCTCCAGCCGTGGATTCCTGCACTATTCTAATCAGGAAACTACTGATGCTGGGGCAAGCAAACAGATTGGCTCCAACCTGCACCTCCCTCTGTGCATCTTCATCAGCTGTCGCTCTGGGCAACACTGAGCCGACACTTAAACTGCCATATATATCACTAGTTTTGTCTGCAACAACTGATCAACAGTTGGGCGATAAAGCTATGAACCACAGAAAACAAAGCTTTAGTCTCTGTGTGTAGGCTCTGTGTGTTGTCCAAGCTGTTATTTCAATTCAACAAATATAGCATGCCATATTGAGGAGGCGTTATGCACTGAGGCTTCTGCCTGGGATCTCCAGGTATTTGATTAACCGTATCTATGGCCCTCAATACAGCTGCACCACTTCATGCAACATCTGGAAAACGAAGAACTTGACCTAAGCATCAACTTTTCCCATTTCTATCTCAGAGCGCATGTGTCATTAAGCCCAGCATTCCCTAGCAGTCTAAAACTGCGTGAAACAATAGCTAATTTTCAAATGGAGTACTTAAACATTTTCTAATCAATTTAACAACAATCAAACCACTGTTTGGTTAATTGCCTTGACTTGAGGGCCTTTCCTTGCCCATTATCTTGGCAACATCGCAACAACGCAATTTAACATCTAACAATTAAGCTTGTATGTCCTCTGGGCTTCTCTCGCTTATTAAAGTAAACTTTTTCATCATAATAAATGTTTATTACCAGACACATATTCCTCTAAATAACCTAATCAAATTAGCTCTGGGTCCCTCCTTAATCAAATATGATTATGACTCCATGCAGATCCTTAAAAATGAAAACGCAAAGCAATATTCCACAACTTGAGAGTCAATTTGGGGACACAAAACCCTACCAGTGCACATATTTCATACAATAACTTTTAAAGTTATTATTACACAGTACAATTAATGTTAATGTTATATTAAGTCGTGTAGAGGCAGATCCTTCCATTGCTCTTACTTTTATTACAAAAGGATACCAGGTAGCACATGACATACATTTTCATCAAAGATGGACAAAGGACCAACTTTGCTTCATATAGACTACCATGCACAACTTGTAAATAGCAACGCCTGTTATACCCAACCAATTTAACTAGACCATCTGTATGATGTCATTTTAACTCACTCACTGGAACTATCACTATAAAATCAGTAGCCACAATGCCTGTGTAAAATGGGTTTAAAAGGAAATTAGGTTTTACTTTAATTAGTTCTAATAATAACAAAGGATTACTGCGAGCCAGCCATTGTTGGCAGTGAGGACTGTAATGTAACGCTCTGCTCACAGCTCTTGGCAACTTCATGAAACTATTTAGTCGTTTATCGTTTAATCAACTATTCCATTCAGCTAGAAAATAGTAAAGGTTAGAAGCTTTGCAGTGTGAAACATGTCACGTTTCCTCAGTGAAAATCCAAATCCTAATAAGAAGCTGTGAGAAATGTATACATACTGTAAATGTATAGTATAATATCAGACACAGTTACTTAATCAGTTAACACATGGAGACGTCACTGATCTTCATTTCTGTCTTTGTCTTGCAAAATGTGCGAACTGAACATGAAACTGATTATGGAGGAACTGTGGTCTAAGTGAGTAGTGATGACCTACAAATCTAAAAACACTGACATCAGCACAATGGTCTGGATGATTCAGACTGATACTCTGACAGTAACAGGTTGGAGCGCCTTTTTATTTGTGTGCACCAGCCTACCACAATGTCATGGAGTAATAAAAACAAATGACAAAATACAAAGCATGGTTTAAACATATTTAAGTGGAAAAAATACACGACTCTAATGAACAGCATGCATGTGCAAAATCTCTAAGAGTGATGCCTCTGCATATATTCACAGACCAGAAACACATTTAAGACATTTAAGAAATGTCTTTTCTGACTGTCAGTATAAAAGGGCCTCTTGGCTGTCGCTCCTCAACATTTCAACAGGGTTTAGCTCCTAAAAGAAAAGGCTGTCCTAACAGATTACGTATTTGACAGCAGAATATTATTTAAACCTTTAGCTAAAAATACTGTCTTCAAGAAGTGTTTACACAACAAATCCTACTGTTTAATATAAACCTGTAACTAACCAACAGAACTTCAAGTCATAGCACTACTACTTTCCTCTAGTCACGTTACAGACTCATGCTTGCTAGCCATAGCCATAAAGATCAAAATTACATCATTTGTCTTTGTGTAATCAGATAGGATGTACAGCATTGCCAATATCATACTCAATTTTGGGGGAGTGGCATCAGAGCAACCACCATACCATCAGAATAACTGAATTAGACATAGTCTAAACAAATCAATTTGTCTAAATTAATCTTATTACACAGTCTTCTCAATGTCTGTCTTTGTAAACTCAGAGATGTAGTGCACAACAGACACAATTGCAAAGCATTTATGAAGGAATAACATTTATATATCTTAATCCTAAAATATATTCAATTAATCTTTATGCTTACACTGTGAGTACGCTGTTTTCAAACAGAGCACAGAAGTAGGGTAAAGAAATGATAAGACAATCTTAGACCCCATTTACACCTGGTATTTAATGTGATTTAAATCCAAGCCATATCTGTGGAGCATTCGTTCATAGAAAATTTTACTGAATTTGCACTCCAGCCTTTGGACTCATTTTTGGTAGGAGTTTTTATCCTGTGAGCTCCCAAGCTCAAAAAACTTCACTGAGATGTCCAAGTAGGCGCTTACAGTGTAAAATCCACAAGAGGTCTTCAGTCAGTTTTCTAGATTTGCGAAACTTCTTCTTGGGTTACATTTTACTTGAAGGTATCGTCATAAGAGTGACATGACACTGTCATGAACGTGTCATAAACATTATGTCAATGTCATAACGTTGTCATTAAGTGTCATTCGGTTTTTGTAGGGTTAGGGTTAGGGTTAGGGTTATGACAGTGTCATGTCACTCTTATGACGATACCTTAAAGTAAAGTGTTACCGATTTTTGTATTCCTCATTTGCTGAATTTTCTGACTCTTACTCAGCTGAAAAGACCTGTTACCCAGAGCATTACACTGCTCTGCCAGTTAACATACTGGAGACACAGAGCAGCAACAATGATCAACCATTCGTTATTAATTTAAATTAAACCGAAGTTAATAACACAATAAATAATTCTCCTGAAAACTAACTTAATTTGACAATGATTTATTAAATAATGAATCTAGAAAAATGTTCCTTTGGTTTTGACCAGTGACCAGCTGGAGTAGCTATTTGAAGATGTTGGTCTAGAAATATATGACAGGTATTCTTCACTACCTGAATATGAAAATGCTGATTAACTTAAAAATGGATTTATCAACATCTGTCAATGTCTGATTCATTTGTTTTCTTCTGAAAAAAAAAAATGATGTGAGCAACTTTTCCCTGAAGTTAGAATAGAGATACTCACATGAAAGCATATGTACTTATGATTAAGTCATTACAAATGGTGAATGAGTGAGAAAAAGAGACATTAGGGCTGGAGGAGTGACTGTAGGCAGTGCCACAAGCACATGGCAGACTAACTCAAAAAAGTCACAACCTCTTCTAAACAACTCCATCAAGAACATCAGTCAGAATCAATCAGTAAAATCTCAAATTTGAGAGACTTTTACATGTGTCATCCCAATGAGGTCCACAAAATAAATAATTAAATTGAAAAGAAAAATGCAATAAAGAATGCACAAGATTTCTGCAGGAGCTGAAGTGCCTTTAAAAGGCCATGACTCTGTGGTAGCCTTATTATTTCAGGAAAGTGCTGGCACTGTTTACACTTTCTTAAAACAGCATCTATTGAAAAGGGAAAGCACACAACAGCCAGTACAGCTAAGACTTGAATGGCTCCACACTGGATCATCTGACCATGTGACTGCACTCAAGCACAGCACTGGCCTCAGGTTATCTCTGTCTCTACTGAAAGCAAATTTCTAGCACTGTACCCTTGAGGGCTTGCATGATATGCTGCTATAACAAAGTTGAGGTATTTAGATGTTCTTAAAATTCTTTATTATATAACATAGAAACTTAATTTGTATTTCACAGACTGAAATAAAATTGGTTACAGCAAAGACTATTAGAGCTACTAGAACTTTATGATGCAATTATTGTTCTGACTTATTCAAACTGGAATATAAAATCCAGCTTTAAACATTCAGTGATCATATCTGCTCAACCAGTTGTTTCTCCTCTATCATGTGAAAAAAGATATGAACTCATGACCCTGTTCTCATCTGTAGGCTGTTACTGACTGGTGGCTAATGATACTATATGTCCTATGTAGCTAAATGTTCAAAAAATAATCAAATCCCAATGTCTGAAAATGTGCTAAATATGTATCATGGTTATGATTGTTCCTGTCACCACATGTGTGACACAAAATCATTGCTAAATTCTAAGTCTTAATAATTTTATAAAAAACAATGACTTGTATAATGACTATACATTACATATAACACCCTTCTCACATGTATCAGGCAGTATTATCCAGTCTGTCAGCCAATGAGCAGTCATTCTGCATTGACCTCCTTTCACAGCATGTCCCACATTACAGTGAGGTTTTTTCACACAAGTCAGTTTTATTATTCTAATTCTAATGGATCAATTTTCAAATTAAAAGACACTACTAGATTTATTCTTTTCACAACTAATGCCACATTGGCAAAAGGTGTGAAAAGAGCTGTCAGACTACGCACCAAATCGAATTTCTAAATCCCAGTAGGCCCAAAGTGAATTAAAGTAAATCAGCACCAATGACTCTCCTCTCCCAAAAAAAACCAACAGGAAAAGCTCCGCAACCGCAGTCCTTAGATGAAATTTAACTCAAAATACAGGAAAACCCCTTTAGCCTGTCTATATCTGACTGCAGTGTGTCAGCCAAAACACTGCTTACCACTCATGAGTCATCATAGCACTGTCTTTCTGACAATGAACAGCTTTAAATGACTCACATATTGTTGAATGAATAAGACTTAAATGTAGTGACGCTCAAATCAAGTCTGAGGGATACTTTTTAATTTGTGACTTAAACAGCCAAATATATTCCCCATTCTCAAGTCTTAATCCATTGATGTACATGAATAAAGCTCATCTCAGAGAGTGACACTGAGCAGTGAGTCTGTTGGTTTCTTCCAGTGTGTGACCAAAGCATTCTTCACCACTTCCTCTCTCCAACTTCCTGAATGCCATTATTAAAAACACTCACATGTGGTCTGTTTCCTGCCATTTTTCGCATATCTCCATAAGAGACACAGCTACATTCACTTGTTGCAAGTTGCAAGTTGCAAGTTGCATGTTATTAAAAACAACTCTAACACTACGTGACATATAACATGCTTACATTAACCACACAGGATAGGTAATACGTACCAAACAGCTTTAAGTGACTAACAACGTGACAACTTGTACAAACCGCAATCTAACGTGACCTAAAAGGATCCCTCAGGCTTCCCTAAAGCTCATGTATCAAAGTGTCAAAAGCTTCAAATGCAAAAGCTTCCTGCAGCAGCAGCAAAGTAATGCATTAAATATGATTCACAATATGAGACTATTAAAAGCACGAAGGTTAAACACTATGTGGGCTTGCTACTCTCAAATCAGACATTTATTCCAGACAAAATATACAGTAAACTGGAGCTATAATTTCCATCTGTCATTCAAGAATAAATAAGAGAAAAATATGTCCTCATGTCCAGGGTCTCATATTAAAAGGATATTTCAACATTTTGGCAAATTCATCTATTGCCATAATCTAAAAACAGCTTGCACAGACAATAGATAATGAACCTACTCCTAAAACTATAGGGATTATGGCAATAGGCGAATTTGCTAATATGTTGAAATATCCCTTTAAAGATGCCACTGCTTCAGTGCTGAACTGTCCATTCATTACTGAAGTCTTAATTACTTTAATGACTGACTAAATGACAAGCATGATTAAGATTACAATCACAGAGGGCCAATTAAATTAATAAAGGTTCATTACAATTTGCAAACACTCCCAAATAACAGACAACGATGGGCATGTGCACGTAACACATAACACACCGCATTAAGTTCCTGTAACCAGAGCAAGCTCAGAGCTAAACACTATGCCACAGTATTGATACTTCATTGCACTGGTGTGAGGGTCGTTTTCATTCATTTTCAAATATAATTAACACCTGCTTAGCTAGCTAGTATGTAAATTAGAAAAGACCACTACAAATCAGACAACAAAGCACACATCTAAAGCCATTTTCCCACTAATACCCCTTTCCCACTGGCCAAAAAACCCGTTTAAACCCGCTAACAATCGGCTTTTGGTGGCAGTGGGAAAGGCGCACCGCGGGTCAAACGACTCGGCAAGCGACGCGGGTTAAAATCGCCTTTAATCGGCTCGGCTCTGCTCGGCTTGCAGTGGGAACGCCAGACCCGCGTCAACCCGCTAATTTACGTGATGACACTGAACATTACGTGACGCTACGTCATCGCGTCTCATATCACGTACCAAAACAAAGCTCTGCTCCGCTCTGCTCTCACCCGAGACTGGGATCAAAACATCAGAGAACACTGACCAAAAACGATAGAAAAAAAGAAAAGAAAAGAAGCGACAGTCTGTTTAACTGGCGTGTTGTGCCGCGGACGTCCGTCATCCGGCCGCAGCAGACTCTCTGTCCTCCGCGGTCCTGGTGCTCCAGGTCAGCCAGCCAGAGAGGCTGCCTCGGCGGACGGACACTCCGCGGCGGGCGGCTGTACGTGGCATGACTGTGTGTCTCTTGCACCGCGGATGAGAGCGGGGCGACTGGTTTATGCTCTGTCTGATCCCTCAGCGGGGGGTCAGACTCGGCTCATTTTGGTCAATGGGAAAGGGGCCAAATGCCGATTGTTAGCGGGTCGACCCGCGTTTAAAAAACCCGCGTCGACCCGCTAATTTTAGTGGGAAAACGGCTTAAAATTAGCGGGTCGACGCGGGTTTTTTAAACGCGGGTCGACCCGCTAACAATCAGCATTTGGCCCCTTTCCCATTGACCAAGATGAGCCGAGTCTGCCCCCCCGCTGGGGGATCAGACAGAGCATAAACCAGCTCTCATCCGCGGTGCAAGAAACACACACAGTGTCATGCCACAGCCGCCCGCCGCGGAGTGTTTCCGTCCGCCGAGGCAGACGAGGCTCTGGCTGACCTGCGGAGCACCAGGACCGCGGAGGACAGCAAGTCTGCCGCGGCCGTATGACAGTTCGTCCGTGGCACAACACGTCAGTTAAACAGACTGTCGCTTCTTTCTTTTTTTTCAATAGTTTTGGTCGGTGTTCTTTGATCTGTTGATCCCAGTCTCATATGAGGGCAGAGCGGAGCAGAGCTTTGTTTTGGTACGTGATATGAGACACGACCGGCGCGATGACGTGGCGGCACGTAACGCTCAGCGTCATCACGTAAATTAGCGGGTTGACGCGGGTCTGGCGTTCCCACTGCAAGTCTGTCGGAGCCGAGCCGATTAAAGGCGATTTTAACCCGCGTCGCTTGCCGAGTCGTTTGACCCGCGGGTGCGCCTTTCCCCCACTCTGTTAGCGGGTTTAAATGGGTTTTTTGACCAGTGGGAAAGGGGTATAACAAAGGTTTGTCAGTCTTCAACCTTTTTAGCGTTGTTGTTGTTGTTAGCAGCTACTAACCTTTCAAACTGGTGATGTTGGTCTGTCAAAATGCAAGGTAAACATGAGCCGTTTTCCCACTAAAATTAGCGGGTCGACGCAGGTTTTTTAAACGCGGGTCGACCCGCTAACAATCGGCATTTGGCCCCTTTCCCATTGACCAAAATGAGTCGAGTTACAGAGCAAAACCGGTCGCTCCGCTCTCATCCGCGGTGTGAGAGTGTCATGCCACAGCCGCCCGCCGCGGAGTGTCCGTCCGCCGAGGCAGACTCTCTGGCTGGCTGACCTGGAGCACCAGGACCGCGGAGGACAACGAGTCTGCCGTGGCCATATGACGGACGTCCGCGGCACAACGTGTCAGTTAAACAGACTGTCGCTTCTTTTGTTTTTCAATCATCTTTGGTCAGTGTTCTTTGATCTGTTGATCCCAGTCTCGAATGAGAGCAGAGCGGAGCAGAGCTTTGTTTTAGTGCGTGATGTGAGATGCGACCGGCGCGATGACGTGGCGGCACGTAACGCTCAGTGTCATCACGTAAATTAGCGGGTTGACCCGGGTCTAGCGTTCCCACTGCAAGCCGATTGGAGCCGAGCTGATTAAAAGCGATTTTAACCCGCGTCGCTTGACAAGTTGTTTGACCCAGCTCGGTGCGCCTTTCCCACTGCCACCAATTGCCGATTGTTAGCGGGTTTAAACGGGTTTTTTGACCAGTGGGAAAGGGGGAGAACTTTCTGTTGGTGACAACACTCTGTCACATTTTGCGCGCACAGTTTCGCTGGTATCCCCTCCATTTGTCATGCTAATTTCCCTTGACGCCAACGTCATATCCACACACTTTCACCGTTTCCTCCGCACTTCCTAGCTCTGAACTGTTGCTAGGAGAGCTAATGTTAACGACAATTGGCTACACCTGGGGCTGTACCTGTAGCTTACTATGAAGCTGCACTCTGCACTGGCCTTGCTCAACTTTTTTGGTGGCGAACAGAGACACAAACATCAACTGCGGCCATCAAATGCCAAGCTGTTGTATACATGACAACCCACAAAATCAATCAAATTATCAGCTTCTACTATTGTGGCATTGGCTACCTAGACAATTTATCTACAGTAGCCTAGTGTACAAATGTAGTGAAAAAGTGCTGGATTTACACTGACACTCATATGTATTTTACCTACCAGTATCCTTCACCCCCATTAATGAACACATGACCTTTGATCTACTGATCACCTACTGTATAATACAAAAGCTGCAAGCACACCCTGTAATTAGCAAACACAAATCACTGCCTTCACTCACTGATCACATTACACGATGAAGTTAATAGAAAAGGTACTTCTGTTTGACAGAAGTTTAATCAACGTGTAATAATTCAAATACAGCATTAGACTATTGGTTGCTGAATAAGAATTACCATTTAATTTTTTTTGCAGAAGTGCAGCCAATGCCTTTGACAATAGAGTATATTGTTTGCTTCAGCTCTTTCAAAGGACATAAACTTATATGAAACTGCTCTGTAAATAATTTTACTTTTTTATAAAACTGGTACTTTGACAGACATATTTTCTAAGACCAACCCACAGTAACGTGTTCAAACATGATAAAGGTCTGTGTGGGTACAGGTTTGTTTGCGATCAATATCTAATTTGTGTATGACACAAGACTAGATTTTTATACCAGTGCATGCCTCATGGTAAGTCCAAAATGTGTTCATTCAAAATATGCTGAACTACAAGATGCAGCTCCACTTCAGTTCACACTAGCCATTTATCCATGTTTCATGGTAGAAATCCTCACATGATAGCTGTTCTATGTTCAGAGACTCAGAGTGCAGATAAGCTAGGACCAAGTCAAATGTTATTTATTTATAAAGCCAAAAATCACAAATGATGAGAAGTCACACTTTTTTATGGGTGCACTGGGACAGCTTTTCCCTCACACTGCTCTATGAGGTCATCTTTAACTCTGGTATGCAGAGGGGTAATATTTCTCCCTTTCTGTCAAACCAGCTCCCCTGAATTCCTTTAGAAGGACCTCATTCCATCAGCCTGTTTTTGTTGGATGTCACGTTGTTACAACTTGAAGGAAAGGACATCATCACATAGTATACACAGCAGAAAAGTTTTGAATTATCTCCCTTGCTGAACACTCTTGTGTTACTCAAATGTCCTTGGCTGTGCTGAGTATCTACATCCTGGGCACAAAGCCCAAATGGTGTTTCTGTGATGCAATCCTGACCAGTGACTTGTTAAACAAACACACAGCTTTCAGTGTTTCTCCTCTAAACACTGATTACAGCTTGTTGAGACCAAACTGTACCAGCAGTGTCTGTCACATTGTTTATAGCTACGCAAATGGTACTGTAGTTTTTAGCCAAAGGCAGCGACAAACTCTCCTTTAATTCTGTTCATGATAAATATTACACCCTCCCTCTGTGTGGGCCACAACACTGCATGTCAGGAATGTAACCCTTTAGCCCCATATATGGTGAGGAATGCTCCTGGTGAAGTAAATGTAAATCTTCAAACATCCAGAACACAATCTCACAACACAACGTTTTGTCAGTTGTGAGATGACATAATCCTCTACTAGACCGTGCCAAAAAATTTAAAATATAAATTGCATTTTTTAGTCTATTTTGCATTTGCTGTTTCATTGATTAAATCATGCATGTGCCTTTACGATTGTACATTTTATCTTATTTGCATGTCTGCAAAGAAACTTGGCGTACTACACTATATACTAGAGCAGCTTAGCTAATAGTAGGGATAAACAAAAGAGGACAGATCACTGCTCCACCCAGGGATGAATAATGGTTTCCGCCCTAAAACTAAGAGCTGTGTTGAGATTTCTGCAACAGCCACAGCTCATGCTTCCTTTGCCTCTGGCTGCTCTGCTTGGAGGTATGAGCAACAGGGGGTGTGTCTGGCCCCGAATCCACTTGACAGAACAAAAAGCAGTGATCTCACAAAGATATTATACGGATTGGCTGAGTGCTAGTGTTATCCAGACAGTTTTTTTCCCAAAAAAGTATTGACTATAGGGAGGCAGGCTATTCAAGAGTCACAAGGTGTCGTTAGGATTTCTCAAGACTACACCCTTTAGTGGCTCTGGGAATTTCAGTCTACTCTGGGATTTCCTGTCTAGCACTTGGTCACACTTTCCCTTACCTTAACTTTGCTGTGACCAACCTGTGATTACAAGCTAAAAGCTGTTTTCAGTTTTCTCCATCTGAAACACAGCAGTGTTTCTCATGTCTCATTTTTAGGACGGTTTAATTACAGAGTAACAATAAACACCATATGTATAAACAACTGAGGTGTTAGTAAAGTCATTAGCAGTCAGTTTCATTGTCTGCAATCAGTGCAATTTGGCTCGGTCATTTCCTACAAAAACACAAACACACGCAAACCTAAATTGTTCCCTTTTCGTTTCCCTTGTTTGGTAGTGGTTGTGATTAAAACTTTTGACCAATAAGCGAACAATCACAGTTAAGAGAAAGGTACAATAAAAAGCAATACTACTAACAGTCAATCATTGGCTGTTTAGAGGTGACATCATCCAGAAAGTTCAACAGTAGCCAAGGTTTCCACCCTGACAAACGTGGAAAAACAGAAACCATGATCAACACCAGCCAAAGTTTTTTGTCTTTGGTCATGGAAAATTTACTTCCAATCACTACAGTGCCCCAGATAAGTGTGTCACAGTCACATGCACCACATGTATTCAGGAGTATAACTCAGATCTACAATAAATTCCACTCAAGACTGAATACAAGACTGTTGCTACAGTTTACCAAATAGGCTACAGCTCATAGATTTGGTTGCCCATGGGAATAACAGATACTACATGTATTGAAATAGTTCCAGAAATGTATACCAGTACTGCACTGACTGTCAAGCACAAGTGATTGTCCCACACATCATGCAAAATCTTTCATAGCACCACCACCACCACCACCACCACCACTATCACACCTCCCAAATCGTGTGATCTCATTTCCAAGCATAGAATGGCATGCAGGAATGACTTAATGACACCAGTGCAGCAATGAGCAATAAGCGCACCCTTCACTTGATATTTACTATTCGATTATATTAGGTCAAGTTAGTAGATTTGATGTGAATTGAATGAATGCCGATGTAGTTTTCAGTTGTTATCTAATAAACAAATGTCCTTCTGTGAATTTCTCGTGCTGATAACAACACTCTGACTAACGATACGTTTTATCAATCATATACATGCACACAGTTCATAAAACTGCACACGGACAGCAAACTGTGCAATGAGTCATGTAAAAACTGAACTTTGTCTTTGTCTTTCTATTAAAACTATAAATTAAAGCCTGACTGTCACAACAAGGATGCTCTTCAAAGAACTTCTAAAGGATGTATTGACAGGGAAAATCACATGATGCGCTGAGTGCTTTGAAAAGTAAAGCACTCAGTGAAACACTATCTCTTTTTCTCAACTCTAACAGCTATTAGTTGTTCAGTTTAGGCTACATCAAGCAGTAATAACAACACAATAGATCAATAACTACTGAGCCTAATACTGCACTAGCCAGAGATGTTCTGTATTGACAACAAGCCGTTTACTAACTGCGCTTGCATTTGGTTTGTTTGGATTTTGATTCACATGGAGGTTTATACTGACTTATAACAACTATAATATATATATAAAGCTCAATGTTCCATGCAATAGGTCTCATAAAGCAATTTTTTAACCAAGAGTAAAAATGCAGTGACATTTTCTTAAATGTGAAATATTGTGAGTTTCTCATTCTAACAAAAGTTGATGGTGAAATTAAGCCCTGCTTGTGGGATTGGAGGATGTGAGAGTTCCCTGCACAGTGCTTCCATGCTACAGCACTGAGCCTCTCTGTGTACCTACCAGCTTTTTGTTTTTACCCTCATCTTCATTGGACTTCTTCTTAGAGGGTTTATTCGGGTCCTCCCCACCGCTGGCTTGATCCATGTCAGCTTCAAGTTAGTTCCCCTCCTCAGAGACTGAATGTGACTTCTTCAAAAGTTGGCAAACTCCACTAGCAAAGCTTCCAGCAACACTTGTACAGCAAACCATGCAAGTTTAGGTCTTCTCAAAATCCATTCCGTTCAGAGATAAATTATAGATTCAGTTTTTGGCCGGTTCCAAAGTAGTTCCCGCTAATATCCAGCAGTTGGAGAGGGTGCTCGGGGAGAGGTGTGGTAGGATATGGTATTCGCCCTGAAGTCTCCTCTGATCAGCTGTGAGCCAGTTTACACCCCGGTGGAAGGCATTCTGGAAATACCACAATATTATGTAAACAACAATTATTTCGTCTATCACAATGTCTAAGGCGTTAACTTGTGCAACTGTTTGCTTTAACACGTGTTTCCCTGTGCAGCAGTGTTAGTATGCAGAGTGCAAACACATAGCCTCCACAACAAGCCTATATACTGCGAACGGTAAAACAGATGTAAACAAACATGTCCGATCCAGTCATAGACAGCTCGGTTAATAAAAAACAATGTATTTTACACCCACAGACAGAGCCCTGTGTTTGGAAACAGCCTAGATTGTTACACAGCAAACTTAACGATCGTGTAACTCAGCAATATCGTAATAGTAACCGATAAGCAAGCGTTTCATGTTAACCAGGGGGCAATGTCAGTTTTCAGTGAGCACTGACAAAGCGGTTGTCTGCTCAACAAAACAGCCATTAATCACAATTAATAAACAGTTGTAGTAATAGTGGAAAATCACCGTTGTTCCCTGTGCTTGTAATACTTTGCAGTGCTATACACTTAGCCAGGCTAGCATTAATAGACGACCATTACCCAGCGAACACTGTTTACATTAAATGACAGTCCAACACACAAGCACGGATAACACTACTCTGTGAATTACACGGTGAACAATAAAATACATGTTAAAGAAAACTCACAAAATCACATCCAGGGCTTACCTTTGCAACCAAACCTGAATACCAGGCCCACGGTGCTTCCGCCCACCTCGTGTCTGATTGGCCCGTGAGATGCGTAAGGAGTGGGGACTCCAGCTGCCATTGGTCGGACTGGCTGACAGTCGAAGCGTCGGCGTGGCGTTGGAGGGGAGGAGCCTGTAATGACGTAGGGGGTCAGTCTGATTTCACAGCAAGCGGATAGGACTCAGCCAGTTGTAAGCTTAGATCTATGAATTGAATTATGAAGGGCTGACCGCGGATAGGAATAGCAGGGCGGGAATCTGTGGGAACAAAGCACACCCTGGGTGTGTGTATTTATCTGTGTATGTAATCATTCTGTCTCTCCCTCTCCCCGCCTTTGTGTGTGACTGTTAGGCCTATATGTTAGGCTACCCCACTTACATAATAGTGTTTCACATGGGCATGTGGCTTTGTGTGTTCGCATAAAGTATGAAATGATTGTATGGTGATGTCTGAATATTCGAGAAATAACAGTTTAAACAACAATTTAAGTGTACATGTGCTTTTGTATTTAGATAGATAGATAGATAGATAGATAGATAGATAGATAGATAGATATACTTTATTGATCCCAATCTGGGAAATTACAGTGCAGCAGCAGCATTACACAGACACACATTGACGATAGTATAAGAATATAAAGAATAAGAATATAAACTATACATAATAAAATAGTAAAATATAAAGAACAAACTATACATAATAAAATAGCAATAGCAAATAAAATAAAATGTGATGTACAAAATTATATACAATTATATATATACAATTATTAGGTTGATAAAAAAAGAAGACATTTCTTACAGAATTGTCAAAGGCTTTCAGAAGCATCATGGCAGTATCTTAATTGTCAACCTATGACCATAATACATTTTGGTCATTTAATGAGCAAACAATCATCAAAAACTGTGGTGACCTAATCATTTAGGCCATAGGCTGTAGATAGCCTATAGCCTAGTAAAAAATAATAATAATAAATAAAAAAAATAGCCTATAGCCTAGTAGCTAAACATTCTGGAAATATGCGTATGTTGATTTGAGTTACATGAAGACTGATTGGTTGAGGTTTCTGAAAATTACTGATCCATCCCAGACACAAAATGATCATTAAAAGTATGGTGTAGAATATAAAGTAGCCTAGTGCACAGTCTTATTTTTTACAGAATTTTAGCTGTCCTAAATGCCCTGATGTTGCCTGGAGTTTGCTGCGTTTTGTAGACAACACCCTTGGGATGAATAATTTCTAAGTACCAAGAAACACAGAGGAATTTCAATACTATGGTCGATACTATGGGTTCAGAATACTATTTTATTTTCTATGTCTTCATCAGGGCCAAAGCACCGATGTGTCTCCTCAGCAGCATTAGTTTTGGGGTATTGATTGGGTTTTAACGTTCCTGGCTGAACAATAGTCTAACTCTGTGACTGATGAAGACATCGAAAGAGCGTGTGTCCTTGTCAACCAGGTGATAAACAGTCAAAAAGTACAATTTCACCCCCTTTGTTGGGAAGACAGACAAAATGATTCGTCACTGATTGCAGAATACGTGCCCATTTTTTATGATCGGCCAAAAGACACCGAAGATGTAATCATTCAACCTTCCTGTTGTGTTCAAATCAATACTGATAAATGTTCAGTTTGATAGTGAAATAAATTTCCTCTTCTTTCACCTGATCACTGAGAAGTGTCATGACACCCTTCATATTAGATACGCAAACACATAATGAATTCAACATGGAAAAATATTTGTGTGTTCCTGCCTACCCTGCATGAATACACTATTCCACACAACTGAAACCTCACATCCACTTGCAGTCACATGCATTGCAACATTTCCTTGGTCCTCACAAATCTTACTTCTCCCAATCAAGAAGACCAAACATCAGAACCAAAGTATTACATGTGTTAGTCTTGGAAACAAATACAATATTGTATTTAACCACAGACAGAATTACCAAACACTCATCAGTGCTGGTAGGTTTGGTCTATAAATAAAGCTTCCCTGCTCACATGTCAGTCTGTGGCATGTGACCACCATGTGTAAACAAAAAGACTGAGGCAGGGAATCAACTAATCAAGTAAGACAAGAGTGCACAGTGTCTCTCAGGATCAGTGAGACTTCAAAACCTCACTGTACAGCCAACCAAACTAGTTTATTGGCAGACTTGAAGTAATGAAAATAATTGATGCTAGATGAAAAGTCAGCTGATCAAAATTCACACACACAATCACTATCTACTTGTTTTGCATGGTTATTCATGTGATTCACTGTCACCCTCATGTTAGTGATAAAAAGGGTGGATAAAAAAAAGTCGCTATGACTCATCCTCTGCTAAACGTGAATATCTGCACAAAGCAATACACCAATTCATGATGTACATACAGTATGTTTCACTGTATAAGAGATCTTAGTAAAGTCAATCTATCTAATCTACTGACAGAGCACTCAAGCTATTAAGATTCATTCCCTGAGCACCAAGAATATCTGCACTGTACTTTAACTGCATAGTTGCTGAGATATTTTTGCCCAAATCAACTAACCATCCAAACAATATTGCCATACAAGAATCCACAGCACTGGCATAGCTAAAAACAGATGATGAAGAAGACTGTGTTGCCACATACACATGTAAACAAGTGACAGGCTGTTGGCTTGTAGTGTTATTCTGTGCCATGTCAGACCAGTGCCTTTGTGGTGCAGAGGGAAATCAACCCAGCTTCAAACCAAGGCAGGTACCATGACAGCAACTTCCACACATGGCAGCCTGTGCCAGCTCAGAGGGGGAGGGAAGGGCTCTTCCTGTAAACAATAACAAGAGTTGTGGAACATAACATCATGTGACACATGCAAATGCTCATTTGCAAGGCATATGCTGTCATATTGCAACTTGTGTAAATGAATACCCACAAACATCTGCAAACAAACAACTCACCCACACACCTGCTGCCATAACACAAAATGAGAAATGACAGTAGAGCTAAATTGGGCTCTTCAATTAATGTTCAATTAAAGATATTCAGAACATAAATATTCAGATAAAAATGGTGTTTTCTTCATCAATAAAATCATAGACAGCTTGAACAAAGACAAAACAGATGATGTAAAACTATACATTTTGTATCACTAAAATCTCAAGGGAAAGGTTACGATCATGTAACTTTCATTACATCTAAGTTAAACTTATATTGAAGGAGGGAGGACCTGAAGGTTGAACTTTGGTCAGTACATTTATTTTATTTCAAAAAATGTCCAACAACATGATAAAAGTGCATAGCAATAACATTATTGGCAACTATTCCAATTTAATTATTCATGTCAAAGTAGGCTATTGATTCTAGTACATGCATGGAACATGGTCTGGGTGGAATATATTAGAATTAGTCCATACACGTTTTGGGGTGCACTGATTCTGTCAGATCACTTTAAATATGGCAGGCATTTTACTTCCTGTATTTCACTTTCCCTCATTATATTACAGTATGTGTGAGACCAGATGCTTGAAAGCAGCTCCAAACATTTAATTAGGTCATCCAGGAAAAAACTGCAGCAAAGTACTGCTGCAGTTTGGGAATGAGATCATGAGACAGGACAAAAAAAATCATTGTTCAGATCAATAAAAGACAACCACACATGTAACATATTGCATACGGTGATTTTTTTTTTAAGGCTAAATCTTCTTTTTTTTTAAAAACATTTTTCACAATTTCAAGAATATCAGTAGGCTATATGGCTGCAAGAAAAGACTATGCAAAGCAGTCTGAATCCTCCCCAAATGCACTACAGTCTACAAATGGTAATGGTAAAGTGTTTTAAGCATCACAGATTAATAAAATCATAGCACTCATCTGTACTACACTTAACTTCTAAGTTCTTTGTTAAACAGGTCATCACAACTGGAAAATCAATGTAACTCCAAGCCCCTGATATTATACTAATGGCCCCGGTGAGTCTGTCTCTGTGTTCTGGGTAGCTAGTACACACTGGGGTCAACATCCACTTGCAAGCTCTATAATTAAATTCATGCAGCTGCTCTGGATGTGGGACATAATTTTCCCAAGAGTCATTTTGAAATCACTGGCCATGACCCTGAAAAAGTAGATACTCCTCAATAAACCAATTCTGACTGTTTGTTCCTTTTCAATGTGTTTCTTTTGGTATCAGTAGTGTCCAACTGCTGCTCTCGACTTTGAGGGACACAACTAATCCCAAACTTGAAAATTTCCTCACAGAAATTTTGACAGTGCCACAGGGTCACTGCTGAGTGTCAGAGTTACAGGATCTCTGTCAACATGGGAATCAAAACCATGACCTTAAAAATCAAGAGTCACGAGAGTATGAGTGAGTGTCTCTGTGTGTGCGTGTGTGTGTGTGTGTGTGTGAACATCCAAGATGGTTCTACTGTGTGAATCAGACGGCATGAGGAGAACAGATTTCATATTTGTTATCTTAACTTAAAAGTCCTCTGGCACATTAACCAACTCTGTTTCTGATTGAGGTGTTGGTTAGCCAGCCTTCAGGGGAAGTAAGTGTCACTGCCTTGTCACTGTATCACACTGCATCTATCGTGAGTGAGGAGTTCTATACTGTACTGTACCTGAACTGTAGCTACTGCACTGTAGGCCGGGCATGTGACCTATGACTAACCCTGTAAGTGAAACATGGACCAGCTCCGTAGCCCTGAGCAGGTCTGTTCACTCAGATATAGTCACATACTCTATAAACCTGCATTCAGGTATAATACAGTATAGATGTCCTCACTCCTATCATCTGATTATGTCAGCTAATAGCAAGTGTTGGACATGATGGCTGCCTATCATAGGCATTTCAGTGTTAAACTTATAATTATAAAATGATAATCAGCAACATTTTCTACACTTGAGCCATGCACCCTTCACGCTGCAGCAGTGCACACTGTATGTCCCCCTTTTGCTAGTGGGACTTTCCAGTGTAATGAATAATACTAACTTTATTTATGTAGGCCTAGTACTTTTTTTTTTAAAGTATATATATTTTTGGGGCATTTTTGCCTTTATTGAATAGTATAGAGACAGGAAATGGGGAGGCAGAGAGAGGGGGGATGACATGGAGTAAAGGGCCGCCCGATGCAGGATTCGGACCGGGGCCGACTGCAGCGAGGACTGTTAGACCTCTGTATATGGGGCATCTGCGCTACCAACTACGCTACATGACAATCTGTGCTTTCCTTTTTTTTTTTTTTTTTTTTAACAACAAAAAACTGAAAGAATTTTCTAACGGCCGACATTACGCTACATAACATGATATCTACTATCAAACTAGCACTGGAACTGGCTCGGTGGAAAATGGGTTTTAAACTCAGGCCTACAACATTCCTAATTGTTATCACACAAATTTACCTGTGTGTGTGGTTGGAGACTTCATATAAATGTATGGGAGAAAGTGGTCAGAAATATCAGTGAAATAGTTGATAAACTACTAAAGTATTGGTCTGGTGTGATCTGGGAGTCAAACCCATGACCTTAAGATCAAGGTTCATAGATTGCACAGACAAAGCCGATGAGATGGACACATGATCATCTCTAGAGGCCATTGCCTCTGAGCGGGAGCCCCATGGCACTAACAATCATCATATGCATTAAAAAGAAGTTGAAGATGGTTGGATTCAAAGGACACCCCGTCAGGACGCACTCTGGCACTGTTAGAAAAACGTATCAGTTTAACCAGGGATGTTTGATCCCTGCAATTATTCAAATCTCCATCCTATTTAGCACTTGAGCCAAAAGTTTCTTACTGAGCTTCCCAGCATGCTTTGCACTTGTCTTGTCAAGTTATTCCTTTCCTATTACAGTATCGCAAGACTTCGAAAGATATAAGACAGTTGAAGGCTGTGATGGCAAACAGCAGTGTGTTTAGACCTGAGAGATCAAAGAGAAATGTAAATTATTCATTGCCCCCCGCTGTACTACAAGGCAGCACCACACTCTTCTCTGGTCTGGCAGAGATCAGTATAGAGTGTAAATTCAACTACATGTACTTCTAATGCCAACGTTTGGTTAGACATGTAATTTTTTATAGAAGATATGTTAGGAATATTATTTGCATATTGGGTTATCTCTGTTTTAATTAGTTACAATTAATTATATACCAGTGTCTTTGTCTATCAGTCGAAGGTCGATTAGTGGAAGGAGCAGTGGCCACACCATAAGATATTGGCTCTAATATATTTTCTTTTCCTTTTTTGTTTTTGTTTTGTTGCTTGTGACAAATTTGTTCAATAGGCTAATTAATAATTTAATTTCAGATAACTGGCAAAAAAAAGTATTCAAGGGCAACAACATTTTTAATGAATGTCCCACATACCTTGGCTAAAATATCTTTTTATTGAAATATTCTGAGAGATTATTTGTTTACACTTACTTCCCCTGAAGGCTGGCTAACCTGTCTGACACTTCAAAACACTGTTCCTGTGACAACATGGGGACAAACACAAAGAAGGGTCTAAGAGGAGCATGCCACCATTCAATGTTATGCAAATGCAGAGGCTCTCGGTGAGCTTCTACATCATCAGCTCTATGGTTTGCAGCACACCAGATGAAATGTCAGTGGAGTCTATGAACAATATCTTGTTCATATCAACCTATATCACATCAAGCATGAAGACCTTTGCTTGACCTCCTCCTTTACTCAGTGCTCTAAGTTTGCACTTGCACAGGTTGACACCGTGAATGCAATGTGATGACAGTAAATCAGGAAAATATATATCCATGATTACTGAGGGGATGAATGCTTGAAAATAATACATTTATTGAAAGTAAATACTGTCATGGAAGTAAAAAGTCAGAAAAGTAACATTATTATTTTAACATTAACGAGGAGCATATTTTAGGAACTGATAATAACCAGAACATCATCAGGACAAAATTAAATGAAAGTGAAAATTGTTCTCCATGGTTCCCTTTTTAAATATCAAAAGTGAAAAGAAAAATCCACAGTGACTTTGCAAAATCCAATTAGTTATGGGTTTGCAAGTTTAAACAGATGTAGTATAAACGTTTCTGGAACAGCACTGTGCTGTGCCTTTCACAGTTTGCACATACACACACCTTGCCACTTACTGTTACATATTACAACTTAACACATTTGCACAAGACATAAATCTATTCTAAATCTATATCTTGATTATGTATGGTATGTGCCAGCACAAATACTGGAATTATCTTTTATGAACTTACTGGTAACTTGTCAGTGGTGAATTAAGGCACAGCTCTTTAGCACAGGCAGTTTCACTGACAATGCAAACTGGACTCTTTAGCACATCCCCATTGGCAGTGCCAAAGTCTAAGTCTGCCATCAGCATAGTTTTATAGAGTTACATTTACTGGAGGATATTTTATGACTTACTAAAAAATATACATTCCCAGATGTGTAACATATGGCAGCCACCCTCCTATCAAGCACTTTATGTATGCTTCGAGGCTCATTGATGTGTGTAGAGTTGTTCCATTTGTATTATTTCTGACAAACGGCAACAGCAAAGCCTTGAGAAGGGGCACTAGTAGTTCCTAAAAAACATACTTAACTTTGCAATTCCTCTCACATCTCACTCGACCCTTGTAGGCCTCAGGGAGCAAAAGAAAAAGACGACGAGAAGCTCATTGCTTACTGTGTAAATATTTAGTACAACTTCTAATGGTCAATAGTTAGGAAAAACAAAGCAAGAGACAATGGACAGATGAGCTAAGCAAACATTCACATGTAGTGGAAGCAACTGCCAAAATGATAAACTGATGGGCTGAAATTTCAGGCTTGCATTAGTTTATCATCACACATATGAAGGGCAAACTCGCAATTGTCAGTGATGGCGATGGACTGAAAAATACAGCCATGTTCTATTTAAAATGTTTTATGTTTTCTTTCTTTATTAGGATTAGGTTTAGGAAGACATATCATACACAGGGATGTAATTTGACTATTGAGTTTTCAGATACATGGCCTCTGTACTGTAAACCCCGCAGTCTAAGTAATATTGGCTGGATTTCTCATTACATAAACAGAGCCAAAAATCTTACTGTGAAATCCAAGTGAAAGAATGACCCCACAACTGAATGTGCACGCACACTTTCAAAACATTAGCAACTAAACTGGAGCGCAACTTGCTGCTAGTGTTTTTTCCTGTTGGGGTCAGGGTGGTCTGTTTAAACAGGCATAAGTGGATGGAAATTAATGTGCACAAACCATGCAGTAAACAACTTGACACTGTAATCGGCTTGAGCTCAAGGAAAGCCCATTGTTCAGGCCAGGCAGCAAATGAATACAGTACAGGACATTCTCCACGGTTTCCTTTAAATGTTGCAGACGGGCATTACAGGGCAGTGGCACAAAAGGCTTAGGACCTCCAATATTGTAATCACTCTTTTCTAACATGACAGTCCCTACAGGTGACACTGACCTTAATCAAGACCAACAACAAGAAGATTTGCTCAGCATGAGGGGTTTCTGTGTTGTAGGGGTCTTGTACTTCTTTTAAATGTGATTCAGGTCGACATTCTACACAGTTTTGTCCGAGCCCCAGTTAAGATTCATTGTTCAGGAGAAGTTATGTCCCCGAAAATAGCTGCCATCACACATTTCAGGAATAATTTTCTGAACTCTCCATAATTAGAAATCACTCAGCGCTCTGCATTATTGGGGGGAAAAAATCACCTTGTAATTAAAATGCTAATTCAGTTAGGATGTAATTGTTGCAGAAAAACCTGGAATCCCAGAGATGACAGCAAAAATATATTAGAAAGACCACCCAATTCAAAAAATACTTAGGATTCAAGCTGGCAAATCAGCCTTAATTAAAAGTGACTGAGTCCAAAATACAAGAGAAATCACAATTTCCATATACAAACTAAAACTGGATCTTACAGAGCGTCTCTTGAGAAGACCAAGACTTACCATAGACTTAAGTTTGTCAAATAATTCCTAAACCCATCATATATTCAGTGCTTAAATCATACTGAGCACAAATCAATATCAACTTTAGCCGATTAGCATCACTGCTTTTCTCACTTTCCTCTATCATTTGCATGTCTGCACTTGGTATGCAGACTGCTTCGCCACACGACTCTCCCCTCATTCAGAAACCCAATGGCTATGTGCCCCCTGACCAAGGCATTTAGCTTCCACTGGCCAAAAGTAGAAGATACTGATTGTAGAGTGAGAACTAATGTTTGAATACGTAAGATTGTGACAGTGAAAAGCAGCAAGTTTGCCCTATATGTTTGTGATAAAGCACTTTCCCAGGAAATGCAGCATAAAATTGTTCTTTCTTATATATTTCAAATGTTATACGAGGCTCAGTCCAAATCAGGCACATAACACTGGTGCACTTATCTGAAACTGGAAGCTGCAGAGAGTACAGTGCAACCAAAATCTGTAACTCAATGACATAAACAAAGGTCATTAAGCAACATGACCACGACCAGCACAGTTCTGAGGAATTCAGGAAGTGGAATTGAACCAGAGCCCACAATGCAATTCCACAGGGCCTCGCTTCTGGAGGGGAAGGAGCATTTAGAAAAGTTACTGTGAGAGAGTTTTGCATGACCTAAGTCGAGCAGTTATTGATACTAAGAATACCCCTCTTCCTGTCATTAATAATAAATAGCTATAATGTAGCAGACTCTGACAGGAAGGTCCCTGGAATATAAAATACGAATGCTACACAATAGTTGGAAATTTTCCACCCATAGTTTAAGTTAAAACTGATTTTATCTGAGTTTGAGAGTGAGTTGGATAGATGGTATTGAGAGGGATATCAGTTTTTTGATCATGCTGCTTTAATTATGATGAGTGGAAATTACAGTCCTGAAGGATGCTATGCTGTCAGAGATAGATCTCCATATTACACATTTCCACATCAGGTCATCATTGTGACAGTCAGAGCCAGCACCTAAGAGTAGACATGATGTGAAGTCTAGCTAGTTTTTGACCAGATGTAGCACCTTAGCACCAACAACATCAAGTACTTAGAGTTAAGAGGCAACTTGTTGATAGTTTCTACAACAATAAGTTCTGAAACAGGACAATATATGCACATTGAGATACTGAGCAGGTATAGCTCTAACCTCCAAATAGAGTGGCATTACAAATCCCCAGGCAGGTGAAGCCTCTGGTACCTGTGAATATGCAAAATCTAATCTCCAAGGACATGTACTTTTTTTGACTCTTTTCAGCATATTAAGAGATTGTCAGTCACCCACTAGGTAGCTGTCAAGTCCATGAACGTCTTGAGTGCCCTGACCAGGCAAAATGCCTCATGAATATTACTTAAAATGCACCCTAGGTGAGCAACAATGGGGGTGGGACCTCACACCCCTGGGTTCTTCTTTAGTAGCCAACACAGTTCCCGATTGTTGTTCCTAACAAATTGCTACAGGTCATTTTGGAAAGAGTGGAGAGTGTCTGTCAACACACTAACAGTCGCATGCCAGGGTCATGGTTGTCATCGATCTGCAAAGTTCTCCAAACATTAAAGTTAAGGAAGGCATCACAAAGAGTCTCCTTTCACAGTACCGATGACTTGTAACCAATTACCACATCCCTACTGCACAAAGAAGGTGTGATTTCTTACAGTACGTGATGCTTGAGGCTAATGACAGGTAGCGTTTCTGAAGGCTGAGAGTGAAAGGTGGTGAAAGAAGGATGAAAGAAGGAACCAGGGTCAAATAATTCAGTTTTTCACTCCTGATTTACACACTGCAGTCAATGTTGATTGAGAACATAGACTCTCATCTACACTGCAAGTTCTCCTAAATGTTAAGATTGTATACTCATAGTCTGAGTTGTGACAGGGGCTTTGCCAACTGTAAATATTTTTGATTCTGTATTTTTTGGAACAAGGACAAGATAACATTTCACATCTTGTAGTTGAGAAGAGGAGCTGAAATCAGCTTGTCTCAGCCTCTGGGAAAGAGGAACAAGGCACTGAGCTTAGGGTTGCAAAGTTACCCGTGACTGGCCATCAGCAAACAGTGTGTTTCTATTATAAGAAAGCAATTGCGAAAACACATAGATCACAAAAAGCCAGAATTATTTGATGACAGAAAAGCTTCAACCGAAGGTGGGAGGATCAGATCGGTCGTCAGCGAATGAAGAAAAGGAGAAGAGGCCAACCTAATAAAGTTACAAAAGCCACTGCAATTGCCAGAGTCATGTGGAAGCATAATCTGCAGAGTATACTTGCCATGGTTGGCGCATTAGATCAAATTTAATGATGTATCAATGCATGGCCAAAGAACATTTACTGTAATGCAGAAACATACACATACACACTGTCAGCATTGAATAGCTAATGTCCCATGGCCCCTCCCTACAAATCACTGCTTTAAAAGCTTTTAAAAGCATATTGACAAAGTACATCAACAGCTCCTGCAGAGCTGGTTCACTTGTTGCCATGTCGGTGAGTATTCCTTTCTTTACTGTGCATGTGGGTTACATAATTGAATGCTACCCTCTGTTGTATCAAATTCTCCAAAGGATATTCCACAATGATACTCTGGACTATGATTCATATTGTACTGTTTTGTATTGTCAACATATCATATCATACCTAAATCCCTGCAGTCCACAGTAGGATACCACTGTGGGACTATTTTTAGATCTTCAAACTGAGTTACAACTGCACCTCTGCTTGTCTGGTGTGGAGAAGGAGCAGGCTGTGGGTTTTCACTGAGAGAGTAAGAAGGCAGCTCTGGGACAGGAAACACGAAGAGATTTCCCTGCTGGGAGGCCCTTTTAGTCTGTCACAGATTTACAGGGGAAAAACACAATTGAAGCAGCAAAGGCACAGCTGAACTCCCTAGATCCCTACAACCTATAGAAATAATCTCACTGTTTTAACCCAACACCCACAAATATTTTACCCTTGATGAGGATTGATGAGGTATTCTGATTGTAACTCGGATTCTGATCTAAACGGACAACATATAAACCCATCAGGGAAACTGTTGCATGTACAGTAAGTGTGCGACATAGTATCAAAATAGGTGGTTAAACCATTATGTTCAGATTAATGTCAATTGACAGTATCTGACTATATCATCAGTGTTGTTGGTAAACGAATGCTGAAAAAACTATTTTAAAACTTTACATTATTACAAAAGTCAACTATTCAGATTATTTAGTCAGTGTCACTTTGGATAAAAGCTTCGCAAGATGGTTTAATGTAAATGTAGTCATGACTACATTGACCAAATCTCTATTCTGCTGCCATCACCTCCCCACCCTTTTTTCTTCTCATATCATCACTGCCAGTTTCCTCTCTACAGTCATACTTCCTGCAAACATACAGTACAATTCTGTGCAAGCCTATCGCCTAGCCCAGTGGGACTGCATGAGTGTAATACAACAGTCGGTTTTCAATAGACATCATTGCCTTGACTATCTGATCCAAAAGTGGGAGTGGAGCTCAGCTCCTATCTGCAGTCATTTACTTGCTGCTCCATTTCAATTATGCAGTGCTGACTGGCTTTACTAGCATTTTGCAGTCCCAAAGGAAAACACTGTGACTGTGACTGAAAAATATCATATCATATACATAATGTATTATTAGTGTTAAAGCAAAGGAGCCTTCTGTCAGTTCTTCAGTATCATATCTGGCATATATTGTGCTCCATTTAAAGAGGTAATCAGTCAACAAGACACCCGATGTGACATTTCATTATGTTGTCTAAACTTGGGAGATCAAGGGAGAGAATTGACTTGATGTAATCCCATAGAAGGCTGTGAAAACAACAAGAACATGTGCAGTTTTAAGTGATCATTGTCTCTTATTCCTGAGATCCTCTAATCAGGCAGGAGAACATCCTGGGATCATAGGAGGAGTGATGCCAGAGCCCATACTGTATGCAGGAAAGACTCCGCCACACTTTTTGTGGTAGAATAGAATTGTTGAATTTTAAGATCTTGAAAATGAATTAATATTTTCAATAATTATCAACCACATTTTTATATTGTCTAGCAATAATATAATTGTATCAGTGCTAAGATAAGTATATTGGATACATATTATAATTGTAAATTTTTCCAAGGATTGCATACATACTGTATAAAAAATGATATATTACTTAATTTAAAAAAACAGCTATTTTCACCCGCTATTGCCACATTTCACTAGTTGTGATATTACATTTACTGGTTGTATTTCAGTTATTTCAAGGTTTTCTGTGAATGTGTGATATAGCTATTGTGCCTGTCTTTCATTGGGCTCAGCTACAAAGTACTAAAGAAGTCATCCTGCCCCACGTGTCTGGACAAAATGTGAACCTTAGTTTCTTAGCTCAATATGGCATTTTCAAATTCAAGCTTTTCTGAACAAATTTTTAACATCAACTTAGAATTGGGCTGCTGGTGGGAGCTGCAGCTACCTGCCACTGCTGGTACAGGCGGGTTGCTCATTGTCTCAAGGCTCTTCTCTGTATCAGCCTTTTGCATACTGCAGCAACGGCAAGGAGGAGAGTTATGCAGACAAGAAGTTAAAAGAGTTCTTTTGGGAATTGATTTGCCTGCGGAGGTAAAAAACTAACAATTTCCCAATGTGTAGAAAAACACATTAAAATAATATATTTAACACGTACTGAGAAATAGGATCAACTGTGACATCCTGTGATTTCCTGAGCAGACAGGTTCACAGGAAGCCTGGCACTAAAACTATGACACAGAGTCAGGGTTAGGAAAAGGTGTGTCAAATGCTGTGACATGATTCTGAAAGTGTTTAGAGGAATGTGGTTTTTCATCTTCAGCTGAGTTGAGTTGCAGGGTCTAAGGTATGAAGAATGCCCCAAGGTGAGATGAAAGAAAGTTTGTAGAGCCTTTACTCAGGCAGTGCAACAGTCCAACTGGAGTCAGGTGAGCAGCTTTTGCCTGACAATTGAGAACAGCATGCAGGACATGAACAATAGAGGACACAGCTTAAGCATGTTTTCATAACTCTCTATTGCGGAAAGGCTTTTTGAGTAATAACCTATAGGTCATTTTTTTGTCACCATGGGTACAAGTAAAAACTGCTTTTTGCGCACTACATTGATTTGCTTAGTCCTTCCCTGGGTACATGTGCTGGGGCTGGGTTCACGGGCCAGACACAATATGTAATCAACTCACCACAAAAAGAATCTAATTCTGCATGGAACGCTATGCCATTATAATAGCAATCAGCCAATGTGCTTGGATTTAAAAGGGAATGGGTGGTGGCACTCTGATTGGTTTAATGCATAAAGCACCAAAAACACTTAATCAAGAGCCTGAATGTAACCCTTTAGATCCATGTGCCTGGCAAAGCGACTTTTTTTTTTTCTAGTTTCAAAAGTTATTGGACACACCCTAAACGCACACATACCAAGTACTTTGGACAATGGGAGTGGTAAAACACAACCCAAAAAGTGAGTCATGACCACATCTATGATCTCACATGGGATGGGGGGTCTCCACAAAATTATGAATCCATGGATGATAATAGCTTTTAGACACAGTTTGCACAGTTTTTTTATTTCCCAAATCAAACCTCCTATGAGTCTGTAAACTGTTGTGTCGTGTCGTGTCGTGTCGGAAAGATTTGCTACCGTGATCTTCAATGAACAGGATGTGACACTCAGTGAAAGGGAATAAGACCTACAATCTGATCTTACTTGTCAGTCTGAGGTTTCTGTGCAAAACTGACTTAACCCAAGATCCCAGGCTGTCCAGGTGAGAGAACATATTGGTTGTTTTCTTTTCAGTTCTCACTGGGGAAAAGCATAATATGGCTGCACATGGTGGCCTCAGTGCTGTTTAATATTTATTATATATACACTTCTAATAACATTTTGCCTTCACTTATACTACTAGTAGTAGTACTACTATTACAAGCCTTACTTACATTAATAATAAAATATCTTAATAGCAAATTCATACTATTATTTACTACCACTAATACTATTAATGCTAGAGTGCATCAGTGTTGGGATCTAACAAAGCAGTGTTGCATCTCTTGTTTGGGGGGTGGGAAATGGCATAATTATTGACTCGTAGTCAGGGCATTTGACTAATAATCACAAAATATTGAGACAATATGTATGGACATTTCTCAGCAGCTGGAAAGGTAAATATTTGCAGCCTGATGATTTCATGAACAAGTCATAGTCAGTCTATCCTTTCATCACACCCTTGGTTATAGTTGAGTAATTGCAGTAAACTCACCTCTGCAGTATCAGTTTATACATAACCCTGGAAAATAAGGTCCGGATGTTTCTGGCAGGATATTCAAATAGCGCTACACCCCTGCCTGGGATGGATCATGGATAACAACCTCCAACTGAGAGTTAACACTACTGAGCATGATTTTCTCATTTCCATGAGATACTACATTAGTATGAAGTGTTTTCCTGAGTCACTGACTAATTGTCTTGGTACAAGATGAAGACAAAACAATCTCTGTTGTTGCATGAAGAGGCTTTTTGAAGAACTACAACTGAGGAAAATGGACTCTCCTGTCTGTTTGTGGTTTGTATTAGTCTCCCTCATGGGCGAGACATAAGACCACACACCTGAATTGTTTCAACTTAATTGCAGGTTGAGACTGTCTGACAAGTACCCATATCTTATTTTGTTTAATTAGGACTAATTGCATTGTGCCGGCATGTATCGTCAATTGTAATGTTTATTTATCTGGAGGGTGGTATTTTACAAGGAGTAACAAAGAAGCATAAATATGATGGAAGTCGTGATGATCAGCACCATCTGCTGTTGTGGAAGTTGTGTGATCCATATACAAGCACATTGCTGGATAGCTGCAGACCAGCGGTTGACCAACAGTGACATCTAGAGGCGCAAAATATAAATATATCTCATCCTCTTCAAACAATGCCTTGTGCCATTTGAACACGACCACCTCATATCAATTCTTTTCATATTCAAGCCAAAAGGCACATTACACGCAAACAGGTATGTAACCCCCCTTAAATACAGTCTGAGTCTGCAACATGGACAATCCAGCTGCATTCATTTTGCTTGTGGCCGTGGCCATCCAATTAGTCATGCACTACTGCAGTGTGGTGATCAGTGGGAGCTCAAAGGCAAGAAATAACAACATAGATGGTTTCATGAGGCATTGCAGACCAAATGACAACAATTTACCATCAAATTACATTGCTGTGCAAGGTCAGCAGCTCTGTGTGGGGGAGCTGTGGAAAGCAGAATTTTAAAGCTACTTTGCCGGTACACAAAAGGAATGTGCATAAATGTAGGCAATTTGTTATCATCTATGTTTTATAATAGTCCTTGATACCAACAGTTAATAAAATTAGGTAGAAATAATGCATCAGGAATAAACAACAGAATATTAAAAATGAATCAACATTTTGAAAAATACCAGGGACAGCCCACAAGCTAACATACATACAATCATACAATCACCCACATATGAATTGATATACAGTAAGTGTGTAAGCATAAGTGACAATAATTATTTTTTTTATGTTTTGCGGATAGAAAAGAAAGATACTCTGATAGTCATTAATATTTTTTTTCATATTAACAAATATTTAGCATATTCAAAGATATAACTGAGCCCTTGATACAAGTGCAGTATACTGTATAGAATTAGAGTTTAGAAAATGGCTTTAGTTGCAGCTCAACTTTGCTCCAGTCCACTTTTGCTCTGTTCTCCTCCTCTTTTATCTCCCACCTCTAACAAAACACTACCTTACTGCCATTTTCACTCCTCACCCCATATAGCATTTTACTGCTTTGGGGAAGCAAGGGAGAGGTCCTCAGTGTGAAATGGATGTGCAATCACAGCCCTTTCCTTGAAGGTTATTACCCACACTTCTTGGCTTTTCTTCACGGCCACCATGAAGCCGATGGGGGAAAATGACAATGGTCAGGTTTGTTGAGTCAGAGCATTAAGCCACAAGCAGGAGAAATAGCTTTGACACTACAGGCTCTTCAAATCACCACACTGAGCCACCTAAATGCCACAGCAATAAGCAAAGAGACAGGCTGCATTTTTCATCACAGAAGGGGAGCTCGTTTTGGAGCGAAGGAGACCGGCGCATCTTGTTTGGCACTTTCCTTGGAATGGCTGATGTGAAGTGTTGTCAAGGAACAGTTTCACAGCGGTGGGACAAAGCTTTCATTAAGGCTTAAATTGAGGGACATCACTACAACCCAACACATCTGGGGGTGAGGTAAAGCAGTGGTGGAAAAAATGGGCCAAATGAAACCTCATTACACTGCCAAAACATACAACATATTAGGCAGCCTGCATAGTACAAAGAACATTTTTAAATAAAAAGAAGGACCTTTGGTTTATTATCCAATTTCTATGACACAAAAATCTGGTAGTGGAGCATGATTAAATTCAAAGACCAAATAATGAGACATTTCATCTCAGCATTTACTATATCTTATTCTCTCTGTGGTGCAGTTAAAAGTGTAAAACAGAGGACGAAACTGCCTTTGACCTCTGCACAAAGAAACCAAGGAATGTTTCAGAGCACATGCATCTTTAGCCTGAGTGTTGCTTTTAAATCAGCCATGGTACATGGATAAGTTTTTAGAATGAGTCATTTTTGTCAGTGAATACTAAATTGTAGCTAATACTTTGCACTGAGTCATATCCAGCTGCTGTTATTCTCCACGAAAGCTACAGAGGAAAGCACCGCTCTGAATTCCCAAAATACTGAACCAATTTCGTTCCCCTCCCAGGTTTGTCTTGCCATCTCATGAATGATTAAATTCTTGAATTAAAGCGATTTAGGTTCTGTCCTGAAATGATTAATGTCATCGCCCATCAAATGAAACAGAGACTCGACACTGATGTTACCTAGCAGGCACTCCCCCTCCTGATTTTTTTTTACTCCAAGGAACCTTTTAAATACAACTGAACATTGGAAATCTGCACACTACTTCTTTGTTGAATAATTGATAAAGAGGGTGAAGTTATAAACAGATTTTTTTTTTGAAGTAACAACACACTGTAAAACTTTCTTGGGATGTCAAAAATAGGGTCTGAACTTATTTACTTGCAAGCTGTTTGTTGGGAGTGTTTTTTCCTGTTGTTATGGCAGTTTCAAAATCATGCTGCTGTTGCTTTTATCGTAATTTCAGCGATGAGCCTGTGGAACAGGTTTTACAGGTTTTTTTTTTTTTTAACTTATTAGTGGCTTACAATTCCAAAAGCAGCACTTCCAGTTTATATTGAACTATAACTACTGTACCTTGAAAGATAGCAATATGATGAATGTAATTTTTATCATGAACAGTATGAAGCAATATATGATTGAAATTAATTTGCAGAAAAGAGACAAAACACACATTAAAGAAAGTTGAAGATTAATTTGACTCTTAGCAATCTTTTTTTTTTTTTTCAAACGCTCTATAAATATTGTGAAGTTATTATCATCATTAATCATTCTGTCCATGATAATTTGATGTCTGATATTGAGACAGCCCTCCTGGAGATAAAACTCATAGGTTTTGAACTGTACTATATAAAACTACACAAGGATAATAGATTATTACTGGCAACACTGTCTGCTGTATCCGTGTCCACACCCCACACTTTTCAGCCACTTGGCACTGAGTTATTAAGCCCCAACAGCTCCCTTTGATCAGGAAACTTATTATGAGACATCATGTTTTCATTAACATGAAGATGACATCTTGATCACACTATGATTTATTCTGCCTCGTTCAATTCACTTAAGAACTCTGGAGGAAGGGACAGAAACACACACAGAGGAAGAGTGTATGTGGATGCTGTAGGAGACACACACACATCCACTTTGGGGAAAGAATCCATTATAAGCCACCTGTCAGCCCTTCAGTTCACTTGGTGATTCACCCACCAACCCATCCAATGAAAAAGATTACATTTTTTGGAACACAATGAAAATGGCACTTAATTCAATGTCTTAATAGCACACATCTTCAGCTCACTGTGTCCCTGAAATACATTATTACACTGATTTCTGCTCAACCAAGAGCTGCTTGGTGCCGTTGTGTATCAAAGGGAAATATGCCGTCTTGCACAATATATCAATGCGATAATTAATAGCACTCCTGTCTGTGCGGCAAATTTGAAGCTACAACCAGCAACCAGACAGCTTAGTTTAACTTACAGAGAAAAAACACTATTCCTTCCATCCACCTGCTTGCACCTCTGAAACTTACTGATAAACTGATAAACTTTATATTGTTTATTACAACAACAGCAGCTTGCAGTTTCACTGGAGGTAATATGCTGAAATTTTTCCAAAATTTAGAACTGTTTCTATTCCAATTCCTATTAGCAAAATTGGTATATGCAATAAATCTAGAAATAATATACTGAGAATGGCTTATATAAAGAAGACTATAACAGGGTTTGATTACAAGGAAACAGGATATATATCTGAACAACTCATAATGAGCCAATAGACCAACTGTGGAAAACCAGTGGTGCTCATGTATGAGTAAGAGCTGGGGTGATGAGAAATTGCTGCGACTGTTAATTAAAAATGATCATACCAGCGTGATCCTTAATTTCAGACTTTCCCCCTAATCAGTCACTTTATACACCACCAACAGCATAAAGGTGGGTGGTTGGAAAAAAGGAAAAAATTGAGATCCTGTGATAAGCAGTTGTTATTCTCCATTAAACAACAACTTGCCCTTGCCATACATGCCACCCCACACACACACACACACACACACACAAAACAAAAGGCTATGCATTTGGATCATGGACAAACAAACAACATATTCTGTTGTTTGATTTGGAGAATGTGTTGCACACTATGTGGACAAAACAGTGAACCTTAAGGTCATCCTTAACATTTCTTCCCCATTCATGCTCAAACATAATAACTTCAACACTTAACTATTTTAAAACTGCACTACAGCTTTGTTGCTAAAGGTAGGAAACATTGGTTTTGTACCATTAAATACTATGTAGCCTTGAAAACTCTGGCTGAGTTATGTGTAGAGCTGTTAACTGTTGATCTGTTGAAATTATTGCTACATGAGGGCATGTTTGTTTTGAGCAACACAGTTGTTAAAAGTGATGCTTGTCAAATTGCTATTAGGCTTAGAGAAGGACACCTAATGTCTGGCATTCACTTGCTTTTACAAGATGATTTTGTTTCAAACTAACAGCTTTATTTAACTGGCTTGATACAAATGGACCCTTAACAGCAGCATTCCTTAAAGGAGTGAGTCACTGAAGGTTCAGCGAATGAGCACGGGAGGGGCACTGCTCATTTTATGGTGTCACAACGCCATCCTGTGGTAAATCTGTTCCATTCTCTCACCTCACTCTCATCAGTCCTACAGCCCCGACAGTATGGGGACTTACAAACAATACAATTACCAAATATTTGTATGTTTCCTGTGTGAGAGGGATTCATTTTCAAGAGTAGTGCTATTCTCCTTTTAAAACAGTGATAAATTGTCCTTTGTGAGTCTAGAGGATCTTTACAAAGACCTTATAAGGGACTATGCCATTACATTTCAGCCTTTGCTGCTGAAACATTGAGCATTACAGTTTATGCTATTGGTTTCATTGTAAGTATGTCAGGTCAGCACTTTCATTTCAGTTTCAAAATTCCAGGTTAACATAAATTGACCAATGTGTAACCATTTAAGGTATCTGACTGCACTTTTCATAGATCTGAAAGATACTAAGAGCACAGGATAAGGATTTCAGAGGATACGTCACTCTATTTTTTTTATGCATTATGATTTCATGTTCTTGAAGTATCTAATATGATTTCTGGGGTTCAGCATTTCATTTTGATATGTCAAACTTTAGTTGTTATGATTAAAATGCATTAACCAAACTGCCAAAAGAAAACAAGTTAATTTAACATATTACCAGTCTTGTTCTACAAAAAAATTTGAGCCTTGTGATTAATGGGTTGGAAACTCATTAGCTTGTAAACAGAGGCAGTTGGTACACAGTCCTCAGGGGACTGACAGTGTGACAGATATGACTAATTAACCCACTGAACTGACCCATGACCCACTCAACTGCTGGACTCAAAAGGGAGTACACCAATCAAAATGCAACCGAGGTCATAGTGAAGTCAGTCACTAAAACATTTCATGAGGAACAACAATGTTAATGCCTCTTTTGAAGAGACGTGGTTGTTCTGTTTAATTTGACATTTGCAGTCGGCTGCTGTAGCAGGTTATAGCAAGTTACTGACTCTTAAAGGGGACATATTATGGAAATATCGCTTTTTGAAGGCTCTATATCTGGGTGTTTGCTCCCAAAATGTGAGAACTGACCGAAAAAATCTGTAATTTGGCTCCCTAGGTTGAAATCCATGTGGTTTTACGAGCTGTTCCCCTGCTTGTCTGACAATGATGTCATTAGTTTTTAAATTTGCATATTACCACCCCTACCTGTGAGTACTATAACCAGTGAACAATGGTTAATTTGCATTTAAAGGGACAGGCACTGAAACCAGACATTCTGAACAGGGCTGTTTTGTGAGGATTAAAAGAGCTGTGACGTTTGATCCTTGGGGTATTTTGACTGAAGCATGTCTTCACGACACCTGGGAACTATTTTAATTTGTGTAAAAGGGGCACAATATGTTTCCTTTAAGTCCTTTTTTTCTCAAAACAATTTAATAAAATAAAATGAAAATATCTGGAGGAAGTGTCCGGGGAGAGGGAAGTCTGGGGATCCCTGCTCCGACTGCTGCCCCCGCGACCCGGACTCGGATAATGCGGCGGACAATGGATGGATGGATGGATGGATGGATGGATGGATATCTGGCAGTTCAAAAATAAAACAAAAACAAAACAATCAACACGTTTCGAGAATTCAAGAAATGTGTGTGTTTTGAAAAGAAAAGAAAGGGTGATCTTTTTCTCTCTTTTTTACTGCACATAAAGGGAGGGAGATTAAACCTATTGGTACTACTTCTAATATCCAGACTCACTTAGAGTAGAAAAAATGACTAGGACTGAGTGCGACTCTCTGCCAGGCTGTAGTTGGAAGGTCAGTTCAGCTCTGAGCAGAGGAGGCAAAACTGTGCACAGAAGTGACCCTGAAGCTGTAGGTTGAAGGTTGCCAAGTTCCATAAGGGGAACTTTACAAGCTAGATTTACCTTGCAGTGTAGGTGTGAGGCTCACACAGTGGCCTTGTGTAACAGTAAAGGTCCTGAATGCAATATAGTACCATCAGCTACTGGTAGCCTGTGGAGGTAGTGCAAGTAGAAAATAAATAGCCTCATGGCTTCCTGAAAACTTGTAATGTTGATTTTTTCCACATCAAGTCTCAGAGAAGAGCACTAAAGGTCATGTAGTCAACATGAAACATGCACGATGTTGTTTCACACTTATCGAACACATATCCTTCAAGGTGTCATGTGATACATTTCAATGGGTGTGGGTTTTGAATAGAAAATAGAGAAAATCCTGATGATAATTTGATCTAGACTGGTTTCATTTTAATACTCTGACCAAAGCCTTGATTTCTTCAGATTTTAATGACAGGAGGAATCATCATTAATTTTTTCCAAAACAGGAATTCTCGTCTCAATACAGTAGTTATGTGCACACTGGTGATGTATTCAGATCATGGCTGGTGCTTGCGCAGTGATTTGTATTTCTCTTGCCTACCAGTTGGGGGCAGAAGAATCCTGCAAAAGCCCTTGCGAAGCCTTAATGGTGCAAAATCAAATCAAATACAATCTAACCATAAAGCACATGGTACAAAAAACAATGTGTGTGTCTGTAATTTTTTTTTTTTTTTAATTATACCTTGGAAAGATTAGGAAGCTGATACGTTTCAATGGCTTTTTTTATTGTACAACTACACATACCAAAACAGACACATGGTTGCTATAGCATCTTTCTTCATAACACCACCAACAAATCCCTGGGGCACGACAGAAAGACACACTAGCACAACAAACCACAGCTGGTGAGAACAATACAAACAGCTACAGTCAAAAATGGGAATGTTGTCTGAGGGACCTTTTTTTTTTACTGATATCTCCATTGTTAAAACAATTGTGAATACACGAAGAAAACTACACAGATACACACTACCGAACTCCTATATGTACTTGATCCATAAGGAAATGTTGACCAAGACTCTTCCTTTGCCATCAGACTGTAATTATCAGCTGTTCAATGTTAATCTTAGTAGATACACAGAACCAGAACCTGTTGTGATAAATGATTAGTGGAAGCTGCACCATTGGGAAACAATCTAACTCATGTTTTCCCCCGAACTGTTAAACGGGGTGTTGGATTTACGATGACAGTGTTGACCGTTAGACACTACACTGCATGGCGTCCATCTGTGCCTGTTGTTAATGCATTCACAGACTGAAAGTGGGGTCGATCCACCTGTGAAATTACGGCTACAAACAGCAGATGAAAAGCCTTTTTTATCGCCCTCCCTCTTCCTCAATCAGTCTGCAGAGAAATAAAATGGCGATGGCCTACAAAACACCTGTGGAGAGGCTGAAAAAGGCACTCACGCATGGGCGCACTCAACGCTGTTCACACCGACGCACACTTGGTGAAAAAATTTCACCAAAAGCATTCAAGCACAAAGGATTTATACAGTGCCACTATGACAAACAATTAGAAACACAAAATTATCATGGGAGCTCTTGAGGATTGAGCTTTTGAGACTGACACAACTGTCGGCCTTGTGGTCTGACTTTGCCAATGCTGTGCAATGAGTGAAAGGAAATGTTGAAAATTATGACCGAGACTTTGCAGTTAGAGCGCTCTGGGCTATGCAAACAGCATGTGTTTGCATGTGCATGCCCACAAAACAGGCTTCCTTCTCTATGCTTATTTCTCTCTTTTGCTTCTACAGGCTTCTCCACTCTCTCTCTCTTTCTCTTTCTCTCTCTCTCTCTCTCTCTCTCTCTGAACGTTAGAGGAGGCTGTCAGATTAGAATTAGGGCTGCCCTACTTATTCACTGAAAAACGTCCCATGCGTCTTGCATCTGGATGGAGAGGCACTCTATGACATGTCTCCTTCCCTTATCTTTGTGGCACATTTTCACAGAATCTTTATCATGGAAATCATTGCAAAACAGTCTTAGTTGAACTGTTAATTCAGTGATCAGTAATCTCAGTTGGAGTAGAGTTATATATAAAGAGAAAAAAGTTGCACTAAAGAGGAAGGGAAAACTTCACTCTGAAGAATGAATCAAAAATGAATGGACAACAAATCTCAAATAATCTGTCAGAGTCAAAAAACATGTTCACACACTTCATAATTAGGATTGCCATAATAACCTATACTTTCTATGCAATAGATTAGACCTGCACCATTTTCTGTAATATTTGCTACAGTTCACACTTTCACAAGCTGCAGATTTCTTTCAATGTTGACCCCCCAGACATCATTGAGCCTCAGCCTTGGGAAGACATGCTGTTCTCATGTTGCTGATGACCACATTGGAGATGGAACATGTGTTGTTTGAGGACACTGTAGGTTTAGGAAAGCAGGGAGGTTCAGTTTGCCCAGATTTCCTCGCACAATGCAAGAGTTCACAACCACTGAACTACAAAACGATGCTTTTCTTCTCAGTTACCAGTGCCCCATTTTAATAAATACTTGCATAATAAAGGCTGTGGGGAAAAAAACACCACAGAGATAAAAATCAAAAACTTCCCCATCTAAAGAAAAACCCAAACTGCACGATGACTGACCTAGAAATTCAGACTTGGAACAGCAAGAGACCAGAGACCCTATTCATTACAGTGTGAACCACTCAGCAGCTAGTTACACCACCATTAGCTGCACTGGACCTACGCTGGCTAATCCCTCCTATAGCATTCCCGATAAATGGCTGGAAGGCAGCTTACTCTGCACAATTTAATTCCCCACTTTACCATCCAAAGCTCTACACCAGGGATCTTACACCGATGTCCACCAGTTCACAAGATGCAGGAGGCTTCCACACTGCCAAACGAAGTAGCCTGTTGACTTCTCAACATTACTCACCACGATATATCATGTATGTACTGAAGGCTCTCAAATATGTTTAATACCTTACCTCTTAAAACCTTTGCAAAGCACTCATTCTCGATGTTTTGAGAACTACATTCCCCCCTTAAACTAACAGTGTTATTTGTTTTTACAGACAACATCTTGTCCTCTCTGGCACATCCTCACCCTCTGCAAACAATGCAAAAGATCAGAATGATGATGATGTCACCATTTGCAGTTGCCAGGAGCAGCCTGAGACCCCCTTTGGCAGAAAAGGAAAGTAATAAACATGAATACCCTGTGGTATAATCAGGCAGAAATCCTTGATTGAGCAAAACATATCAACATTTTAAAACAAATTGAAGCAAAGTCACACATGTTTGACTGTTGATTTGTTTAGTGAAAAGAAAATTCCACTGAGCCCATGGGTAAAATTTGTGAAGACAAGGGCGATGAATGAAGAAGAGATTCACTGCACAAATGAGATGGCCTCAGCTCTGAGAAGTGCTGGTGCCTTGCTACCTCTATCTCCCCGTCTACCGCTCCAAGGATTTCTTGTTGTGTAATAAAGACAGATTTTCCAACTGTGTAAGTGTGTTGTCATGTGTCTGTTCATGTGTGGGCATGCTGGCGTCTTATATTTTCCCCCCTCTGCTATCTTATCTCTAAAACCTCTCCGACTATATGTCCTGCTGGATTCCCTGACCGAGCACACACAGAAGTTTGCGATATCGCAGTTTGGCCCAAGAAATATGAAAATATCCAAAGCTAATGGTAAATAATGTGCGAGGAAGAGCAAGGAGAAGAGGGGGAAAATGGATGAAGGCTGAAAGGGGGGAAAGGAAGAGAAGATAAGAGTGAGGAGATAGAGAAGACAAGAAAAAGGAGAGGTGCACATAGAGAGAGGGGGGGGGAGATAAAACACCACAGGGTCTATTCAGTGAACGACCTCAGCCACAAAACCAATGACATTCAGTGAGTTAAAATAATCTCGCTCTTTTGCCCTCTAATGCCCCCAGGCCGAAGCTGATGGACAATTTCATGGGTCTGAAAAGTAAATGTGAAATGGTGTACGCCGTTTCAAGATTTACCAGTGCCCCGAGTCCCAACCCCTTGGCACAGGTAAGGTTACAGCTGTGTGCATAATGATTTCTATTAAATTCAGGTTTAAAGTCCATGCTTAACTTTTCTTTCCCTACACATCATTGGACGCTCATTATGTTGAAGCACCAAAATTGAATCTAATGAATTGAATCATTTTTCTCCAACACAAGCCAGATCAATAGTCACATGCTTCTGTCTCCAACTTCAGAGATCCCCTGAGGCGACTGAAAATTCCCCATCACCTGTTCTTCAGTTGCACCTCTGTTATGGAAGTTATTTAATGAGAAGGGTTTTTTTGCCACAAGGGATGGGCAAAAGAAAGAGCTGAGCTGATGTTTTTAAGGCAGGGTAACGTTGATGAGTCTCTAATGCATTTCAAGGGGATTGTTGACTTGGCTCTTTTCAGCTCAGGGATACACATCCTTACCTTGAAAGTAGTGCTGTTGTCCTCAGAAAATGTGGCTACAATGGATGAATCAAAGGGCTGGAATATGAAATCCCTCCAGGCGTTAATTCTTTTGAAGACTCCATCCTGAAATCAGTGAATAATTTGATAAATTAAAATGTCACATTTTCAACAGCAGACAAAACAATATGTCACATGGTTTGCTTTTCTGTATGTTTGCAGTTTTATCTTTAATGGACATGCCTGCCTGCAAGGCCTATCATTGTATGGACAGTAGATGACAATGGATGCATTTCTCATGTTCTCTGTCCATGTTATCATTGTCATGCTTACATAGCTGGCTTTAGAAACAGTGGGCTGTGTGTGGGGGTGAAGCAGGGGGAAGACACAATTGCCAAAATCTGTCCAAACAAAATAAAGCAAACCCATCCTGGGGTGTCTGTGTGAAGGAGAGTTGGAAATGCCCTCATTCTCTAATTTGTGAGTTGAATGTAGTGACTTCAGCCTGCGGAGCCTCACAACAAGACTTTAACAGCACTGAGCTTGCCGTTTCATTGCAACCCCCAACGCCCTTTATTTTCCTCTCTTGTAGTCCATTTCTCCTTCTGATTCTCCTCCTCTGCCACCATTTATTCTCTCTCTCTCTCTCATTTCTTATGATTTCTTCACTGTCACTCTTACACCACCCAGTCCCTTCCCTCCTTCCCTCCCTTCTCTGGCGGTAAATGAATGAACTGTGTGTTCATTAAACATGACACTTGGAAATAGAATAGCCTGCCGTCGATTGAATGGAGTGGAGTATCATAATGAGAGGAAGGAAAAAACAGAGCACAGTCATTCTTCATTTTGAAAAGAGGAACACACAAATTGTGATCATAATGGTTCAGTCCATCTCTGCTAATCTCTCCGTGCATACCCCAAAAACAAACTTAATCATGTAAACTACTGTTTACATAGGAATATATGTAAAGTATACAATGCCATCAGTGTCAGAGGAAAAAAAAGCTTTGCAGACAATACTGTGGGAAAATTGCATTTTATGCAATCGCATCTCTGGTAATTCACTCACAGGGCTGTGTAATGTGCAAACTTATTTACAGGCAGTGTCATCAGAAAGCCATAAATAAAGTGAATGAGTCATTTCAGATATACAATAGGGGGGAAATTATAGACCTCTGACTGCTGTCAGCTACTCCAATAGTGAAGGCCATTTATTATTGTACATAAATATTTTTTTGCATGCATGTTTGTATGTATGTACTGTATGTATGTATGTGTATATACTGTATGTGTAATCCATTTCCAGTACTGCTGTAAGCAAGAGATGTGAAGCCACATAAATTCACAGACTATTTTACTCCATGTGTGCAGCTCCATTGATCTTCTAAACAGAATATTAGATGGAAACCACAAGAAAACACGATTTGTCACGTTGAGCAACATGAGGAATTGACAACAGAGTTCCTGCAGACATTGTACATTCAAATGAAAGCTATTGAGGCAACAATGCAGGGGTGTAATTTTAAACCTTTGTGAAAAGCATTTTGCGATATCATATTGTTTATGGGCTAGGAGCATGAAAACATTAACTGTAGCATTGACCACCATAGATCAACCAATGAGGCAGAAAGCAGAAGCAAGTAAAACCAAGAAAAAATTGGATCTGCAGAATTAGATGCGATGGGGTTAGGAGGGGATATCCCTTTTCGATACAGTGGATGCTCCATTTGTTAAGTCCCTGAGGATGAGGATGGGGGAGGGCAAAGAACATGTGCTATTAGTGCAACATGGGGTGTGCCATTAAAGCAGCATGCACAAGTGATCATGTACTCACTGCTGACATGCTTAAACCATAAGTGCACAGTGGGCCCTCATGTCTATTACACTCTAGAGGGTCAGAGGGGAGCTCCCTGGACATGTTAGGGTTTCTACATAACATAAAAACATAGAACCACTTCCGCTTACTGAATTTACTGAAGTGAATAAACCTTGTATGTTTAATCTTTAATTATTCTTGTATCATAGTTTGTCCATTCTTAAAACAAAACGGCATTCAGTGTGAGGATAGTTCATATACTGCTCTCATACATACTGTATGTATGAGAGAAATATGAAGGTACAGCCAGAAGCTGGTTATCTTGGACACAGGGGGGGACAGGTGCCTTGTAAAAACAATGTGCTAAGCTAGTCTAGCTAACTAGCCTAATACCTAACATTATTTATTTATCAAATGTTGAAAGCATATTTCCCAAAAGGTCAAACTATTACAAACCTAGGATATGTGATATTATAAACTCAGCAAACAAACAGTTTAATGTCTTCACAAGGCTATATAAAAATATTGGACATCATAAAAATAAAAATAAAAAACTATGATGAGACAGTGGCAAGAAAATCAAAAGTACAGCTTGTGTTATTTTCCAGAGAAAGGCAGATAATTAAGCCTATAAAGGAAAAAGGGCCCTAAAGATATTGGAGGACATACTGCGCAGCCCCATGTGTCAGGTTGGATCGGGGCTCCAGCGTGGTGGGCTAGCAGGCTGACAGCAGGAGGGGGGCAGTGGACTTTATGCCTCCCAGCATCCCTGATTCCTTTGACACCCGTGGCATTCCCCAAGTAAGAGGAAAAACATCGACCACGGGCAATTTTATTCACATGTAAGGAATGATGAGAGTGTGGCAATGCTCTAGTTGTATCCCAGTTATGTCAAAGGGACGAAGAAGTGTACCTTCATGAAATATGGAGAACGTACATAGATGCACTATGTCGAGTGGGATCACAGTAATGATTATGAGAATGTGAATGCAAGATGACATTCTGGTGTAATTTCCTGTTTGTAATTTTCTTCAGGGAATGTGTGACCTTTCTCTCTGATACATTTATTCTCCATTCTTCATTCTCATTAAACGATTGTATGAGCATTGTATGAGCAATATAACAGCTTCTGTGATGGACGGAATTCACTACTTAGCGTCACACTGGTTTAAGTCAGCTATCTCAACTTGACAGGATTTCCTATTAGGATGCTTCATGCAACTATGGGCACAACCTTAATAAAAAGACTGCTGAAGACAGTGTCAAAAGCTGGCTAAATAGATGACTGGTGATGGACCAGATTGGCAGCAATATACAGTATAAGTTTAATGATTATAAACTATTTTGGTGGTAAAAAAAAAAATAGTTTTAATCTTTCTAACATAAATGTGTACTGTTTCTTAGAGTCAAACTTCCAGTAACTGTTACTCTAAAATAATATTTTTCCTCTTAAATATGAATTTAATTTAATTTTACCACTTGAGGGCAGTGAAATAAGCTATAGGTTTGATGTGGTAAAAATGTTATGCTTTACACATTCACCAAACTCAGAGCAACATAATTTACTTGAGTGGTGGGCATGTAGGCCCCACATCTCCATTCTCTCTCACTCCTATAAAACTGAGTGTTGAATATAAATTTTCTTCATCATAATTTATAGTGGTAACATATTTCTGAACTGCCTCTATTCTGCACACTTGGATAATAAAATCACCCACATGTGTTGAGTTAACATTCGGAACACATCTGTTTTGCAACTACTGAATATTATCTGCAGAGTCTTGCTAATGTGACAGACATGAAACAACTGTCAGCAGACTGAATAGTGATGCAACGCTTAAAGGGGCACAGAGCATGCCAGCTGGTCAGAGCCGTTTCACAGCCATAAAAAAAAGTATTTAAGCCATTATGGTGGATGCAAAACATGTGGTATTGAATGAAACAAGACTGGGTATAAACCTATATGGCTTATAAACTTCCATTTTAAATAGGAAGCTAGAATTGTAAATGCATCTGCACAGCAGCCAAATCACCAGAAATATAATCACAATCTCCCCTTCCCAAGTTACAGAATGAAACAATAGACAACATTAAATTAGCAAAAAAGAAGAAGTGAAGAAAGAAAGTAATGTTACAAATGTAATAAAATCATCAATTGTGTTATTACAGTATGAATTTGTTACTTTTGTAGTTAGTGGGGTCATGGTGACCCTGACCTTCATCCTTGAGTTGAATTGAATGTTTGTGCCAAATCTAAAGACATTTCCACATACATGTTGCCAAAAAAAAACTGTTATGTGAGGTAACCTTGACCTTTGACTCTTATAACTTTGTTCCTGTGTCCAAATACACATTTGTGGGACATTTTGAGAGATTCCCTTGAGGAGGTGTTGAGATATTGTGTTTTGAGCTGGTACACAAAGAGAAAAACAGAAATAATACCAGCCTGCTCAAACTAAGGTCCTTTACCTTCTGCACTTGAGGTAAATGAAAGGTTCCAGTCACAATTGTAGAAGTATGGCAGATGAAACAACTGAGGCAATAGAAACTTTTGCCAAACAGCCAAAAGGAAAAGGTGGCAATGGTAAGTCAATTAAAGGGGAATTGCGGGGTTTTTTTTACAATCTGGACCTTATTTCTAGCATAAAATACGATCATTTACTCACCCAGATAACTTACGACTTGTGTCATTACAAGTCGTTCCGATGAAATTAGATCCAGCCGAGAGCCACGTACATCCATATAATGTGAGTGTACAGGGCAGCGGAATGCAGCCTCTAAATAACACATTATCTGCCGTGAAACTCGTTCATTTCACCAATATTTTGTTATGATACGCTAGTACTAGTCCCCTCTGAGTCCGGGGTGACCCGTTATCAACATTCGGCGTCTGTAGGTTGACCTACTGACCTCTGACCTGGATTATATTATCTCTGAGCGCGGCGCAGCTTGTTGCTACCGCTAATGCTACGGTTCGTTTCTGCGTGTTTCCGACTTGTCAGAACAAAATGAGCTGCTGGACGAAGTTCAGCTTCCACAGGCTTCCTCTCCGCAACCTGGACTTACTAAAGCTCCGACTAGTTGCACTAAAAATGGACCTTAATGCCGAAGTGGAATCATTATTATCAGAATGAGCCGGGCAGCGCTCAGAGATGACATCATCTAGGTCAGAGGTCAGTAGGTCAACCTACAGACCACAGATACAGGTAACAGGTAACCCCGGACTCAGAGGGGACTAGCACTAGCCTATCATAACAAAATATTGGTGAAATGAACGAGTTTCGCGGCAGATAATGTGTTATTTAAAGGCTGCATTCCGCTGCCCGATAGACTCGCATTATACGGATATACGCGGCTCTCGACTGGATCTAATTTCGTCGGAACGACTTGTAATGACACCAAAGTTATCTGGGTGAGTAAATGATCGTATTTTATGACAGAAATAAGGTCCAGATTGTAAAAACGGCAATTCCCCTTTAATCAAGACGTCAATGCAAATACAGCTGCATGCAGAAATCCACATGTAGCTTAATTTTTGGAGATGAATGATGACTTTCATGACCACTATTTGTATCCAAATTACTTACCAGTTTTGCATTTGATTGCAAAAAATATAGTAAAATCTCTATCTAACTGTTGAATATTTATTATAAATTGTAGTCATATGAATGCTCCTTTAAATCCATAATGACTATGTTTTGTGGGTAAAGTAGGGTGATCGAAATATACATTTTAATAAAGAAAGAAAGAAAAAAAGAGCTCCTACTGTATTTCCTTTCAGAAGATGGCCTACATTAACCTCCCTTGACAGAGATGCCTTTTGACACGGAAATACATATTCAAAACGTTTTTGCCTCTTGCCATGATCTTTTCAGAATAGTTAATGAGATAACAACACATAAACCGAGAAACTGGACAAAAATAGCCCCAAACAGACAATATGGTTCATTTCTTCAGCTCACCCCTGTGTTTCAATTTCAAAGTGTCATGTTTTAATTTGGTCTGCTAATCCTACCTATTTAACCCGGCTGCCCTAACAATAAAAGCTTAATAAGTAGTTTTACATGGCTAAATATGGTCTATCCTTCTTGCTTTAAGGAGGTTAGTCCTTTAATGGGTTATTAGTGACAAGAAATGAAACTGGCAGATATGGTTTTCAGAGATGACTCCGGGTAACAAAAGGTGACAGGGAAGTATAATATCAAGACCTCATTAATGCTGATCGATGAGCGCATGTTATAGAATCAGTCTCAAAATCAAGTGTTTATAATATCGGCTTTATTACATCCTGCGGGACAGAGTACACTCCAATCACTGTGCATTTTAATTAACTGCTTGGCAATTAATGCCTGAAAGAGAATTAGGTTGTATAATCGCCTTACCCCCTGGCAATTTATTAAACAAATATCTGGCAAAGCAGTGACGTGAAACAAACAACTCATTCCCTATCATAACTGCGGTGCATTGCTGCTCAGTGAAGAGTTTGAGAGGGGAGTGAAAGCCCCTGGCATCTTGAAGTTAAGAGAGGAAACAGCCACTCTGTATGAAGTTTAGCTGTATTTATATTTGGAGTAAATGCCTGGCCAAATACATTAAAGTTATGAACAGTAGGGGTAGAGCATATGGTGAAAACTTTGACTAAAAACCATAAACAGTCCAATGCCTGCTCACTCAGCTGATTTACTCAAACACTGTGAATTGTGGTTATTTTTATTTGCCATAAAGAGTGATGGATTTAGAAATTGAAAAGAAAGTCTTCTTTAATAACACCTGACATAGAGACTTCCTTTCTCCCTACCTGTTCCTGCTGGCCTCCTCCAATTTGCTTTGCTCAGTGGAGTGGAAATGAAGAATGATAGGCCTTGTAAGTGTCCGGCCTCAAACCCCCGTTTCCAAACTGCCCTCTCCACAAGTGTGCCACTTATTTATAGACGATGGGTATGGTGGATTAACAAGAATCCCCAAGACTACAGTTGGGAGAAATGACTTTGAGGGCTTTTTGGCAGGGTCCCGCAGTCCATTTCCCAGCACAAAGCCCAGCTGAGCCTTTTGGCTGGGGTTATAGACATGGCACTCATTGGTTTTAGACAGCCCGTGACAGACTGAAGCTCTTGGAGGAGGATTCAGGTTTTTTGCTAAACCCTGGTGGTTACAGTAGAGATGTTTTGCTACACTGTGGAGAGGGGTGATTTGTTGGGAGATATGTTGTCAGTATTTGGACAGCGTATCATTTGTTCATGTAGTTTGGATCCTGATATGTTTCCTACTGGCATTTTATCTTTGATGTTTGTGTAATGAACAGAATTCTGCTCAAGAGCAAAGAGAAATATGGAAATTAAATACAGTTGTTATAAGAAATGACATTCTCCCCTTACAGGCCTCTTATTAATATTATTCATGCACATAATATCTGTGGAAAACAGCCCTGATGAGCTGAGTTTTTTTTTTTTACATTTTAAATGCAGGTTAGATTCATTGCAAGTCAGCTACAAAAAGCAGCATTAGGGTTTGCACTGGATATGAGTAAATTAGTAAAAACTGTGTCCTGTCCATGCCTGTCTGTGCTAGATTAGTTCTGGGTGACAGTATGTCCTGGCACGGCTCTAGGTCTTGGCACATGTAGGCAAATCTATGTAGAGGCTTTGTCTGACAGTATTTGGCACAACTGTACAGCATCAGCACCCGAGCTGCAACATTTCCACTACAATTTTATTTAAAAGAACTGAGAGGTTCAAACTGCATTATGGGCTGGCCACAACATAAATCTTGAATTTTCTCCCAGTATTTCTCCCATGTAGATAAGCAGGGTTGTTCTCGGTCTTACTTGATGCAACACATCCTTTCACCAGCAGAGATACAAAGTGCAGCCATGCAAAGCAACCCAGGCGCTTTCAGGTGGTGCGGCGATATTCTAGCTATATTTATCAGCTTTCCAAAGAAAGTGCAAGACTTGCTATATGCTTACAGAGAGGGACAAAATGAAGCCTTCAGGTTTTTGCACCGTACACCCCTAAAGATGTCTACAGTAACAACAGGAAGCTGTTCTCCACTGGTTTGTTTATTTATTTTTTGGGTTAAAAATGTCAGCTTTTGATGCGAGGAGAAACAGGAAGGCTGGAGAGTGGGGGGTGATGACAGAGGACAGCAGGCAGGCAGCTAAATGAGGTTGCCCTTGTTTAATTCAACCATTATTTTATCAGTTTAGTTTTACCAAATTGGCTTAAGAAATCCTGTATCTCCCATTAGGCCGGGGAAGGAAGACACTAGAGGTCTAATTGGACACACGATATCTTCTCCATTATCGTTATGAAAAATTGTAAAACAAGTGGAAAAAAATAAGAGAAGAGATAGAGACCACACATTTTTTACATTATCAAAATTGTTACAACAGTCTTTTTAGACAGACAAAGCAAGACTAATCTTCCATCAACAAATATTTTTTTAAAAAAAGAAGAAGACAAGACATTAAAATTGTAGTAAAATAGTTGAACTAAAAGTTATCAAAGACTGACTTCAGCTTAGTCCATAATTCCTATCAGTCTGTAAGTTGTCTCATTTCAAACAAAAGGGGTTTACTTGCTTAATATCAAATCTTACATTATCCTAAATATATAGTATACATAAACTAACTGTGCAGTCACTCTCAGCTCTAGAGAGCATTGCAGCATCAATGTTGCTGTTGTTTTGGTTTAGTCTCAGTGCTCCCATCATTATCTTTTTAGGCAACGAGAGGGCAGATGTTTTCTCAGAAATCCACCATAATCGATCTGCACCAAATGGCATACAATGGTGAATATAGTGGAGGATTAAGCTAAAGAGGCAGATGCAACCTTCTTGAAACCATTGGGACCAAAAGAGAGCTTTACAAACACAGTGAAAATTGAACTCAGACTCATCCAGTTGACACAAATACAACTCAAAATGAAAGATTTTGTTGCTCCATACTGGCTGGATGTTTAAAGGGGATTTCTTTGCCAAAAAGTTCCCAAAATGGAGGTAATACTTAACGATGTGATAACATTTTGTTTTTGCTGCCCCAAAGTGGCAAAACCACACAAAGATTTTTTTTCAGCATCATTTCAAAACGTCCTCTGAAGCCATCTTATTTTACAAAAGGAAAGATTCAATCTGTACTCAGGAGCATTTTATAAAAAACATATAGGCTCTTTGTAATTGGATTGCACAGGAACTTTGTTTCAGTTATTAAATCTCACACTTTATTAATTCAAAATATATGTTTCCACTGAGCATTATGCAACCATTGATTACGTTTCCCACATAACAGATGCGCTGATGCAGTTTAATTGTGTAGAAATGTAATTTCAAGGAGATACTGCTCTGTTTGATGCCTATCACAATCAGCAGAGTATCACGCAGCCCAAATCACTGAGCTGTGGGGGACTGTCACTGAGGCTTTCAGATTGTGCAAGCTGGACAGAAGACACCATTTCTGTTTTAATCCCCTGGTTCTGTGATAACTGTGATAACTATCAGTTCTGAGACGGAGCAGCACTGAAAGAGAACTCTGGTTGAGTCTTTCCTCTGCTGCTAGACACATTGCACACGTAATTAAAACTTAGCAGTGACACCAGTGTGAGTTCAAATTTGAATACATAGTTTGTATGCCTTTAATTTCTTAGTTAGAAAGTTGTTGTTTTATCTCGTCACCTGGGATTTATCAGGCTATCCGACTTTTTCCTCCAAAGGGAATCCTGTAGGATCTTCATAATGGCATCGTCCCTCGGACTGTAAAATAGGGCAGGGGTGCTCCACTGCTGAGGGAATTCTTCTGTGACCTCAGAATCTCTTTAAACTTTACCTTTTGCCTATGGCATCATTTCAATTAAGACTCAAAGGGCATCCCGGTGCAGCTTCATGCCACAGACATGTCTTTTTTTTATATTTAATGGGGTTACAAAGAAATGGGGGTTTGGGAGGAAAAAGTCGGCAAAACCTTGAGAACCTCCATTTTTGTCATTTTGTCATCTACTTCACCTCCTTATTTTAGAAACTGCAACTGCTTGTGTGCCTCATCCCTCCGGCCTCTCCAGTGGTTTTCAGCTCCGAAGACAGTCGGAGCTGAAGATTAGCAAGCCCTAAGTGAATGTGCTCATGCTGCACATTTTCCTTTGATTACAGCGGAGAGAGAAGTCTTTGCTATGGGATACTACACTAGAGGGGATGGAGAAACTGCTCCCTCACGAATTAGTTCACTGCATAAATGGAAAAGAGCCAACAAAGGGATGTAATGAGGTCAGGCTATAGTCCAAGTAATATGTTTGACATTAATTATTTGGTGTCATTGACAGCTGTGAGTTGTATGGAGGCACAATTTGGGAGTTATGTTAATGGTGATGGAAGAGAGTCTTATAGAGCCTCAACTTAAAATGTAACACTTTTATGCTTCCTTGAAAAGAAAGATGAAGTAAGGGATAAAAAAAGGCTGAAAAAATTATTCTTCAACTTGCAGCATTAGTGATATGTATCAAATCTGAGTCTGTCCATCACATTATTCACCAACTTCACCTATCCAAACTACACCGAGAGGATGTGACGTATACCTCCAGATGATTTGAATAATAGCTCCCCCACAAAGTACACGGTTGGAAAAGCACAGACGTGTGCAGCCCCTTTCAACAGCAATTGATCCTAAGGGATTTCAGGTGGATTACCATGTTTTTCATTGTAAATGCAATCCCAACTTCATTCGTGCAACGTATGAGAAGCGAGAGCTTTCCACCAGCTTGGCTTGCTTCGTATGCCTCTGTTTTCAGGTGATACTGCACTGCACAGTGTGGTGGATATAAATTACAAACTGCAAAGCTTCGACTCCACAGCCCCTGTGTGGAGGCATTAATTGGTCCATCAAGCTGAGCAAATAATTACACTATAAAGATGACCATTATCTACTGCCCTCTGCATGGGTTGATTGTGCCTTCAGGTCAATCCAATTTGGGGACAGAATATATATACTATACCGTATAGGATAAATGTAATAGGGGAACTTGGACAAGACTAGTAGAGATCTCGATGCAGAGATATCAAGCATGCACAGCTAAGTCTGCTGACTGTGCAGACGGAAAGATCATTTGACAAGGACACCAAAACACATGAAGTGAACAAACAGACACAGCACACCACAGGGCCCAATTTATCAGCAGGCATTTAAATATTCTCTTTAAAGTGCTGCGCAGCTGCAACCTTGTTGTACCTCAGTAGCACGCAGGAGGCCTTGGCTTGTATTCAGAGGATGGCAGTGCCAGAGCGCAGTCTCATACTGCTACAGTCAGTAAAAGCAAACCAGCCACTTCAGCAGCCATGTTTTTTTTTTTTTTTTTTTTGCCAACCTTATTCAATTTGGCTGCAGTTTCTCTCTATGATGCATTTTGGTTCAAGGCACTGTGAAATGTTATTCACCAAAGTAGTGCCTGTGCCTGAATATATTTTTATTTACCCGGGTACCCAAGTGTTTCAGGAAACTGCCAGCTGAACAACCCATTTTTCCCCCATCCAAACAGAGCAGCGGTAACTTCAAGGAACAACACAGAGTTGATATTCAAAACAGGAGCGGCACTAGGAAATATGAAGTAAAGTGGCCCAGGTGCAAGAGTTGGCACAATGTGTTGTTAATGTGTACAAGTTTATTTTATATGAATTATGGTTTTCTACTAATACTAGACTATGAGATTGTTTCAAAATGTTATTTGTGTAGTTAAGTGCTCAATGCAAACCAAACTAAAATGCATTATAAACTCAGTATTTGTACACACCGTGAGAGTAATTCATTTTCAAGATGGTACCAATCCAGGTGATACTGTAAGTATGATCCTACCTCAAACAAATAGTTCATGCAGGCGTCTCAGAGGCTGTGTGAAGTCAGGTTCCTGGATATGAAGCTGCAAGGGAGCTGTTGGATCATCTTCACTAGATCTTCTCACCAAATAAAAGAGCAGGCCTGAAATGACAAACAAACTAATAGTCACTGTTCTGCTTTCCTGTAGCCTATATTTCATGTTTCTCAAAACATCATGCTTGAACATAACCACATCATGTGAAGTGAGGACCATATGACTTGTACTGTAAATTGCTTATTACCCTCTAATTCATCTATCAAACATGGCAGTATTAAAATGACTTTGTTCCAACAAATATCATTCCCACCTGGTCGCTTAAACATCATGTTTAGATGCAGGACCAACAGATCACAAGATATTTCATCAGTTTCATTGAAGTTGTCTATATTTTTTGTTTTTGTTGAGTTAACCCCGGATGTTTTTAGTGTTTTATAAATAAGCTTGATTTTGATCTGTTTAAATTTGATTTACCATCAATAGATTCACTGTGATATACATTTTTCTGTGAAGAGTCGTGTCCTCCTGTCCAGAGGTCCCAGCGCTTACACATGTTGCAGAGAGTGGAGTTTGATTTATGTTCCACCATTACAAAACAACTCTCCCCTTACAGGTAAAGCGGGACAGATGTACTCAATAGCAGTGTTGGCAGACTCACCAAATATCTGGTTCATTGAACCGGGTTATTGCCCTTCGGGTGGCAATGGCAAATTAATCGGACCATTGTCGAATTTATATTGTTTTCTTTCATTGCGTGGCACATGCTCAAATATATAGCCCAAAGCTGTGGCCAAAATGTACAAGAAAAAATTCTTCTTTTCTTTGACCTTGATGGAAAACATTATGAGGTCAAATGAAGACGTGAAGGACTAAGGATATGCAACCTCAGCCATGATGCTGCATCCAGTGTTCATAGAGTCCTTCAGCACAGTCTGCTGACCACTGCACCTCAAATCCTGTAAATATAACTAGACTGAGATTGCCATATGAATCTTTGACCTTCTAAAACACCTAGAATATAATACCTGTTAAAGGAACAATCTTGAAACTTCTGGCATATAAGGGGCAGCATTGCAGCTCTAACAAAGCTATGGGACAATAGGACACAAAGTATTTGGGGAAAAGAAAATGACGTCCTGATGTTCTTATGTCCATTTTATGAATGCATAAATATTGTGCTTAAAAAATGTCCACAGCATGAGGGAGATTAATGTTAATCTCTTTGTAACACAAGGGGACAACTGTAAACCTCGCCACAATATACTATTTTTGGCATTTAACCACTTGCATGCTCACATATGTAAATGCTTTATGATCTGTTCTCAAGAATGAAAAAACCCATTCACCACAAACCTAATAGAGTTTCATTTCAATATAGTGTTTTAAAAGTAAAACTATATCCATACAGATGAGTGTTTGAGCTCCATAGCAATGTCATGACACACCTGAAAATGCATGCAGGTGCCTATGTGCTAGTTTTTCTATTTTCTAATTTGCGGGTTTTTTGAAATTGCATAAAACACTTCAGACAAGGAACAGCAACAATGAGGAGTAACGGTGTGTTCACACCAAACGCGAGTATCGCGTTGCTTGACACATTTGTCAGATTTTTCACCATCGCTTCATCGCGCTATGATGCAACCCACCTCCCGCTATTTTCTTTTTCTAGTCAACCATGGCTGAGAAATATTAATAAATATAAATACATATGAAATATTCACAAGGAGGAAGCTGTAGGTCCTCTGACCCTCTGCAGGCATTATCTTTTTTATTACGATCGCGGTAAAAGTACACCGTCGTGTCGTAAAGCTCCGGGAAACGGCCATGGATGTATATTATTGATCTGAGGAAAACACGCACAGCCCCGGGTTTTTTTTTCTTTTTACAAAGCCGCAGTTCTTCTCTGAAGGAGGGTCTGGTGAGCGAGACTACAGCCACAGTAATCTTCTTCACCATGTTTTGAAATGTCTGTCTCTGGCGTAACTATGGTAGCTGTGTCAGTGACGTGGTTGAATATCAACACTGATTGGATGTCGCGGCACAGCGTCAACGCGATGTCGCTTGAAAAGTTCAAATTTTTTAACTTCAAGTGATGAACGTGATGAAGCGATGGACGCGTCATCGCGTCGCTTGTATCGCCCCAACGCGCCATCGCGTGTCATCACGTCATTTACATTGACTTTGAATGGAAAGTTGTGGCGTTCATCGCGTCCATTGCGTTTGGTGTGAACGCACCGTAAGACCTGAGATTTCTTTGCTTCAACTCACGATGAGATAGAATTACTTATAAATTTAAAAAGTTGGTTGGAAAAGGGAACATTGGAGGGGAATTGGAAATAAATTTGGATGTCTGCATCATTGTTTCCAAACGTTTCTGTTTCTGCCTTTGCAGAGGAAAAAAAGCAACCCTGTATACAACCAAAAAGAGCCCTTGTCAGCGATGCCCTTTTATAGTTAAATAGAGCTTGATTAGATCTATATCATTCCATTGATGTGTTTATCTTTGCATCAGGATTTCCGCTCTCATAAAGGGGCACCCATGCCTGATTGAACACGTACAGTAAGATGTTCTGTGCAATCCAGTGCTGCCCCAGTCATTTAGCCGAGATTGCTCTAAAAAGGCCGCGTCAGTAAGCAAAGTGTTTGTGACCTGAAAAGATGTGACTGGAACATGGATCATGGAAGGGGTTAATTATCCATCCTGAAAACAAAACAGTACACTGTCAATGGCACAATGGTGCGGAAGAAATGGGAGAGTGAAATTACACCTTTCTGTTCAGTGAAATCAAATCAATAGGAGCTCAGACAGGGACAGTGTGAGAACATTGAGCTCATTTGTTACATCTGATTGACCTAAAGCATTTTGCATTGACAAATGCATCTGAGAAAAATAAAAGATATTGGTCAGGCATATCCAGAATCACATCGCTTGGAAAACTGGAGGAACAAACAACACAGGGGTAAAGAGTTCTTCTAATGAGTCACACTGGAATAACATGAGGGGTTTGACCAGCACACAGACAACACTTCTAAGTCCAGCTTTGGTATGCGCGGAGCTCCAGTATAGGCCGATTAGCGTGCATACATTGTTGTAGCACTCGAAGACACGGGTTAATGCAACAATGCAATGTAGCGCACACTCCAGCCTGCAAACGAAATGCAAATATTTACCTTTCCACTTCAGTAGAGCAGGGTGAGCCAAATATGCATCTCATTTACATCACAATAGTGGGTGTACAGGAGAGAAAACATTTAAGCAGAGACACAAGTTAAGGGGAGAAATAAGGTCACTCAATTTCTACCGTCGGGAGGGGGAATAGCTTTTCCTCTCATATGGTGAGAGACTTTCCCAAGCACTGTGTTGAGCATTACATACAGTATTGTTGTGTTGTGCTTATGTTTTAATATTTTTGCTTCTTCACTGATCAGGATTTTTTTTTTAAATGAGGATTTCACTCAGTCTCTGCTGGTTTCTTAACACTACTGATTTGCACTGAGCATGAAGCATGACCATTATTTTATTATTTTTTATCTATTTGTATGGCTTCAGGCAAAAACAAATGGCTCCTAGTTTTGCCCGGGGCTGTGTTTATCAAATTACTCATCTGCTTCAAGTTTTTTATGCAAATGTGGTCTATAGATATGCAGCAGTTTCATTACCTCTGCATATTTGTCATTTCTTTGACAGTATATAGTTGAAACAAATGCACTTTTAATGGCTTAAACCTTAATGAAGAATTGAAAAATTCATGAAAGATGACCATTAAGGTTAAAGCCACACTGAGGTTACCCCTCCAGTGTGCTTCCCCAATCCTTTATTAATAGACCTCTTGCATGTTTTTGACACTTGCTGTCAAAGAAACCATTTGCACACTTAATGAAAGGGGAGCTTTTATATTCTGCCAATTCTGCAGAAAGATGGCGGAGTGCAGCAACAGCATTACATTTCATTTTATTAATCCATCTCAAACTTGTGTGAGGGGACATGGAGAGAGAGAGAGATTTTTTAAAAAGGAATAAAAAGTCAATATCAAAACTGCAGGCACAAAAATTTACCAACTGATAAAATCACTGAAAGGGAATCATATCTACTTCAGCTGCGTCATCTACTGTAGAAGTTAATTCTGGTGCTTCTCTTGCAGTTTTCCTGCAATCAAAATTAAATATCTAGGCGTTTCTGGGTAACGTTGCACTGTATAAATGCAATCAGTGAAAAATAGATGACTTTTTGTACAGTAAACAAAACAGTTCAATCATATAAACTGAAGTGAAGTGAACTGCCATAAGACTGTAGCTTCCGTTCAGACAGGCTGTCCTCATTGATATGCAGCACAGGTAATCTGTTTTTGGACACACTCCATTCACTGTCACTTTGATTCAAATTAGAACTGTAATTTAAGGTTATTAAATCACCAATGAACCATGGCAGAAGGGGGAAAAAAAAGTGATCCGGCATTAAGGATGAGAAGGAAGCCACGGAGCAGGAATTTCCCACTTTTTCCCAAAATGTGACTGTATTATCCCAGCATTAGCCTCCTTTCCATCTTCTGTCCTTTTTTCTCATTTACATCTCCTTGTATCCCCCCCCACCCAGAACAAACTTCCATGCTGGGACGGCTGGAATCTAGTCTGAAAATCCTGGTGGGATTTGGGACTCAGAAGTCATCAGAGCGAAACTCATATTCAGCACAAAGTCATTGGGAACGAAAATGAAACCAAGCCCACCTTTGTTGTGTCCCCACCTAAAGAGCCCTGTCAAAGTCTTTTCCTGTCTGCCTCGCCCTCCTCCTCCTCCTCCTCCAATCATAAGACTCTAAGGAATTCAAACTGTCAAGCTCACGGAAGAGTGAATTTACTAGCACAAGGTCTCCTCTCCTGAATTAAAAAGGCAAACAACCAGCCACCTTTAATGTCAAAACACAAAGGTGTTTGAGATCGGAGGTCATACATGGTAAGTGCAAACAAACACACACACACAAATGCTTGAACATGCACACACAACACACACATGATCTCAGGATGAGTGGCAGAGCGATAAGGCCGAGATGACACTCCGCTAGGCTTGTTAGTGGTACATGCACCCGCGCACACATGCACACACACACATGCGTGGAGTTCCCAAGCGTGACTCGCCATCTCCATCCAAGAACATTAAGAGATTTTGCCACACCAAGGGCTTCCTCTCTGCCATGCTCATAATCGCTCCCCACATCTCCCAGTCCCCGTATTTGTCAGCTCCATTTTGCTGGTGAGCCTCAGAGATGGGTCCAAGCTGGGCTCATCTGTTCACATGATTATCTCAGTGAGGAGAAATCTCACATCTCACCTTTATTTGTCTCATATATGCACTATGGCTCGCTCATCTCTTGCCTGGGTCCCAGTGAGGATGCTAATAACTATGTGCCTCTGCTGGGGGATTATTCTCAGCCATCAGAGTCAGTGCACAGCGCTGCTTCCTTATGGCTGATCAAAATCATGTCTTCTCAGGCTTTCCATAAGTACAGTAAGTGCCACAAGGGATAAGATACAGTATCACACTCTTTCCCTATCTGCTCTTTCAGAAAAAAAGTGCTTTATAATCACATTACAACTTTCACAACAGTTTTTTATCTTTGCTTTTATACCGTACATACATAGTGCATGTATACATTTTACATGAAGGAGCAGAGAGAAGGGTTTTTTGAGCAGGTAGGAATTCAGTCTTTCAAGGAGATCTCAAGGATAGAAGCAGGGTCTGCAACAAAAAAACCTTCATTCCTCACTCCTCTCTTGTCATAGACTGCAGGTTTCTGTTGAGGTGGTGAAGCACAAGCTCTGGAGAGCAGAATAAAAAAAAAATACTAGGAAACAGAAACACACGTGAACACCAGTCCTATTAATGAAGCTGACACGTTTTATCATTGGGTGTGCATCCTATTTATTCTCATGTGTAATCTGGCTTTCCAACTGTATATGCCAGCATCTATTATGAAAGCAGGGCCCTTTTTCTCATTATTCTTTCTCTCAAGGCTTCTGAGAAACAATTAGCTTTGAAGTGTAAAATATGAACCCTCCGCATCCGCACAAGTAGCTCGGCCTCGACTTCATATATAAATTAGTTGTCAAAGAGACTAAATGCATTTTGCTAACTGTACTTCATGACACACTGGGTGGTAGGGAAAGTGAATGCACAATTAATATAAGAGCGTAGTATCCAATACACATCAGTTTCAGTGCGCTGGTAGAAGTTGGCGACAGCTTTCAAATTCACACCATTGCCTGAGCCATTCCTTTGGTTTAATAGGAAGGGGAATTGTTCTTGGTGTAATGATTTTATTTATCCCCTAGTCAATGACAATGAGCCCCCATTCATCAATGTTCAATGATTAACTGCTGACACAAGATTTGTGACCAAGGTCTCCATACAAACACATTCATTATAATTCAAAACGCAAAACTGACCCTAATGGCGCACCTCCCCTGAGATTTTCTATAAACCTGTTTGGTCGTTATTATATAGATCTGGTTTTTGTGTGCCACTCTTGTTTACATCTAATCAGTCAAACCCTCCCCGCCTTCACTCAAAAATGTGTTTTCCATGTTGTTAATTGACTGTTTTGCAGAATGATGCATGTACAGAGTCTGACACTAGGAGACTGTACACATTTATCTGCTGGAAGGAACATTTTCTGTGAGCTCACCTTTCACCTGAGGTCAAAACATGTACAGTATGCACAAGCATAACTTTGAGATGTCAACTAATGTGGTCCAAAGATGTCAACTAATGGGGTCCAATCATGGTCCAATACACCACTTATACAGGTGTGATGTGAAATAATTAAACCTCCCGTGCATATCCACTGAAAATGTATTTTTTTTAGCAATTCCATTGGAACATGAGACTATTATGATAATTTGGTTCAACAGTTATTTGCGTGTTCATACTGTAGATTCATGATTAGTGACGAAGCAGGAAATGATAGATAGACAAAATCTAAGAATGCTGATCAATGATCAATGATGAATAGATCTTTAGAGAGACATAGAAAATTCCATATCAGTTTTATACATTTAACATAAAACGGTTGCCCATAAAGTTGGAATAAAATATTTTTTTAACCTCTTCTCATGAAATGATTGTGACAATGTGATTTATCCATGAAAGATCAAGTGTATATCTTCTTAAAACTTGTGACTGAAAACAATAATAATAATAATAATAATAATAATAATAATAATAATAATAATAATAATAATAATAATAATTCCAACTTTATGTGCAACTGTGTATATGACTACAGGGAAGACACTTATTTTTGTACAACAGCTCTAATAATGATATAATAATAGTGAATGTTAATTCAAGTTAATATGTACAAAAATATTGTGTTAAAAAGAAGGAGAGAGAGAAAAAGTTAAGTATTTGCACTTCAACCAATATTCATTTATAATTAAATGGCTAATTGAACAGTTGCAGGTTTTTGAATCTGCACTCTACCATGACTGATGCATGTGGCAGATTGCCCCATTGGCCAAATTTCCCTGACTTTTGAGATTTCCCATACATCCTTAACCATAAATGACGGGGAAAAAAACACACACACACAAAAAAAACAACAGAATATCTAATGCAGTGTCATGTTGTGACAGCCCGGCTGTCCACGCCCTCATGTCCGCCCTCTGTACGTTGTGCGGCGCCGATTCGTCCCGACACTAATGGCGCCGGTCTTTTAAATCTCCGCCTCTGCCACTGTGCGGGTTGGATGACAGAGAGTGGGTCGGTTGCGTCGGAGCTCCTATGCTCGGTAGAAAGAAAGTGAGCCGTTAATCCTCGCCGCATTACCTGCATGGAGCCCTTCTCCGCCGTCAACACCGACATCCCGTCTTCCGGATCTCTGGATCTCCTCCCGTTAACGTGAGCGTTAATCCTCACCACCGCGGCCTGAGCGGATTCCTTCCTCCACCGTCAACACCGGCAGGCCGCCGCCTGAAACCCTCCTCCCGGTGCGGAGGCTTCACCCCGACAGACAGACAGACAGACAGACCCGACTAGACTGACTGTCCTCCCAGGTACCGAGTCGTTTGTTTCCCTCCTGCGTTAACAGGGTTTTTTTTCCTCCTTATACTCGGCCTGTGGTTTTGTGTTGTTTCCAGAAAGGGTTTTTTTCTTTGAAGAGTTTTTTTCTTCTTCCTTTTTTCCCCTTTCAAAATAAAAGACTGAACATTGATTATTGAACTGATTTTGCGTTGGACTTGATTATTGGATTGCTGCATTGCAAAGATTGTTTTTGTTGTTTATGTTGATCAAGTGCTGGTTTTTGGTTGATTAATTGAGCTGTACACTGTGTGTGTATTGCTTTTGTGGGGTTTTGGATATATGTGTGTGGTATAAAGTGTGTTAGGTCAAAAACAAAATAATATAAAAAATCTTACGTACCAGGAGAGAGACCTGGTTGGCACCCCGACCATAAACCTAAACGCACCCTCACACTGAAACCGTCACATAAAAAAGTGGCACCCCAGATGGGACCCTCAAAATAAACCAAAACAAAACCAAAAAAAAAAAAAAAAAAAAAGAGAACCTTGTGCCTAAAGGAGCAACCAACCCAAAAGCAAATAAACACACAAAAGCAACTGTGTCAAGTGTGGAGAGGATTTATTGTGGGAAAACAAAAGAAGAACAAAGGAAACAAAATGGCCACTCACTACCACACCTTGCCTGAAATAGATGGCTCCCTGGAGCCCAACGCTGCTCAGGAGTTGCCCCTCACTTCCCATTCATTGCTGGACATGGACCTCACCGTACAACCTGACTTCGCACCGCTTTTAATTCCTCGAAACTTGGAACTTCCTGTCATTCCCCCTCTGGCCCAAGCCTCTGAGTCTGGGATTCAGCAGCAGCTGAAACAGCTGTCAGCACAAATCACCACAAATGCTGAACGAGCAACGGAAACCCTAACTGATCTGATACATGAGCAACAGCTTAACGGTTTCAAGCACATGGAACAACAGTTTGAGTACATGCGGGCACAATTCAATGCAGCTCTTGGTTGGAGGTTAAAACATCATCACACAGAACTACTAAAGGATCTTCATTCCACTTTCACCCCTGTGGCAGACGCCATCACTCACCTGCAGGGGGAGCTATCCTGCTGCCAAGGCACCATGAAAGCACTGACAGAGGAGGTGACTGCACTTAAAATTTCCACCTCCTTTGAGCATGCCAGTGTTCAGACTCAGCCACCGCTACCACAGCTCCCATCAGCCCGACACCGACTACACTCCACTGCCCATCCAGACTTGCAGGCAGCAGATTTTGAGTCGCCTGGTGGATCCAGCATACAAGGAGAAACAAAGAGCAGGTTTGTGGGACCATGTCCTGTCAAACTACAATTCCCTACATTTGGAGGATTGAACGACCCCTCAGATCCCCTTCAGTACCTGGAGCGATGTGAGGATTTCTTGGCCCTTAACCCCCTCACTGATGAGGAGCTCCTTGCCACTCTGAGGAACGTGCTCCATGGGACTGCGAGGGACTGGTGGGATGTAGCCCGCCTCAAAGTCCAGACCTGGAGAGGATTTCAGGTGCAATTCCGGGCTGCATTTCTGTCGGAAGATTATGAAGATGAGTTAGCCGAAAGAGTGCGCAACAGAGTTCAGACTGAAGGAGAAAGTGTTCGGGACTTTGCATACATGTACGAGGCCCTGTGTAAGCGCTGGAAACCGCACATTGAAGAGGAAGAAATCATTAAGTTGATATTGAAAAATGTAAACCCGCAACTTGCCAGTCAGCTAAGGAGCAGCCGAGTCATCTCCGTGGACGAGCTTGTTCGTCTGGGTCAGCAACTCGAAAAGGACCGGGAGAACCAGCTGCAGTATGAACAGAGGAAATCATTAAGGAAACCCCCATCAAAACCTACTGCATCTGACCCCACTGTACCGCCCCCTTCCAGAGAAAACCCTGGGAGACAGAACCAGCCCAGCCATAACCGACCCCCCCAAGTTTACTGTTGGCGCTGTAGAGGGAGCCACGCCCCAGCCTCTTGTCCCCAGTTTAACCAAAACAGAGCTTCGTCTTCCCCTAGACCCCAGCAGCAGCAAGCAGACAAACCCTCATATAATCACGGAGCTCATGCCACCCTTGGATCCCTTGTTCCCCATACTCACTCTGCAGCAGCCACCCCTACAGCTCCCCCTGACAGTACCCTTCCCTGCCAGCTGATGGTGCCATTGAGCATTGGACCCTGGAAAGGAGCTGCCATCCTGGACACCGGTTCCTCCTACACCCTCATTAATGAGAGTGTGTGGGCAGGAGTCAAAAGGCCACAGGATGCGATGAAGCCCTGGACGAGGGGACCTCTCTACCTGGCAGATGGAGAGGGACGACAGCCATTAGGATGGAGTGAGATGACTCTCACCGTCCAGACTCAATCAATAACCTTACCCTGCGTTATCCTGCCTGTCCACAGCCTCGCTTTTCCTGCAGTAGTCGGGCTTAACTTCATTTACTTCTCCGGCCTGCAGTTTGACGTCTCTGACAGTCGCTACTGGTTTAAAACTAACAAGAAGCGCCAGTATCAGTTTCTGCGAGATTCCCCAGCAAGACCAAATGTAGAGCATCAATCTCAACTTGCCTTTTTCTCTGCTGTGGCTCCTGTTGATCTGGTACCTCTGCCACCTTGCCATGACCTCCTGGAGACCGCCATCAGCCGAGCTTCCCTGGATGAGTTTGGAAAGATTCAGTTGTTGTGTCAAATACAGAGAAACTCTGAAGTCTGTACCTCGGCACTTGGCAGTACTAACGTGCTCACACACAAAATTTATCTTACACAGGACGTACCCATCAAACAGAAACCTTATCGTGTATCCCCAACCAAACTTCAAATCATTAAAGAACAAGTGGAGGAGATGTTGGAGAAAGATATCATTGAGCCATCCATCTCACCGTATGGAGCTCCGGTTGTTTTGGTGCCGAAAAAGAACGACCCAAAACCAAGGTTCTGCGTCGACTACCGGAAGCTGAACACAGCCACACAGACTGACGCCTATCCTTTGCCCAACATCCAAGAGATTTTGGAATCCCTGGCAGGAGCTGTTGTTTTCACTACCTTGGACCTCAACAGTGGCTACTGGCAGGTGGAGATGGAACTCAGCAGCAAGGAAAAGACTGCCTTCGTCTGCCCCTTTGGCCTCTATCAGTTCAAGGTGATGCCGTTCGGGCTCAAAAACGCGCCCGCAACCTTTCAACGGCTGATGGAGCTCGTTCTGGCGGATCTACGAGGGAAAATCTGTTTTGTATATCTGGATGATATCATCATATATTCAACGACATTTGAACAACACAGTTATGACCTGCAAGCTGTTCTGGATAAGCTGAAAGAAGCTAACCTCACGGTAAACATGAAGAAGAGTCAGTTCTTCCGGACCTCCCTGAAGTTCCTTGGCCATGTTGTTTCCGCCGCTGGAGTTGAAGTGGACGCTGAGAAGACACAAGCCGTGCAAGACTTCCCCATCCCACAAACCATCAAGGAGCTCCAAAGGTTTCTTGGGATGGCGGGTTGGTATCATCGGTTTGTGCCAAATTTTTCCCAGCTGACCGAGCCACTCAATGCTCTCAAGCGGAAAGGAGCCAAGTTCATCTGGACTGCTTCATGTCAGGCAGCTTTTGAGGCCCTGAAGAAACTCCTGATTTCTCCCCCAGTACTGGGACATCCTGACTTCACCCTCCCTTTTATCGTCTACACTGATGCCAGTGACATTGGGTTGGGAGCTGTTCTAGCTCAGCAGACTGGACTGGGGACGGAACAGGTGATCGCCTTCGCCAGCCGGACCTTAAATCAGGCGGAGAGGAATTACTCCACCACCGAGCAGGAGTGTCTCGCTGTGATCTGGGCCCTAGAGAAATGGCGGTATTATTTGGATGGCAGACATTTCACCGTGGTGACAGATCACTCTTCCCTCGTCTGGGTTTTCAAAACCAACAAGCCCAGCACTCGGTTGATCCGGTGGGCCCTTCGGCTTCAAGAATTTTCCTTCACTGTGGAATATCGTAAAGGAAAATACAATACCGTCCCTGACGCACTATCCCGGGCCCCTGTCAATGCTCTTCCGCAGTCCCCTGCCACCTGTGCTGTCGTGCTGCGCTCCAAGAGGGATACGACCAAGCACCTCCAAGTTACCGATGAGGCCATCTGGAAAGCCCAGCAGGGAGATACTGATATCCACAGCCTGTATGAGAAAATCACAGACACAGGAGAAGTGCATGAAACACAGACCACCAAGTTTACAATTTTGGAGGATAAAGTGTATAGAGTGGTGCAGTTACCTCACAAAACCTTGTACCAAGTGTACATCCCTTCTTCACTCCGACCACAGCTACTCCAACACTACCACAATGACCCCCTGTCTGGCCATCTTGGGAGATATAAAACCTATAAAAGGCTGCAAGCTCTGGTGTATTGGCCCCGGATGAGTATGGACGTGAGGGATCATGTGCGATGTTGCCAGGTCTGCCAGCTTCACAAACCTGAGAACAGGAAACCCCCAGGTAAACTCCAACAAACCATGGTGCACGAACCCTGGGAAATGCTCGGAGTTGACCTAATGGGCCCTTTCCCTCGGAGCTCCGCTGGCAACCTCTACCTTATTGTGTTTGTGGACTACTTCACCAGATGGGTCGAAATGTTTCCCCTTCGGACAGCCACTGCAGAGACAGTGTCCCAGGTTCTCAGGAAGGAGATCCTGACTCGCTGGGGGGTTCCCACCTTCATCCTGTCCGACCAAGGCCCGCAGTTCATGTCCTCTGTCTTCGACGACATCTGTGAGCGATGGAACCTCCAGCGGAAGAGGACCTCACCTTACCACCCACAGACGAACCTGACAGAAAGGATCAACCGCAACCTCAAAGCTATGATCGCTTCCTATGTGGGGGAAAACCACAAAAGTTGGGACAGATATCTACCTGAATTCCGTTTTGCACTAAACTCAGCGGTGCACGAAGCAACCGGAGTTACCCCTGCAGAACTCAACCTCAGCCGTTGTCTGAAGGGACCCATGGATGCTGAGCTGAGTCCCCAGCTGTGTGGTCCGGACTCCCCTGCCTACACCACCGCAACCCAGCTTGCAGAGCTGCGGGAACTTGTGAAAAGCAACCTGGAAAAGGCAAAGAAACGACAAAAACAAAATTATGATAAAGGAAGAAGAGAAGGAAATCTCACTGAAAATGATCGTGTTTGGTTGCGTACTCACCCTTACTCGAGAGCTGACAAGTCCTTCACCGCCAAATTGGCTCCTCGCTGGAAAGGCCCGTACCGCGTCACCAGGAAACTTGGACCTTTAAATTATGAAGTTGTCCTGGAGGACACAGGAGAGGACCTCCGCATTGTTAATGTGGCCCAACTTAAGCCCTGTTATCCCCTGGCTGAAGAGGTGGACAGGAAGCAGCGTCAACGACTCCTGGACATCTTCCAGCAGGACAGTGACGAGGAGGATTTTCCTGGTTTCCCCACTTCCGTTGTGTACGAGGGAGGAAGGAAAAAGTAAGCCCTCCTACGTGCAGGCTTCTCTCAGGGGGGGAGGAGTGTGACAGCCCGGCTGTCCACGCCCTCATGTCCGCCCTCTGTACGTTGTGCGGCGCCGATTCGTCCCGACACTAATGGCGCCGGTCTTTTAAATCTCCGCCTCTGCCACTGTGCGGGTTGGATGACAGAGAGTGGGTCGGTTGCGTCGGAGCTCCTATGCTCGGTAGAAAGAAAGTGAGCCGTTAATCCTCGCCGCATTACCTGCATGGAGCCCTTCTCCGCCGTCAACACCGACATCCCGTCTTCCGGATCTCTGGATCTCCTCCCGTTAACGTGAGCGTTAATCCTCACCACCGCGGCCTGAGCGGATTCCTTCCTCCACCGTCAACACCGGCAGGCCGCCGCCTGAAACCCTCCTCCCGGTGCGGAGGCTTCACCCCGACAGACAGACAGACAGACAGACCCGACTAGACTGACTGTCCTCCCAGGTACCGAGTCGTTTGTTTCCCTCCTGCGTTAACAGGGTTTTTTTTCCTCCTTATACTCGGCCTGTGGTTTTGTGTTGTTTCCAGAAAGGGTTTTTTTCTTTGAAGAGTTTTTTTCTTCTTCCTTTTTTCCCCTTTCAAAATAAAAGACTGAACATTGATTATTGAACTGATTTTGCGTTGGACTTGATTATTGGATTGCTGCATTGCAAAGATTGTTTTTGTTGTTTATGTTGATCAAGTGCTGGTTTTTGGTTGATTAATTGAGCTGTACACTGTGTGTGTATTGCTTTTGTGGGGTTTTGGATATATGTGTGTGGTATAAAGTGTGTTAGGTCAAAAACAAAATAATATAAAAAATCTTACGTACCAGGAGAGAGACCTGGTTGGCACCCCGACCATAAACCTAAACGCACCCTCACACTGAAACCGTCACAATGTGCAACCTTTGTGTTCTCATTTGCTGTTATGTAAGATTTCAGCAGACTGAGGAGGTGACAGTAAGTGTCAAAACAAAACCGGTCTCGTCAGCCCCAACAGCCAGCTGAGGAAATAAGACGATCAGGACAGGAAACTTTTTGCTATTGGAGCTCAGCCTGACAGCCTCCCGGTGAGATCTGGCTCTGCTGTAGCACAGTCACCTCTATCTCCTCTCTCTTTTAGGGATAGTTATCTACTTGTCAAGAGGAGGACAGGACACACAGAGAGAGATGGGATGAGAGAGAAGAAAGTGAGAGAAAGAGCTGTAATACCTGTCTCCACCTTCAGGGACTCCTCACTTGATTAATGAAACAATTGACTCAGTGATTAACACCTGTGCATCGAGTTACTAAAAAAAGCCCAGGGAGACCTGAAATGGTGAGATATTGATTTTCTCTCTTCCCTAAGCGCAACCTCCATCTCCTTGTCCCGTACCCTATGACCATGAAGAAGAAACTGAGCACAATGCAGTCTTTCTAATTAATCAGCTCATTTACATACTCGGTGGGGTTACATTGTATTTGATCACACTGCAGTTAATATAATAATCGTGCTCCTGTATCATTAGCATGCATCTCTTTTGTATGCAAAGAGGAAACTTGAAACTGCTCCCCAAACAGTGTTATATTTGTGTAGTTAAAAGACAAGAGGGGGAGATAATGAATGAATTATAAGATCTGTTTAATGCAACATTCAGGCAGAGCTGCCTCTTGTTTGCTGCTCCTGAGTCTGGGGTTTGCTTTAATAATGATTGATTGAAGCTGCTTTCTGCATCTGCACACAATGACCACTGACCCTATTGTAACAATACAGGACACGTATGTTCAATAACGTGATGGATAGCCAGATATAAACATAAATAGTACTTTAAATAACTCAAAAATTCAAAAAATAATGACTATATGACCTAAAAGTTGCAATGACCTCATTTTATTTATCATCTTGTTAGTGGTAACTGGAAAATCTGGTATTTGACCATCTGCTTGTTATTCTCTCTTTTTGACTTTTTGTCTTTTACGGTCATGATGACATTTCACTCTAATAAATATATGAGAAAGATAGATTCACACATTTCCAGGGACTACATTCTGTCTGTACTTTTGGTCGGGCTAACACTAACAACTAACTTGAATTAAATTCAACATTTTTAAAAAGCTATAGGCTTGCGTTTCTTAAAGTCTGAGGTGGCAAATTGAAGCAAGAAAATACAGTTCCCTGCAGTGTCACTGGAGTGTGTGATTGTCAGTTAATGGTAAACTTTGTGGAAACCTTTACTTTGTGGATTACTGTGGAAATGATTTTCATAGTAGTATAGCCCCTCGATATGCAGATTTTCTCTTGTGTCAGTTCAAACAAATAAACCAAAGACTTCTTTAGGCAGGAAGGAGTGCCGAAAGGTGAAAATGTCCTGTTAGTGAGAAATGGGAGAGTTTCAGCACAGAGAAGACAGGCATCACTAAACCTTAAGACAGGACAGATCCTGATTTTGCCTTGAAACAAAACAGCAGAATGCTAAACACGCAGTTTAACACGGACATCATTTTACTTCTCCACCCTAATCATGAGGGTAATAAGAGGAAGATGAGGACTGAGATGGTCGACTCGTAGGACAAAGGTGCATATTGTCAGCGTTTTGCCCGTCCCTGTAGCTATATGTGTAGCATCACTCTGTCACATGTATGGATCAGAGTGGTCAAAAGTTTGTCTCTCTTCACACAGGTTCAGCATCTTCCCTCTCAACCACCTTATGAAGGAGACAGAAAAGCGTGTACATTTATTAATTGGAATTCTGGACCTGAGGTGCTGTGGGTACATGAAGGCTTTGAAAGAGAAAGTTAATGGCAAACTTTCAATGTGAAACTCAGTTGTTCTTTGCAGCAGGACCTTGGCTGAAATCCACTATAAGCCTGTCTTTGGTGGCAAAACACTTTTATCTACTGTAAATACTTAAAAAGAGAGGGGGATTATGAAACAATGCATAGGCTGAGGATGAAAAATGTGGGAGGGATTTATGTTATATTTCTAAATAGTGAATAATACAAGAAAAATATGGTTTCATTGAAAGTCCCAAGGAGTTTGTTCTACCCCAGTAAGTTGATCAAATGTAATAGTTCAAATAATAAAAACATGTGATCATGGGCTTGTTTTTCTGGGAACTTCACGTGTTACCAGAAGGTAGAAGAACATTGATGTATCCAATCAATCCAATCCAATATTTCTATTCCCCAAGAAAGGCAAGAATGTAATTAAAAGAAATTAAAATGATTCACTTAACAATTTATGATGTCATAACAAATAAAACCACTGCACAATAATGTGAAATGTGGAGGGATGTCTCAGAGAATTAACTCTCACCCACCTGCATCAGCTCCAGATATGTCTTGTTTTTGGCAAACACACTGAGTATATGTGCAGCCACAGAGTGAAAGCAGCATCTTTACTGGAGTCGCTTCTAAACATTCAGGAACAATTACATTTCATTAATGTCCTCCTGGGTTGTGTAACTATTTTCTTTGTCATTTTCTGATAATGTTGCGAACATGAAGCGGAGATGAGAGTCAAATACTGTAGCCTATATAAGAACCAGAGAGTCACTGGAGAGGAGAAAATCTGGTTGTGACAAGAAATATCTTATAAGCTATTTTGTTTTATTGCCTCAACAAAGAAGGCTGTGCTTTCACATGTGGCTGTTGCTTGGTTGGTTGGTTGGTTGGTTGGTTTGTCAGCAGGATTACACAATGTGCACTGTATTGATTTGCAATGAATATGGTGGAGGGATGGGGTCTGGTGTCTGGAGTGCCTCTAGTTTGGGTCTTTGGTGAGTCTGTTAGCTTGAACAAACTTGTTTGTTGTTTTTCAAACTGAAAATTAAACATTGGTTTCTCTTAACCATTATCAAGGTTGATTACTCCCCATAACGAGATGGTCATTGTTTTAACCATGTCAATGAAGAGCCAATAAACTTCACAACAGTCACTGGCAAGACCATAAACTTCCCCTGTACCTAAACAAATTGTTTCCTTAACAAACCTGAACCTGATGTGAAAGCTGTGCAAGTTCAAAGTCATCTAATAGGCTCTAATTCAAACAGTACAGATATAGATTGCTGGGGTATTTCTTAAAACATTCAAACACAGCCAGAGGCAGTAGTAGAACATTTAGGAAATGTCTTGGTTGCTAAAAAAAAAAAAATTAAATGACACCGGATGGCTGAAGCTAAGCAAAGCAGATTTTGTCCCAATTACTGAAACACTTTGATCGGAAGTTTGTACCTGAGTAAGACAAACTAACATTTGTCGTGGCAGAAGTGACAGCTGGACTTTCAGCTGAGTCTGGCTCTTCCCCCAACACATAGAGGACGGCCAGCTGTCCAGATGTACCCTAAACAGAGTCCCACATGCCCCCTCTGCCCCTAAGGCCTGTTAGCCTCAGATGGTGGCGTTCCTGCTGCCCATCCACACTCCACATCTCCACTGAGCAATGAGCCGGTCACCATGGACAAAGTGGCACAGCAACATTCCCAGACAGATGTCACTGCTCAATTCATCACACTGTGCAGATGCACACCAGTGGACCTGTGGCTCGCTGACCAGCTGACACAGGTATCTATATCTGTATATCACGCATCTTAACTCCGGGACATCATAACCTGAAGGCGTTCCATATGACCGCTTATGACCAAATACACTCAGTGCTGCTGCTGCTACTCAGTGAAGAAAGTACACGGCACACTCAACAAAATCTCTGCAGGTGATGCTTTTTTTTTTAACCAAATCCCACTGTCCTAACATAAACCCAAAATCAGAGTGAGAAGATACAAACTACAGCATATTTAGTTGTGTCATTCTTAAACACTAGTAGGGGAGAGTGGGGCAATGTGAGACACCGGGTAATGTGAGACACCCCCTATATCTAGAAAACGGAACACATTTTTGGTCATGTGACCATTATGTTTTCAAGCCCCTTCCATTTCCCCATGGTCATGAAGAAGAGGACCTCATGATGCTGTGGAAAGCATGTTTTTTTTCACAAAAATGTTATTTTTGCATGTAAAAGTAAATTTTCTTGGTGTCAATTTAATCAACTGTTGTGCCAAAGCAAATTGATTCAGGTAGAAAAACGTATATGATACATGATGATGAACTACCAACATATAAAACCATGTGATGATGCTGGCTGAAAATTAGCCTGAATTTCTAAGAGAGGTTGTTTTTTCTAAAATGGGGGTGTTGGGGTAAAGTGAGACAAATGCTGCGGGGTAAAGTGAGACCATGGATGCATTATAATAAATCCATGAGTGAGACACTGTGAGCACACCACACACAAAGATTTACACTAGAATCTCGCCGCCCAAGCCAGAAATCTTGCGTGATCAATGATCTGTAGCCACACTGCTTTGTTATGCTATGTGCTCTCAGTCAGCTCACTTATTTATTGGTTAATTACCTCAATTTTAGTCACATTCCACTTTGTCGGCTCCCTCCACACACAAGAGGACTTTTGATCAAAATGGTCACGATTGTCGGGGCCTACAACCTGACCCCCAGACTATCTAACTGGTTCTATCTGTCATTTGAATGTTAATTAAAACATTTTGTGTTGTATTTGATTTTGGTCTTGAGTCACTTTGTGTTGAGAAAACAAAAGTGCTTAATTGACCAATCCCCATGATTCTGTTACTAGTCCGACATTAGTTCTGGAAAATGTGGTTGTCAAGCTAGCTGTCAGGACTCTAACTGTTACAACATGTGTTGTTATGGTAGTTTCAGAGTGGAAGTAAGTGGATCAGTTTACCCCATTGATTTTTCTAGTTTGTCTCAGTTTACCCCTGAGCTGGGGTAAAGTGAGACACAAGACCACTTTTTTTTTTAAACAATCATATTTTCATTGCCCTTCGTCCTAAATACATTCTGATAATTTCCATTGCTAGGCAACATCCTGAATTAATTGCGAAATGTGTAAATGTTACTGATAAATCCTTTTAGCTCGCTTAGAGGGGAGCAAATGTAAAAAGTGTCTCACTTTACCCCACTCTCCCCTACACAAAGCAACTGCTATCAACATTACAGACTGCTACTCTGTTATACTGCTATTATTCAGTGTCAAACCTTGCTAAGAAGACTCCCCTGAAGAGAAATACAACACATGGTAATAAAACAGTGCTGAAATGAAAAAGAATTTTATTAGCTTTGTAGAAAACCTTGAGGCATCAGAAAGATCTATATGTGCTGTCATGATTTCATCATATCTCTGGGATGTGCATTGATTTTTTTTGTCTCTGGTGTGGTGCGCAACACGTAAGTGTTTTTTTTTCCTGCAAATTAATATTTGTATTTAAATACAACATGCACATTTTTTATTTTTATTTATTTTTATTTAATTATTGTGTTTTTATGTCACAAACAAGTTCAGTATTAGGGATATGAATACCAAAGAGGTAAACACTGAGATATCAAAGCTCAATTATAGCTCAAAGCCACTTCTGGCTTTTTCCTCACATAACATTGTTGTCGTCTCAAGTTCAGGATGAAAACAGAGTCAAAGCAGACGAGTGTGCGCCCTCCAAATTTATGCTTATTTAATGCAGAGCAGCAGCCAAACAAACAAACAAAGATTTTTCAGCCCTTTGCCGTCATTGTCATCAGTATGAGTACAAAAGTTGTCGCTTGTTATAGTCTCAAAATCTGGGGGTATGGTTCAGCCCCTGTACCACATCATTATTGTAAATCTGGAGTGAAGGTTAATGCAAAAACCTATTACCTACAACTTGCATTTGAATTAAAGCTAAAAACACATTCCTTTAACTAAGCTTGAGACTATTTTTGGATCACTACAGTATATTTCTCTTATTTTGAGCAATTTCTTGATTTATTTCTCTCTTTGTCATTTTATTACTTTTGAATTGAGAAATGTGCTATTCAACCTATACCTACCTGGCCAATTCTACTCATTACTAAGCACTTTCTCTGGGGTAAACTCTGACGAAGAACTTTTAAAGGAAAAAAAATCGTATATTTCCTAATGCTTAGAAATGCTCAAATGGAAAGTTTACCTGGGAGCATTGATTACTTTTTCATTTTAAAAATAAATGGATTCCTTACCGTCCTGATTGTACATGTTTCAGTGACTGGGTGAATCACTGATGCGGTTTATGTTGTTTTTCTCTACATGAAGAGGGAGCGCAAAGAGGGTCTTCTGTTCGGTGCAGACACGTCACAGTGATTGCAAAAGCCATTAAATGTCACTACACTGACAGCTGTTCGGGGTCATTCATCAAATGATGAAGTGAGAGAGAAAGTTGGAAAGATGAGGCGAACAGGAGGGGATGCAAATCTGCTGAGGAAAGGAGCGCACAAGTTGATGAAACATTTCTTGGACGATTACCCCCAGGTTCAGCTGGTCCTCATTGGCCATTCAGACATTTCTCAATTTTTCTTACTGAGAAGTCATGGCTCCGTGCTGTACTGAACTTTACAAAGAGTGTGTTTTTTCATCTTCTGACTTCATAGAAAGAGGCAATTGTACATTTGAAAGGAAGCCTATTAAAAGTTACCAACCTGTTCTGTCACTTTGTGTCAGTCAAGTCTAAGATTTTGAGCTCTACCTGATCAGATCTACCTTGAGTGGCAGCCCGATTAGCCTTGGTGGACACTTTCTCTTCATGTCACACACCATAAACACACATCCAGTCATGCACCTGCATGCACAAATGCTCCCATGTTTACACGACAAAGGTTGGACCATCTTATGCTGTTTACTCTTTATTCACCTCTCAAGGACACAGACCTTTATCAGGGCTGACCAGTGCTGTGTGTCCCACCATCCTCCCCTCCAATATGCCACTGAGTTATGGAGCGCCTGCTGATGCTCCTTAAAGGGCAGCAGGACAAGAGAGAGATGCAGCGTATGCTTAACACTAAGCCGATGGCTCCAGACACTCCCCATCCATCACTGTCTGCCCCGAGCAACCTTGTTTTGCCTGCCATTTCACCACTGGATTGCAGGCCCTTACGTACGTATAGTGGAATTATCCACTTCTCAGTAAGAGCAGCCAAATACAGGTTTTCAGGTAAATCCAAAAAGGAAAAGGAAATATTTTTGTATGTGCAAATAGTAGACTTTAGATATGTTTTTAAGAAAAATTCTTCAAATGTCTGAAAAAAACATCGTTTAGCCTTAGGCGTGAGCAACTTAATGCCTGAGGGTCTGCTGAAGTGGAGAAATAATGCATTAGTTATAGTTTAGGGTGATGTTGAGTTCCTTTGTTCTTTTGATGGAGCATAATATTTATTGTGTGTCTCTTATCTGATGAAAGCCTTTCATCTGAAAATGTAAAGAAACTGTCTTCTTCTAGGTTTTGTTGATCCTCGTCTAGACGTTGGATAAAAAAATTATATTTATAACCTGCCTCATTATATTCTAAAGTTTCTCTATATCTCTAGTGACCGTTGCACAATTAAAACTAGAACACTGTTAGTGCATTAAGGTAGAGGGGCAATCTGAGGTGTGTCCACGAGGGCAGAGTAAAGCTACTTATCCACCTTTCAAGGTTACAGCACACTTGGTGATAAGGAAAATTTCTATTGGCTCACCGAATGTATGGGAGAATTAAGGCATAACAATCTCAATAATGTATGTATCGTGGTGAAGGCGTAGGCGTACGAGATTATGATCCAGTTTAATTGGAGGCTTGTGTCATTCTTACTCTGTGGCTTTGACTGCTCTGGTCAAATATAATTTTCTCATCAACACTGCTGGATGTCAGCGGGACGCAGTTAAAACCAATGTGATTCCAAATGAGTCGGAATTAGGAAAATGACTCAATTAGTGGCTATTTATTCACAGCTACACGCTGCCCAGGGAGGCAATTAACTCCTCTAGTGCCGGTGCGCGAGTCAGAGGTGCATCAAACTTCTAACTCGGTGCAAGAAGTGAACGACAAGGTCAAAAGTGTTTCAACTAAGAGGACACCAGCTGATTTCAACTCCAAGTTTTATTCTAATGCACATTTGAAAACAATTGTGGTGCATTCAAAAGCACAGGAGCACACCTGCCAAGGCTCTCACAGCCCCTAAAACCATGTATAAATAAATGAGAATAGTATTTTCTTTTTTAAACAACAGTTGTTAAAAACACAACCAATATATAGCAACTAATCCCACAATACACTAATCAGGGAGTTATGTGAGGTGTGTTTTATTCAGGAGTCTAATCGCCTGGGGGTGAAAAACTGTCTTTGAAGTAGCTGGTCCAAGCTCTAATACTCTGTAGGCGTTTTTCTGAGGGAAAGAATGTGAACAGACTCTGCGTTGGGTGGCTTGTATCCTTCATAATACTTTCAGTCTGTTTTCTACAGCAGGGGATGCGCATGGATCACAGAAATTATAGCTGGTACTTCTCACAACAACAAAAACTGGTGTTTAGAGACCAAGATAAAGTCTAACATTCACTCGTTTTGTATTCACACTCAAGACAAGTCAGAAACAAACAACTGAAAGTTGCTAAATAGTCAAATGAATTATTTATTTTCTTGCCAAGAGGTAGGTGAGAAGATACTGCTCTGACGCATGTCCACCAGCCTGTATCACATAATCCCCATGAAGCCGAACTAAGATTGTTTTTTAAAATAGGGGAAAAACAAGGTTTATCTAATGTGTTAAAAATGGGCTTTTTGAGATGTTGTGTAGAAACATTGTTTTGCTGTCCAAAGGATCAGTCTGCAGAGTCATACAAAATTAACAGCCCAGCCCTAAATTTGGCATTCAGCTGAGGCTTTATCCAGACTGACACACTGCACAGTCTTACAGTCAACAATAGAGTAAGCTACTCCCAGAGCAACATGATCATGAACAAATAATAGTATGAAGGGATCAGAGTCACAGCAGCTGCACTACAGATGAAACAGAAACATCCTTGAGACACTGAAGTGTTTGTACTCGAGTGCTAGATTCATTATATATTGCACATTACAGTCCCAGATCTTGCATGTTGAAAAAGCATTACATATGCATTTACAATGGCTTTTAATCCTGGGCTATTTCATGTACTGAAAATGCAAAGAGCATGGCTAACTTTCACATAGCCCTATTTAAGTTGTATTACTTTTCTAACATCTTTTTTTCAGGGACTAAATGTCTAATTGGAACTGCAGAGAAAACTGTTGAAGTGAGAGTAAAAGGAAATTCCCGTTCTCATTAATTCTCCCTCATATCAAGGCACAACATGAGATCCTGGGTGGGGCAACAAAAAGTCTATGGCACTTGCAATAGATTCAGTTCAGTCAGTGACAGTGGTAAAGACTGTAATGATTGTTCTTATTACCATAACTTCACCAACAGCTTATTCCAACTCTGTTTTCGTGACTGTGTGAGAATTACTGCTATATTAAATATAAGCATATAGCACCTTGAATTTATTATGTGTGTTAATACTAACTGTACCAAGTTATATTAGTTTGAGGATGTATTTTAAAACATGCAAATAAGATGTGTAGAATTATAAAAATTCAAACTGTTGCTTGTTAAATATAATGTAAACCAGATGGTATCATGTGACAAAGAGACTATTTTAATTTTGAATTATGTTCAACAGTGATATTATGATAATGATACAAAATCACGTATTAAACCAAAATTGAGGTTACAGAGATCCAGAATATAAAAAGCAGAGGTTACATAGAGCAAAGCAGCTGATTTAGTTAGTGAATTATCCTATACCTACACTAGTTCTGACTGATCAGTTTACTCTGAAGTTGAATATGGGCCACGCTTTCATTTGCAGATAAACCTACTGCTTTCTCGATGGCGTTTCGGTGTATCAGTGTTTTGCAGGGTTTATATTTACTGTTCATTTGGCAGTAGCAGAGATGGCAGCAGTGCAGACTTTGCCTGGAGTATAAAAAGTCTGTGTGCTGTTCCAGGTGATAATTAAGGTGACATGAAGTGGAGAGCTTCGCTGCTCGCTCGTCTATGCAAGTGGGTACAGAGTTAATGGGAAGCAGGAAATGGAGAACTTTATTTTGCCACAGTGTTGTGGTTTAATTGTGTGCACCAGCCTTGGCACATTTACTGAATCTGTAGGTGCATGTTCATTTGGACGCTGCAACACATCTGACTAGAGTTTAATCTGTTGTTTTTTTCAACCAGTATCATTATAGCATCTTGGTTGTTGAAGCTTTTGAAGACATGCTGCTGGTCTGTGAACATACATCAAATGTAATGTTTGCTTTGGTGGACTGTTGGAGTGTGACTACACTGTGTTTTCAGTAATGCTGTTTCTTATTTTTGTCCTTTGACTGGTAATGTACAACATCCAGCAACACTGTGGCAATTCCACCTTGTTTTTAAAGACAAACTCTACGGATCAACTGTGTGGACATGTGGCTCTCATGTGGTGTTTGTTTTCTGTGATTACTTCAAGGAAACATAATATTTGCACATCACAGATGCAGTGCTGCCAATACAGACAGTGAGTCCAAGTCTGAAAAACATCAGTAATATTGATGCTTCTCAACCTCACAAACATGTCAGTGAAGACATGAAACCATGTGTCTAAACAGAAGCTTTCACATCCACAGCCGGATACAGACACAAAAACAACCTTGAGCCTCTCCTTCAGCACTGTTTATAAGGCCTCCCATAAACATATTTTTTCACCCACCTTCAAACATATACAGTATAGATTTTATTTTATGGGGATCTGTGTATGATTTATGTGAAATGAAATATATTCAATGCCTGACAACCTCACTGACCTAAAGAGTTGCACTAAAACTTGATGGTTTAAAATCAAGTATTGGTCTATCGCACTGCAGCTTTACGGGGCAGATCCAAAGGTGCTAATGTAGATATATTTGACCTCAAACATGGGATAGTCAAGGCTGAATAAACGACACATCATGAGCACCTATAGCTTTGAAGCCAATCTCAACAACTCAGTTGCTTCTTGGCTCGAGTGTCTTTAAATTATTTTACACAGACAGCAATGGCAGAGGCACCGATTTACAGTAAAGACGTTCATAGTGAAATGATAACGCAGTAAAGCTGTCAGCAGGATGATTATTATAATACCTGAGCCCATATTCCACAGGGATTATAAAAAATGAGCGAACACAGGAAAATCTGTTCTCTACTTAATTCTATACACTTCTACTTCCGTCTAATTTACTCTCCTAGAAAGCACCCAGCAAACAAAACACAAATCAAAGTTTGAAGTACTAACCTACACTGGCTTCTAATTATTGCAGCTTCAGATCCAGACCATGGATCACTCACATATTACTGTACAAGAAGATATATGGGATGAAAATGTAAACAAAAACATTGGCATAAAGGCAGCTACCTCAACGCATGCCCTCCAGGATCTACAGCACCTCTGGGGTGACCATATCACATAACCTTATTTACTATCTACCACTGGGTCTCTGTGTGTCTCGTTTCATGACTGTCGAGGGCGAGAGCTTTATTGGGCATCCCCCTTCAGGATGTTTCCATCATGATTCTGAAGAGGCACCAGGATGAAAGAAACGAGAATTATTACAAGATTACATCTCACTCCTGCTCCTTTCACTCCCCCCATGTGGCTGTTGATGATATTCTGAGCTGCTGTCCTACATGCCGCTCGCATTCCCCTGCTTATAAATCCAAAGACAAGCTGCCATTTGAGACTTTACGATGTTCACATCCCAAGTCAATGATACAGGCCTGTGCTAAAACAAGCTTGTGTAAGAGGAGACAGGATGATGGGAATGTTAAACCTGTGGTGTAATGTTTTTGAAAAACGAAACAACTATTATAAAAAGATACATTTCTGCATCAGATGCAGGATAAATCATCATGAATAAACACGCCATCTCCTTTGATAATACAGAACCATAGAAATTGGGTGGATAATTAATGATGATTGATCACCTGAGTCATTTACCTCGGCAACATGTCGTCCCTGAAGATATGGAGATGTTTTGTTTTTTCTCTCCATATTCTATCTTTCTCATCTAAACCTCAGCACAAAGTAAGAAGAATGAGAAGAATGGAGGATGGGTGGGTCTCCATGTACTGCATGTGTGTGTTTGTGTTGGGTGCTGATGTTGGAGTTGGGTGTGTGTGTGTGTGGGGGGGGGGGGGGGGGGGGGCTTCACAAAAAGCCAATGGTTGCCATGGAGATGAGCATAGAGAATTATGGGTGAAACAAGCACTAAGGGAGACATCACCAGTGTTTGTTTCGTTACTGTTTCAATATGTTCCCTCTCCTCCTCCTCCTCCTCCTCCTCCTCCTCCTCCTCCCTGTTCCAACATCCAACATGGAGTCTGGAGAAACGACCTCTACACATCTCCAGCAGTTTCCAAGCTCCTTTCACTGATATTTTTTGTTTTCTATTGTAGTTCTACAAATAACTTTCATTCTATTGACATATAACCCCTCTATATATGCTCCGACTTGTGTTCCCATTAACCATATATATTGGTGTAATTCCTCACTCTTAAGACAGGAGGACCAATATTGCATCCCCTGGTGTCATTTGCTATCATTCCATTAGTGTCTGCCTGTTTCATGTAATGTAATAGCAGCAAGTAAACATGAAAGCCATTATGTGACCCCCACCCCCCCCACCCCAAACCCCAGCCCCGTTCTGCACAAATTTTAAAGTCATAAGGAAAAGGAGAGAGCTTGTGGCAACAGCAGCTCGGATTTGCAAGGTTCGATGAAACCTCCAAAAAAAAAGAAAAAAAAAAAAAAAAGGTTTAATTTTCTTGCCCTCCAAGAGAAGGAGATAGAAAGCAAAGAAAAAAGTGGGCTTTTCTTTTAGGCAGCGATAACACCGTCCAAACACACCCACCCATATCAACAAACACTAAATCACAGTTTTTATTCATCAGGTAAGAAAAACAACAGGTCTCAAAAACTGTCTCTGAATTCAGTTTTGTTTGTCCTTTCACCAAAGGCCTTCCCTGAATGTCAAATCTAGAGCACACCTGTCATTCCTCCCTTATTCTCTTTTACTCTAATTACTCTGTTCACTCGATCACCCTCTTTTTTACATCCTACATCTACATGGCCATCACAAAGAAGAAGAAAATAAAAGCCACTATGTGGACATTCTGTCTAATTAAAGGGATTAGATACACTTCCCTGGTCTGGGAGAAAGGCCCCATTTATTTCTTCTTATTGAATTTTCGTTTGTGTTGTTTCTGTTTTATTCAATTTTACGCTGCCGTTTGTATTCATTAGGGGGCAACAACAAGAGTCAATGGGCTTCCAAAACAATGCCACACAGAGTTTAAGTATCTCAGCCTGAGCAATGATCAGAAAGTATTTGCGTGCATTACCATCTTAATGTTCTTGACTCTTCCTCCATCAAAGAAGGAATGGCAAGCATCCAGGCCTGGCTCACATAGCATGTAAAAACATTCCCATCTTTTATTTTTGTAATCTGCATTGGCTGCAGGGTCAGAGATCATCAGGTCGTTCCTCACTCATGATGATGTATTCTACACTGCACCGTACTGTCTTTCAAATAAAAATGTATTTCCTCTTGAGGTTTTTTCTACAGTACCTCTGTGAAGCAAAGCCCATTATTCATTCATGACAGACTACAGGCTTGTTCCAATAACATCAACATTTAGCAGCCATTTCCACAAATGCTCAAAGACCAACATATGTTTATGTTCAGGACAAAGACAAACAGCAGCCACAGGAATGTCCGCAGTCGTCACCGAGGGGAGCAAGGAGGAAACGGTGGGATGTTGTCATAAAGCTACAAAGTCCACAGAGGGTGGAGGACAGGATGGATGGATGGGTTGATAAAACATAAACTTATTATTTAACCATGATAAAGCTCCCCCACATATTTATGACTAAAATATGAACTGGCTTTGCCCTAACTCTAACCTAGGCTATTTCTGTGTCTGAGCCTACAAACCGTAAAGAACCGTAGTGGTGTCAGTAAATGTTTATTTGTGATGATTTTAGAAGCTACTGACAAATGATCCTGCCCATGGGGCAAGTGCAAAAGATCTACTGAGTCATTTAATTTGGAGGATTTGTAGCCAACCCACCAAATCTGTTGTGAAACATGTCACATTATGTTAATCTGTTAAACCTCACTCACACATTACAAATATTGTTCAAACCCACAGAGCTGTATTGTAATTGCTAGTTTCCAAAGATGCAAACTGAACGTATTAACATGTAACATTTCATATTTTAGAATATGATAGTGGAGAGTGGATGGCCATTGTCTTCACACGGTGTAAACATCATATACTGCTGCTTCAATTCACAGCTGAAACAAGGCAACACAGACTATATTTTATGTATGATACTGTCAGGCAGTGTGGACTAAGGAGATGTTTCCAGCCCAAGGAAAAACAAGAGGAGACAACCACAATAGACCAGTTAGAAATCTTGCCCTTACTCGGGTCTATCTTGTTGAAATTGTTTTAAAACGTCTTCAAATCAGTGCAGCATCACCAGTTCACGGTGCATTGACAAACACTGAATCTAACTGGAATTATATATTCTTTTAAAAAAGGGTGCATTTGTCCTTTACTGTCCTATCCATCCAGGTACGCTCAGAATACAGGCGATACAGTCTTGAGACCTTTAAAAAGTCTTTCATTATATCCCTACAAAAGAAATGGAGACAGGAGGAAGTTCCCATGTAAGAAAGAAGATACTGTCAGTTAGTTACTTGGCCTTATCAGTGTATCTCAGCAGGGGAGGCCAGAGCCAATCTACAGTGACTGGTTTTGTCAGGATCCAATGCCACGTTGGGCTTTTGTTTCTTCAGCCTCCCTGGAGATCGAGCCATGAGCCTGAGAGACGCGACTGAATGTCAGTTTCTCTGAAAAGAAGATCCCACAGGTGTCTCAGCAGGGTAAAGAAGGGCTCCAAGACGGTTGAGCACCAACCAGCATAACCCTGCCAGGAAGTCATATCTAGGTAGGTCATCGTGCAATTCAATGGTCTGAAAGGAAAAGTGCAGAGGGGTTTTTTGTGTGCCATAAAAATTGAAGCTGCATGGCATGAAAGTTCATAGAAGTAAAAAAAAAAGTGAGAAATTAAAAATAGTCGTGTATTTTTACACCAAATCAGTCAAGGCTCACCATCCTTGTCGCACCCAGAGACATAGATTTAAAGACGCAATTTCTTGGAACTTAGGAAGTGGTGTTTTGCAAATTTGAAAGGGGCTACAGTGCGACGAGTCCCAAAGGGTGGCTGTCATTTATGTGATATAAAAAACACAAAGGCTCTTTTGAGGCATGAAAACCTCTGCTTGGGGATTTCAAAGGAGGAAGATGATTGTTGTGATGAAGACGCACACAAAATGGCAGACATGCAGGCAAGCAGAGGTGTGTGATTTTCATTAACAAAGACGTCTATGTCAGAAGGCAAAAGTACAGGAGTGAGCACTTCTGAATTTTAATAGACCATAAACAAAACACAAAAAAAAGAAGAGTGAAGGAAAATGCTCCAGTTTTTTTGTGGTCCCCCTTGAGTGGGTGGTGTATCCTACAATAGAGACGTTTGCTGGAGGGCACCGAAGAGAACTTAACCAATGACGGGTGACCTAAATGTGATGGTGATTAGAAGGATTGATACATGAGTAGGCATCTTATTTTGTCTGAGGATAAAAGGGAAGAACTTTTCCCCCCGTCAGTTTAATGCATTACACAACAGGGTGAATTATAGATTTTAACCCAAAATAGTTCAAAAAGAGAATCTGAAATGTGCAGCGGAGATAATTTTTAGATCCAGGGGAACTAGTTCTCATTTCCAGAAGTTGCTTGCCTACCCATTAATTTTCAAAATAAGATGTTGTGCCTTTGCATGTCATAAACCTAATTAGGCATGATGGATGTTTGACAAGTTTCTGACAAGAACTAATAACTGTGTTGATCATTCCCTGAGAGTTCGCTGCTTCTCCTTCCTCCCACACCCAAACCCTGCCCCTCCATCATGTCTGGGGATGCTTTGACAAAATAAACCCACAACATGCTGATGAATTATTCAATTTTGACTCAGTGATGTATGAAGACAGAGTTGCAAAAGAGAGATGCGGTTAGCACTACTGGCAAAAACCCCTCCCTCCCTCCCTCCCACCCTCCCATCGCCTGAACCTCCAGTCAAACCAATTACCATCCACACCCCTCCAGCTCTTGAGCTCCAATGCGAGAAGTCAGAAAAGAAGCAGCTGCTTACATTATTCTAGAGTAGCTGCAGTCAGAGTTGCTACGCTGCGAGGATGGAGGTGAGAAAGTTATCTATTCATAGTGATACCTCAAAGTGATTTCCAGTTGTTCCAGCAGTTTGTCAAAGGAAATCTACACTGCTTAGAGGAAGCTGCTGCTGTTCTCTGCATCTAAAGCTACAGTATACTGTACAAACACTGATATGGTGTGATGTCTGAGGCTGCAACTCAGTCACTTTCATTACTGATTAATGTTCAGATTGTTTTTTTTCAATTAATCAATTAATCATTTGGTGTATTAAATAATGAAAAACTATTGTTATAATTTCCATGGTGATGTCCTGAAATGTCTTATTTTTTCACAACCCAAAGATATTCATTCCTATTTCCTGCTGCCCACTGCCAAAGTGACAATATGATCAACCCTCACTGACCCAATCTCACTTTTCACTTCCTCACTCTCAATTCCCCCAAACTGAAACGTTCTGATTCTCTCTCTCCTCCCTCCCTCTCTCCCTCCCTCCTGCTCGTGTGCCCCTGGCTGTTGGTCTAAAACTCTCTTAAATATTCATAACCAGGGAGAGGGGGAAACAGATGAGGAGAGCAAAGAATCTCACTCTTCAAAAAAAAAGTAGAAGAAGCAGAACTGCACCCTGTTGCTGGAACAGTAAACTACTTCCCCCCCCCCCCCCCCCCCTTTTTAATCAAGTTAGGTTTTTGACAAAAAAAAAACCAGAAGCATCACAACTGCGGATCAAGCAGTCACATTGTTTTGTGTGCAGAATTTTAATTCTAATCTGACCTGAAATTGATTGGCAGCTAATTCATCATCAGTTCAGACAACTAATGCTTTTTGATTTGCTGGAGAAACTATGTGGGCTTTAGAAAACTGTGATTGGAATTATTAAATGCTAATTTCTTATGTTTCACTGACCAGATTCATTGATTAAGCAATGATATTATTTACAGATGAATTGATGGATGGAAAATAATGTTAAATTGCAGCTCCAATTGTCATTATACATCAGATTTTTGGGCTGGACACAAATGAGCTTGATCATTATGAATTTGCCAAATTAATGCACTGCTAAATAGTAAGCAATGAAAGTTAGTTTTGGATAGATGAATAAAAAAAACACTGATGTTTCCCATAAAACAGTATTGTTCATTTCCCATAGCAAGACTGTTAATTATTGTTTATTTTATTCATGTTCAGCTACCTAGACCGAATCCCTAACCTTGAGAAATAAGTCCTACTTATTCTCCCGAAAAGCATCTTCTCCTAAACCTAACTAAATAGTTTTTAAGGCCTAGTGTAAGCTGTTACTGTTCCTTAAGCTTCACCTAACCTAATAAGTTCATTATTGTAACCAGGACGGATGTATGGATTGTTTTCGTGGATAAAGACAAATTATCTATCTTTAGGTTGGAGGATGCTGGTATATTTAAATTTGATATTTTGGAAATTTAAAATCAGTATCAACCATGTCTGGATTTGTCCTCATGAGACACACCATGAGCTTTCTGTGAAGAGAGAACATTTTGATACGAACGTGCTCTTCTTGAAATCCTTATTTTTGAGTGTGCAGCAGTGAGTGAGCGCTTGAAATGTTAGAGAGTTAGTTCTTCTCCTAGTTTTCTTTCCTTTTGCTCAAATACCAGGAGGTCACGCACATAAAAGACCTCACACTTGTGTTGTTTACAGTGTTGTTGAATCTCCCGCTGTTTTCCAGCTGTGGGCTTATTTTGATGTCAGTGTGAGAACGGCGTTACGCAGCTGAGACAGATGAAGGTCAAGCCCCCCAACACTTAAGACATGTACCGAATATTTAAGACATGTTTTCGGCAGAAGCGGTGACTCATCTGTGCATGAGTGTTTTTCGAGTAAGTGAAGTAAGTGAAAGAAAGCGACAAAAAAATTCTTAAACTCAGATCTACTCAAGGCATCACGCTGCTGTGTATACTACTTAAAAACGGAGCATAATTTTCATTCATTTATGCAGGCCTTGATCCATAATGCACGAGGAAGACAAAGTTGTAGCATGAAAATTAATGGAAAAATGTAACAAATCTATTCTGTGAAATATGATACTGGGGAAAAAAAGGAGAAATTTACAAATAACTAACAGATCATTTTTGGATAACGTGAATCCAGATCCGGCTGTACAGAAAGTCAGAGCCGACATGGTGCAGTTATGAGAGAGCTTTACCTTACCCAGAGCTACTATACAGAAAACCACCACTTTTAAGTCACAGCATGGCTCAGACCTTTTTTAAACTTGGCTACTGAGATAAATACATGATTCAGTGATGTTTACTGTAGAAACCACAGTTAGGTGGGTTGTGTTGGGGTGAATCATAGGAAGTTTAAATTCCTATAATAGTATATTGGAACTGAAATGACCCCACAGGTGACCAAATAAAACACAATGAATCGTGCGAATGCCATTAAACACCTTCTCACTATATCTACAGCCCTTTCAGCGGGAGGCCTGGTACCTCCTGTGCCATCTCACGTAAGCAGTTTCCAGATACGGCCCCATGAATCATCCTCTCCCTGTTTTTACTGCAGTTGGTCTCTTGCTCTCTTGTTGCAGCAAAAATTGTTGGTTATCCCCCTTTTCCTTTAGACCATTCTGAAATGAGCAGCATTAGTTTACTGTCTTATTTTCCAGAAAATCAGTTGTTACCCTTGAGCAGCCGGTGTATAATGTGCAAAGCAAAGGACTTCTGGGAAATATAACCTCTGAGGTCTGTTCCTTGCTAAAGTGAAAGACTACAATGTCAACCTTTTACATTATAAAAAAGATAAGGTGCAGTTGCCCCTGGTTTCATCATGCCTCGTGTCAGAGAAGTTTCTTGTTGAATTCTGCAGGTTCCCCCCTCTATGTCTGGACACCTCTGACAGCTGAGAAGAGCTGCTGCCTTGTTTATTTTATGTAACATAACTTCAAATCCCTCTTAGACCCATTAACTCAAAGACACATTTCAGGATCTCATCACAACACTCACAACTGAAAGCAAACAAATAAACCTGTTAAGATTCAACGATCTTGCACAAAAGAATTGATTGACTGTATCTTAATTGGCTCTATTTTCAACATCACTAATTTTGCACCTAATTTGTATTGCGACTTGTCACTGATCAATTATGAACATGTTTTTCCAGAAAGCATCCACTCAAATGCACTTGCAGCCACGGCAGAATGTGAATAAGAAAAATCCACTCATTGTGAATTCAAATCAATAATTTAAGCAGACATGTTCGTTTCAAATGTTGGTCTGTTGTTGTGCTCTCTGGCCACAGTGAAAGAGAGATCGCTCCCCAGAGTAGCACTCATACGTCTTTGTACTTGAGTCTGACACTAACCATCCAGTGTACTGAACTAAAGCAATTTAAGGTGCATTTACTCAAATGTCAGATGGTGCTTACAGTATCTGTGAAGGTTTACATGGCCAAATAGGGGCCATTATTCATGTTCAAACATCACAGTCCACTTCCCTGCCAAGACAGCTGCTCAATCAAACTGTGCCAGGTTATTCCACTGATATATAACCACATACCAGTAAACATGGGACACCAGAGGAAATTGTTACAGGTTACGAAAGAAATGTTTGCATGTTTCCAAATCCATCACTGTTATGATACAGCATTCAGAAAATGGTTGGTAAATTGAAAAATAAAACTTAACCCTGGTGCTGGGTGAGTATGAGACAGAACACACACTGGGTTGGTTATGACCTTAGTGCTGGATTTTGACATTTGACTCAGATAAATTGTTAATTCAGCTCAACCAAGTGAATTACAGTCAAAACTCTGTTGCTAGATTGTATTACTCATTCACTCAGCTATTTCCTGCCTTATTGCTAATGGTTCTTATGAGTTATTCAATCATAACGATAAGAACAACAGTATATACAAATTAAAAAAAATAGCAAACTGAGGATGTTAAACAACACCTGTAGCTATATAAAGAAACTAAATAAAATGAGAACACTGAAATGAGAATGAAAGAATTGAACCATGAAAGCAAAGAAGGATCTGAGAGTGAAAAGAGCCTGATCGAGTTACACAATCAAAACAGTACAACTGTTTTCCTTTAGATTTTTTTCTCAGCCCACAGTTGTATTTGCCTGTTTCTTTTAATTACAGTAGTTTTTCCATTTACATTTTTTTTGTAGTCTAATTGACAGTTTGATTTTCTCGTTTACAGGTTGGGTTTTACATCCACAGTTTGTTTTCAGTTTCGCTTTCAAATGTTTCTAAATTACCATCGTTGACAAGCATATCAAGCTCTACAAACATCCACCCTTAATGAAGTGAAACCCAAAACTTACAGACTAAGTTACTGTATAAATATATGGCCTGTATAAATGGCCTCTGGGATTCGTCAGTTCAAAGACTTTTCCTCTTTTACTAGTGGTGAAGCAGCAACTGAACAATAAAAGTACAATATAAGGTGCTGCATTATCAATTAAATACAATGATAAATATGACAAATTATATTTCTGAAGCAGCAACTTCGACTTTTTGATTGTGTTGCCATCATTATGAAGTGTTGCAGAGACATTCCAACCTTTATAGATTGTGACAAATTACTGTAATAACTATCTTACCTGGTGTCATGTCATGCAGCACTAAGTGCAGTTTCCCTCTTGCTGAGCACACACATGGATTCTTTCATTGATCACAGCCCAGTTGTCAATACGCTTTCCCACTACCGCAGGATTAAGCTGCCGGAAGTCTTGTGACATCAAATATGGACACATGTGCAAACACACACGTAATCTATGTACTGTACTGTCTAGAGCTAAACTTCAGCAACATGTTATATCGAATGTCATAAGTAAAATATGTTATATGAAAATGTAAAAAAAAAAAAAAAAAAAAAGACTATGATATGATCTATATACTACTAATGCCGTAACATATGTCAAAATGTCATAAGTAAAAGAATGTTAAAAAAAAAAAAGGAGAAAAGATTATGATAAAGATTTTATTCTGTGGGTAATGGGGGCGGGACTAGATAAGCTTTTGCTTCTCCCGCTTTCCCTTTCGGCCATGTGCATTGTATTATTGAACTAAGATGAAGTGTGATGATGATGATTTAAATTGACATGCCCGAAATAAATAAATTGATTGATTGATTGATTGATCTAATTCTGAAAAGATGGAAAAGAAATGTAAATAGAACAACAGTGTTTGAAGAAATGACATGGGCTTGCAGGAATAAACTATGAGGAAGAAAATGTTGATTTAACAAATCAATTGCACTTGTAGACAGTTTCTGATTTAAAAAAAAGAAAAAATGTTTTATGTCAGTTAATGTTTTTAAATATAAATAGACCTGGACCCCCAGAATAAAGTGTGGTTCTGTTGAGGACAACATTAGATCTACCTTGACTCTAACTTTTTGACATGCATAGGCTAGATTTATTGAACTCACTATTGACCACCATTTTGACACAGCATTAGCAACGCAAACTGTTTTTATAGCATCCCAAATAAGCCAGAATTATTAAACAGCATAGTTGACTCAATAATGTTACAGAACATGAGAAGAGCAGAGCCACGGTGCATTTTTGTGCTGGAAATTACAATAAATAGTAACAATGCCAGCATTCAACCATTCATGAATGAGTGCTGATTGCACACGATCAGGATATAGTATGTACAGGTGTCTTTCCAAGAAAGGTAGATGTTAAACATTAATATGTGCAGTGCTGCCTGGAGGCTACACGAAGTTCAGAGCATGATTGAATATATATCCATGATTAATTCAAAAAGGACACTGGTTCAAAACAATGGTATAAGCATAGCCACATAAGAGCAGATGGTATATTGTGTTTTCCGAAAGACCAGAAGATTCCTCGCTGCAAAGGAAAACTACAACCAAGAGGGAGATGTTTTAACCCCTCACTGCCTCTGTAAGCTAATTAAAATTGTATGCATTATCACATTGCTTGTTTTCTATTCATTTCTGTCACATACAACAGCAACATAATAGAAGTCACAGGGCACTGTATTGTTGTCTTGCACCATTTCTAGCCCTGCAAGTGTCACAGGCATAACGTGGAAAATAGGACAGCGATTGAATGCTTCTTCAAAATCCACTCCAAACATAAATGAGTCACACAGACATTGTTTAAAACCACAATCTTCAAAAACTCCTTTTATGGGGCATCGTTTAGCTCAGTTGGTAGAGCAGGCGCCCCATATGCAGAGGCTATACAGTAGTCCTCACTGCATGGGCCTGTATTGAATCCTGACTCAGGTGGCCCTTTGCTGCATGTCATTCCCTCTTTCTTTGCCTCCCATTTCCTGTCTATCTCTTGACTATACTATGAATTAATGGCAAAAAAAAGAGAACAATATACTTAAAAAAAAACAACTCCTTTTATGAGCATGAAATAAATATTTTCCTCAAGAAATGGATTTTCAGCCGATTAAATATATTTTGTCCTAATGACAGTAATAATATTAACACATTTTATAGAGCGCTTTCCTTGACACTCAAAGGCACTTGCACATAGAGAGACGAATTTGTGTTTGCAGCATGTTCCTGAGCCATTAAGCTGCACACAGCTGCACAGTCGAGTCAACACAGCCAGAGTTGTATTTCATGATTACAACTGTTTAATACAGCGGCTTGTGTATCATAAAAGACACTGCAATTAAAGCCTACTGCATCACTGTTGTAACATGGCTCAGAGCACACCAATTCCAATCTGCTCGGTGTACAAATCATTACAATTGATCAGTGGAGAATGGTGTGTGAACGTTGTGTGCGTGTCTGCTAAATGATGAAAGCCTGCTATTTATTCTTGGTTTCTACAAACACTCCTGAGTGTGTGTGTGTGTATGTGTGCGTGTGTGTGTTTGTGCATGCCGGTGTGTGCTCAGCTTAAAAAAAGGAACTGTCAGTGTATTTTTTTAACAATGAAAATTGGGACACTTTCACATGTTACTGAAAATCAAGAGCTATGAGTGGAAAATAAGCCTTTGCCTGTTTGTTTTTTTCTAAGCCCGTCTCTAAGTAGACGCATTCTAGCTCTATGATAACATCACCTGACTTTGTCCTTTGTTACCATCATAATTAATGCTGTCATTCTTCCCAATAGTCTCCTTTTAAAGCATCAGAAAGCAGTATATTGTTTTAAAATGCCAATTAATCAAATTGGAACTAATTGCAAACTCAAGCATTCATACAGTATGTTTTCATTTGTTTAAAACAGTAGATGGTGGACACACAAACTGAACAACACAGTCAAGTTATCTGTGCAGGCCACACTGCCTGCTAACGGTGTTTCAACACAATAAAAGAGGGACGTGGTTGAGCATAGTAAACTGGAGGGAATGCAAATGCAGGTGCAAGAGGTTACAGGGTGTTCATTTTGCCATTTAGTCCTGCCCCACATGTCGTTAGAGAAAAAAGGGTGTTTTTAGAAGCAGAGAAAGTCTCCTTCTGTAGCTGTAAATAAGGCTGAGAGAGTAAAAAGGGGCAGACTTGGTCTTTTCTTGTTTGAGAGATGGAACAGGGTTTGCTGCTCAAGTTTGAAGCTCTTATCTGGAATTGAGCAAAGTGTTCACTTCACTTTTGTAGGTAACGTGAGACCAAAGCACCAGCGTCTGTCCACTTGGCGGGACGTACCACAAAGCACTTGGTATTTTATTGGAGGAAAGAGTTCCACGAAACAGGTTAGGGTGGTAAATACTGTATGTTGTAGCGTGCAAGATGGACCTCACAGGAATGGAGAGGAATGAAAGCAGATACTAAGTATCTTTGATCAGGCGTCTAAGAAATACGTTCATGACCTTTCCCTCAGTGACATACGTCACCCATGTCACCATATTCCCGTCGGTCGTCAATGGTTGACCTTTTCTTTCCATTTTAGTTTGTTCCTCTATTTATACCACTGTTGAACATACCAGGCCTTCAGTCAGGCTTTTACCAGACTCTGTGCAGTTGTTTGTCAATATCAGGAGATGCCATGTTCCTCTGACAGGCCTTGTAGGTTAGGGAGAGTCCAATGCACATACCATATTTATTCTGTGTGGGTTCATACGTCCTTGTACAGTCTGGATGGTGTAGTGCTGTTGAGGTTTCTTCATAATTATGTCTCAATCAAGTGAAAAAGGCTGCCTGCCCCACTGGAAGCTTTAGTCAGAGCCAGTGAGATGAACTAATTAGTCTTTTTTTTTTTTTTTTTAGTTTTTAAAGGGTTGTGCTTTGGACTCTTTGAAATGTAGAGTTTTTATTCACTCCCAGCTTCACAGTAGGAATACAGGAACACACTGTTACTGCTAAACATAGATTTACAACAGGGCACAGGGCATTCCCATGTGAGGGAACAGACAGTACAACTTGGATAAGTTGGTGGGCTAAGGTTGAATTAGGAGGCAACTGTGTAAAGCCGTTGGTTTCTATAGTTGACAGTCTGGCTTATAACTTTGACATTCACTGTTCTTTTCACCTCTAACCAAGTCAGGTGGATAATTTGGTTGAATTGGGAACTTATTTAAAAGCTGTCTGGTCACTAATGTGGCAATGCCACACACATTCTTTCAAAAACAAAAACAAAAAAACAGGTATAATAATTGCTATTCTACACTCAAGGTATGAAATTAAAGTGTACGTAAGTTTTACTTTTAAGAAATAGTTGAACATTTTGGAATAATGTGCATATTTGCTTTCTTGACACTTAACACACACATCTGTGATACCACATGTTTTTACAGTTGAGGTGTCCTGAGGTTTGTCTATATATTAGTAAAAAGAACTGAATATCAAGCTTCAGATGATTCAGATTAAGGATGTGGATGCATTCCCACAAATATACAAAAAGGTACATATCTTAATCGACTTGAAAAATCTTTGTAAGACTCTTACAAAGATTTTTCAAGTCGATTAAGGTAAATGGACTTGGCATACAGAAACTGAACCGTAAGTCTCAATATAATACAGGTGGAAGTTCCTTTGAGACAGTTTTTCCTCCTATAATAATTTCTTTGAAGGAGATTGCCTCAGACCAGAGGGTTGCGGTGCTCTACTCAACTACGTGCTTGGGAATCATAAAAACGTCTTTGACAACCTCTAATATGAATAACATGTAAAGCCCATATTGTGTTAAACTTACTTTGGCATTGTAATCTCCCAATAATTTGGTTGACTGACTCTGACTGAGTGTGTATAGCCTTGTCATTTTCTCTATGGCTACTGTGTCCATCTGTCAAAGACAATCAGCTTTCTTCAGGATTGGCTGTCTGCTTTGGCTGGTTGTACAAATTGAATGGATGCTTTATGCATGCAGACTGATGGTCACGTCTGTTTGTATTATACCTTCACTTGTACTTCTTTGAAGACCTGGAGCACATTTACCTCTACATGAGGAGAATGTAACCGTATGATCAAATAAAATATTTACCGCACACTTTGATTTTACATAAAGTTTTCCTTCAAAGTAAAGTTTTTGTGGCTGAAAGCATGATTGAGTAAACGGCAAAGGCCATGAGGATTAGCCTGAAATGGGCTGAGCGCTATATTTATTTATGAGGAGTTTAGATATGAGCAAGCACGTTCTTTATTGAAAGGTGGGTAGTTCTTGGATAGGTTTATCCTCGTACCTTTTAGAAAACCTTATCAAAAAGTTTCTCTCATATACACGAGATGAACACAAAAATGACAAAATGAGACCAAAGAACAACAGAGATTGTATCAAACCAAAAGTAAAACTTCAGTAAATGTCTGAAAAATGAAAAAAGGAGCTCAGGCAGAAAAGGAAAACAAAACATCAACAAAAAGGCAAAATAAACATCAGACAAATTGAAGAAGAGATCTGAGGCTTCACTGTGCAAACACTTCATTGTTGATTATTGTGTCTTTGATTTACACAGTTTCTACACTTTTGGAGTATTGTTACTTAGAGTTTACACTCATATTCTAAAGCACAGTGATTCATCCTGTCATGTAGGTTTAAGTCATTTTCCTTCTATTATAATGAAAAATAACTATATATTTAAAGCACCATTCACATAATGCAAGGACACTTTACAAGAAGAAGCAAATAACTACCGAACACTAAATGAATAAAAAGCTCAGCTAAAAAGATAAGTCTTGTCGAGGTTTAAAAACAAACAAATTAACCTAAAAGCAATAAAGAATCAGAATAAACTGAGAACAGAGAACCCACCCTGCCAGACCCTCAGCTACTTGCTTGTGACTGGACCACAGACGGATCTGTGTCCTCTGAGAGAGAAACTAGGCGACTAGCAGCTCCAGAGGAGAGACTGTCTTGGTAATTTGCCTTTCAAAGCTGGCAAGAATCTCCAACTGACAAGATAACTAGCTTTCAAAGCTCCTCAGACTGCAGTTTGCTGCTATGTTGCATTTCCTCTTCTGTGTCCCACTATACGTCATATGATAGACAGATGGTTCATCCACTCACCAGTCAGAGAGTTTTTTATAAGACCTGCCCTTTTTGCCAAATAAAGTCTTCCCAGATGGTTCAGTGTGAAAAACCATCTGGCCTGTCAGGGCAAGTTTGTATTGAGGAGCTAAAATATCTTTAAATATGTAACTGATCATTTATCATGTCATGATTTTGAACAGGTTGCATATTTGTCACCTTGACAACAGAGGGGGAAAAATGGAGAAATAATTGCCACATTGTTGAAATCTGTCAGGTTCATCCGGATTGCCAAGGTGACGTCTCTAAAGGAGAGACAGTTGTTACCATGACCGTCCTAAATACAGACAGCTGAGATACCTCTATAGAGCATGGCACCTTAACCTTGTCTCCATGTAAGTTTCTCTAAACATTTTAAGGATAATCACCTCTTTAGGCCATAAACAGCATGGACCGCTGCACAAAGCTTTTTGTATTCACCTAGACCGACCGACCCAGACAGCCATGCAGAATGTTATTTACTCTGCAGCCGAGGATAAGAAAGAGGTTAGGCCACAAACAGGCTACTCCAGCCACAGGTCAATCCTTCAGGGGAAGGCTCAAGATTGGGATTTTGTGCCAGGCTGAGCAGTCATTTCTCTAGGACTAAGGGGGTGAAAACCTTCTAAGGCACAATTTTGCCAGCTAAAAACCACTTTCACAGCAAATGTACAAATGCTGGACACGATGACAACATAATGGATAGTCGATAGGGAATTACATGCATTTTTTGAAGCAATTTCCACTCAACTCTGTTACTAGTCTAAATCAGGGTCTCAGTGATTCCTCTTTCTTTACAGACTTCAAGTGAAGAAACAAGCCTGTGATGTCATGTGGGGAAATATTAGAGCCAATCTCCAACGCCGTCTACTTAGGTTACTGTGTTAAAAAGGTCAAGTTTGGTATGTGACAATGAATAAAACAGAAGCATGGCTCATGTTTATATTAAGGTAGGGTTGGTCGTAGAGCACCTTCTGTCCACTTGTACGGGTGAAAGGGAAAAAGGTCAGTGATCACCACAGCTGGAATCTGACCTTTCATTGGCAAGCAGCTATTAATCTGCATGGCTGAGGGCAGGGTGAGAGGTTACAGTGTGACAGACAAGATAAAAGGGTTGACATTTTCTGCTTTCACTACAGATATCACTTGTGTATCTTATCAGCAGCTCATTTTCCTTTTGATGTTGCAACATTTTATGTTGCAACATTTGAAAAAATTAAGTTGGTGTCATTTCAAAGCACGAGACTGGTAATAATTGATATTGCTCTTATTGTTTGTTTGTTTTTTAAACGGGATCTAAGGACAATAAGGGAAAAAAAACATAAACTCAATCTTCGTTTAAAAAAAAAAAATCATATTTAGATATTCAGTTTAAGACTTAGCCAGTCCTCGGCTAATTGATGGGAGACGTGACACTAATATTCATCTTCATTTGCTGAATACTATAGTCACCAACAAATGCACAATTTATTACTGTGTGAATAACATTTGCTAAAAGTGTTTTAGCTCCACACAAAACTGAAGTGGAGAAAAACAAAACTTTCTGGTTTCATGGGGTGTTACGTGCTGGACTGGTACAGTGACCACAAATAACTGCTCCCACGCATCTAAACTGTCCGACTGGACAGATGTAAAAGTGTTGTCAATCTTCTCATCCAGCTCTCGGCAAGATCGCGAACAAGCATATTTCAGGAAAATGTGAAACTGCTCCTTTAAAGATTTGCATCTTAAGAAAGAGTGAATGCTTGAGGCTACAGACAGGGCAGGGGAGCCTGTAAATATTGAGTGACAGGCTAATGCATTTTTTGTTTTTCCATAGGATTGAATGACATTAAGAAAAGACTATATACTGACAGAGCCCTCTAAAAATCATATACTGTATATCATTCACACAGGGCTTTAAGTTGTAAAAAAAAAAAAAAAAAGAATGAGCCAGACCTGACTAACCAATAGGATATGTGACATCAGTGTTCATCTTAATTTGGCAACACTGCCTTCCTTTGTGGAAATCTGGTGGGTGAAAATGATCTGTAGTAGGTGGCGTACTCTCAAGCCCCAGATGTCGGCACTTATTTTAGAGCTCCACTGCTCGCCAACTGGATAGGAGAGCAGCAACAACAGCCTGGCTGCCAGAGACAGAAGCCCTCATCTTTTCATTTCCTCTCTCTGTTTTTCTCTCCACCGTCGACTCTCTGCATCTACTCACCCCATCTCCACCTCCCTCAACTTCACATCCTCAACACACTAGAGCTGGCCTCTCAGGTTTCTGCAGCTGATAGAAAATAAATAGAAATGCAAGACAGTAGAAAAGAAGCTGGGTGTTACACCAGAGTCTGACACGGTTGCCGTGGCAGCTACCAGACATCATGGGAGGCATCCTAATAAACCGTTTCAATAAATATTATATTTCACAAGGTGTGAAAATATTCTTTCCAGCGCATAAAACAGATCTAAACGTAAAACAGCATTTACCTGATACGAATAAAAAACGGATGTAAATTAATTATCAGATTGAAAAGGCAAAGAAGCTTATGATTTTTCAGCCTTCATAAGAGCAGAGAAATCTAATGCATCTTTAATGCGTACCTCAGTGAAAGGCGAACGAGGAGATTGGGTAACTGAATAAGGTAAAGGTTAATCTGCTCTGTTTTCCCATATAAAGAGAACAAGAAAAGGGTGACACCTCAGCCTGCTTAGGAAACACTAGATCTGCTGGGTGGAAGCCACTTGGGAAGAAAAATGGCTGCAACAGAAGCAATTTAATGGTCAAACCCTGTGAATGATGTGTCATATTGTGCTACTGCCCTGTGATCTCTAATACAGAGCCTTTAATGGATACTGAGAGAGCTACACTGATCTATAACCTGAGTCACTGCATTTCTGAAAGACACCTAGCAAGTATGTAATCAACACAGATTTATTCTTCTATGGGAGAGACAGAGACTGATGTGGACTTGTTGGAGAAGTCCACCTGCTTTGAGATGTCAGCTGGGGAAAGGCGACTACGGTTGCTACTTGTCTACTACAAAGTAACAAAACCCACACAATTTACATTAGCGTCTATGTACTAGAACCTTTTTTTTGGATCCCAAAATAGGTTGGCTGTAGCAAATATCCACGTTGTTGTGAAACCTTCATGCCAGAGAACAATTTCTGCCCAGTGTACCTTTCATTAATGTTGTTGCTCTGTCTCTAACCTACCCCAAGTAGCTTTAGTCCAAACTAAAATACTGTATTTATTTATATGGCTGGTCATTTCTAACTTTGATGACTGCTGCTGCTTGGAAAATAAGACACAATGTCATCTAGCAATGCACTCTGTTTTCACCAAGCCACCCAGCCAAGCTATTTCTTTGGTAACCTAGAAAAATAAATAAAACACTGAATATTTCATATCTTTAGAAACTAAATTTGTAACATGTCAGATAATTAAACCTAATTTACCTTAAAGGGAACATTTATCTCCCTCTTAATTCATTTGCTTATTTGAACATTTAGGGTCAGCAAATCAAGCTAAAAACATGATGTATCATGAAATGTGAACTACTCATTCACAGGCACTGTTACTATATGTGGGGGGTGGTATAATGGCTTTAGAAAGAGCTGTGCGAGTGATGTCACTTAAGTCAGTATAATGTAAGGCTGAAAAGTACAAGTATGATAATGTGGTGTGGCATTATGAGGAAGTGACGTACCAGACCTCTGCAGCCCGAGGTCTGCTTGAGCCAGAAGCTGCTCGTATAACATGCACATCTCTGACTGAACTGTTGGTCGTCACATTGCAGCGTGGGTAATGTAGTTGCCACGTTTTGACAATGAAGAAGGCAGCATTGAAGGAGACAGTCTCTGATTCTGGTGCATTGATTTAGCTATTTATATAACTACACTGTAAGAAATGTCCGTAGAAATTACGGTAAAAAACTGTCAAATAGCAACAGTAAAATACCGTAAAATCAAAAATAGTATATCACTGTAGTAAATACACTGAATTACCGTAAATCAAGATACAGTAAATAACTTTAAATTTTACGGTCTTACTAAGTAGAAAATATGGAATTTTACTGTGAATGTTGTAAAAAGTTCGCAAAATTCACGGTAAAATACCATAATGTCACAAGCGTGTAATTACCGTAAAATTGACGGTATCATTCTGTCTGAATTACAGATTTTGCTGGTGTTTACGTTTAAATTTACGGTACACAACCATTAAATCATACCATCATTTCTATAGAAAGTAGAATTTTAAAAAGTATGGTATCAGGACAGGCTGTGGTCACGTGGGCATTGTTCGGGTCGATGTGAAGCACTTAATGCAATAGAAAAACTACATGTTGTCAAAACAGAATTAAGATAAGATTAAGATACTAAGTCAAAATAACATGTAATAGCCTATATGTAACATATATTTCAGAATAAATGTGCAAAAGAGTTTAGACATAAATATATATTTTTTTAAAATACAAACATCTCTATTGTACAAACATGTAGTCTCCATAACATACCTACACACAGTAAAAAAAAAAAAAAAAAAAAAAGGAAAAAAAGAAGAAGCTTGAGTCAGCTCTGGCTTGGGTGACCTACAGGTGACCCAGCTGTAACCATAGTAACCCATTTGTTGGGTCAACGGTTGGTTTGCTGCGCGCCACCAAGATCCGTTATTTTTGGCCGGAGCGCCGTTACAACCTGGTTACAACCAAGCTGCTCTGTTGTCAGCCAAAGACGACATAAGTAAAGTGGATTAATTTTATTTTTGATGGAAATGCCCCAGCTTCAGTCTGCAAAAAAGTCTGACTGCTTCAGCAACTAGTGTCGGTGGATCGGACTGGACTTTCTCAGGTTGGATCGATACCAACTGTCCGTGGAAAAGCTACAGATGAACTGTAAGTATTTAAAAATGAGCATGGTTTGTGTTACTTTGGCCGTGTCGCTACCCGATCCGCGACGCTACCGGATCCGTGACAGCCACGTACGGCAACTCCACTTGGACAAACTTAGTTGAATTGACTTAGGATCACTGCCCTATGTGCGTCGCCACAGACGGTTTATCTTTTTATTTATTTTTTTAAATACTTTATTAGTAATGTAAATTGAGGGTTGGTTGTGGTGGTCTGGATCTTGATGCTCAGAAAACAGGAACACAGGCGACTTTTAATGTTTACTGTCCTCTTTTCTCGCCGGCCTCATCACCATGACAACCACAAACAATCACAACTACCACAACACTCACTGAACAAACGAGTCTGCCGCGGCTGTCTTATGACGGACCTACGCGGTTTTTATTTTTATTTTATTTTATTTTTTAATCATTTTCACAGTACCGTATTTTAAATTCACAGAACTTAAAGCATGTACGCAAATCGGGCAGTGCCCAAATGAAGTTTGTCCAAGTGGAGTTGCCGTAGGCAGCTGTCCAAGATGGCGGCCGGTCTGCGCATGCGCAGACCAGTTTTGTCACGGATCCGGTAGCGTCGCAGATCGGGTAGCGACAGGCCGTTTAGCACATGAGCTAGGCTAACGCTAACGATGGCTAGGCTAACGCTAACGACCGTTATGCTAATACAGCTAACGGTCTATTGTTATGCTAATAACGATAACGGTCGTTATGCTAACGCTAACGGTGGATCGTTAAGCTAATAACGCTGACTACTATAGCATGAGACTAGCGTGAGAGACAGGACCTGAGAGTAACCAGAGTTTTTGTGTTTTCTAATCAGAGTAAAGTATGTGGAAGCTAACGTTAGCACATGGAGATAGACGGTCTGAAGAGGAGCCTTGCTCTCATGGAGGTGCAGACGTTCCTAAGGGAGGCCAACATCATTACTGTTAAGGTAAAGTTATGTGTTACTGTGTTTGTGTGGAAGAGGGAAAATACACCGGCCTAAAACTGCCTTGTTCAGATATCCATGTAGCTACTTCTGTCCATTATCATTATTACTGAAGTGTTACATGAGTTCATTTTGTGTTCAACATATACTATATTTGTACAGAACCATCCCATCCTTAGTTGTACACATTTTTAACACTACAAAATCATTTTACCTTCTCCTCAGCATGGTGCAGCTGGAGAATGCAAGGCAGCCTACTTTGCAGGAATGTGGCATGGCCAGTACATCTTCAGCGTTATCAACACTCAGCTTCAGTGAGTACATTTAAATTGATAGGCTTCTGAACTGGTGCTGCCATTAGCCTAAATGTTTTTGTTTCTTCATACCTGTCAAATATTTACATGGCCACATCAATAATTATGTCTCCCATTTATGTCTACTACCCTATTATCTGGAGTTCCTTAAGGATAAATCCTCGGAACTATCCTTAAAAAAATACATCAAAATCACTGATTTAATGTCAAATCCAAAGGATTGTGTGTTTTCAGCTGTAGCCTCCACAGTTTCTCCCTCAATCTCTCTCAATCTATTAGATCTGCTAAATCTGTTAACTGTTTTAAGCGCCTCCTGAAATCATATTTATTGGTTGGCCTTTCTATTAGATTTTTTAAACCTACTCTTCATTCACCATTTTTTTTTTTTCTGTTCCAACTTCTTTTATTAATGTTTTGTTTGTTGTTGTTGTTGCTGCAGGAAGCACTTTGCAACAGTGTGCTATATAATAATAATTATCATTATCATTAACAATGTTTTCTTTGTTGTCTTTCTTTGTCTGGTTGCAGAGAGGTTCATGCCAGTCCACAGTAAACACCTGATTGAAGACTGCTGGTGAATTTTCAAGCAGGAATGATGACAACACCTGCCCAAAGTTTCTTCAACATTGTACCATGTCTGTATGAGACTCTGTCCCACCTGTCTTCAGTCAAGTCTGGACCCAATGACTCAAACACCAGTCTTGTCAAGGCTAATTAGAGGTAAGCAATGGTTTATGTCAGTGTAGCAAATGAGTAGATGCAAGCACAACTCAAACTTCACTCAATCGATCTCCCACAAATGCACGGTGCCAACAGCTTCATACAAACATACAGTAGAAAAAAAATCAGTATTACGGACAGGATTCAGGATTTTGGCTGCAATTCGACAAGGGTGAAACAAATACTGATGATCATTTAGTCCTGAAAAGTGACAGTTTCTACCTTTTACACTAATACAATAAAATAAATGAAATACTCCTGATGACCTGCAAAACTATATTCCAGAGTGCTGGTTTCATTCTATGTATAGCTCATTGGAGCTCAGTTTAACAACAGAAGGCTGAATTTATCTCTGTAGGCACCATGCTCAGGCACTGCATCAATCTAACCTTTGCTTTGTTTCTGTTTTCTGGCTGCAGAGAGGATCATGCCAGTCTACAGTGGACACCAAATGGACAATATATGAGTCTTCAAGCAGAACTGGTGACTGCTGGATGCTTTAAGTTCCAGTTTCTTGAACACCATGTATATGTTAAGAGCCCTCTTCAGCCAAGTCTGGACTCAGTGACTCATTAGTGTTGATCAACACAGGGCAAGTGGCTCCTTTTTTCATTATGTTTATTTCTTCTATCATGGACTATCCTTCTTCATATGTATGGACACACACTGTCTTTTCAAGATGTCAACACTGCCTTGTGAGTATACTGGACAAGTTCTGTTTTTCACAGAGAATGTGTATATGCAAAGAGAGGTTCTTAAAGTTTATCAATTATAGTCTGTACTTTGGTTTACAATGGGCTTAAAGGACAATTCCAGGCGAATTCAACTCGGGGGTGTATTTTCCTATCATTTTAGGTCTAAAAGAAGGAATCTGAAGATTTTCAGTTTAATCGCTCCCGTTTTGCAGTAGTTGCGTCTGTTCCCGCATCGCCACGGCAGCGATGAATGGGAGTGGATGTAAGTTCCGCTGTTTAGGCTGTTTACAGCCCTCAAAGCCGCAAATTTTTCCCACAGACAGCGTCAGATGGCTACTCAAACATGCACCGAGAAGTTTATTTAAGCAACAGGGTTCGACAATAACGGTTGCCCGATTGCCCGGGGCAAGTAAAAATTACCGGCGGGCAGGTAGAACCTGCGCGGACTTGCCCGGTCGGGCAAGCACCGACTCAGATTTTATTATTTTTTATTTTCGGACGTTTTATGCATTTATTTTGAAAGGACAGCTGGAGAGAGACGGGGGGAGAGGGAGCGAGTGAGAGGGGGGGTTGACGCGGAGCAAAGGCACTGTCAGGTGGGATCGAGCTGGGTCGCTGCAGCGGGTGCTCTACCAGGTGAGATAGGCTGTACGTTGCTCGCGGCTGGCTGTATTTAATCGGCGATTTCACCGAGCATTTCACTGACGGTGAGCGGCCTGACGCTGCTTCATTAACGCCGCCGCTGTTTCAGACTCGGGGCAGACGCACGCAACAGTCACCCGTTACCGTTTAGTTACCATACCGACGAGCTAACGTGTCCTATCCTGTTGTCAATAAACACACGTGGAGACGGCGCTTCAAACAGGGGTGTGAAACATGCGGCCCGCGGGCCAAAACCGGCCCAACAGTGGGTCCAGTCCGGCCCTCAGCAAGTGTGAAAATTTTAAATTGCACATATTTTTATCAAGAAATTTCAGGTGGTTCATAATATGTTTTGTAAAAGGATAGTTCATTAACTGTAAACATCTTAATAATGTACTAAAACAGAGGAAAAATAAACATTTTAAAATAGGCTATATGTATAGGCTATCATGCTATTGCTTTACTGGTTAGGCCTACTTGAGATCAAATTGTGCTGTTTGTTACCCCTGAACTAAATTGAGTTTGACACACATGATTGGCTGTTTGCCTGTCACTGTTGTTTCAATGTCCCACATCCTTGAGTTTTACAGGGGCAACTCAATAAACTAGAGTAACATGGAAAAGTCTAGGCTATTTCCAGTAGTTCAAGTCAAATGGCCCCAACCAAGTATTGAGAGCATATAGATGGACATGAACATTTTCATATTAAAAAATATTTTTTAAATTGGTCTTTTCTAATATATATATATTTTTTAGATACTGCATTAATACTGAAGCTAAATTGTCCACTGCAGCATGTGAATGCAATGAAAAGAATAAAATCTGACTGGAGGAGCCAGCTATCTGTTAAAATGTTGTCCAGGTTAATGTTTTTAGCCATTAAAAGGCCCTTCAGTTCAAGATTTCAACTGTGATCGGGCATTAAACAGGTGGCTCACCTGTTCAGATAGGGCATGGAGGGTGTAACTGCTACTGGTCAAATAATGTGAAATAGCAGTTAATTTTACATGTCTGCAATGATTGCCATTTAAATGCAATTATAGATAATAATAAATACTGCTTTCTGAAGAAAGAAGTGTTGTGTATAGTCAACAGGAAGGATTTTAGTAAGATATAAGTCATGAGCGAAAGTATGCACCACACAACCAGAAAAAAAAACCTAGGCAGGGCAAGTAAGAATTTAGATGGGGCAAGTAGACTTGAAAAGTACTTGCCCGACAGGGCAAGTACGAAAAAACCTTAACGTCGGACCCTGAGCAAGCAAGCCGACATGTTTGTAAAACTAGATCTAATTCAAAGTCTCCCGGAGTCTCGCGCGAGACCCAGTTGCCGTGCTCGGTGTGTTCAGGTGCAGTAGGAAAGCTACAGTTTGTGTCATAAACACAGGAATATCAACTCTTTACTTGCTTCAAGTAAAAAAAAACTTCTCAGCGCATGTTTGAGTAGCCACCTGACGCTGTCTGTGGAAAAAAATGTACACTTGAAGCAAGTCAAGAGTTGATATTCCTGTGTTTATGACACAAACGATAGCTCCAACTGCACCTGAATACACCAGCACTGCAACTTCGGGCTCGCGCAAGACTCTGGGAGACTTTGAATTAGATCTAGTTTTACAAACATGTCGGCTTGCTTGAAGTAAATAAACTTCTCGGTGCATGTTTGAGTCTCCATCTTACGCTGTCTGTGGAAAAAAATTGCGGCTTTGAGGGATGGAAACAGCCTAAACAGCGGAACTTACATCCACTCCCATTCATTGCTGCCGTGGCGATGCGGGGACAGACGCAACTACCGCAAAACAGGAGCGATTAAACTGAAAATCTTAAGATTCCTTCTTTTAGACCTAAAATGATAGGAAAATACACCCCCGAGTTGAATTCGCCTGGAATTGTCCTTTAATTGGTTATTTCCTTAATAATTTACCATTTGCATTTTCTGACTGTAAAATCTACGCCAACAAACTGTAATTCCATTATGTGTTGTACCGTATTTTTTACGGTGAAATTCTGGCAACCACAGCTGCCAGTATTTTACCGTGAATTTTGCAATAAAATACCGTACTATATCTTACAGTTTTACCGTGTTTTTTCACTGATGGACTGTAATTAGGTTTACAGTATATCCGTTATTTTTAAAAGAATTTACCGTAAACAGGTTTATATTATAACTGTTATTTTTACAGCAAATTACCGTAAACAAATAACAGTTCTCTACTGTGAAATTTACGGTTGCCAAAACAGCATACCGTAATGTGTAATACATTGTGACCGTATTTTCTACGGTAAAATTCTGGCAACCACAGCTGCCAGTATTTTACCGTAAATTCTACGGAATTTTTTTTACAGTGTAACTGTCATTACTGGGGTGAAATGCTAAACTAATGTAGCAGCCTGAAAAACATCTTAGCAACCGATTGTCTATTTACACAGTGACCCAAAATGCAGCAATATTAAAATTTGTCTTGTTTTTGTTTTCACGTGTAACCAGGGAACCAAAACAAAGGGCTGAAAGATAATAAAACACTGAGTAGGCTTAACGAGATAATTCAATATGAGTTAGCCACTTTGTATAAACTTAACATAAGAAGAATTTCTAAACTTGGTAGGTGTAGCTTTAAACTTTAAATCCTAATGTATATGTATGAAACTATTTCAGCATGCTCTGCCCTCTAGTGGCCAGAGAGATGCACAGGAAGGTTTTTTTTTATAAAAGCAGCCAAAAAACTCAGGATACTATGATTTACAGATACGGACTGTGTGAGCTCACTCTCAAACTCTCAAACACAATTTTAAACCTATAACACCAGCGCTACATGGGCTGCACTCCTACACACACGTAGCTGCACATACTGACAGACTCACTCACACACACACACACACACACACACACACACACACACACACACACACACACACACACACACACACACACACACACACACACACACACACACACACACACACACACACACGTGAATCCTCTGAACACCTCCTCCAATATTTCCAAACTGAATTTTGTTATTAGTGTTTGACTCCAGATTGCTCATCAACCGGCCTCTATTCAGCGATGCAATTTAGCTCATCATCATCATCATCATCATCATCATCATCATCATCATCTCAGCCATCACTGCCCCCATCCCAATTAAGGCTAATTACACATGAGGAAGACATCAAAACAAACGCGACTGTTCCTTTAAATCTTCACCCGTTTAATTTGTTTTGAGTGAGAGGGGGTTCAAGAGAGACAGACTGAAAGAAAGAAGGCGAATTCACACTTTAATAATTAAAAAAAACAACAACACACACACACACACATAAAGAGTGACACGCAAACCGACACTCCCCTTCTACACAAGCAGCAACACTGACTGACTGACTGACTGAGTGAGTGAGTGAGTGAGTGACTGACCAGAGCTGTCCAGCTGCCTGAAGCAGAGAGAGCCTTTGCTGTGTGGATGTGTTCAGCCCTCTGTGGACTTGGTGGGAGGGGGGAGAAGTTTCCCCAAAGACAAGCTTGGATCACTGAGAGAGACGATGCCTTCCTCCTCTAACCCACTCTCACTAGCTGCTCAGTGGATTTGCTGATTCCCGAAATTATTTTTCCTTGCAAGTTTTATTCGGCGGGACTGAGGAGAGATTTTTAGCCAGAGGATGCTCCCACAGGTCATTCGGATTTTCTATGTCTTGTCTTTCTGCTTTTTCCAAGGAGGCTTTATCAGGTGAGGCGCACTGACATTTATTATATTCGTTGTTGTTTATGCGACTTGTTTTTTTTTTCCCCTCCCAACCTCTCATGAACTGCTTTATATCAACTTTTCCGCGACATCTCACATCTGTCATTTTACGCACTTTTACTTTTTGAACTTGATAACGTAGACGTGTCTCTTCAGGGGGGGGGTGCACTACACGGAGATGGTTTTTAGTATTGGTGCGACGGAAATGTGTGAGGTTACCTTGAGGTAACTACACCCCCAAAACACTGGTCACATTTAATAGGATATCATTAAGTGAGAAAACCCGAGACATCCTTTTATAGAGCGGAACATGCGAGTCGAGGTGGGGTTGATCATCACTGGAAATCATCCACTTCTTTTACCCACAGCGCAAACTCTCGTCGCTCGACACCAACTCTGAGATTTAAGATCATGGTCGCAGTTTGTAAACAGGTTGCAAATGCAAATAAATTAATTGCACAAATTAACGAATAAAAAAAACATAATTATACTGCCTTATTACCTGCCCTGGTCGAAAAACTACCTGTGGAATTCCTGCTTGCATGGCAGGGTTAATTTGGTGGCTTTTAGAGGAGATTAAAAGGTAACGTCAAGACCCCAGTGAATAATAAGATATTCATGGGCTAATTAACAATTTACCAACAACATGTTGGCAAGGAGCTCATTGGGAGGCGACCCATTTGATGCTTACTGACTGAAACCTGAGAGATGCCATGCATACCAAACATCTGGATTCCTCTTTCCAGAATAAGAGCTTGTAATAGAGTTGAGCACACATGTGGTGGCAGACTGCAGTGTGTATTCAGTGCGCCTGGGGACAGATGCAAAACCCCCCCCCCCAAAAAAATCATGTTTATTTTCCTTCACATATTTATTCACTCACTCACTCAAACCAGCGACCCAGCCACCTTTTCTCTCTTTTCTCCTCCTCCATACACCCTTGCCCTCTTCTACCCCTTCCATCTCCCCCCCTCTTGGTGGCAAAAACTTTTATTTGCAGTGAACATTTCCCTATTTCATGCCCTGCCAACCTCAGGTGGGAGCTGAAGGGAATTAAGATCTGCATAATCCTGGAGCGGAACAGAGCCGTGACTCTGTGAACCCAGGGGCAAGGAGAGCAGCTCTTAGCCTGGAGAGCAGTCAGCTGACAGCACCTCCTCTTGAGAAATTATATGCTCTCTCTCTCTCCAAGCAGCCTCTCCGCTCGCAATGTAGGGAGGGGAGAATGAAGGGGAGGAGGGAGGAAGGGCTCAAGAAGAGGAGGGCAGGTGTGAGAGAGACAGGCAGGATCTGATACGGGTGTGGTGAGGTAGGGCTGGAGAGATGGAGGGTGAAAATGGGAATGGGAGCAAACTGGGATGAGGAGAAATGTGAAGCTGATTCATTTAGCTGGAGGCGGCGAGGAGATTAGTAAAGTGGCGGACGGGGCTGAGAGATGGAGAGAAATGGTTCAGATAGGAAAGACGAGATGAGATGGAGAGAGGGGTGGGGGGAGGGAGAGAAGATGGAGCTGTGGGTGTGAGGGACAGGAAGTGTTGTAAAAGATGTGAGGAGATGTGAAGATTGTCATGTAAAACAGACCACAGGGCTGGATTGGTATGATAGGTTTCGCTCTGGATTGTTGTCAACAAGAGGAAATGAGAAACAGGAAAGAAAGCTGTAATAAATAACAAAGTTCATCTCATCTCAAGGCCGAGGGTTAAGAGATTGTGTGTGTGCCTGAATGTGTGTGAGAGGGAGAGAGAGAGAGAGTCTGTGTGTTAGTGAGTGAGAGAGAGAGAAAGAGATGACAACTGTGTCGGTCGTGTCTTGTGTTGTTTCAACACTTAACGTCTGTTAGTCTTGAATGCTAACTCAGAGAGGAACCCTGAATCTTTTTTCTATCACTTTGTTGCTTTGCTTTCAGGAACGAAATACAAAACTACACTTTTATTAACTGAAACGTCAATTTATATTGCACTGACTGTGATGGCTGCAGTGGGTACAGGTATGTTGGTTGAAAATTTGAGTTTTGTTCACTTTTTCTCAGTTCATGTTTGATTCCTGTTTTCTCTGCTGATTCCTCAGATCAATTACTTTATGCTTTGAGTTGTTTCAAGTTGGACTTTGATGATGATATGGTGGAGAAATATAAATATAACATCAAAATCACACTGTTGCAGAGTGTTTTCATGTTTCAAGTCCATAAGTGGACACTAGCACAGTCAATAGGGGGCGACAACATGACTAGTGTGGTGGTATTCACTATTACCCCATATGAAGGGACTTGTTTGGTGTGTTTGACAGTTGACAGTCATGCTGTTGTCAACTCACTGCAACTCACCACAAGTCGTCAGCTTCAGGTGAAGAACAACTCTATTTACCACAGTGCCAAGTGGCTCCAGTGGCCAATTCACTTCTGGACTGTTGTTGAGTGACCTTTAGACTTAAAGCCTTAACACCTGTTGTTTCTTACTCGTAAATAACCTAAAGGTTGGCTGTGTATTGTTAGCTGCAATACATACATAAGGTCTTGCGGAGTTGCCACCACATCGTTCCAGACATATCCATATTTGACTGAATAAAATAAAAAACTGAAAACTGAAAAATTCTCATTTAAAAAACATATTGAAAAACCTGACAAAAGGAAGTAAACAACATAATGAAATTTGACCGAACATTCAATCTCAGCTTTCACTCAGTACATGGCAGGTTTTTTGATTTAATGCTACTAACACATTTGTGTGCACCAAAAATGTTTTGTTGAGTATAGCCTGGCTCCAGGTGAAGCTCTGAGCACTCTGTTGGGGACTATAAAGACACTTATCACATACTGTAGTTATTTCTGTGATTTGCGAGCTCTGCCATCTGGCATGGAGCTTGAAATTGTGCTACTTGTGTTTGCTCTCAATGGGGTGGTCAACAGCAGTTTGTATTTGTGCAGGTTCAGTCCATTATAAGCAGAGCTAAACAACTGCAGCAGCTGGCTGGGGAATCTTGTTCTCTCCAAAAGATAATCAAAAATCTAAAATAAGCCTAAAAGTATCCCCACTATGAGAAATGACAACAGTGGACACACAAATTGTGCAATTGTGTCCCCGCCCCCCATCATCTGATGTGGATCTGTTCGTTGGCAAATGGAGAGTGAAGTGCAGCGTGTTGCATTGAAGTGAAGGGCAGAGAAACGCGTCAAGGATCCCTTCTGTCCTTGCCTGGAGTCACTGAGAGATCATGAGTCAGAACTGGAAATATCAGAGAATAAGTCTTATCTTGTAGTGGAGCTGGGTCCTCACATGCCTGGTTATTGGCTGTCCAATTGATGTGTGTGTGTGTGTGTGTGTGTGTGTGTGTGTGTGTGTGTGTGTGTGTGTGTGTGTGTGTGTGTGTGTGTGTGTGTGTGTGTGTGTGTGTGTGTGTGTGTGTGTGTGTGTGTGTGTGTGTGTGTGTGTGTGTGTGTGTGTGTGTGTGTTCATGAGAGAAGGAGAGGTGGATTTGCTGGAGCTGTGCTGTCTTTTCCTCTGAGCTGTAATGAATTATTTCGAGTAGGTAATGACTTTACTTGATGATAAACTTAAACACATCACATCTTCGGAAAGTGGGTCAGCAGCAGAATTATCCAAATAAACAAATTGCAAGTGACATCTTTGGAAAAGAGTAAAGGAGCTTCATAAAGAATTTCTCTAACCCACCCAGTTCAGCATGTTACAATTTGGTTTTAAGTATGTGCACTTGTTTTAATGCACCATCACTGGTCCAAAAATGTGAACATTGTTAGAAACTGTTTGACATTTACATTTCTGGGTCCATTTTGTTGTTTGTTGGAAAGTCTCCAGCATCCCCACGAATAACTGGCCCAATTAAGATGATGTTTGTGCCACTGAGATACTTTCTAGTCCGACACCAATTTTGTGTAATAACAGAAAAAATATTCAGATATCCCAACAGTAGACTTAAAATGTCAAATTTCGTAATCAAAGAGCAAAACACTTTGGACTCTTCAGTTTGCACAAAATGTTCACAAATGTGTGCTCAAGTCTGAGAAGTCATTATTTCCAGTCTGAGATCTTGTATTTACCGACTACTTTCAGTGGGAAAGTGAACAACTTTAAGCTGTGCGTGGACATAAAATACATTCTCTCAATGAAAAATTGGTGAAAGAAAATAACAACGATAAGCCTCACTAAAGTCCATTCATACCCCAAATCAGCTGCCTAACTGTTATCAGGCATAATACCATAACACGAAGACAACTTTGCTCCAATTGTTCTTCTTCTCTTAGTTACTCCCTTTTTGAAAAAGTCCAAGAACACAGTGTAAAAGAAGAAGAAGAAGGTTTGGGAGTGGGCCTGGTCAGGGTGAAGACAAATGGGTGGAAACATTTTGTACCAAATGACCTCTCTTAGGACAAGTACCCTTGACCACAGCCGACTTCTTTCCTGAACAAACTTTCTTGAACATTTTAAGCACTGCCGAGGAAATGGTGGCAGGTTTAGTGTTGTATGGCCTGTATGGGATGCATGAAACAGTGCAACATGTCACAAATAAGGAGTTGATATATATATTTAACTACAAATGTCTCTCTTAAAATGTATATGGAGCTATTATTGTTGCAATATTATTTGCAAATGCGTATCTCAATCTGTGTGTGCGTATTCAGATCTGTGTGTGTGTAATATGATCTGTGTGTGTGTATTCAGATCTGTGTGTGCGTATTCAGATCTGTGTGTGTGTAATATGATCTGTGTGTGTGTATTCAGATCTGTGTGTGCGTATTCAGATCTGTGTGTGTGTATTCAGACCTGTGTGTGTGTAAAAAAAATCTGTGTCCGTATTCAGATTTGCAAGTGAAGACAAATCTGCAAGTGCATGCAAAGATCTGTGAATGTGAACACAGATCTGTAAGTGTACATAGATCTGTAAATGTGTAAACCGATCTGTAAATGCGTACATAGATCTGTAAATGTCTGTCATCACTTACAACTCAGGCAGGAGCTCTCAATTGGCTGTGTTTTTACACGTGAATTTTGCAACACTTCTGCCGCGGCAGATCTGTGATCTGCAAATGTGTAGAAATGAGATTTGTCTGTGACCTCAGTGTTCCTTTGCCCTGAGCTCAGGCTCACAGGCTCATGCTGCCTGGCTGCAGTAGCAGTACCGCGGTCCGTGTACTAAGTATAATTCAATTACGTCGTTAACTTTGTACCATGAGAAATGTCGTTTTTACTGGGGTAAATGGTAATCGTTTAGGAGGCGATTTGTTGTGAATTAAGTATTTAATTCGTTTCGGAGTTTTTCTTCTTCTTTCTTTTAAATTGTCCGTTGCTGTAGCCATCAAAACGCGGAGCTTTTACTTTGAAGGCTGGTTCCGGCTCTCGACTTCCTTTTTCAATTTTCATTGTACAAGTTGGAGAAAGGAACAAGCGGGCACTTCGGTGCGCTGAATTGCGTTGTACGTCTCACGTCAATCAAACAGGAAATACCGGTAAAAACGACATTTCTCATGGTACAAAGTGAACAACGTAATTGAATTATACTTCGTACACGGACCGGGGTCGGTACTGCTACTGCAGCCAGGCAGCGTGAGCCTGTGAGCCTGAGCTCAGGGCAAAGGAACACTGAGGTCACAGACAAATCTCATTTCTACACATTTTCAGATCACAGATCTGCCGCGGCAGAAGTGTTGCAAAATTCACGTGTAAAAACACAGCCAATTGAGAGCTCCTGCCTGAGTTGTAAGTGATGACAGACATTTACAGATCTATGTACGCATTTACAGATCGGTTTACACATTTACAGATCTATGTACACTTACAGATCTGTGTTCACATTCACAGATCTTTGCATGCACTTGCAGATTTGTCTTCACTTGCAAATCTGAATACAGACACAGATTTTTTTTGCACACACACAGGTCTGAATACACACACACAGATCTGAATACGCACACACAGATCTGAATACACACACACAGATCATATTACACACACACAGATCTGAATACGCACACACAGATCTGAATACGCACACACAGATTGAGATACGCATTTGCAAATAATATTGCAACAATAATAGCTCCATAAATGTAGTGTTGCTTTTCTAATATCTCTAAAAAGTGTTTAAAATGAAATCACTTCATTCAGTGGATTTCCATGTGATGGTGAAGAAAGTCTATGTACATTTTGTCAAGTTGTTCTTTGGTCAATTTAGACACAGAAATTCACACTATTATAGCAAACTGTCTTAACAATGACCTCTTAGGAAGCAGGGAGCCAGAGAGACCACAGATGGAGAGAGCTGATGGAGCTTGTTAGCTGTGTTGCATCATCCACTTTTATTTCCCCCTTCTGTCAGAACAGAAACTGATCCAGACTGGCTTTAGACAGTTGTGGTAAAGCAGTCAAATACAAATATTTTTTGAATAACCTGTGTGAACTACAGTGTTGTCCCTGTAGCTGACGGCTGCCAAACTGGTGTTGCTGTCAAGGCTCTCTGGCAAAAGCTGCTGTGAGACTGTTGGTCAGACTTCTGACTTTTACCCGAAACACTGGGATTCATGTCCTTGTCGACCTCTTGACTAGTTAACTTAGTATATTCTGTTTTATATATATATTCTTATTCTCAGTTTTCAGTTACTGTTAGTTTAAGTTTCAGCACCACAACTACTTTCTGTGGTTGTCTCTCTGCTTAAAAACCTTTCTGCCTGAAAGCCTTCAGACAGACGTCTTTCATGCAGGCAAACCTGACAAGTGCAGTGGAAACTGTTTACACAGTGATCACGTCTATCCCAGTCAAATCCACTCTTATAAGTGGGTGATTATAATGGTCATAATAATTTCTTATATAGATTACCATGTAATTGACATTTGTATATTTATCTATTGTATAGATAAATAAATATACATATATAGATAGATATGTATAACTATCTATATTTCTCTCTCTCTCTCTGTCTGTTTTGCATATTTTTCTACTTTGTATGCTACTACAACAACAACCAAACTTCCCATGTGTGGGATAAATCAACAGTCTTATGTCTTATGACATGAATATAAAGTAATGAAACAGACAGCTTTCCAGGTTGTCCGAATGGCTCAGGTGAAATCATTACACTGCACTCATGAAACTCACCTGCTGAGAGAGTGTAGGGATCTTAATTACACACTGTAGAAGTCCTAAAATGTTAGAAGAGCAGGAACAGCAGGTGAAATAACTCACTGAGTCAAAGTGGTGAAGATGCACACACGCACACACAATGTGAACTTGTGTTAGGAGAGGGTCGGCAGCGGAAGGGTACAACCATTTTTTCATGTGATGTGTGAAAAGAAAATCAATTGTAGGTGAATTACCTGATAACTATAAGCATTTTTCTATTATTAATATTAATTATTTCTAATGACATTTCTATGCGAATGATTCTGTGCTGAGTTTTTTTTAAAATCTGTATGAGTGGTGGATCACTAACAATGTTACGTGATCACCATAACTTGTTCCCACTACCCAAAAGCAACTTCACAGCTGTTGACTGAAATTAAAAAGGTAGAGTCTGAATTTGGACCCCTCCTCTCACTCAACATCAACTTAAATGTGTGAGATCAAGGGTTTCCTAAAGGGAAATGCTACATGTAGAAGACGCTATGTTAAAACTCAAAGCATATTTTCATGTTTATTGAAAATATTGTATCAAATTACTTGAATCAAGAAGCACCTGTGAAAGAGCAGGCGCGAAAGCCTTCCCTGAAGAAAATGTTCTGGAAAGAAGTAAACACAATTTAGTCAATCCAAACTTCAAAAGCTTCGTTGTTGGGTGAGGACACAATCTTTCTATGATAGTTTTTAATTAAATTCTGATGGTAGTCCCAGCTGGTATAGAAGTATCTGCAACAGAAAAGCAATATCTGGAGGCTAGTAAACAGTAGTGGAAAGAGGTTCGCAGTGATTGTCTGCTTTTTTTTCTAAATGTTTTAGGCCTACAACTGACAGGGAGATGAAAACGAAGTATGAGTGTGTAAAAACCTGGATGAGAAAATGTCAATTCCACCTGGGAACTGTTTTTCCACACATGGTGAACCTAAAATTGGCCTCGTGTGGAGAAAATGCATACCCTTTGCATAACTGAACTGAAATTAAAGCGTAGAAGTCAGCTCACATGCAGGGTTTCACTTGTTAAACCTTTTCCAAAAACAAAATTGCACATGCCAGTAAAAACAAACAATATTATCAATCGAGTGTAGCTGTAATTTCACCTTGAGTGAGAGTGTCACAGACACTTTTGGGGCTCTGTTATCCTCTCTGAAAACACAGGAACCCCCCCCCCCCCCCTCACACAGGGCTGATACACGGACTAGAGCAGAGAGGAGTGCTGACGAAAAGGAGGCATGAAAGGAGGACAGATGGGATGTTTACGTGAGTTAATGACTAAAAAATGAGAGCCAAGCTGGAGACAGGAGTCGAACAGACGGCACCACCATGAACAGTAGTGGTATACTTATCAATGAAATATGAAGACTAGGGATACAAAGAAAATTCATCAAAAGATAAACAAAGAGTTGATATATTTTTCCCTGGTAAGACTTAAATTCCATTGAGGATAAGTTGTTGATTTAATTGTAGCTTGTTAAATAAAACTTCAAAAGCAAGTCTTTATTTACTCTGCCCATTCTCAGAGGAACGTCAGGATTTGTTTTAAACTAGTTCAATTTATATAGTAACCATCTTTGCAGCCGGAATAAGTCACTGCACTGTTAACTTCTCAGCCAAACTAAGAAGCCATCCTTCTCATTATAAATTTGCTACGAGCAACTTTTAATAAAAACGAGGAGCTGGTGAGCATGCATATTTGGCCTCACAGTCTAATCTAAAATCCTTGACAAGCCAGCGGTGTCTGACACAGACCTGCCCATAGCCTCAGTGGGCATAAAATTTGTGTTTGGATATATGGAGGTGACAGCTTACTGATGGTCTCCAGCAGTCAGCCAGCACCTTCACAGTTAGTCTGACACCCCAAGCTGAGAGATGTGACTGATGGTTTTCTGCCCATTTCAATCAAACCACACATGACCTTTACCTCTTTCTGTTATATAAAATGTGCATTACAATCTCCTTTGCCACATCTGAAGACATAGTAATTTTCACAGAGATCCTGATGCTGGAGGGTAAAAGATAGTGGTTTCTATCCCCAGGGAGCATATCTCCTGAAATACCCCAATTATCTTTATGATCTTTTCTCTTATTAAGAATCTCACCATGAGTTTAAAAGCTATAATCAGTGACGTCTTACAAAAACCTTCCATCTTGGAAGAAAAATGGGCATCTCTCCCTTTTGCTGACGCACACCGCTTGTGTCTGTGAGATGCCTTTGCTGCCAGCTGAAATCAAAACCCCGAGCCACTGAATAATAAACGCATCATGAAGTGTAACTGATGCGTATCAGCTCAGGGTAAACATTTAGCCTCTGCAGAACTGTAGCCCACTAATGCTAAGCTGACATCACTTGCTTCACATATATGAACAGTTCATGTATATGGATGAAAATGTCACGCCAAGAGTAAAAGAAAGCATGGAGATAAACTTCCCACCTCATGGCCACAGAGAACTGCAAACTGGCAGAAGTCTATGCAAAAAGGCTTAAAGCAACATTAACCAAAGAAGTAGGACAAGAGAGTGACGCAGGTCTTGCTGGGGCAAAAAAGAAAAGAAAGGAATCATCAAATTAAAGCTGCTCTTATCAATATACTATAATAATAATGGATGAAATTACTATTCAGAAAACGGGTTGCTTGCTGTGATGAAACCATTGAGGATCAGTTCCCCTCAGCTCTATGGAACCTTTTCAGCATCTCTCAGCCTTTAATCTTACTTTTCTGGTTCACTCTAATGATTCATTGTCACCAGAATCATTTTCAGATGCAGACATGGTCAGTCAGCAGTAGGGCTGCCCCCAAATAGTCGACCAAGCACTGGTCGACCAAGAAATCATTAGCCGACCAAGATTTCATTGGTCGATTGGTCGCAGGAAAAAAATAAAAATTTTTGGAGCCGTGTCTTGTCAAAATTAAGTCAAAATCAATGACTGAACTGTATATGAAAGGCTATAGGGCTTTTAATTTGAAGGGCCAGATACAGGAAGTCGTGACACTAGTCACTCGCTGTCATTTTTTTTTTTTTTTTTTCTGTTGTTGTGGTTACACGGCACGGCAGGTCCCTCCCTCCTTTTTTTTTTTTTTCAAAAGCGACTTTTCCAATGTTGTTACAGACCTTACAGTCTATGTTACAAACGAACTGTTGGAGACTCCGCCATGAAAGCATGTGTCACTGCTGTTTTCGGGTTATTAGCGATTAGCGGGTGCTGTCGTGAGCCCCAGTCCCACAGCGCTACCGGCGGTCAGTGTCACAGTGTCACGGAGCAGAGACATGATCCCTGCTGCTGTCCGACCGGCGTCTTCAGCCCTCAGCCAGACTATCAACTTGCTATAATCACACGTATAGTCAGAAATAAGTTCAAGTATTGCCTTGGCTGCTTGAACCCAGAGAGACAGCAGTGGTGGAGGCACTGTGGAGGTGTCGCAGTACAGGTGGCTTCAGTGGTTTGAAAACCAAGTTGTGCTTTCAGATACATGAGACTCTTTGTTTTGGTTTGTGCACACAGTGTAACATCTCGAGACAACACAGCACACAGAGTCTTGTCATTATCTTGGTAACAAAGTGTGTGACACAGTGGAGGGGTAATGCAATTAAGTGGACCGCTCCACTCTTTTTCTCTGGCCCTGGCAGATTAAAATGGCCACTTATTGACTAGAGCAGCACTCTAGCTCTGAGGTTCACCACTGTAGGTCATTATGTTCTCTGCAATTAGGAACATGAAGTGGGTACCCATTATGAAACCCTCCATCATGTCATTATGTCTGACCATACAGTCCCCTGCTGATTAAACCTCACTCTGAGGGACAGGGAAGAGTGAGGCCTACAAAACACCCAAATCTCATAATAAATGGCTGCAGAAAAAGAAACTGTCAAGTCAAGTCAAGTCATTTTTATTTCTAGAGCACATTTAAAAACAACAGATGTTGACCAAAGTGCTTTACATACAACATACTGTGGGGAGTAGAGTCAAACTGCAGATCTGTTTTGTAATTGAATCAAAATCTCATTAAGTGAAGCATTTAGAATGACCATGCTGCAATCAATCAGTAATTACAAAGGCCTGTAATTTATCAGCCAAATAGAGCAGGAAACAGTAGTAGAGTCACTAACTCGCAGTAAAATGTACACCTCAGCCTAACCCATTAGCTTTAATTAAGGTTATTTTGTCTGTTTTACTTGAGTGACACTTTTCAGCATATGAGACCATTTTGATTCAGAATTAGATCACTTAAAGCAGAAGTGAGTGATATATTTGTGTTAATATAAGTCTTAAATAGTTATATCTTCCGACAGCAATCACTTACATAGAGTGTTTGGACTGAAACACGGGTCTCTCAGTCCCTCTGCTCTGCTCTGAGCCGAAGAGAAAACATTTATCGTATCCTACAGTTTTTAATGAGGAGAGAGAACGGCATGCAGGGCTGTGTGTGCAGCCAAGGAACGCCGTGAATGTGGTGACGTAGCGACGAGGACTGTTATGGTGCGTTCAAGGAAACTCGTATTTTTCCGACCGTGAAGTGGTACCAGTTCGATCTGGTACGAGTTCACCGGTCGGAAGTTACGAGTGGCCGTTATAGTGACTTTCACCGGTAAAACAGGTCGGAAAAACACGAGTGGGTTGCCTGGAACGCTACAAAGTCGTAAGTTGTGACTTGAAGCTGTAATTTACGATTTCAAAAGCCTGCCTGGAACGCAGCATTAGCGAAAACGACCGGATCACTCACTTCTGCTTTAAAGTAAAAAATGAACTCAACAAGGAGATATTGGATGAGCGAAGTGCACGCATGGACACAATAATAACTCATTTAGAACAAAGCTTTTACGTGTGCTCTGCCTCAAATAAAACAAAGGGATAATTCATATTGATAATATCCTTACTGTTTGACTACTTTATTTGTGGTTTGCTTTGAAAACATACTCAATAGTAAACTGTACCTAAATAATTTTACCGTAGTGGATAATCTTTAAAGGGATAGTTCAACATTTTGACAGATTGGGCCATTGCCATAATCCCTATAGTTTTAGGAGTAGGTTCGTTACCTTTAATTGTCGGTGCAAGCTGTTTTTTTCTTTCTTTGCATTTGCCTTAAAAACAACTCCGTCTCGTGACGTTCTGTTATTATCTCATAGCGTGGTGAATGTGCAGGTCACAACTTGTCCATGAGAGCATTTTGGAGTTGTTGGATTGTGTATTTGATTAGTTTGATGAGGGAAACCAAGAAATCACATTAGCTTCCGTAGCGTAGCTCTGAACAGCTCGCGGCTCTGCTCCGCCGTTTGAAAAATAGCTTGCACCAATAATTAAAGGTAACAAACCTACTGCTATGACTATAGGGATTATGGTCCAAATTTGCCAAAACTATCCCTTTAAAAATGACCACAACAACCAAAAAGATAAAAGCCTATTCTTTCATTCAACATGTTCATATTTCAGTAATTGGAAAGCCAGCAGTCCACCAAGCTGCTCTATAAACATAGCTCGCCTCCTATTAACATTTTTTTACAAAGGTGCATTTATTGTAGTCACTGAAGCTCATTCCTGTGACTGTAATGTAACAGCTCATTGATTAAAGAAGCTACTGTGTGATCCTCTTAGGGATGGTACATTGCAACATCCATTTATGCCTTCCTACAGTAAAAATAAAAGCTCAAAAACATCAAAAACATGTTCCTCTCACTCCATTTTAGTCCAGCTGAGGTCATAGATGACCGATGAAGCAGGTTCTCTCAGGTGGTGAAGGAGGTGCAGAGGGTCGTTGAGGAGGATTACAGCTGTGTTCGTCAGATAACACAATGGCAGAAAGAGGGTCTCTTGTCTCCAGCAGCATGAAATGAGAGTGGTCCATGTTGGTATACAAAGCAGGGGCCTGTGTAATTCCTCCCCACACTGAATGAATTACTGCCTGGTATTGGTGCTCACTCGCCTGCAGGTGTCCGTCTTTTATACACTGTGCAAAGATGCTTCAAGGGTAAAACACTACAGTTCATGTGCTTCCACAAATCCCTTGTGTTCTGACCTCTGGATCACTGGCAGACTTTTTCTTTCCACATTAGTGAAATGACTGGTTGTCCTTGACAGGTGAAGTGCTGTATTTTAACTTCAGATTACAGTGGGGAAAATAAGCATTTGATCCCCTGCTGATTTTATAAGTTTGCTCCCCCACAAAGAAATGGATGGTCTACAGTTTCTACAGAATATCAACAAAATATCCAGAATTAATGTCATCATGTATAAAGGTTAGAAATTAATTAACATTTGATCAAGTGAAATAAGGGCAAAAATCAGCAGGGTATCAAATACTTATTTTTACCACTGTATCATAGTAGGCCTACACTAAAAGATAAAAGTGAACTAAATTAAAGTAAAACAAAAACGCAGTGAGTGTCGATGGCTTTGCTTATTTTTGCAAAAAATATTGTAAAGTAGTTTACAACCAGGAGCATTTAGGTTAAGGAAGTAGTATGATGTCAGTGTAACAAGTTGAGCTCAGTCTTGACATTTCATTATTATGTCATTGAAGCAGAACTAAATCACTATGGATTTCTAGAACTGAAAAAGAGAAAAGTATAGGCTACGACAAAACCATCTAAAATAATCTCATTAAACATAGATCTGTTAAACTAAATTGCATGGTTATGAATGGTCTAAGTCATGGGCAAAAATGGATCTAAGACTTAACAGACAGGCTCTGCACAAAATGTCAGGTTTCAGACTGAATGGAGTCAAATCCACATTCATCAAACTGTGTGAGTCCTGATCCTTTAATTACCTCTCCCCCTTTTCTTGATTCAGTCAAAGTAGTAGTTAATATGATGATCAGTGATATGTATAATTTCAGTTTAAACCAGACATAAACTGTGAAAATAAGTTCACACCAGACTCAAGCTCAAACTGATCAGGCTCTGTTCCAGTTGCAGACCTCGTGGCATTAATATAGAAGGCTTGTAAAATTAATCTATAAGATGTTGTGTATGTTATAAAGTCCATGTGTCAATTTAGACAATACAGTATATAGTTTTGTTCATTATAACAATGAATTAATAATTACAAGACAGGTCACCATGCACACACTTGATTTTACAGGGGGAAATGATAAGTTCAAGTTTTCCAAGCTTAATTTTTGGACTTTTTGGCATTTCACTGGTCATAATGTTGATTACCCATAGTCAAGTTTGGACATATTGTTATGCTGTAAGAGGTTTCAGTGGTCATAAGCAACTTATGTGCCGAGATGGCAGTAAAATTTAGCTCTTACTCAGACAGCAGAGATGGTCATTTCAAGGTAAGCCAGTTAATAGTGTTTAAATGTCCTTCTCTTAATGACATGTAATGTGGAAGTCACATTGACTTTGGGTAGAGATATGTTAACATGAATAAATTCAATAAATCTATTCATTTTATTGCGCCTCCTTGGAGGAGACAACTTTGTGCTGATCTTCACAAGAAGTGATGTTATCGTGATTTTGTACTTGGTGACACACACTCTTTTTAGTCATGCATTGCCATACTTTGTCCATGTTATCGCAGCCCACACACGAGGTGCAGAGCTTTCAAACCATCCATAACAGGACTGGAGACACGTCTTTATCATGTTGAACAGACACAATGCAAGTCAGAAAATGTATTCACCTTGGTGCCTGACCACTGGGACTCCCTCCATTTGTCTGTATGTTCCCATAAGACGCCCACATTGTTTCCTGAAATAGTGTGTCAAATCCCATGGTTCTCCTCTTTGGATGAGAAATGAGTGCTTTTCAATAAATGGGTGGTATGCTTGCTAAACGTGTCAAGGACTCTGTCTTTTGATGGCCTGGGGTTATGCTGTTGTCATTTATGCAGCTAGTAAATCCCGTCACATTTTTTGAAATGTTTTTAATCTTTGTAATACATGTCTGAAGTGATAGGATATATTACACCAAAAAAGAAAAAAAAAACGTTTCAATTTCAGTGAATCGCAGAAGCACTAGCTTCTCTCTTATACAATGCTTTAATTATATCCACCTGATAGTGAAGACATGGTGAAGGCACAACAGTGTATGTCAAACAGGATTAGCTTGTAGTCTGTCTGAACTTGTTTTTCCTCAACAGGCTAAAGGATTACCATAGCCATATGCCTCTGTTCTTTGGAGAAAAAAAAACTGCAAGACATGCAATGCGTGTCCAGCACCCCAAGAGGCTCTTGTGAACAAGACATCATCCTGGAAAAAGTGCGCAAAGCAAATGGAGCAAAGCCTGAGTTGTCTCTTGGACTCGAGCCTCTGAGGAAATCTCACAGAGCCAGTGTCTGTCTCGCCTGTGGGTTTTTCAAAACATGAGGACGTCTTTTCTTCACCTGCAGCTTTATTCCATCACAGACTTTTCTACCAAGACATAATCAGTGATTCTCAAAAAGTACCATCTATTCACTCAGACTGCAAGTAAAGCATCTTGTGGGTTTTAGTGCATTATTTGCAAGTGTCACTATAAAATATACTACAGGGTAAGGTATTTCATACTTCTGGTGCTATATAAGGACAGGTGAAAATATACTACAATGGATTTCTTACTACTTGACAAACTAACCCTCATCACAATATCTTCAGTGCAGTTGTTGTAACCTCTACCAGCAAGAGTCTGCTCAGTTGTCATGGGATAACAGATGTTCAAATTTCTTCTTTATTTTTTCTTGATGAAGCTCATACCACATGACTGAAAACTCCATGACAACTTCTTAATGCACCTTGGGGTAAGATGTCCTTTGTCCAACTCCCATTTCCAAGGTGAAGAACATACTTTGAAACTTTAACCTCCTCAAAAGTACTAACATTACCCACTGACTACAGTTAGACAATGGTGGATAGGACGTTCTTTATCTCAGATTTACTCTTTACGCCCTTTGGGACAGCCATCACAACATCATGTACTGACACCTATTGATAAGATGATGCCCTGCCACTTTCCAGTCAGTGGGAATTCATTCCCCCTTGTGTAACAGAATGATTTCAATTTGGTAAAGAATAACTCACTGACATGCTATCCTAGCAATCGTAACAATAAATAGAGCAAGAGCAAGGATGTGAACAAAAAACACTTTCAAATAATGTAGTCAAAGTTCTCTCAAAAAGGTAAAACCCAGCTTTTAGACATATTGACATTCTACATAAGTGAAATGAGGGACTGACATTTCACAATGCAGTGTTAGGTCGGCCCCTTTATGGGTGTGATTCAGAAAATCCCTGGTAGACTGAGCTCCATGGTGGCTTTGTCCTGATGCTGTTGGTTCCAGCCAACAGTTTGATCAAGCGAAACAGGCCAGCGGCAATGCCTACAACTTCCTTCCTCCTTGCTGTCATGTCCAAAATATGGGTCATGTAGAGTGCAGGGACCGTCTTTGTGTGTGTGTGTCTGGATGTATCGTGTGTTTTCGGGGGAACGTTTATCTGCATCTGCTTTACTTCATCCTCGTGGGCTGAAACCTCATGTCTCTATACAGATTGACAGCAAATCCCCAGTAGCTTTTATCATCTGTTTTAAATTGCACAGGTGAATCATAACTGGGACCAAGCAGAGACCGATTTGCCCACTGGCCCTTGTATTTCTCATATCTCTAACGATGCATAGTTACTTCTTTGGTGCCGTGGTCCTGGGGGCAAAATGAGAGAGCCACCAAATCTAACTTCCTCCATAAGCAGCATCAGTTAGCACTTAATAACCACGAGGGAGCAGCTAGAGGAAAGCCAGAACTACAGAAGACTAAACTTCATAGTAGCAAAAAGCCAAACCATTGCATATGCAGCTCAAAGCAGTTAACAGAAGAAAAAAAAAGATTATGATAGCTGGAAATGAGCTGCAGTGGTGACAGGAAAACAAGCATATGCTATCAGAGGATGTGATTTATATGGAGACAGATGGGAGCTGACACCTCTATCCATATTCATATAGGTACACGTAGCAAATGGAGAACATTAATCATCACAGTCAAGCAGTCTACAGCTTCTAATTACATGTTCACTGTTAGACTGTAGTCTCCTTCTGTAGGAATCCAGCTGTAGAGATTTCCCCAGACAGACTTCAAAACTAGAGGATGGGAGGAGTGTGTGGGGATGCAAAGCCCCAACATGTGGAGGAAACACACAGCCCTCTTTTTGTATGCCGAAAATACACATGCACACACACACGCGCGCGCGCTTAGCAGTGCTTCATTATGTCATGCAATTACCATCCCAGTTTGGCTGCAGCGAGAAATCCAATCTTACTGGTACCCCCCTTTTACTTCTATCTACTGCATTTCATTACCTTGACTACAGTACATGGAGGAGATGAGAGAGACAAACAGCCTGCTTTGATCATGATGTTTACACCCTCCTGTGTCTGAACATTCAACTTACAGCGAGGCTAATAACGATATAAGCATGAACTGCCATGCAGGCATACATCAGCTGTGATAGCTTCAAGAAGCCACAGAAAGTCTTGAATGTGTAAATGATAAGGTGCATGTACTGTATATATTTAATAATATATAGAGAAAGACTAGGTTCTATTTGCATTCATCTAGACCTGCTGCTTCTGTTTTTGAACAAAAATGGACAACTATTTCCCTCCTTTCCAGTCTGCAGAAACATGACAAAACAAACCTAAAGCCTCTGTGGTGAGCAGCTGCCTACTGTATTAGGATAAAGCCACAGTCCATCTCAAGCCCCAAAGCAGACACATCAAAGCAATCTTTTGCAGTCAGTACAGTCCCTTTTCTCTATCAGAAATCCTGCTAACTCTGTTTCTCACAGACTGACAGGAGGCAATCCGCGCCGATATCAGATCTTAGACGTGGAAAAGGTGCCCTGAATACAGAGAGGCTTTGAGAGATATCTGGAGGATGGGTGGGTCTGAGGATGCTTGATGCTACACTCAGCTCCCTCGGGGTGGGGGGGGTTGGGGGGCAAAGGTGAGCTCCTCAGGTTTATCACAAAAATTGCCATTTTAACCACTGCTGTTGGAAATCATTAGTCAGTTTGATTTGGCTGTGGGGAGAAGAAGAATGCCAAACACGACATATACAATCAGATACGCATTTTTCCAACAGAGTATAATGCCAGTGGCCGGTTGGAAAAAGGGGGCTGTACATTAAATCACTTTGGTTGAGTCACTGTTGATTCAAATGTCAATTATGACCGTAGGTTTTAGCTAAGAATATACATTTGATAATGTACATAATATAAGAAAATACTAGCCCAAGACATGCAGGGCCCCTCCTCCGGGGCTGTTATATTGTTTTTCATCAAGTATTCAACCAAGATCTATTGGCTACGACAACTCCTTGTTTCCACTAAAGCGTTTCAAGTGGCAGTGTCTCTTGTTGCCACTATGAAAAAGTCTCAATCTCTCAGCTATGTGCATCCTTGAATCATTCTTATCATTGAAATTGTGGCATCTTGTTCATGCCACTATGTTTAGAGAATCAATGACCCCCATTTCGAGTTGAGTAGAAAACACTTAAGTGACTCTGTTTAGGTTGTGGCTTCCATTCATACAATTCAACCTTTCTCAGCTTTCCTGTGTCTGTTTGCTGGAAGTTTATGCTGGAAGTTTAAGTCTTTAAGTCACACAGGGTGGTACCAATGCCTGAAAACACAATGAGTGACATCTCATTTCCTCTTCATTGTCCACATTTGTGGCATAATGGAGTTGTAGGGTAGCCAGTAAGGAGTCAATTCAGTATATGGTTTCTGGGGATTGAGGTGCAAGGAAACCAATAACTGCCCATCAGTGGAGGTGACGATATCAGATTAAAGCACAGGGTGATGGATAAGATCTCAGCAGTGCAGCTCTGGTATCGCCATTGTTCGACAGATCCTATACATTGTAATCTACTATAAGCACAGAGGTTCATCACAGAGCTCTCGTCTTTAACATGTTTGACATTTCCGCATATGAATTCAGTGTTCTGTATTCCCAAGTTTAAATGTAAGAGTATTTTCAGAGATTAACTCAGAGAAGAATATTCTCTTGATGGTGTGTGTGGGCTGAACAATTCATTCTGTCATGGCATCTTGACAGCAGATTTAGAAATTGTGTTGGAGAAAAGTGTGGGACAGTTTCGCTCAGATTTAATGGCAGTGTTCAGAAGCCCAACAGATAAAAGAATTAATCAAAAAGAGAGAGATTATATTTCACCCAAATATGAATTTTAAGTCACTTGCCTAGAATGTATTAGAGTGCTGAAGATTACTTAAGGCTGCATGGGGAAAAAAAGCCTGGGGTGGTAGTTGGAGTTCAGTATAGTAGAAACAGGCATGAACAAATATGTCATCAAGCCACAGCTCATTGTGCCCTTGTCATTACTGTGGCACAAGCCTGGAAACATCATTTCTGCTGGGTACTCCAGAGATGCCAAGCCCCAGTCTCAGAAGATTAAAGATTGCATTACAAATTAGATTGTACGAGCGATGGCACAGAGTTGCGAATTACCCTGGGTTAGTATGGATTAATCTAAATTTGCATTGAGGCAGCTATATGTAGTCCTGTATTAACAAGAAGTATACTGTATTCTACTTTTAGCATTGGCTCATGGCTGAACTAATTATGCTTATTGGAAAAAAAAGAAAAAAAAGATCAAAGTTAACACTATGGAGAATAGATATCAAAGGTAGGCATGGGAATGAAAGCGAGCCTGTAAACACATATCTTGTGGGAGTTTTCTGCCACTATTTTTTTTGTTTTAAGTGCAACTCATCCTCAAAAATTATTTTCTTTTCTTTCAGCTTTACTGTTGTGATGTATAAAATCAGTGATAGTAACGCTGAACCAGTGGAATATAGACTATGTTATAATGATTATGTATAAACCTGTTATATTGATTGGTATATTCATTCAACAGTTCTTTTAAAGAAGGAGTGTGGGGATACTCCACATTTCTCTGTCAACAAATGTCATGAGAAGACTAACCCAAACTGAATTATGTGACTTTAGTACATTAGTATTACCAAAGGATTGTTTTTACTGCTGTTTGAGTATAATTTACTCTAAATTACAGTGACAGATAACACATTGTTGGGTTTGGTCTATTTATGGGATTTATAGATCGACACTAAATACATTGTCTATATCTATCATTCACATGCAGCCAAGGATCTAGACCAGACTTAAACGTGGGCCTCAGTGGTAAGGACTTAGCGCCTGGTACGTGCTCTACCAGAGCACTCTGGAGGGTCCCCTTACTATATTACCTTTATTATGATACATTACTATTATTATTAGCTATACCTACATTGGCAATAAAAAAACAAAGAATAATAGAAACAGCCTCACATTCATACATATTGTACCTTTACTAGAAGCAGCAAAACAGAATATGGCTCATGGTCTTGTTTGACTGCAGACAGCATACAGTAGAAGCATGTAATGATGTCAAGACGTGGAGTCTTTAGCTCGTCAATCTCCTCCTACAGTACATAATGACAGATATTACTCTACAGATAGAGGTCATAAGAAAAGAAATGAACTGTCTAAAAAATTCAGGAGTAATTTCAAATCCATCCATCTTTTATTTTATCAACATGCATGTATGCCCCGTAGGTTTCTCCCATGACATCATAAACCCAGTGGAACAATTTCCAGTAATCTGCCTTGCAAATGGCACCTCTGTACTGAATGCAATCTGCACATAATTTTTCATTTCATCTCAATCCTCCTTAAGTCTTCCTTATTATTGGCATTTGGCACACAGAAGACTAGTCCATTCTGACTACAGTCTGCCTCTCTGGGTTGTTTAAGTTGGTTTTTCCAACCCCTCTAAGTCTCTAGTTGTGATCCATGTGTCCACTGTACTTTGGACACTCAAATGTGGTTTAACAGTCTCACTGAGAAGCCTTTAACCATAGGAAGCTCCGTCTACTTATATGTGCTTCCATACCTTGGGGTGTCTGCGCAGGACTGGCAGTGGTCATGTCACTGAAGATGAATGTGTAAGGGTAAATTGCAGTGTGCTCCAAATCCCATTCCCCAATGAGCCTATTGATCAAAAAAGGGACAGCAGTAACCATAGGCGATCATATACAGTAGTGAGAAGACAATGGCTACACAGGTCATTTAAGTCAAATAAAATGACATGTCATTGTATTACCATAAAGCCATCTTTGGATATAGTTTGATGTAAGGCCCATCACTGGCAGGAGTCAATTCATATGGATGGACTGAAAGTTGTGTTGATTGCCCAAAAGAACTGCATCCAACTTCATAGTGAGAGCCTTGATATGAGAGCAGTAAGGCTCAAGTGGATGTCAGGGTCAATTTGACAAGTAAGAAATTAGAGAAATGTGTTTCAACAGGCAGAGAAAGCAGTTTTGTTCTCTTACCCATTATGCTAATGGCACTAAAAACTTGGTATGTTCATGCATGGATGTCTAATGGCCCTGATATCCCCCAGTGCTTCCTTGTAGGAAACCAGGAAGAGACATACTGTGAAATGATGTGCTTTTCTGATCACCAGCTTTCTAATGAAAAAGCAATTAACAGAATATGTTTGCACTCCATGGGCAGAATCCCATCCCGTCTAATTAGAAATCATTTTGGACCGTTACTTCCAAATCTGAGGCTCAACGAGGTTAAAGTTACACAGAATAAGACGATAACTTACTGACAAAATGCTTCATGTTGTTATTAAGTGAAAACCAATCAACCGGTTTCACTGTCTATCAGCAAATGCATACATTTTAGATTTATGTCTATCTACACTTGTAATATACATAAGCTTTATATTGAACAAGAGGAAACAGTTAATTTTGCAGATGTAAACGAATGTTGGTCTGACGCTGACCTTGCCGCCCTAACCCCTTTCCCCAGTCCATTTGTGTCCTCATACATTTAAGCTTTATGTACCATACACACCATGGCAGCTACAGCCCCTTTTTTTTTACTGTGTCTGGTCATATACTACTCCTTGTAACCAAATGATGCACTGTGCTGGAAGTGGGCACCATTTCTGCCTATGCACATTCATTTTAGATATTATCTACTATGAAAGATTGTGAATGGTCAACAATTAAAATTGCTTTACAAGAAAAGCCCAAAATTAATCTTATACACCATCTGCAATGGCTCAGTATCCATATTTTAAATTGAATCCAACGGCCAGAAGGTGAAGCAGTGCAGGTTTGTAGGTCAACTTTCATGCTGCAGTCAGAAGGTTTGTGTTACATTCCATATGCGCAGTTAATGTTGCCTTTTTATTAATTGTAACCATGATCTGTGCCCGGCCTTAGCCAAGAGATAAGTATTTTAGATGCCCGATTATTAAAAAAAAACTAACAAAAACAAACACACAATGTGTATCAAACTTAACATAAGGGGCCCTAGTTTCGTCGACCAGGTGAAGTCTGTGATCAGCGCAGCTTCGCCACGCCAACGGGGTGTGGCCCAGGTCCATTTCGCAAGATTGGTGGGCCGCGCAGTCAGACTTAGACCGGCGCAGCCCCTCCCCTCGTCCCTCCCACCGGCGCAAACGGTGAAGAGGGAGGAGACAGGGCGGGAGGAGGAGAGAAAGGCGTGGAGTGGGTTTGACACAGCCGAGTCAGATCTTCACCAATCAAAGGAGCTCCTCTCCTCACCTTTAACTGCGCGGCGGGTGATGCGCGCTGCAAGTTTGTCATTTTATACTTGGACATGGACGGAGGAAACAGCGACGCCAGAGGCCGAACCTCTCCCCGGAGGAAACAGCTGTTTCCCCGGAGGTCCGAGCTCAGAGTGACCAATAATGAGTTTACTAATATACTTAACCAGGATTGATCTGATACACTGAGAACCCCTACGCAATCTAAGAAACAACAACTAATAAACTAATAAAGAAACTCACATTTATTCAAACCCTGTGTATAAGATCAGAGGTGTAGGCTACACTAATCACAACATAAACACACACCATGTGGATGAAATCAGCAAGGACGCGCTCTCTCTCTCTCTCTCTCTCTCTCTCTCTCTCTCTCTCTCTCTCTGTCCTCCTCTCTCTCTCTCTCTGTCCGTCTCTTTTTTTCTCTGTGATAGAGATGCTGAATATACTGTAGTAGGCTATATACTGACTATCTGATACCGAGGCAGTGGTGGTGGACTAAGAGAGATGATGATTTGTGTTTTGTTTTTCATTACGGCTGCGTGATGCGGTCGCACGTGCTTATGAATTAATAAGTAAATAAATAAATACAGCGATCATCACAAGGGCAGAGTGGTATCTCAACACGGCAGCGACATGCAGTCATCCACCCTCAGTCCTGCTTTTGGGACATCCACAGCTGCTTTTCAGTGCCAGTTCGTCCCTGCTGTGTTAATTCAGGTGGAGTTTCCTTTACGCACCGACAGCCTTTGATCTCTGCTTTGATCTGACGTCAGATGTGACGGGACAATCTATATAGATATAAATTCACGTGTTGATTCCGTTAGTTGCATTAAATAGTGGTTATTGTGGATATTTATTGCATTGAAATGTGTCTGGAACTGTGGAGATCTGCCTGTGAGGTCTTGGTGACGTGTGTGCACTGCAGGTCAGTCAGCCAAACTTCCACTGCACCTGCTGCGCTTCGCCTTGCGCTGAGACTAGACCTGGTTGGAGGTGGCGAGCTTTCAGCGCAACTTCGGCGGGACATTTTCGGACGAAACTTCCACTGCACCAAGCAGAATCTGTGACGCCTCCCCCTGCTGCGCGGCCACGCCTATCTCAGCGCAGCGCGATCTGCCAATCTTCCAATCTGACTTTGCGCTAGGCTGCGCTGGTCGAAACTTGCATTAGACTGGCTGCGCTACCTTGCGCCACCTGCGCTGCGCCAGCAAACTAGGGCCCAAGGAGTTCAGCAAAAACAAGAATTTCATGGGTATTTAACTGTTCTTTAAGCACCCAGTACATGTACCACAACTCATTTCATGTGTTGAAAAGTGAGACTTTTAAGTGTTGTTATATTTGTCTGCACCCACTTATCCTGGTTAGGGCTCTTGACATAATGATTTTATGTATAATACATATTACAAACAAGTGTGGGCCATATAAGTTTTTCGCTGTAGGGGTGTGAGAAAATTGGAAAAACAAGGAAACCATGTCCTGCACTGCTCCATGCATCCATGTTTGCAGAAAATGACTACATGCCGTTTATTTGAAACACTGGTCATGTGTACACATACTTTGATTAAAATTAATGGCTGACTGAAATTTTTGTTTCAGGCCAGGTGTGGTGGAACGGACAGTGAAAAGCTCCTCTGATTATTTGCGCATACAGTGGCTTCCCATGGTTGATCTGCTGACAGACAATGTTTTATAAGAGTAACGGTTTTCTTTTTCCCTTTCATAGCTGTAGTTTGCATTAGTTTAAACCATACAAACTCCATTCAGAACAGAATTATTGAATCTTTCTCTGTCTAAGTCTGTGTCAGTATCTGGACAGGATTGCAAGATTAAAGCCCTGTTTTCAATGTTCATTTCTCCTCATAGAGATTCAAGAATTCAAATAGATAAGATATTCATATAAGCAATAAAGATGTACACTAACAATGGCTGACATATACTGAAATTTCAAAGACTAATCAATTCCTGAGTAGCCGTGAAGGTGTGTTTAAATATGGCTCTCTTTCTTTCTTTTTTTATAGCCACCTCTCTTTTTCTGAAACTTCAAAGTGTGTATATACAATTTCATTTCAGCTTTGAGTCAACTTTACTTTAAAAAGCCAAATAAAATCCCTTGTTAACAGCAGAGTGACAGCCAAAGCTCTTTAAACGAAGGAAAGAAAGTTGTTGCGTATTCTCGACAGCAGTCTGGCACGGATGCTCAAATGAAAGGGATGTGGAGGGAAGTAAAAGGTCAGGCTCATTAAATGTCAGCAAAGAGCATCTTAATAATTGAATCATTCAGACAAAGAACCACATAAGTTAGTTTTGAAGGGTTCTGTGCAGTTACACATGTAGTTTAATAAATTAGATCTCATTTTAAGAAGACCTGCTGTACAGTACATTAACCTCAAAAGTACTAATATCTGAAAACATTTGCCCAACTCATGTAATATACTGGTTATCAATAGAAACAGCCATCTTTGAAGGTGTTCATCCATCTTTCTAAACTGCATCTAAAGCCTCATTCACTCTTGACACAAGTATGCAAATTTTCAGACATACAGTACGAGTTTAAGCCAAAGCATCAAAGACTAAAAATTTGATGTGCTCATAAACAGATTTGGACTGTCTCTTCTTTCATCCCCCTCACAATGTAAGATGAGATAGTATTCAAGTGCTGATGGCATTATATGGAAGCTTGAAAAGGACTAAATGGAAGTGAAAATGCAGTAAACCAATTTGCATTTCCACAAACGCGTATGAGCAATATATGACAAAATTAAAATTAACATAAGAAAAAGCTGTTTGACATTTAATTTTCAAAAGTCATAGCCTGCTGCTGGGTGGACAATATTCAAATAAAAATGTAATATAAAACACCTTTAACCTATTTTCACATTGAGGCACGCAAAATCTATGTTAAAATCAAAACTAGAAAATCTAAAAAATAAAACATTGTGGACTCCACACAGTGGACCATATTCAAATGCAATAAGCAGAACAGCCTGCAGTCTAATGCATTTTCATTGTGGCCTGGATATTGTTTGCCTATTCAGGTCAAATTGTCTATACTGCATTTTAATTTAAACATTTTAATTAACATTTGAATATTGTCCACTGGGCAGAAGGGTATATGTCTTTGAAAATGAAAATCCAAACATCTTTTCCATTTTCATTTTAATATGGTCCTACAATGTATGTATGTGTATAAGTAGTAAGTGAAAATGAAAAGTCATATTACACAGTCATTTTTTACTGAAATAACATATTCATATCTGGAAATTATATTATAATTTAAATATAGTCAGCTATAGGCTTCCATGGTCCCGTACACAATAGGAAAGTGTCTAATCAGAAATGCATGGAGGTTGATGGAGAAGCACTGTAGGTCCCAAGGGAAAGCAGAAACCCACGACTACTCGCACAGCCGGGGGTGAGAAGTTCAGCTGTTGTCACACCACCACAGGGTTTAAGTGTCTGTAAAAAATGTGAACTTCTGTTGTGCATATCCCAGGATGTATCAGCTAGGTATGCCAATTTTTTTTTCCAAATTTGTATCTATTATTACAATTATCTTTAGCCTTGAAGTACCAAATCACCCTCAAAGAGTCACTGCTTACAGATATTACAGAGCTCACAAATAAAAGAAATTAAAGATAAAAAAAAAACACAACATTTTGGTTGCTGCAGTATTATGCAAATTTGAGATTCACTTATCAAACCATAAAAAGAAAGAAACACTGATATCAGACATATTACAACTGTATCTGTCCTGTTCTTAATACAGTTTATACAACAAGTAGTTCCGACCAAGCAATCTGATTGGTCAATAAGACATTTAGAACGTGCTCAAATCAGCATTACAGCACGGCTGACTTATCACTGAAAATATTACTTCGCCATGTCATGTTGTTTATACATCTCCATGGCAACATGGACTTTTCCCCCTTTTATTTTGAAAAACGTAATTTATTACTCGTGAAAATAAATCACAAACTACATTGACCTGCTGTAGGTTGTTCCTGACAGCTGCCAAAGTCACATTTATAGAACAATTATGTTCTTTTATTTTTTGTTAATATATTGTAAACTTCCCCGTTACAGCTGAGAGGATTGTCTCCCTCCCATGTGTGTAACGTTACAAAGTCGGAGAGACACGAGTTGTGATCGCGGTGAATATGTTTTTTTTAAATATGGCCTGGAGCTGAATATTTCATTGTAGTCCAGGCAAAATAGCGTTTTACGACAGACTAATTGTCACAGAATGTTTTTCACCATATATCATTTCTATGAGGTGTCTAGAACAACATACTAAAAGTCCTAAGAAATCCTAGTTGGGGAAATATGTTTAATTCGCATTATTATTTACTGTATAAAGTCTATGGTGCTGACAACAATACACCCCAATGGGGCTATTTTTTTCCTTTACTCCTATCACAATGAAACTTTACACAATGAAAGTAGCCATGAAATGTAACATTTTTTGTATTACAAGTTTCTTTGAAAATGAATTTGAATATGCAAATGAGCCTTACACTAATCAAATATGCCCAAAATACACCCAAATAGGCTTCTTTTTTTCCTTTACTCCTACCACAATGAAACTTTACACAATGAAAATAGACATTAAAAGTAACATTTTTTGTATTACAAGTTTCTTGGAAAATGAATTTGAATATGCAAATGAGCAATACACTAATGGATTATGCCCAAAATACACCTGAATAGGCTTATTTTCTTCCTTTACTCCTACCACAATCACACTTCACACAATAAAAGTATACATGAAAAGTAACATTTCTGTATTTCAAGTTTCTTGGAAAATTAATTTTAAATATGTAAATGAGCTCAACACTAATTGATTTATGGTCAAGAAGCCGTAAAGCTACAAGCAGCAACAGGGGCCAAATAACTAACACATTCATGTCCATTCAATAAGTTAACCTATGCACTGAGTGCTGTCACTTGCCATACATGACTTATGCATACACACATGTCACTTGCCACTTAAAAGACCTATATTGACCTTAAGAATTAATTGCACAGTCTTGTCTCCAGTTGCTTTCTAAATTCTTTTTTATTTATTAGCGAACAAGCCTAACGACTTTCCTCCCAGTTTGCAGAGAACATAAGAAGAAAGTCAGAATTCATCAAAGTCGTTTCAACGACTGTGTGTGATGTTATATTAAATATGCTGTTATGTTCAACAACATATGAGCGGGACTAAGAACTAAGTTATTTGGCCCCTGTTTTTGCTGCTTGCGGCTTTTTCAATTAGTGTTGAGCTCATTTACATATTTAAAATTAATTTTCCAAGAAACTTGAAATACAGAAATGTATACTTTTATTGTGTGAAGTGTGATTGTGGTAGGAGTAAAGGAAGAAAATAAGCCTTTTCGGGTGTATTTTGGGCATAATCCATTAGTGTATTGCTCATTTGCATATTCAAATTCATTTTCCAAGAAACTTGTAATACAAAAAATGTTACTTTTAATGTCTACTTTCATTGTGTAAAGTTTCATTGTGGTAGGAGTAAAGGAAAAAAAGAAGCCTATTCGGGTGTATTTTGGGCATATTTGATTAGTGTAAGGCTCATTTGCATATTCAAATGCATTTTCAAAGAAACTTGTAATACAAAAAAATTTACATTTCATGGATACTTTCATCATGTAAAGTTTCATTGTGATAGGAGTAAAGGAAAAAAATAGCCCCATTGGGGTGTATTGTTGTCGGCACCATAGACTTTATACAGTAAATAATGATGCAAATTAAACATATTTCCCCAACTAGGATTTCTTAGGACTTTTAGTATGTTGTTCTAGACACCTCATAGAAATGATGTATGGTGAAAAACCTTCTGTGACAATTAGTTCTATTTTTGGGTCCAAAATTAGCTAAATTGCCTGGACTATTGGATAAAACGGAGGTGATTACCTGTATGTTTCTCTCTCTCCCTCTCTCTCGCTTGCGCCTTTTGGGCTTTTAAGTAATCTGGAGTAATCGTTTGGCTTTCTCTATCAGCTGTGTCGGCGACACGGCGCTATAACTTCATTTACATGCAGAGTTTGCGGTTGTAGAAGCTACATCTGTGAAAGGAAAAAAACGGCATCTTTGTCATAACTTGGGCGAGTTTGTGCAGTGTTGATTTAGTTCGGGAAAGTCCGAGACCGCGTTAAAACATGAACGTCAGCTCAGAGTTCACTCATCTGGGACTAGAAAATCATTACTGTTGCTAGGTCGTTACTAAGGTTCGGACTATTTGCTGTAGAGGTGAACTAGGTTCCATTACACATAGGAGTCTACTGACGTGACTGATTGTGTTTCAGTTATTAGTCAGACCCCATTTATTTCCATGGAAACGGGAAGCACACTCGCAAAAAACTTTACATTTTGAGAGCAAAATGTCCATCAACATGAATATTTATTTAATTATACGCTCTATTTTGTTGGTAATTGTTGTATAATCGCAATATTACCCTCGAGGGTGTGCTTAAACGTAATTTGAGCACTTCGGTGATGCTTGCGGACCTCGGCGCAAGCGCCTCGGTCCTGACCGCATCACCGTCGTGCTCAAATGACGTTAAAGCACACCCTCGAGGGTAATATTGCTTAATTAAAGCCCCTGTACAGACTTTTCATTTAGTGTTGATTTTGGCGGCCCCTGTGGACGAAAGCGGTGGTGTTTTGCTGAAATGAAGACTGTATTTCCCACTGTCGTGAAGACATTTGTCCGGCCAGCGCGTGTAGATTTGTTTTGGAAACGTTGGAAAGACGGGACTTGCTTTGAAATTTTTTTTTTTTTTTTTTTTTTTAGCAGCTATCGCAGCATGCGTAGTAATGTATCTATTCGTATCGTTTCATCAGTGGTCCGACCCGACCATGCCTTCCAGAGGTAATATAGAATTAGACTACTTAGAAATAGCATGTCTTCACACTGATGGGCTCATTTGCTGTTGTAGGTAACAGAGACACATCAGCAGAAACCAGAGACTTTTGCGTATCCAGTTAAAAGCTCCGTACTGGGGCTTTAAGACTACTTGAGTCTTTTTCAGTATCAAAACATGATAAAAACACGACCCACGGGCCTGACCTGTTATGTGTTGGAAATACTAGATTGACTGTAGTGAACTCCTTTATAATGTTCACAAGAAAGAAATGTCATCAAATGGACCATTTTCAACAGTCTCAAGCCAGCAATGTCTAAATGCATTCACAAATCACTGCCAACCTGCGCTATTGTGTCAGTGAGTCATTCTTCTTCTGCCAATATGTCTTTAAAACTATAGTATTTACTGTCACAATCATTTGTGTCTGAAAGCTTGTGACCATCCATCAAAGAAAAGTCACACTTTTCCAAACAGGATTTTTTTTTTAATTGAATCATTCAGACAAAGAACCACATAAGTTAGTTTTGAAGGGTTCTTTTAAACATTGCTTTGTAAAACAAGCAACCCAAGAGAGGCCATTTGTCATCAGGGGTTTACTGTAAACTTAAGACTCAGACCACCTCTCTGTCAAACCGCGTGTGTGTGTGAGGGGAGGAGATGAAACGGTTACAATATAGTGTAACATCAGCAAAAGTACAGAGTGGACTTTAGCCAGAAGCAGTGGAGGGGAGTCAGGGGACCAGTGAGAGTTAAGCTCTATAATGTAAGAAAGACTGAGATGTGTGCGCAGCTCCACTGGGAAAATCAACCAAAGGTGCAGGGTGCTCGTATTATTTTTAGCCACATTAAGTGTGAAGCTCAAGGGATGGAAACTATTCAAGGGTTCGCAATGAAATTTTGTACCTTACCATGGATATTATCATACTAATATGGCATATGTCATGATTTTAACTACGCTCACATGGCTGTGCAGGCAGAGAAGGTGCCTCCATAAGTACAGCACAGTAAATAGTGTAGTAAACACATGAGGTTCACAAGAGTAGATGTGTTTATATGTGTATGAGTGAATATTTAATGTGTCAAAGTGAACTGTGAGCAGCAAAGCTCCCATCACTGGTGATGAACTGCGCCATTGTCAGATCAGGCGTATAGGTGATAAAATCTTATCAAGACACTGCAATAGCCACAGAAACAGCCATGATGTGGTGACTTGATGTTGTAAGTAGTCGATCACAGAGCCATTAACCTTATAAACAAGGGTAGAGGCCTATAGTCCATGTCTGAATTGAACAGAATAACTGGAACCAGCAACAGAGTCAATGTACTACGGAGCAGAAGCTCATCACAAGCAGCACTAACTGCAGTGCATGCTAAATATGTATTAACAGTGATTCAGTCTCTCAGGTAAGGGAGAAGTAAACAGGATTGTTAGTGACTTGGTTTTTTTTTTTTTTTTTTTTTTGGGGGGGGGGGGGGGGGGGGGGGGGGGGGTTTATGACATTATCTGAATCAGTAAAGAGAGTTGCAGACAACATAACAGCCTCATGAAAAGTGATTGAACTGATTAAATTATGCAACAGATTGCATTGTTATTGTTTTATATGCAGACATTGTATGGAAATGCTGTCAGTTCGGAGCACTGAGCAACTGACACCATGCTGCTTTCTCTCTGAAGGCTAGGAAGCAATTACTAATCACTGGTGTGCATGCAAGGGCATTTCAAATATAGGTGTGTTGATAAGCAGTCTGTGCAGAGAGCAAATAAGGAAGGGCCAAAAAGTAAAATTCATACTATAGCCTAGAAACACACCTAAGTTCCTATGTAGGTGTACAGGGAGGTGAATGTCCTCAGTGTATCCAGATAATAGAGACAACATCACTGATGATATCCCATGCCACTGCCTGTTCCACTTAGTGTGCAATTACCCGGTGAGACCTCACACCCATCTTGGGACATTTACTGTAACGTGTAACAGAATATCACACAGTAGCTTCATTTTTATTCAGTTTGTCTACATTTGTCAGCAGGAATATTCAGAAAGTAGAGGAGCAACTTTGACCACACTTTGTATGAACCATGCCTTACAATTTTGGTGCAGATCTGGAGATGTGTCTGTTGCAGGAATTTTGTATTAGTTTTACAAAATTGGGATTTTATTATTTTCCAACACTTTCATTGGTTTCTCAGGAAATAATATTTGGATCCTGATGCCAAAATAAACACAAATAGCAAGAAATTGGTGTACATCCACATGATGATCAGGATATGGTGGAAGAAAATGCTGAACCCAAATTAAACTCAAACTACTAACAGGAAATATGCATATGTCATCAGCAGCACTTAAGGAGGTTTACATCTGGATTTTACTTGACATTTAATGAATGCAAATTCCTTGTATAATGTTTACATTAAAGCAATGACACCATACAGCTGCTTTAAGGATTATAGATAACACATAAATGAAGATATACCCAGAACAAAAGACATGTGTAGGATTGTTTAGCCTTAGAGGAGGTGTGCGCTCCCCTTAGTGCCATTCTAGTTTCCATATGATTTCTAATTGTTGTCTGCACTATTACAAATGGAAAATCTCTCAGGATCAGCTCAGCTTTACTCATGAAGTCCCGAAAATATCCTCCGCAAATTCCTCCAATCCTGTAGCCCCTGACAATGCAGTTTATGTGACTCTAAATACAGTTAAGAGGCCATAAGATTGGTGGATCAGTGGCTGGCTCCACACACACTCATGAGAATACAGGGTATCAGCAAAGCTGTGCCTCGGAGGGGATTGAACCCACCATCTGCACTCCAGAGTTTCAGATCATGACAGATCGTGAACTGTTAACAATTGTATCAAAGCATGGGGTGCAATCAGCTGTGCTACAGCAGGAGCTCATAAGAAATCCACTCCACAATAAAGCAGGGTTTCCTTGCTTAAGGAGTGTATTCCTCATTTCTAATGTCTTTCTTTTCTTCTTTTGGATCTTCTCTGTTCTCCTTCTCTTTACTTTCTCTCTGGCCTGTTGGTTATTCCTGTCAGTGGCTGCCTGAGCCTCACCGGAGCTTGTATCAACTCCTTCCCTTCCCCGGTGTGACATTCATAGCATTACAATTGAGCCATCAATCTGTCAAGTCTTACCCCTGCTAAGCCACAAGCAGCAGGAAGCACAGGAGAGGGAAGAGTTTACCTCCACTTCTGTTTTGCTTCTCTCTAGTCGGGGCCTAACAACAACGATAAGTCTCAGACATGATGTGAAATAGATAAGCTTTTAGTCGCCAGCTGAGGCAAGCCATTCAGTCGTCATTTTTCACCCTCATTTCCTCTTCCACCGCTGGGTATTTTTTGCTGATGACTGACTTGCTGATAGCTGTTGGCTTCTCATTCTGTTGGTGTCTCATTATTTCCCCACCACCACCACCACCCCCACTGCTACCTCTCATACATATACACAGTAGTCCTCCTCTGCTATTTCTCAAATCCTCTCTCTGTTCTTTCTGTTTGTATTTGTTCACCCCCTCTCTCTCTCTCCCCTTTCTCCCTGGGTAATGTCAGACTGAGCTCCTGTAAGGAGGAGATAAAGCCCCCCAGCAGGGCCGGACCACAGCTGTCGCCTTCTGACTTCCTGGACAAGCTCATGGGGAGAACGTCAGGCTATGATGCTCGCATCAGGCCCAACTTCAAAGGTACAGTACATGCCAAGGCCGACCATCGCAATAGCCCTCAAGAAAATCCTGTGGAAAATATGAGTCCAAAAAAAAACAGAACAAAAAAAAAAAGACCAGTGGATCTGTGATGTGAAAGCAGAGCATCTGACCATTCTCATGTGTATGTGCTGAATGTTATTCTGAAGCTATAGTATAGATCTCAGGTTTCCAGCCTTCCAGTATAGCTACATATATTGCATCAGCTTGTCCTCATTTTCACCCTGCTTGGTTTCAAAGAGTTCAGCATTTAATTAAGCCTTTGAGGTGACAGCCAGCCATTTTGTTGTTTTTCTATTGACTTAATTTAAGAACAGAATATTTCACCATCAAGTACAAGAACACGGTCTCCTAGAAGTCACATTTATATACTGTTAAATTGTATTGACAATGTTGTTTTGATGGGAAAATAATTGCCGTCAGGATTATGTTCACTGGTACACTTTCGTATATGCGCAAGTCATACAGAGGTGGTTTAGGTCGTTGGTGTTCATACAAAGTACATTCTTCTAACACAAGAATCCTCTTCACAAGTCCTATATCTGGCTCATTTTAGGCCTAATTAAAGGGGGCATTATGGAAATATTACGTTTTGAAGGCTCTTTAACATATATTTAGGTGTTTGTCTTGCCTTCTGGCCCCCACAATGTGAGAATTGACAAAAAAAAAATCTGTAATGTGCAGGCTCCCTAGGTTGAAATCCATTTGGTTTAACGAGCTGTTCCCTCAGTTGTCTTCCAGTGATGTAACTAGGAATCAAAATTGCATAACCCCACCCCTACCTGCACTGGTAGAAGGGGCGGGGCAAGCAGTGGTTCATTTGCATTTAAAGGGACAGGCACTGAAATCAGCCGTTCTGAACAGGGCTGTTTTGAGAGGATGAAAAGAGCTGTGATGTTTGGTCCTTGGGGTATTTTGACCAAAGCATGTCACAGATAGTCTTTAAGACACCTGGGAACTATTTTAATTTGTGGAAAGGGGGCAGAATATGTCCCCTTTAAAGCCTGACACTTAACATAACATAGAATAACACCAAAACAGTTGATCTTAATGGATTGTTTAACTTTTACTATTACTATTCATCTTACTTTTGATTGGGGGATAATCATAATTATTGTGGTTTTGAACAATCTGGGGCCTTTGGAGCATATAAATACAAAATATACCATTTTAGGTTGTATTTGTCTACTTTTTTTTGCAAACTGGCATCCAAAAATGTATTGCCAAATCGGCTACTGTCAGCTCCTGTTTGCAGTGGATTTATGAATGGAAACTGGGATTATATTTTAGAGTGGATTCAGAGATAACATTCTCGCAAAGCGTGAGTAGTCTATCTATAGTTGTTTCCAAAAACTTTTGCCAAAAAGTTTCATTATATTGATAAACACACTGGGTGATGTTTAATGTATTTGCCATTGCAAAATAGTAACACAATATAATTTGGGGAGGTGAGCGCACAGTGAGGATTTGTCAAAATGTGGACAGACATGTCTCTATGACCTTCCTTGAGCTTAGTTTTAACAATCCCAACATTAGTTCTTTTCCCCCTAGAATTTCTCTTATATCTTTTTTTTTAAGTTTAGTTTCAGTAAATTAGATTTTTTTATACCAGTAATTACACTTGAAGTGAGAGGCCCTAAAAGAAAAGAAAAAAAAACATGTACTTCCTCGAAATGACTTCAGTTGGCAGCAGTAGCACTGGAGCTGGTATGACTCGCACTGAAGCAGCAACTTTTTGAAAATGAATGGAGTAAATGCTGCAAATTTTAAGAGGCCTAATGAGAAGTACATAATAACTTGTATCTTTAAATGCATGTATATAGTAACTTCTGCCGCTTGAGGTCTCTCAATCAAAACAATAATCAAAGATGGTGTCATGAAATGAGATATGAGATAATGGCGGTAGGCTAGTGGTGCTATGGTCATTTTTAGACATTTACATGTGTGATAATATGTTATGTCTTTAATGTGAGGAGTGAACAGTGTGAGCTTATAAATCCCATCTGAGGTGAAAGATGTGAAATTCAGTTTGTTTCTTGTTCCCTCAGGTCCACCTGTGAATGTCACCTGTAATATTTTCATCAACAGCTTTGGGTCCATCACAGAAACTACAATGGTAAGAAAATCTGTGTAATTTCAAATGTTTTATATCAACGACTGCTAATATGTTCCCAGCGTTATCATCTTTAAAACCCTGACTGCAATTAATTTGTCATGATTATGGATAATGATTGGTGCAATTCCAGTTACATCTCACCCATTTGAAAAAAGAAGAAAAAAAAAAAAAAACTTGGAGCACCCCATCCTCTTTCTTTCCTCCAAACTTCTTCACTAATCCACTCAGTGCTGAAGCCATCCCCTCATTTCTGTGTTTCCTGGAGCATAACAGTGCAACCTTCAGAGACCAGTGGGTCACTGACACACTGATAATGAACTGTCCACTCTGCAATTAAAATGAAAAATTGAGAAAATGAATGAAAAGGGGGCAGAGAGAGAGGACGAGGGGTTCATGGGGAAATGGGTGCCCTCAAGTCTGCACTTACAGAGTAATAACTGTTGGATCAGCATAATGCAGCGGTGAATTGTTTAAGGGTGACCAAGGCAGGCCCAGAAGGCCAGACCTCTGGTCAGGTTAGCACAGAGTACGACAACACTAATGATGTCAGTGTATGCACTGGTGAAGCCTGCTTTTTATTCTGATAAATGAAGTGACCAAGCAGGGAAAGCAACAATCTACAATGCCCAAAGATGAATTCTGAATTAATTGCATGGATTAGAATTCTAATTTAATTACTCATGTATGCTGGCTGCAGGCAGGAGTGATTGCGTTCGGCATTTGACATTGGCCTGTCTTGTGTTGCCAACCCCTTTGTTCACCAGCAGCACATGGCTGCTACGGTTGAACAGACAGTAAAACCATATTTGTCAGTCACTGTAGATCATAGTCATTTTTCTGGTGATGAACGGTTCAATGCACATACAGTATCTTGAAATTAGTTTTGTAGTTTTGAAATTTAAATTGACACCCGATCTCAATATGGTCACTTGCAAAAGTTTCATCTTTCGTGTAGTACAACAACATGTTCAGTTCAGTTAGAGGGAACTCCATTAGTGACCAGTATCCATCCATTTCCAGAAGCACTTCAAATCACTACTGCAGAATGAGCCACTTCAAAAGTCCCATTTGCACCACAAAACACTGCTTTATTATTTTCCATTAACTCGCCTGAGTTTTTCCACAGGACTACAGGCTCAATGTATTTCTACGGCAAAACTGGAATGACCCTCGTCTGGCATACAGCGAATACCCAGATGACTCCCTTGATCTGGACCCATCCATGCTGGACTCTATCTGGAAACCTGACTTATTCTTTGCGAATGAGAAAGGAGCCAATTTCCACGAGGTCACCACTGATAACAAGCTGCTACGGATTTTCCAAAACGGCAATGTTTTGTACAGCATCAGGTAAGTAAGAGATAATTCTCCCGAACTTTTACAGATTGCAGCGATTTGGCCAGTCGAAGAATGACATCACGGGTTTAATCAAGGGCTCAGTTTTGAAGCAGAAATGTTGCTGCAGAATAAGTGCTCTCCCACACTCACATTATTTGTGTCATAAAGGCAGGCTACCACTAAATACATAAAATGAAAGTGCAACAAAATTGTTGGATGAAAGTGCAATACAGTGTTGATTTTAAATTAATGTCCCCCCTGATTGAGACACGCTGGGGTGCTTTTCTGTAAAATATCATGCTGGTTAAGATAAAGTTGAAGTGGAATAATTTTTCAACATTTCAAAGGCAAATGTTTACATGTTTAACTATAGTGTGATTTAGATTGCTTGCGAAGTGGGAACAGTAGTAGTGGGAGAGCTGTGCAACAAATTCCTCCAGTGTAGCTACTTATATTAAAAGTAATGTAAATACAGATAATCAAAAGCTCATTCCACTGATTTACTGTCTCTGTTACATATTTCTATGCTCTAAATATATGACACAGTTGAAAGTCAATCACTAGGGTGTTTACAGTTTGTTCTTCATGTGGCGAAAAGGATATTGTGTCATCATAACGCAGTAGCAAATGGGTGCCTGAGTGTATACTGCTGGCGGCTCTTGTCTCGCCTCTGGGTGATGCATTACAGCAGGTAATTACACAGCTTTCATCCAGACAGACTCACAAATAGCTCGCTCTCTCACTCTCCTCCATGGATTCATGAAGGCTTAACGCATCCACACCACAACAAATAAACATAAGGATGCCATTGCCTACAACAATTACTTTGCCATTACTGTGGTGCAATGAGTAATCAAATGGTAGAAACTCTATACACTTTCTCCAATTTACTGTTTTAAGGTTACCTTTTTTCGCCTATTTGGCCAATTGCACAACTCATGTTTCATAATTTGCAAAGAAAGCATTTTGGCGCTGATATATTACACCACTAATCTATAATTTCTCCTTCTCTTGAGCCCCTTGTGCCTTTTGACGCCCAGTAAGGCTCCTTTTCTCTCTTCTATTCTGTCTATCTTAGGCTGACTCTTATCCTGTCCTGCCCTATGGACTTGAAGAATTTCCCTATGGATATTCAGACCTGTACCATGCAGCTTGAAAGCTGTGAGTCTTTTCTTGCTTCCTTTTTCCTTCACTTTCCTGTTTAAAATCTCTCCTTATTTTCAAATTTTCTACCTTTTGCTTGGCCAGCCTTGCTGTGTTCCAACTAAGAGACACGGTATTGTCCCAAGTATTTGTCTCATTACCAGGGTTTTATGCAACGTTTGTATGGAAAATAATTCTCTTGTGTTTGCAGATAGCATCCCATGTTTTTGCAGTTATTTATCAACAGCATGTGAAGCTTATCTTGGTGCGTGCAGTAACCCAGCCTGATCAATGTCCAAGGCTAAGGCATTTCATACCACATCATTTTAGGAAAAGTAGATATTCATGAGAATCACAACGGTAACACTTTATTTTAGGGGTCCTTGTTCCTGTGTATCTACCTAATTAATTACAGTGTAATTACCTATGTAACCGTATGTAATAACATGTACTTACATTGTAAATACATAGTGTATTTTGGTGTACTTACAGGTCCTTGTTACACTTGTAATAAGAAATGCCAAAGTGGCCTCTCTCTTTGCACAAGCATTTCTTATTACAAGTGTAACAAGGACCTGTAAGTACACCAAAATACACTATGTATTTACAATGTAAGTACATGTTATTACATACGGTTACATAGGTAATTACACTGTAATTAATTAGGTAGATACACAGGAACAAGGACCCCTTAAAATAAAGTGTTACCATCACAACTACAGCTTTTTCTCCATGTGTGTGGAAGCCCCACAACAACAACTCTCCTGCTCTGCTGGATTTTAGGACATTTTCTTGAAACCCTCAGCCTAACCTGTTAGGTAGCTTAGTGTTAAGACACATTGGTTAGTCCACATCCCAAAGGACAGACACTGTAAACTGCAGACAAGGCATATATGTTTAGCTAGTGAAATTGATGGTTGTAGACTATAGACTAGATGTCTGCTGTTATCAGCCACCGTTGGAAACCAGTGACAAGTTGTTTCAATAACCACTGAGTATTTCAAGTGGTTGCTCTACCACTGTAAGCACTGTAAGCTGCAAATGTGCTGTGTGTGTGAGTGGGAAGCTTGACAGGTGTAGCATCAGTGCAGTGGAGCTTAGCAAATAATCACTTGTTTTACATTTCTATTTGTTCACATTTTCTGTACATTTATTAAAAGCAGAGAGCTCGAGAAATGCACAAAATGAATTTGAAACCTTTTAAAATGCTATTACAGCGATAAAAACGTTGGGTAGGAATAATATTGTCCCCTTTAAGCCCTCCATCGCCGTTGGCAGAGATAGTATCTGCCCTCATGAAACCAATTTCCAGGATATAAATAATGAAACTTTAATTTTGTGTCCCTTTTATTATATGTGACCCACCCCCTGTGCCTAGAGGTGACCTAATTTCCCATCATCGGGACAAAAGAATTTAAGCCAAGCAGAGGGGGAACAGAGAGAGCACTCATACAATGAAGTCACTGCTCCTTTACAGAGGCATTGCTCACAAAGAAATAAGTCAGGCTGAATGGTGGTATCACTACCTGCATTCTTATCTGATTCAATAAGAACAATAGGTATTGGTTTGTATGGAGCCAGAACTCCCTCTATGTACAGCAGGCAGCGTGATTTATTTCTGCAAATTAACACAGGACAAGCGCTAAAAAAAATCCAATGAGTAGTGAAGATATACGCAAGCCAGTAAAAAAAAACAAAAAAAAACAACGGTACCAATATTTTACCCTTTAGCTGCAGAGGAGAGCAGAATTCCAGGCAAACAGATGTGTGCTTAAGGCAGAAGTGTGTGTATGTGAACATGTGTGTGTGCAAGTTTGTGTTTATAAGTGTATCGTATCACACAGCCATTAGAGGAGATGTAATCATTTCTGATTAAAGGCCTGGTGGGTGAGGATACTTGGCCTTGTGTTGACAAGTGCTGGTACACCACCCAAGGGTGTGATCACCTTGGCTAGAGCTCGATGTTAAGAGGGCGTTATAGGTAGGGATGGGTACCGAAATTCAGTACTTTTTTGGTACCGACCGAATTCCCACCAAAGTACCGAGTATCGATTCACATAAAGTCAATCGGTACCACATTTCGGTACCTGAACGCACCATCGTCGTGCGTCAGCGAGAGTGCAGTCTGCATGAGCCCCGCACACTCGCGCCCGCCCCCCTTCTCTCTCTCTCTCTCTCCCTCTCTCTCTATCCCTCTCTCTCCCTCTCTCTGAAATGAGACGTGGAGAAGCGGTAGCGCCAGCCCGTCGTTTTAAATCACTACCTGAGACACAGCCGTCCGTCATTTAACGTGAAGAACGGACTGTTGTGACAATCCGTATCGAAGCGGTCCGGTCCCGAGTCCCGCTTCTCATCACAGCGGCGCCATTCAAGTCCTCGTCATGTAATGAGAGCACATCTAAACGAGGATGAAGTCTCCCACTCTCCTCTCGTCAAAACGTGAAGTCCACATGTTGCAGAGTTTGCACTGCAGTTTCAGTTTTTTTTTTTTTTTTGACAAAGTTTCACACAGAGCTTTCTGATGGCTGTAGGAGTCTCTCCATGTTTCTCATTTTTCCACAGTAAAAACTGACATTTTTTCAGACAAGACGATAGTCTCATAAACTTTTTTTTTTTTTCATTGAATGACTATTCCATTATATGAAAATCACTGCCCATCCCTAAAATAATAAAACACTCTTAAAGGCTGAGGAGTTGTGATGTTGTTAAGAGGTAAATATTAAAATTTTAGACATTTTGATTTTTTTTTTTTTACTGTAAATTACCACACACACAAAAAGTACCGAAAACAGGTACCGATTGGTACCGGTATCGGTTCCCAGGTACCGGGTATCGATACCGTATCGATTCAAATGCGAAAGGTACCCATCCCTAGTTATAGGTTTTTACTGCCACTGCTGGAGCTGTGGCAACACCGTCTGTTCAACATGAGAAAGAAAGAGAGAGAGGAAGAGGCTGATGAAAAAGTAGAGTTATCTTTTGGGTTCGAGAGAGCCAAGGCCAATCTTCTTTTCTGGCCTTTCGTGCCACTGGCTTATATAGACGTATAAATAGATTCTGCCTTATTCTGACACATCAAAGCCCCATATACGCAGCTTATACCATTTCACTTTGCCTTTAGCAATTAGTGTCCAGTAACCTCAAATCCACTTCGTAACTTGCACTATAAGTGCAAAGCAAGACTAAGACAGCAAATCAGAAGTATAACCACACTCATATTAAGATAGTGGCTATCATTAGGTGAACTGCCTCTTACATGAAAAGGGAGATGACATGTGACTAACGCTCATTACTCTACTTTGCCGAGATATCCCAGACGTTCTGTCTCATGAATTTTGTTTTCATTGCACCTCGAGCGCTATTGGCCGCGTTTCCCAGATTTGTTAAGAAGCTCTTAGCGCTAAGATCTTCTTTGGAGCGCTCTTAAGAACGCTGTGAAAGAAGAACGTGTTTCCCAGAGTCGCTCTTAGCTTAAGAAGATCTTTCACTAAGAAGGAAATGTAAGATCGAGCTGACCCACTCTTTCGAGTCTTCTTAGCGACTTTTTAGCACTTTTTCAAGGCAAATCAATATCACACTAAGCAAGATTTAAACAGTGCGCATCGTATGTTTAAAACATATTAAATATGTGCCGAAATAAAAAAATAGAGATAAAAAATAAAATAAGAACAATAAATAACCTAAATATGAGGAATAACGTGTGCTCTGCACATCAGGCACACAAATAAAATGAATCATCATGTCTATCATTTATCATAATTTTTACGCACACATCCACGTCCCATATCTGCATGAACATCAAAAACACAGCCGTTCTTAAATCAACCCCTAGTGTCGCTGTTGCATCGTGTTTTTATGCAGTGGGCAGCTTCTTGGTGTGGTGGGGGCATCGCAAGCAAGGGTCAGTGTCACGGAGTGTGGCAGCCGTGCCACCGATCCTCCCGTGCCATTTTATACTGGCACTAAAAAGACTGTCACGCATTAACACTCCACTGCCTAAATATATATGTAGCCTATATGTATAGCATTGATCATTCAGTGATGATGAGAAAAGAAAAACGTGTTGACCACCAAAATAATTTTCTATTGGGTGGATTTGAACCCAGACCACAGCAATGCTTCAACTTGCAGTGGGGATACTCTATGAAGTGAGCTATTTGCTACCTTGTGTTTTCATCCTTCCAGAGTTGTCTGGCTGTAAACCAGCCAGCCCCTGCGCACATTTTTATTTTCACACACATCAATCACATGGTCACGCAGCCGTCTGGCCGCATCATTACGCGGCTGTGCCGTGTCATCTATGGCCAGTCCGTCGCTGCCCGTGACCAACGCGGCAACAACAGCGGAGAAGTTTCTAATCAGGCCCGCGGACACCGGGACCTGTGTTAACCCCATGTTTGACAAGTGGAAATCCCGTTTTCGGTTTATTCATCGCCCGTCGGTGCAGCTGCGCTTGTCACTGTGTGTGATTTATGCGCGTAATAGGTGCCGTGTGATATAATAATCGATTTGCCTGGCATCGATTGATTCAGTTTCAGTACTGTGGTGGTGGACAGCTCCCGTTAAGAGCTTCTTAAGAAGCTTCTTTGGCGTGATCTTAAGAAGGCAGTTAAGAACGCATCTGGGAAACACCCGTATCTTAGCGCTCCTTCTTAGCCGAACCCTTCTTAAGAGCCTTCTTAAGTCCTTAAGAAAGATCGAATCTGGGAAACGCGGCCATTGTCAGTTGCTCTTTAACGTCTCTTGGCCATTATGGGTGGACAAAAAGGAGACCATTTCATTATCTTTTAAAAGCATTGGTATTCCCCTTGCTTGTTAGAGCAGGATGTGTGAATGACAGCGTCTTCTCCTCATGAACAAGATAAGCGTGTTTGAGTGGTGTTGTTTTTCCAGGCGTGTGGTACAGGATAGGGTATAACATCTTGAATAATTGATGCCTTTGTAAGTCAGTCCCTAAAGGGTCCCAGAAGACATCAGTATTATTCAGATGTGTGAGGAATTCTGCATCGTTATTGTTGCATGTTACATGCATTTTTAATACACCTATAATCAGGCAGCTGCGAGGAGGTTCAGCCCTTGAAAAAGGATCATGCAAATCAACAGCGAATCTGTGTGTGTTTGTGTTTCAAGCGAGTAGGCAAAATAATTATTGATGTATCCCGAGCAGAGATTTCTTAATGCTTCAGTAGTTTTAGATTTCACTTGCAAAGATACATACATCTGCACTTTTATTGGCTGCAGCCACATGTTGTGCATTAACAGGATTACACACACTAATAAGCTCAGTGCGAGTGAACACACGCAGTATCTCCACCATCCTAAGCAGATACTATGCTCCTCATGTCCCCCCCTTATTCTGTAACCTTCAAGCCACCATGACAGCTCCAATGTAACTATGGTGTGTGACCTTTACTGTGACAAACATGATGGCAGAGGGTAGCTGGTAGCTGGACAGATGGGCACAGGGCCATTACATCACCACAATCTTCCAAGTTTCCTTCCCTCGCTCTCCAAGTCTCATTAGCCAAGGTTTCTGATGTTTCGGAGGCACAGATTTTACTCCACAGTAACAAGATCCCAGTGAAAAATGAGGTTAAGGAGGAGGAATGGGGGGAAGAGGAGGGAGAATCACAGCAATAGTGATAATAAGGATATGAATTTTTAACAGCTTGTGCTGCACATTACTTGACTTTCAGCAATGTATCAAAACCTAAACAGCTTTGTCTTTGTTATTCTTGTACCGAATACAAAGCAAGAGGAAATATGCCGGAGTTCACGACTGCTGCAAAGCCTCATTTCTCACCATCTCCCCCTTATTTAGACGTCTTCTCTCTCCTCTTTATCTGCTCTGTTCTCGTTTCACAGTTGGTTACACCATGAATGACTTGATCTTTGAGTGGCTGTCTGACAACCCTGTTCAGGTGGCTGATGATCTCACCCTCCCACAGTTTGTGCTAAAAGAGGAGAAGGATTTGGGCTACTGCACTAAGCACTATAACACAGGTACATTATGAATTCCATTTAAAAGTGTTGAGAAAGCAGTGACCCCATGGTAAAAAAGGCAAATTCTAATTGAGTGTTTCGACTCACTTCTTCCTCAGAAAGGTCTATAAAATGAACAAAGTGTAGAGCAGAAATTCAGCTGATTGAACTATGAATACAGTTCTTTTGATTCTTTGTTGGGATTGATTTATGACTTGTAAAGCTCAAAGGATAGTTGTTATGACTAAAACGTTGATTCTGCAAATTGACCAATTACATCTACTTATATTCTATTATTCCAACAGCATATTTGAGATAAACTACTACTCGAACTATGTCGTGTGCCTTCAGGTAAATTCACCTGCATTGAGGTGAAGTTCCATCTAGAGCGTCAGATGGGATACTATTTGATCCAGATGTACATCCCTTCACTCCTCATCGTCATCCTCTCATGGGTATCTTTCTGGATAAACATGGATGCTGCACCTGCCAGAGTGGGCCTGGGTATCACCACTGTCCTGACGATGACCACGCAGAGCTCTGGGTCCAGGGCCTCGCTGCCCAAGGTGAGTCCTGAACCCTCTTTGATGCAGTAGGACACTTAACTATGTGAAGTGATCAGCAAGAATTCAGAAGTACGGGGGTTGAATTTCTAATCAGGGCTGCAAAACTTTTCATATTTTTCTACTTTTCAACTTGAGGGCATATTCGAAACAAGTCTTGCTGATGTCTAAAAAATCAGTGAAGCACAAAGAAGAGGAGTTCTCTCATACTGAGCTTAAAATGTGCTACAAGTAACACGTATGTGTGAAAGAAAACAGCATCACATAATGCGAGCAGCTCAATAAAAAAGGTCAGTGACTAACTAAAACAGTCTAATAAATGAAGCATATCCAGAGTTTGAAACTTGTATCGACTATTCTGACATTTTGTCTCTGACATATACCCTTAAAAAAACCGATGCATGATTTAGAAATACCATTTCCTTTAGTGGCTGATATTTCCTGACATGCCGACAAGGCGGACACAAATGCTTCATGAAACACATGACAGATGCACAAAGGATTTCTGGTCACTGTCATCTGCAAAAAAAAAAGGCATCCTACTTGTGTTTCCCCAAAGTTAGGTGAAAGGAGGCATTAGCAAGAGTTTTGCAGTGCTATGACCTGTTGGGCCATGAAACGCTGACTTTGCATGAGACGAATTACTGTAGGGAGGAGACACCATGCAGCCAGGTGAGCCGAGGACACAGGGCTCCATGTGAAAGACATGCAGGGCACAGCTCCTGGGCAGAGGAGGGCAGACTGAACCCGTGGAGAGAACACAGTCTCCCATCACAACGCCAAACAGTTGTTTCCGATCGGCTGGCAGGTGTCCATTAAAATGTGTTTTACGATACCTTGATGAGATCCAGTGTTTCTAAATCACTGCACAAGGCCTATATCAGATTGTGGGTAACCATAGCAACAGTACTTCTGCCTAATGCTAGGTTACCAGTTGGCTCACTGGTGGTGCTTGCAGATTTTTGCCAGGCTGCATGTTGACCCTGAAAAGGATTTTTAACAACTTTTAACACCGGGAGCGTTGCTGCCTTTTTGACGGTTGCCTGTTCACATTCACACAGTTCACACATTTACACCTGGAAGCTGCTCAGTACGAACATAGACTGTCTGTATAATAGATACTGAACTAAACTACTGACAGCTGTAGAGTCGTGCTGCTGCAATTTTCACATCCATAAAATGCAACACTGCAATATGGGATACTTAGCGGAAAGTAGTGGAGATGCCATGGACACTCTCCCCACCATGATTGTACCCCATTTGTCCTTAGGGGTGAACTAGAGATGAACGAAGAAGAGAGTTCTACCTAAAAACAGTTTCTGGTCTTAGTGTGGATCTGTTTTACACATGGGTCTTTATCATGTAGCCAACAGAATAAAGGCTTTTCAACTTTTGTAATTTTACAAAACATGCACAAGGAGGAATCATTTCAAAACCTTGAATGATTTGACAAGAAAATTAGTTTACATAACTCTTACCTTTTGATTTTTGGTAATTGGACAACCTTGTTGGTCACGTCCAGTTTTCTAGTGTCTATTTCCTCTTTGCCTGAACACGCATAAGTGCCGTCTCATGGGTTAATCATGAAAGGAAGGCACAGATAATACAAGTATTAAGATTGTTAGCCCAGTGAGTGGGTGTTAAGTGGTATTTTGACAGAACGAAAAAAGAAGACAAAGAGGTGTGACAGCTGGAGTATGAGACTAATGTGGTGGAAGTGTTGATTAAAACATGGTTGAGGTGTTCCCCGTGTCCACAGGAGGTAACAGTTTTTACCCAACCCATGTGTCATTTCCCACTCTTTCTCCCTCTCCATGAAACAGTCGGCGAGCTGCTGCTCAATTGAGTGAAGTTTCCGCACTATGCCTGCTCAGTGTTCATTGCTGATGTGTTTTGACACATCCTCTCTCATGAGCGACACAGCCAGGGCTCTCCCCAAGTCTTACTCGTGACCTGTCTCATGGCTGTGTGTCAAGTGCCCACATCCCGCTGACTCATTACAATTCTAGGCCACGCCACAAAAGTATGTCATTACGTGGCCGAGATGAGGAATGGGTGGATTGTGAACAACTCACAGATTATCCATCAACCTCATTGATTGGCTATTGATGACTGTGTGACCTTGCGTGTCCCCAGGTTTCCTATGTGAAGGCCATTGACATATGGATGGCAGTGTGTCTTCTGTTTGTGTTCGCTGCCCTGCTGGAGTACGCCGCAGTCAACTTTGTCTCAAGGCAACACAAGGAGTTCATCAGACTGAGGAAAAAGCAACGGCAGCAAAGAATAGTAAGTGCACATACACACACACGCATGCTAAAGCATGCTTCAACAAGGAAATGCATGCACATACACACTGTCACATTATAGCAGATTCTAAGAACTAAGGAGAGAAACACACACAGACACACAGGCCTTGTCAGTCCCTATAACGCCGCCTTATGCATCTCGTTATTGTGGGACGCTGTAGATTCAGGAACTGACAACATCAACACGCTACAGCTGGCTGTCACATTACATGAGGAAGATCTGCTCACTTCACTTCAGCTTGTTTCCATGGTGAGCGCTGACCTGTGAAGAGCCTTTGTGATCCTTCCCCTCTGTCACCGCGTTTGACACAGCAACAGCCTCCCAACAAACCCCCCTGGAGACGGGATACCCTGGCTCTACGGGAACCACCCTGGTTAACATGCGTATAGTGGACAGTGTGAGGCACTCCAATTACTTTATCTCCTGCCAAATTAACTTAATTTTGATGGATTAACATATACAGTATAGCTAGTATATATTTGAATACAGTTTCTAACAAGGTGTCTTCCTCTCACTTATGACTAACTTCAGGAAGATAAAAGCAATTGAATCATCACTGATTCCACGGAATTAACATTTACAAATCAAGATTTCATGGGTTGTTATTGGACAGTTTGACCATTAATGAACTACTTGATTTCTTATTTCAAGTGACAATGCAATTAATTATAGAAATGACTCGCTCAGCTTTCCAATAAGGCATTGGACGGTTGCAGTTGTAAAGAAAATGTTAATGAGACATTAATTAAGGGACATGCGTTTCATTTTCTATAACTACATTAAAGCCTGTAGTTAAAAATGTTACTAGGCTGCTGTTGAATGAAGGAGGTAAAAGGTGGCAGCGTCTTAGATGCTCATTTAAGAACACAAAGCTGGTAGGGGAGACAACACACCAACAGTTTGTTCTGATAAATGTTTGTTGGTGATCTATAAATCATTTAATGCATGATTTATTAACATCAGTAAACCCACTGCGGGTTATTACATATCCCTGCTAAATTCTTGGATTTATCTTCGATGAAGATTATAAAGTAAAACAGTTTGTAGGTTGACAAATAAAACCATTTGGTAAGAGGTGTGAGGCCTTCTGTGACAGAGAGAGAGAGGTTATTCTCAAGCGAGACAGATGAGATGTCTTGAAAATCCCATTAAAACAGTTCAGAGACTGGGCAGCCTCCCAGACTCATGGCAAAGTTCCCCAGTAAAGGCAGAAGAGTCCATGCAGATTTACTGGGCAGTCTGTCCCTGCTGCATCGATACAGCAGAGAGAAATGATGGTCTGTGGAGGAAAGGACTTCCCCTGTCCACATCAGCTTCACAATTACTCCCACTGAGGAGTTTGAGGTCGCCAACTATCCATCTAAGAGGTATTGACGCAGGACCCGATGTGTTGTACTAGAAAGAGGCTGGGAATCTGATGGAGTGTACAAATCCCACACTGACCAGGTTTAATCAATGTGCAGTTCCAGCCTCGTCTTTGGCTAAGAAAACACCAGAGATGTCAAACAAATACAATAAAGACTGTATACCCAACACAGCCTTCAGGACTACAAAATAAATACATAGATGTGTAATTCCATTTATAGTCTTCACATAAATAACTTGAAGAGGCTCCTTGAGGATTTTGTCTTCGTCTTCAAAGCCACTTCTCCAAACTCACAGTGGCAGATAATGCCCTGTATTATCACACTTACAGCACCTCTTCAATTAAAAGCTAAGAACGTCTGCTCGAGTTTGTTGTTTGAATTTGAAGTATGCATCTTTAATCACTTTATTTTTGGCATGACACACAGGTATTTGTTTCCTTTTCCTTTTTTATATTTAAATGTAGCAGAGGGAACAAATTGTGTGAAGGAATTTCTCTTACAGGAGTTTCTAATACTTCTTGTTTTAAATCAAAAAAGATGAAATAGAGCAATAATTGTTATTTTGATGCATCTACCTTCTTTTCCTGTGGAGGTGTTTGACAGTCAGCCGGGAAGTGTTGAGTCGTTGCGGAAAGTGAATGACATCCCTGGTAACAACACAACCTACAGGAATCTGAATCAGCACTGCAGCGCCTGTGCCAGGGTAAAAAAAAAAAAAAAAAAAAAATTGACCCCCCTCATGTCAACCCTGACCTTCAAACCTAATTTTTGTCCATGCCTCCAGCCTCCCAAATTGATTGTGTTGTGCAACTTTCACCTCAAACCTGACTTTATCCTGGCATCTTTCCCACAACCAACCAAACCTACTTTCTGCTGATCTCACCCCGTCTCTGTGACCCTCTCCTTCAGACCGTCTGCCCCTTTATACCAACAATACTCACTTTGCCCTTTATTCTTTCCTAGCGTGTGTTCTGCAAGTTTAATTCAATATTTCTCAAAGACTGTTTGCATTTTCAAAAGGCAGAGCTATTATTTGTTTTTTTTGTTTTTTTGTTTTTTTAAATAATCGAATTGGTTAATTTAAAGAAATGGTTTAACATTATGGGAAACTTGTTTATTTGCGGTCTTGAAAGGTGTTATATGAGAAGCTTGATACTTTTCATGTGAAGTCCGACAGCTTAGCCAGGCATCATGAGAAACAGGGGGGAAACAGCTGGTCTGGCTTTATGAAGGCAACAAAATCCATCTACCATAATCTCAGATAGTCACTAATCAAAAGGCCAAACAGTTCATTTGTTTGATCCATACAAAAGCCTGTAAATATGTTACTGACAGAGCAAGGGTACCAGTTTCATCCTGTTTCTAGTATAGACCATATGTTAAAGGGATAGGCCAACATTTTGGCAAATTAGCCCATTGCCATAATTCAGTCAGACAACTCATGATTGAAAATATTTATTGGAGCTTCATTATACATTTGAGTTTGGCGTCAAGGCTCCGACTTCACCACTCCCTGAGAAAAGGATTTCATTAAAGTATATGGGGGTGATGAGCGACTATAAGCCGGAGCCTACAGGTGGATGGGGTGGTGGTGGGGCAGATAATAGGGTAGAGCTGTGAGATTCTGCTGTGTCATAGATGAGCAAAGAGGACGATGGGTAAGTTGCCCATCTTAAATAGACCGCAAATTAGCCCATTGCCATAATCCCTATAATCATAGCAGTATGTTCGTTACCTTTAATTGTCGGTGCAAGCTATTTTAGAACAGCGGAGCAGAGCCGTGAGCTGCTCAGAGCTACGCTACGGAGGCTCATGGGATTTCTTGGTTTCCCTCATCAAACTCATCAAATACACAATCCAATAACTCCAAAACGCTCTCGTGGACAAGTTATGACCTGCACACTCACCACACTATGAAGTAATAATGGAACATTACGAGACAGAGCCGTTTTCAAGGCAAATGCAGAGACTGCTTGCCGAAAAACTGCTCCTGACAGGAACGCGCATCAGCGGTTTTGCATGAATTTACCTCGAAAACAACTCCATCTTGTAACGCTCTGTTATTATCTCATAGCGTGAATGTGCAGGTCACAACTTGTCCACCAGAGCGTTTTAGAGTTGTTGGATTGTGTATTTGATGAGTTTGATGAGGGAAACCAAGAAATCCCATTAGCCTCCGTAGCGTAGCTCTGAGCAGCTCCACTGCTCTAAAATAGCTTGCACCAAAAAGTAAAAAGGTAACAAACCTACTCTTATGACTATAGGGATTATGGCAATGGGCCAATTTGCCAAAATGTTGAACTATCCCTTAAACTAACTAGCTTTACAAGACGGAAAGGAAAGTTGTCTTAATCTTCTCATCAATTCTCGGCATAAAAGAAAAAGAGGTGCATTTCCCAGCTGAGTTTTTTTTTTCTAATTCTTTCAGTTGTTTTTTCAAAACAGAACTGACTCCTAAAAAAGGAAAAAAACAGCTGGCCAGTGATCACTCAATGAAAATGACATTACTGAGCACAATGTGATAATCAGGACTATCCTCAGCTGATCTTATGCCAACAAATCACATAGTGTGTGGTTGCTGCTGAGCACACAGACCAAAAAACAATGAGCACCTATTATCTTTAGAGAAACGCACCATTAGACCTTCACACATGATGTACTGTATCGTTTAGGAAAGAGTAGGAGGGATAATTAAGCTGTGCTAGAAGAGCTACTGCTCCCTATCCCCCTGTTGTATGGTGTAATTTGTCATTGGAGCAACAGATCGCCCACATAGAGGTAGTCACAACCAGACAATTGTAAAATGGAGGAAGTTTACAGTAAATGAAGGCAGCACCGTCGCCCTCAGCTCAACAGTAAGGGTGCAAATAAAGGGCAGTTGGAAGAGATCAAAGGTACAGGAAGTTGTTTAAGGCCTAAGTGAATGCACTGCACAAGAGAAATTTAACACAGAGAGACAGGTGTGAAATACATTAGTAGCGCTGGACCTTTGACAGGAGCTGGTAGTGTCTCACGTCACGGCCAAGTCTGTCCCCCCAGCACCGGGATGTGAAGTTGAGCAGAGAGCTGCCCGGGTCAGCGAGAGAGGAGCAGAGAGAGCGAGGAGGGGACGCAGGGATCAGAGCTTTCAGGGCACTTCACACTGACTACTAATCATCCAATTTAGATCCCACATCTTCACTTTCCCCTGCTAAAGTGAATCTCTCAAAGTGTCAGGAGGCTGTCAGAGTTAAGCTGCATGTCTATTAATATTCTCTTCAGAGGGCGGGAACAGTGTCTCATTCACTGTAAGAAAGTGCCCTGCCATTCATCAAAGCATAATACCAAGTGCAATCTTTTTTTTTTTTTTTTTGGTGGGGCTTAGATCATGACTTTTTATTAATAGGCATTTTGAAAAGTCTATCATTCTGCAACTTGAAAGGAGAGATGGAGGTTAATTTTTTGATTAACTTTCACAATTATAATTTCTTTCTTCCTTTTAATGAAGATGCCCTCCAATTCCCCTCTTTGTGTTGCAGAAACTTCAAAAAGCGTAATTGATTAAAGTTTATCTGAGGCTACTGCCTGTATAAGCCCCCATCATGGGTCTCTCATGTATTACCATGAAATATGAGGTAAGCAGTGGTTAAATACGTGACAACGTCTGAATAACCCAGTAGTTTGTCTGACAAAAAGACTTTGATACTTTTCCGCAGCTATTACAGAAACCCAAAATAGCTAATCTCTTTGTTATAGTGAAACAGCGTGAACCAAAAATGTTAATTTTGGATTAATTATATTTGTCTCGATTTACTATTTTCATTTATAGGAAAAAAAAACACACAATTTGTTTGTGTTGTGCAACCTGCATTTAGAAAACAAAGTTCTTGTTAGAGACCTCATCAATGAACTTTTGAGTTTTTTCAAACAAACATTTGTGTTCATTTTTAAGCAAAACATGGAGACAAACCAGGAGTCGCCCATTTTACACACAGTCACTAGCAAATCATTCACTGTATTTGAAAATTGCCTTTTTCAATGGTGGCCCACGTTTCTTTTTTCTGCCACTGTCCTTAATCTGTTGCACTCTGCTACCCTTTTGTGCTGCTACACCCCCCAAACGCATTTGGGAATCAGCCAGCGAGAGAAAATGTGAAAAGCTGTAAGCTAATACTTGTTGACAGAGAGAGGCCAATCTGTTTTTCCCTATGCTTGACTCCACAGGAGGAAGAACTGATGAGGGAGAGCCGTGGTTTTTACTTCCGGGGTTACGGACTGGGACACTGCCTGCAGACCAAGGACGGTGCCGCCGTGGAAGGGGCCACTGTGTTCGCCCCACCACCTCCGGTCACTTTGTATGACGGAGGGGTACTTCACAAGCGTTTTGTGGACCGGGCCAAGCGCATTGACACCATATCCAGAGCCGTATTTCCCTTGAGCTTCCTCATATTCAACATCTTCTACTGGATCACCTATAAAGTGCTGCGACACGAGGACATCCATGCAAATTTGTAAAACGCTCTCTGCCGACACCAGACGCTTACATTTTTTAGTTCCTTTTTTTTTTCTCAGAACCAAAACTGCCTGTCAGATCTACATTACAATGAGGAAATGTGGCAAGAAGCAGATGTGCTTCTTAAAACCACTGCTTAAAAAAAAACAAAGAAAAAAAAAAACTTTGTGCTCAGGTGCGTCTTCAGGATCTCAGAGTAAGAGTGACAAAGGGGAAAGACAAGGTTAAGTTGCGTGGATTAAGGCTGGTGTCGTCTGTGTTGGCCTCTGTAACCATCTAGGTTTTGATTTGTCCTGATTGCAACAGAGACAAAACACTGCTGGTGCTTTTGAGTTTATGACGTTTGTTTGCGATGAGGAGAGTTTAGAGAAGTTGATTGATGTTGATCCTGGCTGGATGAGATATACTGACTTGAATTTTGACACTACGCATCTCTGAATGTTTTTGAAAATTAAAAAAAAAAAAAAAAACAATAATAATGGGATTTTTTATTACACTTTAGATTATCAAATGGGTGCAAATGGGTGTGGGAGGGGAAAGGGTCTTTATGAATATTCAAGAAGTGATGATAATTCAGTTTAGCTACTTGTAACAAGAGATTATATATATAAAACAGTGTATAAAGTGTATATAAACAAATCTGTTCATTAAACTGCACAAAGCACAAATATGTATTTCCTTTTGTCTAAATTTAAATAAATTGTTATTCTGCCAGGAAATTGGAAATGATTTGACTCCTCTTTTACTTGAATATTCAGTTGATTGGTTTGAGCAACAATGCAGAGGTCACATGCACGGCAATGTGTGCAGGAAATTCAGTCACAATTACTTTTCCATTGGAGTCCTTTAATAGACCCCATCAACTCGAAATCCCACAGGGGAAGAGGGGAGGAAAAAAAACAAAGGTGGAAATCAAATTCTACAATTGCAAATGCTGCAGGTGCAAAATGAGCAATCAGTTCACAACAGTGGTTCCAGCTCTTTGTAAAGTTTTTCTTTCCTCCCCCATCATGGCTATAATTGTTAGCTGTGAAACCGTACACTTGCATAATCAATCAGGGAGAAATCATGGATTGACTTGGGGGAAGAAATTGCTGCCATTTTTTTCCCCCCAGTCTCAGGAAGGTGTGGAGAAGCAGAGATGTGGTGGAGCAGGAGCGTCTGCAGCAAGGGAGGATGTTTTGTTTTTTTCTTTCCTTTTTTTAAATGGGAAATCAGAGGGTTGTTTTATCAACTAATGAGTTTGAAAAGGGCTTGGTGTTCCACTGCTAATGACAATGAATTCAAAAGAGGCAGCTGGAGCCTTCTGTGCTTTGGTCGGCAATCCTAATCAACTCCACTGTGTTGCATGGTTCCCCAGGTAATGGAAATTAAGTGTGTATGTGCGCGCATGTGTGTGTACATCATCTTTTATTTGTTATAGCCCATTGGTATACATTTGTACATTTCTCATTATTAAGTCTCTTTCCTCCTTTCAGAATCCTCCACCCTATTTGAGATAAATAAAAAAAAAAGATGAAATAGGGACCTGGCATTTACATCTCTGGAGCACAGACACAGAAAAAACAAGGGGAGATGACTTATTGCCCCCGTTTGCTGAAGGACAGAGTGGTTTGACACATTCGTTGATGTGCCCCCGACAGCTTCAGTAGATTTCTCTAAACAGAATGCGAGGGCATGCAAAAGTCAGAAATACTGGCTGTCGCTTGTCACTGTCACTGCAGCCCACATCATTTAATCCCCAACTTTTAAGGCAATAGTTCAACATTTTGTACTTATTTCCTCTTTTGCTCACAGTAAAATAAGATCAGTATCATTTTGAGACCCGGGCCTGCCTCTGCACAGAGGTAACTGAAGTTCATTAATCAGTACTTCACATTTGTCTGATCCTTGGCAAAAAAACAAAGGATCAGAAAGAAACGTTACGATTTAATGTGAGATGATGTAGTCTGTTAAAGACTATGTGGGGGGTAAAAAACAAACAAACTTTATATTCACTACCTGAGGTAAATGATTGAATTTGGGAAGCCATTATAGGTTTTAAAGAGCTCATCTTATTCTCCCCACCGACAAAAAGCTTGAATAAAAGGATTCTGTTACAGGTTTTATAAAGATTTAGAGCATTTATGCTTTTTGAAAACTGTTACAGATAAAAACCAGAGAAGGCTTGTGATTTCTAAGTACAGACAGAGCAGCTAGACATATTTCCTGGATTCTTTTGTACTTGACAAGTAGGTTTCAAAAGAAAGAAAGAACATGACAGTATGCAAATGTTAAGATTGGCCCTTCCATGTCGCTGCTTTTGCCATCATTGCAATCCAAGCCATGTGTCACCAAGTTGCAAATTGAAAGCATTAATTATTTTGATGTTGACAATCCTCAGAGCCACAGATTAAAAAGTATCAATCATCCCTTCCAAACACAAACCTGAGTACTAACCGAAACTGTCCCACACACCTACAACAACAAAAAACCCTTATCATTAGTAGTATCATCGCCTCAACAAGCGCTCTTCTGTCAGTGACAGCATTGTTTCAATCGTGATGAGACTAAACAGCACACGGCATATTATGGCAATATAAGAAGCTTTTCTAAATCCACAAACCATGACTGACGCACGCAAAATAGGCCTGTGATTTCTGGCACATAACGCTCCATCGCCTCTTCCAGAAAACAGCGCGTCTCCCCTCAGAACGTGTATTATTGTGAGGACACAGGGAGACTGATGTGTTCCAATAACGCAGGATCTTTTAGCTTGGTCGACCGGATCCACGCTCTAACTTTAATTACGCACAGAATCCCAAGAGTATGATGACTAACAACACACACTCCCCACCCCGGAGCAGCTCTCAACCCGTCTCCTTTTAGTCACAAGACGCCAAAAAGAAACCAACAGCTATCAAACTGGCTGATCTACAGTATAAATAACTCCTTCAATGGACAGCCAGCCCTAAATGATGACATTAAATATTTATTGTTCCAACCAGCCTTTAGACGGCTGTGATGCTTTGCTGTGTGTAGCGTTTTATTGGAAGAGCCCCTCTAAGGAATGCTTTACATTGATGAATGATACATATATACATTTAAGTCATCTGATTCTGTCTAAATGAACATACGATGAGCAGGAGAGCAGAGTGTGCATTTGATGTAGCTGCTGGTCGTCATGTCCAAGGCATGCCCTTGCTGTCTCCCTTGGGGGTAATCAACATGCTTTCCCCCTTCCTCATTTCAGCTGAATGTCAATGGTGCCAGAGCTAAAACTGATGTGTGAGCTTTGAGGGAGCAGCCTGAGACCTGCGATCAATACTGTTGTCCCTTAGAGCACCTGCTTCTTACCCTCTCATGCACATAAAAACACAAACACACATACATACATAGATAAAAAAAAAATAATAATAATACTCCAGTGCATAGGATTTTCCACCCATAATAAAAATTTTACAACAGCAATCAGTGCTACATCGTAGGAGCTTTTCTCTGCCGATGGCTTTCTTTATATATTTGTTATGTAACTATAACCTGGGCAGTACTTTTTCCTTTTGACAAAAACAACAAGTTAATTAAATTACTGTTAAGAACAAGTGCAGATGCAAAAACAAGAGTTGTATTAAATTTTGAATTAAATATGTGATAATATCCCTGGATCTCTAAACAATAACCTGGTAAACAGCAGCTGGATGAAGAAACAGCAGCCAAGGGGAAAATATTGGTTTCTGTTGACAGTGATGAATTAATGAGACAATGCTACACGTGTCACCTTTAAATATATGAGTGTAAACAGAGGAAAATGCTTGCTCCACACAGCATTATGGATGCAAACCTTGTGAATGTCACCCAGTATGTGGGAACAGATATCCTTGTAAACATGCTTTTCCTATGTGGCCACTTCTGCACCACCCACCACCGAGTGGTCCTGTCAATCCTGTGCGAAATGATCTAATTATATAAAACTGGATATACACAGCTTACAGCAGGATTTACAGTATTATAAAGACAAGCATTTACATATACTCACACTATACTTTCTAGTGAATGACAGAGTAGCATCAGACTAGTGAGCCCCACTGTACACAAACACACTCAGACCTACATCTTACATACATGTATGTATGTTGTCTATAATGATAACTCTGAAGAATGGGTCTTGTTTTCCATTACAGCAACTTTCTGCAAAATAATATTTACATTACAGTATGTTCCAATCAATGCATTTGAAGACATGATGATTTAAGTTTTAAAAAAAAGGTTTGTATCAGCTTCAATGAAACTGCTCTGCACTCCGCCCTAGAAAAGATGCAATGTCACGGCTCTGATGTGGGTAATATTGAGCAGAACAAACTATAAACAGCATATGAGAGCAATGTCCAAAATGAGGTAATGGCACATCACTGGAAAATGACTTCTGCATTTCTGAACACTGCGCATGATGATTTCCATTGGGGTCCAGAGAAACAGCAAAGAAAAGTTGAACAAAGGTGAACTCTAACCCACGAGTCCCAAAAGTTCACACCAAACCAGCATCACAGCAGAGAGAGAAACATGATGCGATTACACAAACTCTCTACTCAACCACTAACAATGATAAACATAAACAGTGAGTAAAAGCTTGACAAACATCTCTCACAATCATAATAAGTCATCTCTGTTGCTCGGTGCAAAATGATGCTTAAAAGACAGAGAAGCAATATAGAGGTCATAGTTTTGCTTTTCCCTATTTATTTCCAAGTCTTTAGAACAGATATCTTATTGGTGTCACCTCATTTCCCAGTGGCAGGAGCTGAAACCCCCTGAGAGTTGATGATGCTCTGTGACAATACAGAAACAGCAGTTTCAGATCAGATATTTCTCCTCCTGCTGCAGAGGTTTGAAATATTCCACTGGATTTCTTCAGCTCTGTCAGCATCTTTTGCACATGCTATACACAAAGCATGTTGCATGTGCAAAACGGGGAACTTTTCAACATTAGCCAACATAGCAAAGACAAATGCGAGCAAACGTGATGGCAAGAGGAGTTGACTAGTAGTCTACTCCCTCTTTGCATGAGTCAAGAAGGTGATGCATCACAGCAGTTAGATCTTTCCAGGCTGATCTGATTTATATCCCTTCTCCAACTTGAATCATATCCAGTCAAGTCAGTGCATGTTCCTGTTTTGTTGTGTCGTCCAATCTTGATAATGAAAAATCAAGGAACCGTGCGTTTTCAAATGACATGCTTTCGAGAACATACATTTCAAACATCACTAAAAAACCTCATCCTCGTGTATAGTTATACAGAAAATCCCACGTGGATTCATTTTTTTCACTAATCCCTCACTGCGTCTCTACTATAATTCCAACAACTGAGAGAAGCCCTGCAGCTGGGAAGACTGTAGCTCTGGGTTTTACGTGGATAATGGTTATAGACACGTATGCACACTGCGTTTCCTTTGTGTGCAAACAGGAGAAACAAGGAATTAGTCCTATGCCAATCCCTCTGCAGAGAGAATAGGCACCAGTCAGAATTATGTCAACCCCCTTTTCAAAATTCCCTCGCTTTAGAAGAGATTCTGAATTTCTAGGAGAGGGCTTAGTTGAAGATTGAATTAGGTGCGACAGTGATGCTTAGCACGATGCAGTGAAAAGCAATGGGTTTTTTGTAGTGCAATATAGAGAATGTAAGTCATCTGTACAAGGGCCCAAAAAAAAAAGATTTATTTTTAGGACTAGGTTTAAGTACTGCAGCACGACACATAACACCTTCAATTAAACACCTGCATCGTGCTGTAGAGGCGTGTGCCAGCTATTTCACACAGGAAAGCAGGAGAGAAATGTGATAATGACATTTTAAGTTAAACAAACAGTGATATAGTTTTAGTATTTAACGTGTAATCTGTGCTGACATTTATGAAAAGCAATTTCTATTTTCTGCTTCTTTATACCTAACCCTTTTTCACTAAAGTTCAAAGGGAGATGCTTTACTTTTACTCCCTCTTCATTCCTCTGACAGCTATAGGCTGGTCTTCAGATCAAGATTTGAAGTTTTTTTGTGTGTGAAAGATTAAACCAGTGGCTCTCAAGCTTTTCTGTTTCCATCCAGTGAGAGAAAAAAAAAAACTTGTCAAACATGGGCACAATGTCACATTTTAGACGTCTGAGAGTTGTTAGCAGTTGTTGGCACCAAAGAGATGTGTCCCCTCAAAACTTTTCAGATCATTTCATTTTTTGAGAATATAATATATTTTAAACCAAAGGAAGTAAATGTATTCATTATTTTACAAAAGGAACCTTACAGTGCACATGGTTAAACATACACATGTCCTGCAGTATACAAATAATTTGTTAACTTTTTAGAACTTCATTTCCTGAAAATTCGTATTTTACTCTTAGTACTATAATGAGATGAGATTGGTACATACTGATCTGAATCTATGCATCTGAATACCTCCTCCACTCCACCAAAAAAACACTTCATTAAAATGATGTCTCCTCTGTGTACCCTTTTCTTTACACTTGACCTCATTCCCCTTCTCTGTCTAAGCAAAGCACAATGAAGAGGTCTGCAGGTAAGCAGCTGTGGACCAAAGCACTGACATATGGTGAGGAGATATGTGAGTATGTGCTTGTGTATCTGTATGGGTGGGCATGTTTGTTGCCTTGCTGACTTCCTCAACACCGTGTTCCCAGGCCTCTGCTCCTCTGCTCCGGGTGCTATTTAAGTAAACACAGGATTTTCTCTACCTCCTTTCCTGCCCTGTCCATCAGACACAGCCCACACTGCCGTTAATGCCCGAGAGAGCAGGAGAGAGCGACAGCTCGCAGCCTTTTTCCTCCTCTAGTCTGACACTGATTCAGTGCTGGAGGTTTGCTGGGTTAGGTGAGCCAAGAGGGAAAATAATCATTTCCCTGGGAGATGATGCATGTATGAACACACATGCACGCGCACGTGAAGTTAGAGCAGCTCAATCACTCCTTGGAAGAAAGCCAAGGAAATAAACAGCAAAACATGCTAATGTGTTTACTGTGCTCTTAAAGACTCATCATTACTTATAGTACATCTCCACTCCGTAACCCACAGCTTTTTATACTGATTATTTGGATCTTTTAAACACAGAGTGAAGCTTTGATGCCTTTATGAACTTACCTTAGCAGCTGTTAGCTCCTGTTAGCTCCTGGTAGGCCCCCTGGTCCTCCATAGACACACATGCAGCACTGACTCCATTTTTTCTGACTGATATCCAACTTCATCCAGGCACCTGTTCTTCCAAACACACACCTCAGTGCAATCCTCCTCGAGGTGTAGGCACTGCCATGTCCTGCTATTAAGCAAGCTGTTGCTGCTACACATGTAGCCTTCCCTCTGCAGGCCGTGTTCAGGTTACAACCCCTGCTCACTTCATGTTGTTGGTCATTCTGGCAGACAAGGTGGTACAGGTGTAGCTACCCCTGTGACTCAGTCAAAGGTGTTCAGGGAAATTAGCTCATAATGTCTCTTGGAAAAGCAGCATCGCCATCTGTTGATCAACAATAAACAATCCCTGGTGTTTGTTCTGACAAAAAGCTAATATTGATAAGGAACTATCTGCAAACACCATTGTGATGAATTTGGATCGAGTCCAGCTGTGTTGATTCACAGCTTGCTCATGTGTCACACACTGTTACATGAGACTGCTGAGCTGCTCTTTATATACACAGAGCAATCAAGGTAATCACCCACAGGTGTGTGCTGCTGGTTTGCTCCTTTATGATCCAATGGAGGAGAACCAACATGCTGCGTGGGAGGGGCCATGACTAACCACACCCAGCTCAGCTCTGCTTTTGTCACAGCAGTAGTAGTTTTCTTCTTTCTCTTTACTGAGTCGAGCTACTCTGAAAAACTCTGAGCTTGGGTGAACAGCATGCAGCTGCACCACAGCCAACAAACACAGGGCAGCTCATGCCTGCATTATCCACAGGGCAGATGGATCCCCCCCAGCAGCCCAGCAGCAACAGTTTCACAAGTGCATACATTTGCATTATCTGATATTTGCCAAAAAGAAAAAAGGAAAAAGAAATATATGTGTGTGTGGCCAAGTGGATAAAGTTCTGCATTGTACAGTTTAAACTTGATAACATTTTGCAGCCCATTACCACTGAGGTAAATCTTCCTTTCCACTGAAATTCAAGCTGTCTATTAGACTATATCTTTGGACATTGAGCAGCTAATTAGGTGCAAATACTTATGAGTTTAAGCTCTGTATACTGGACATGTTCTAAACATAAGGCAATAAAATGGATTTAATTTCCGCATATGAAGGTGACAGAAGCTGCAACAATTCAAAAAGGTCATTTTCTTCAGCACTAATTAAGAGCTAGGCAAGAAGAGTCCCTTTGTTAAATATCATGTATCCCAGAGAATGCCAAAGACAGCATGATAATGAATGGTTGTGATGTCTCTTAAGGTTAGCCTTTCCATCTTCATCTTGCTTCTTTTCACTGGCAGGTCAAAAGCAAAGCTAAGCCTGCACCGTCCCACCACTTCTTATTTACCTTACCTCATACATTTCAGTAGAAATTAACATACAATAGAGCCTTTTATTCCAGAATAATAGAACCACATGCTGTATATTATTGCCATAATCAACCAAGCTTATTTATTAAATAACATTTTTAGTTTTTTTCAAGTATCATTTCTCAGATGTTTGATTGTGTATAAATGGAAGTAAGTTTAGCAGTCTCTGGAGGTTTTACTCGCATGCACTCAATTTGCATAAATAATTGTGGTCTGAATGGATATCTCATTTTAAAATGAAACACAAGAGATAAATAAACAGATAGCCACACAAGGACGCCCCCCAGCATACATAATGTGGCTACTTAAATTCATGGCATTTCAAAATCTTCTAATTCAAACATGATGAGAGGCATTTTAAAAAGGAAGATAGTGTAGGGGATTGTGTCTCTTTAACAAGTCATCAAACTTTTGGCGAGTGTGAATCCCCCAGGAAATGACTACAGTCATTTTTGTTGTTGTTGTTTGGAGGTTTTCATGCATAAAGACTTAAGGGCATACATGCTAGAATGTGTATACTCATGATAAACGATAAACTAATGCAGCTCTTTTGGTCTCCTCCCATATATGTAAAGGCCAGGGTAACGACTAATTGACTTTTCCTCAGCATTCAACAATAAGCGAGCATAGAATATCTTGCCTCAGACCTTATGGGCTATGCATTACATGCTTTTGGCCCGTATCCATGTTGAGGTGACAGCAACACTGAAAACATTTTCTGTGCTTTCTTGATCTCCTGCAGCGATGTGATTACTGTGAGTGTGGTGGTAGGTCTCCCATGCCCGGCCCTGCTGCCCTCAAATCTGATCCCCCACCGCTGGCCTGCCCTCTTCCTGCTGAGTTTGACAATCTGATGCTGCTACGGGAAACCAAAGATTATGACTTTCTTTTTTCCTTTTCTTTTCTTTCCTTTTTTTTTTTTTTACCTCCTTTTTGTACCTATGCCAACTTGCCTTGCCTCCCATAGCCACTGCATCACACAGAGTATTCTGTATATAGTTTATGTATGGAAATTACTGAAATGTTGCATCTGGAGGACAGATCCACTGCAGTGATTTAGATAAATGCCTTTTTTTTTATGTCACATGCTGTAATTAGAGGTGCCACTATATTTAGTCTCTCCTTGCTTTGGCCACAAGGGATCTGCACCTTTGAAAGGACTCTGGCATTTCAAAAGACAATTGGGGAGGACATCCTCCCAAGTGTCAGTGATCACAATCACCTCTCAGACAGGTTGAGAGGTGACCTTCTTTTCGAGGTGAGCAGGTGGTGTGTGGCCTTCAGGGTTGAGTTGTCCCGCCAATCTGCTTTAACAGTGGTGTTGTCACAGTGCCGCAACACCTGAAAACCAGCGATGGAGGGAGGCGATCGTGCACATGCAATAAATGTTTCAATCAAGAATCAGGAGTCACATTAGAGTTTAAACTATTTATTGCAACATAATGCATTTATTGGAATGGAAATTTGGGTTGAGTTCCCAAACCTGCCAAGCCAGAGTCTGAGATACATATCAAGTTAAGAGCAAGATCACAAAAGAAAAATCATGTTCAAATAATCTTGATACAAGAGGGAACTGAGGAGGTGTGGGGAGTTTTTGAAAGTAGAGTAGTAGAGACATAGCAGTGAAACAGAGCTCAGTGTTACTACACTACATTTTTTATATGAATTCTCTGTTGTATAGAAATAGATTTTTGGACATACACCCTGTACAGAAGGATGTATAGGAGGTATGAATATTAAATGACCTTCATGCCTGTCTCAACTATAGTGCAAGGATTCACCAGGACCACTGGCAGGGGAAGGATGAACTGTGTGTTTCATGAGCTGATTTCCCATTTTGAGCATAAAGAAAGACGTAATTGAGGTTATTATGCATCAAATTAATCATCATTTATTCTTCTTTTCTATTCTAATTGAACTAGGTCTAAGATGTGTGTGTGTTGCTGACAAGTCAGTGTCACGTTAGGGGTGAACTCATCAGCCTTCACCTTTTCACAGTGAATGTACTATGGTGTTGAATGGGCTCATTGTTATTGTTTGCGTATGTATATGCAAATGTCAGTGTGCCAAGATGCCAGCAGAGCGCCTTTTAGAGGGTTTGTTAGCCGGGATCAACAAGTGCAGAACTATCAACAATGCACCGTGCAAGGAATAATCAAGAACAATTGTTATGGCTGAACAATTAATCAAAATATGACCAAGTGCAGTTTTCAAATCAGAGGGGCTGCGGGCAAAATGTGTTACAACATAGGCTACCATAAATAAAGCATCATATGGTGCTACAGAGATGTCAATCATATGTAAGGTACCATGCATGTTGGGTAGAGATTGCAACAAAAACCATCATCATCATCATCATCATCATCATCATCATCATCATCATCATCATCATCATCACTCACTCATCATGACTTGTATCACAATTAAATATCTGCCAAAATAATCACAGTATGATTTCCCTGCATGTTGCTCAGCCAGAGAAAGCGCCAATTACAAAAGGCAATAAAAACAATTAAACTCTCAGGAATATTAAAACGCCGCCCGTGTTCCAGTTTGTTCAGTACATGATTAGCAAAACAAACATTGTTCCTATTTCTGTTAAAGTTTTTCAGCCTAGTTTAGGGCAACCTTAAAAAATGCTGATTGTCTCTAGACTACAGCAAACCCAACACTCACACACTATAAGTCTTGTTGCCTTGGAAACAAAGGGCCTGCTGAGAAGCCAAGAGTGAATAATGCTGTGAGGAGCAGGGATGGTGTTGGAGAGGAAACAACCAGTCTACTAGGGCTGAAGCATGTGTATACAAGTGTGTTTGTGTTTGCGTGTGCTTACATGATACATATGCTCCTGTTGGAGTGAAGGGTCTTTGGTATTTGGAGGAGATTCACCAGGATCAACACCATGTGAGCTGAGCCCTTGTGCTCTCCTCACATTTTTCCTTACTGCTGTAGTGTATTTTCTACCTCGCACAAAAACTCCTATGGTCATCACTACAGGCAGTCGCTTCAAAAATAGCTATCATATCTTTCTTTGTTACCATGCGTTGTGAGCTTTGCAATGCAACAATCAGGCTGCAGTGGTTTCACACAAAAGGATTCAGCACGTTGAAAATGTTGAAAGATGAGACACTCGGCAGGTGCCGCCACACCCTTTTATTTACTGTCCACTTCCTGCTGAGTAATGGTCTGCTCCATCCAGTTACCTCCCGCTACACACACCTCATCCAATGTGTCATTGTAACTGCATGGACATAAAAATGCTGTACAAACTTGCATTTTCCATCCCCTGCCATTGCTCATGATATATAGATATTAAATGTACAGTTGAGGGCCATTTGTCAAGCACTCAACCCTGATGCAGGTGCTGAAAGCTTTTCCACACTGTCACCAAGATTTCTCCAAATCCATCCTAACAGAGAGAGAAATGTTTCAGCATATTTAGTTATTGGAGGTTTTTATTTTAAGACGTGAATGGTTATTGTAACAGACACATGACATACCTATACGTAGGTTTTAACACCTTACCAGAAAAAGGAAATGACCAAGAAATGATTACGTATAAAATGAAAGAAGTTGTCCAGAAGCAACAGACATTTAACATTTTAGCCTCTTTCAACTCATTGATTTGGTTTTACAGTACTTTGTTGGTCAGAGATGTAATTATTAGCTGGTATACTTGTGTGTGGAGACCAAAACTGTGGTAAAATGAGTCAGTGTCAGTGTCAAATTATTGCATTTTGGTTTGTCCACAATTCAATGGCTTCCTCCTGTCATCAAAATGAATCTCATCAGTGCCTCTTGTGGAAGAAAATATTCATTCGGTGTAGTGGTGGTTTACCATCTACAATGTCTTTCACTATTACAGTGCTACCTTCCCCAACACACCTTCTCGTCTAGGTCTTTGTTTCTCTGATACATTTTGCTTTTCCTCTACCCCTTGATAATTCATTTGTATGTCTCATGTTGATTCAATCCTGTCTGGCCATCAGAACCTTTAGATGCAAATGCTTTCACTCTCCACCTTGAGATGCAAATGCCTTTGTTTCCCATGTAACCCTATGTGACCCCCCTCTTTCTTCAACTATATCTGTTCCCTTGCCCTTCATTCTGGGTCGCAGACCCACTCTGCGTCAGTAGGCTCACCGTTTTCCAGATTACTACTAAACTCACCACACCACAGTAAACTTTGGAACCTGGACTTGTGATTTTTCTACAACACTCTCAAAAAAGCGGGAAAAAAATAGAAATAAATTCAGTAGTCAAAAACAGCCAACTTAAGGTTATTCAATAAGCTCAAAGAACCCCAGAATGTCTCTGCGTGTCATTCATTTAACAGCTGAATTGAGATGCCCCTTTAAAATGCTCCAATCTTAAAACACAGGTGGGACGAGACCTTCTTCACTCAACTTCCTGAAGAGCTCACAAAAGCACACATCATTAAAAAAAAAGAAGATATTTTGCTCAGAGTAATACAAGTCACAACCTTTAATCTCTGTGTCAAATAATTAAGGAGCTGTGAATGGGCTTTCTTTTGACCTGCCAATTCCTCATTAGCATTTAATATGAAAAGAACTCAGCATTAAAATTTTAGCATCTTCCAACACACAGAAAATTATTCTAATAGGTTAAAATCTCATTTGAATCCAATTATGTCTTTGCCATTCGATTCAAGTGCTGAAAAAGCTTACCAGTCAAGTGTAACAGGCGTAATGAGCTGAAGCCGCCATTTCAGCATGTTAGAGAGGTTCATGGGACTGTAAACAAGTGGGGAGGTGTTCACAGCATGGGAACATGGACATGGAATTGCAATCAAGGGATCTCCTGAATGCATGGCGATAGTGATCTTGCTTTGGTTACCATGGTGATGGTGATCATAAAATCCTGAACCTGCATGTTTTCTTGTTTAGACCCGCTAGAAATTCACAGAAAACCTATATAATCTTGCTTAGACCTGTATTTCTGTCCATTAAGGTCCCACGGGGCATTTTTGCTGTCACATAAGATAATGTTTAACTAAGGGGCAAAATACAACCTTGCTGGCTTTTTAAAAGTGTTTTTCATGACTCTATCGCACTCTGCATGACCAGATTGAATAATATGACTTGATGACCTGCCCCCCTTGGGCTCTTACTCATTTCCATCACCAAATAGAGCAATATTACAATACATTCCATGTGATAACAAAGAAGTAAAAAGGTGTGCGTGACATTATTTGTTTTTCCTCTCAGAGTAAAGAAAATAAAAAATGTGCTCCAGGCTGCAAACCCGCCCAGAGAAATCAATTTGCAGGTTTGTGGTAACCTGAGACATATTGAACTCCTATACAGAATAATTTCTGCAGGTAATACAGAAGCAGTGTCTCAAAGAAAACACGGGCTGAATTTTTCAACCTCAAATGAAAAATTAAACACAAAGTACAGCTAAGACAAAATTGATTCTCCACTTTCAAGTTCCCAGCTACAAAATGGGGTGCATTAAAACTTTAAGGTCTTTAGTTTCCAATAAAACTGAAAGAATCATTTATCTAATGTATAGGTGTAAGCTTTCAAGCCACAGTGTGCTCAATGCATGGTTGATACAGCTTATCAAAGCTCTGAGGATAAATTATAGCGTAAGCGAAAAGTTCAGACCATGATTCTTTACACTGATACATAATCTGAGACATAAACTGGTAAAGAAAAAAGACTGAATCGTGGGCACTTTATGTATGGCAAAGGGCCTCTGTGTGGTGCCCCATATTGCCATTGTACAATACTCCCAGTAAAAAGCAACTTGCAAACATAAATAACCTGCAGATGTTATTGACTCTATAAGCAAGAAAACACCCAAACAAAGGTCATTCCGTCTGGGACTTACACAGCAAAACACAGGGAAATACAAACGCAATAAGTGGCAGTGATGGAGGAATGAAAACCTGCTTTGAGCTATTCAGCACTTCAGTTAACAGTCTTTTCAGCGGTAACAGCTTTTCACATGATTGCTGTGTGTTTATGTCTTCTTTGGTTTCTCTGTAACATGCAGCTACTGAGCTCGAGAACTACACACAAAAGTTATGCGTTCAGACTCCAAAATACATATCTCAATAACGTTTACCATGGTCATCATCTTAGTTTAGTCTTTTAGCAGACTAAAAGAAACTGGAGTACAGCTCAGGCTGATGGCATTTTATTTTGTTTGTTGAAATAATAGTTAAATTATACATTACGTTTCTGCATTACTGACAGAAGTACAGTACATACTGTATGCAGTGAACTTCAGAACAACATTTAATGAAAATCCATTCAACAGATCAAGACATTCCACCCAAAACCGAAAAAAGTCAACTTCATAGCAGCCCCTAGTAGTCTACTTGCCAAAAATGAGTACCCGGAAATGTTGAGTACCCCAAAGTTTTATGTTAGAAATATATAGTATGGGTCTCCAGTATTCAGAAACTGCCGGATGCTAACTTATATATATTGGGCAATTAGCACAATTGACATAATTAGCATAAATTAGCATAATTTCCTATATGGGCAATATTTCAGCAAAATTGACTTGGCTGATCTGGGCAATATTGGAGTGGTTTTAGGGGTTATTGATGATGCTGAATCCATTTCTGACATTTTCAAAATCAAAATGGCTGTCTAATTCGGAAGGGACCAGATTGAAATCCATCAAAATCGGCCCACTGGCGGTTTAAATCTGGTCACTACCGGTTTAGACAGCCATTTTGAATTTTTAAAATGTCAGAAATGGATTCAGCATCATCAATAACCCCTAAAACCACTCCAATATTGCCCAGATCAGCCAAGTCAATTTTGCTGAAATATTGCCCATATAGGAAATTATGCTAATTTATGCTAATTATGTCAATTGTGGTAATTGCCCAATATATATAAGTTAGCATCCGGCAGTTTCTGAATACTGGAGACCCATACTATATATTTCTAACATAAAACTTTGGGGTACTCAACATTTCCGGGTTCACAATGGGGCCCTATGGGCTGGCAAGTAGACTATAGAGGAAAAGTCACGGTCATCAAAATCATTAGCGTATTTGATATAGCCATGAAATGTCAAGATATTTCCATCTAGACAAAAATGAGGAAACAACTGACCAACTGAAGAGCCACATCGCTATGGTTAAAAGTCAATTACTGCTAAATCAATATAACGATAAAAACAAAACAACTCAATATTTGCCCAAATGATTCAGTCATCACCTGCCTCACATTAGTCTACTCAATTGGATGAGTTCTTAGCTTGCTGTTTCAACTGGAGCAAAAAATAAAATAAATTTAATTAAAATCCAAGGAGCATAATGGTGAGACCTACGGCAAAGTTGTATCTGAAATGTCTTTTATCCATCTACTTGGACTCAAATAGACACAGACATGATAAATGCCACAAAACAAGACTGAAACAGATGCCAAGTAGACAGCCTCAGAATATCCTTGAGTAAGTGTCCTGCATACTGAGCCAAACAAATCATTGATTTCATCAGAAATGTACTGCCTCTCTTTGCCTGTTATTGATTTTGCAATGCACTTTGTTTACCAGCTATTCCACACAATACGCCATTCTGTCTAATTATTGTGCATCATCAAAGGTAGGATTAGTCCTGGCAGGTCCATGCTGCTTTTGTTACAGAAGCTGGAGCGAGGATCAGTCTTTGTGTACTCCCTGACTTTTTAAAGACTATGGACTGGATCAAGTATTGATTACACTATTAAAATTGATTTCCTCAAAATACACTGAAGTGCCCTCTACTGAGGCCCTGTAACTCTACCTGCTGCAGCAGCTGCTCCTAAAATCATTAGTAATAATATTTCAGATGTAATCACAGAGGAGACTATTACTCTACCCCATTTTCACATTGGCAACAGAGTAAAATCATAATTAGACTCATAATTTCCAGGACAGATATGTGACAAATGTTTGATGCTATTAGAGCATGAGAACTGAAGATATCGGAGGTTCTCTTTTCCCTCGGAGAAACCACAATGCTTAAATAGTAAACAAGAACAAGGGGGTGGTTTCTTTCCATTGAACCCTTTAGCCACAAGGCAGTGAATAATGTTTTGGTGAATCATTTATTATGAGCGCTTATTGATAAAAAATACAACTCGCCCCTAGCACTAGTGCCTAAACATCTGCAAGGGAGCTACAGAAAAGCAGAGACCAAAGTGATGTCGATTTCTTCATTTGAAAGCAAATTAATTCCCTGCCTGTTTATGTTTCAAAATGTAATTTAAAGTAATTCATCAGAGACGGACAGACCATCAACAAGGAGAGAAAATGAGCAATTCTGCAATAAGCTGTTTAAGTATACATTATTTAAATAAGGACAACATCTGCCCGCTAATTTACATAAAATCCTCTTATCTCTTTGGTTAAAAAAATACGCAGTTACTGCAACATGAAAACTGTTGTTGATCCAACAAACTGTGGACCCCTTCTGCGCGCCAAGAGAGATGTAATCAGCTTCACAAAGAACTGACAAATCTATCTTTGCATAACATGCTATCCAGCTGGGAGAATCTTGGAAAACAGAATTAAACAACCAGCAACACTTTACTAATATTTCACAAAAATTCTCTCCAACAGGGAAACTGAATTCAGCACACTTTAAGACTGACAGGAAATGCGCGCTGCATTTATGAATTTCTAATTACATTCAGCACTTTAAGAATGAGTCACTGCCTTGTGTGAGTCTAATTAAAGATATCTACAATACAATTTTGAATCACCACGCAACTTAATGGTTCATTCTTACTTGTCACAATGTAATTAGAAACCATCTTAAATTAAAAATCTGGCCAATATTAAATTAAAATGCTAACTATATGGGGGCCTCTAGTGGCAGTGTTTAAGCTGCATGTTGTATATCATTTAAAAAAAACACTTTATACTCATGCATACATTGCAAATCTGTAACGCAAATCAATCTGATGAATTACAGCTAGATTTGAGACATCATTATTGATACAGCATCTCAAAAGTATTTTTAACCCATCAAAATCAATTTGGACAAATCTTAAATTATTGGTCCTATTGGACAAACTACATATGGCTGTGCTGTAATTATGACTGATCAAAATACACATATGGAATTAGAGATGATGAAGCAAAACCTTATATACTTACCCTACTTGCCATTTATGTCCTCAGTGAGGATTAAACCCACTGGAAATAAAGAAGGTCTGAAAAATAACAAATAATCTATACTATAATTTGGAGCTTCAATTAATCTTGAACTCGTTAGCAAAACGCTTGCACAAGTTATTTTAATTTTAGAGAAATGTTGAAGGGGGGGGCGACATGAAACACATTGTCAGTGGAGTAATTTACAGGTCATAAGCTCGCCTCTAAAGGTTATTACCAAAAGCCATTTCAGACACACTTACACTCAACAAGGACCTAATTAAAGTAGCAACATCAGCACATGTCGGCTCCCTCTCCTGCGACAGTCACATAAACAACTTAAGCAGCTAATTACCCGACAATAAATGATTTTCCACTGAGTGTATATGAGCCATGTATCGTTGGCTGTTGCATTTATGGAGGCACAACTTTTTGATGACATTTGCCACCTGTCCCCATGGATCAATACAATCATGTATTGCAGCTCCTTGGCAAGAGGGCACACAATAACACGGCTTTCCCTTTCCTTTTTATCCCTGTACTCTTCATAACAAAGTTGCCAACATAAGTCAGCCATGACAGTCTCTTCAATTATGTGACACTGGCGAAGAAAAGAGCGTGATGGATTGGTGTCAAAGCTCTAGGGAGCCATATAAACCAGACAGAAAGCGCAGGCTGCCCATCTGTCAAAAATCTCAATTAACCACTGTACAGACAGAGGCAGGCTGCTCTTTTATGCAGCGCTGTGAGGGAAAAAAAACAACAACAACAGGGGTCTCTGTCATGACGGTGGGCTGGATCCCATTTTTACAAAGAGAAAACCATGTATTCAAGTGAGCTGGATTGGTCCATCCATCAGCAGGGGGGTGAGTCAAATTGAAATCTGACATTTAGAGCCTCAACACCATTGCTCGCTGGCACTGATATGAACTATAGCAAGTGACAAATTGTTTGTATCAGGCCTGTCCCTTGGTGAAGCCTATGATAATGTTTAGGGGTTGAAATGGGCACCCTTGACATTTCACTGAAAGGTCAGGTTTTGTGTTCATTAATGCTCCCTTTTTACACTGAGCAGTGAGGATGAGGATTTTTCATAATCTGGGTTTATGCCAACGGGTGAATGCCTCTGCTGCCTCTTTCCCTTTTGATTCCTCACAATAGCTGCACACAGCAAGGTTGTATTGTCAGGAGCAAGAGCACAGGGCAATTTTAGTGTTTTAAAGTTTCAACAGAAAAAGCTGATCTGATTATCAAATAAACAGTTCACATCTGTCTTCTTAATTTCCAACAAAAGAGCAAAGTATTGCAATAAATACAAAACTCATCACTCTCTCTGCGTGTGTGAAAGAATTGCTGACAGTTTCACCAGGAAAAAATGATTCATTTGCCAGTGTAGTAGGGTGTCCATTTACAGCTAAATTAAGAAACTTATCTATAATTCATTTTATGTCTGCACCAGACAAATTAGTGTCTTGGATCCGAAGCTAATAAACAGCTTGAAGCAGTATCAATATGTACATAGTCCTACATTATTGCTGATAGTGTTAGTCGCATTTTTGATTAGCCAGCTCCATCAGGGAACAGTGGGGTAAACTGGGCCAATTTCTTTCATTCTTGGAAACAAATGGTGTCAATTCATGATGACTGCTGGGGTTTCAAATCTGAGAATCCCTTGCAAACCTGGCTTTGTTTTGGACGCACAATCATGGGTAAAAAGGTGAAACATGCGCTGAAGTTTTTCACAGATTTCATTAAAAGTTGATATTTTTGACATGAATTGTTTAATAAAGAAAGGAATATTCACAGATAAAGAACATTTCTATGTGTTGTTCTTGTGTTGCATAATATTTTGCCCCATGTACAGTGACATGTTAAATCTAAATAAAAGCTTTAAGTGGCTCCTGTTGTTTGCCCTGTTATACTGGAGCTGTGTTTTCTGAATGATTACAACAAAATGACTCAATCATGGGAATGAGACTAAGGCTGGAAAATACTGGGTTTTACCTGTAAGGCATGTCTTACAATATAACCTGTTAAAAATGCAACAAAATCTAGCTTTGATTTACGATGAAATAAATTCAAATATACATGAAAAACATAGGCTACAACCCATACAACCTACAGTATTCAATATAAAAAGTTTTATTTATTACTGCCCTTATTTTGGCACCACTGGATTGTATTAAATGTATGGTGTATTTAATAGCCTATCCCAGTTTGCCTAAGAATGAATAAAACAGAAGATGCATAGGACTGTTGTGCTTTATGCAGCTGTTTTGGTGAATGAGTTCAGAAGAATCACAAGACATGGTTATTACACTGTCATATACTGTCAGCTGACCTCTCTGCTTTAACATGTCACCTGAGCAGAGCAGTGAATCTTGGCGCTTCCTTGTTTGTAGTGAAGAAATCCGTGATTGGACAGTCGCAGGCGCATTTTGTCTCCATTGGTCGAGGATGCTGTCAATCATCGAGTGGGGGGCGGTCCGAGCGCGCGCTATACGAGGAAATAGGTCTTTAGGTCGCTATTTATCAGTGTTTACATGAAAAGTGTGGAGTTAGAAAGTAAACATGGGCGGCGTTGTGTTTCTCCTCGGACTCGTCGCTTTAATCGGTCCCGCCGCGGAGGCTCTGGACAACGGTCTGGCTCTGAAGCCCACCATGGGCTGGCTGCACTGGGAGAGGTTCATGTGTAACATCGACTGTGACGGAGACCCCGATAACTGCATCAGGTAAGAAGAGACGGTGGTCGAGCACCTTGACGGTGTTTGTGAGCTCAGACACAACGGGGGAAGGGGAAGAGCTCTCCTACTGATATGACTCACAAACACCTCGGTGAGTTCAATGTAAACACATCATCTGTGTCCCTAAAATCCCACAAATGTTAGTTCTCCCCAGACAGTGCCACTTGAATGAATGATGATTATAGCCTACATTTTCTGCTTTAAATCAATCACATACTTTACCACGGGAGTCCGCAAACCATGCACAGGAAGTGACGTTTCCACCGGCCTCAGGAAGTGGACTATTGCAAGTGATTAAAACCATTAAATAGCCTACACATAGGCCTACAGGAAAGTTCAGTATTAATCAAGCTACAGAAGCACAGTGGCTTGAGAAAGTGGGAGATATTAGTGTTGGCCTAATGTAAATGCCCTTATTATTATGTCTCACGTGCATTTTAATTCATTTGGAAGCTTGATATAAGGTTTCATTTAAATTGTGCATATATTTTTATTGTATGTTTGTACTTGTACAATTTGAGGTTACATTACCAGTCCTGTTCTCCTTATGATAACCACCATTGCTTGAAAAAAATAAGATTTTTATCAATTTATTATCATAATAGTCTGAGATTCATTTTATTACAATGGATGGATCAGTTCATCTACTAATGATTGCAGCTTTAGTAATAATTCTCCATTATTTTCTCTAATGGATGCATGCAGAATACTTAAGGAGTAATGCTAGATATATTGTTCCCTGTTACATTTCTGGGACCTCTGTGCTGATTAGGCTAGTGACAAACATAAAATACCTCACTAAATTGCACATGGCATTTTTCCCTCCCCTAGAAGGACCAGAGCCAGCAAAGCACCGAGTGTGGGCCTCGTCCTGGTTGAATTGTTATTGTTTCATAATGCTCAACAATGAACAATAGCAAAAACTGGCAATTGCTTTTGCATGAATTCCTTCAGCATGCACATATTTGAGTCTGCCATATTGCTTTTGACCATGACACTGAACACTGGCATCTTGCTGATACTATCGGCCCTGCCTGTCTCCTCCTGTTGCCCTGGCAGTGAGCGTCTGTACATGCAGATGGCAGATGTGATGGTGAAGGAGGGCTGGAAAGAGGCTGGCTACGAGTACGTCTGCATTGATGACTGCTGGCCCGCCCGTCAACGCGATGCCCGGGGCCGCCTGCTGGCAGACCCCAAAAGATTCCCAGGGGGCATCAAGAGACTGGCCGACTATGTGAGTAGTAGTAGTAGGTGTAAAAGAGGCATAAAGGCTCTGAATGTGAATATAATACCTCCATAGACATCAAGAGGAGATGGGTTCAGAGAGACTGGAGGAAAAGGGAGAAATACTTTAATTGGAGTCATCACTAGCTGGAAGGACTAAGTAAAAATGTGCAAGAATAGGACTGTTTTTTATTTTAACCATAGTTCATCCAGTCTTTGCGATGCATTATGAATAGTGTGCACAGTAAACCATGTCATATTTAACACATATTCCCACAGATGTGAGCTGCAGTGTTAAGAGACTAACTGGTGCTGGTGCAATGCGTCTTAAGTTTGGAAATCTTTTGACAAAATGAAAACTTTGGGGAGCGCCGTTTTAATAACTCGAGAAGTAAAAGTGATTACACGGTCAGATTACGTATTCATGATACATCCGTCCAGGCCCGACCTGCAATTATTTACATAATGAAGGGATGGAAAAGGACCAGATGTAGAACCCGAGTCTCAGATTTCATACCAATAGATATTCAGCACCTGGAGCCGAGGGAGATACCCAAGGCATTACATTGTCTCAGGTAAGGAGTGTGTTGTTGTTCAGCCTCTCCACTGCACACAGTGACAACGGAGAGGAGTTTTCTGCCTCGTAGACCACTGTGGCAGGCTGATTCCTACACAGGCAGCTGAGAAAAGTTATATTCACCAGTAAAGTCATATATCCAGGCCCACAAATGTGGAGCTGTGTCCTAGAAGAGAAGGGTGACAGGTTTTTTTTTGCTGTGCAACGTCGCCACCTGCTGGTACATGTCTATATAACCAAGAATCAAACTTTGGTTACTTCTTAAAAACTGAATCAATGAATTCCTGTTCATTTGTTTTTGTTAAAGGTGCATTCTAAGGGCCTGAAGCTGGGCATCTACGCAGACGTTGGGAAAAGTACCTGTGCTGGGTACCCTGGCAGCCTGGGATACTATGAGACGGATGCACAGACGTTTGCTGACTGGAATGTGGATCTGCTGAAGTTTGATGGCTGCTATATGGACCGCACCATGCTGGCGGACGGTGAGCTTTTATGCATCAGTGTCTAAACGAGCTGTGACACCAGAACAAAAGAGAGAAAAATCTGTATTGTGCAAAACTTTCATGCGGTAAAATAAATTCAATTATCGACAAACTTCATCCAAAGCACAGTAAATGAAAAAAACTTAGATCAAATCTTTGCTGTCACTCCTCATGTGATCTCAAACAAGGTATTATATGGAGTTTGCTCTAACTGCCTGATGTTTATTCTGGTTAAGGCTACATGAGAATGTCAGAAGCACTGAACAAAACTGGAAAACCTATCCTGTACTCCTGCGAGTGGCCTTTGTATGAGTGGCCCATCAAGCAGGTGAGAGACTAAAAATAAACACTTATTAGTGATTTGTCCCTGCATGATGAGGCCACATGCCGCAGGTTTCACTGTATAAGAGCGTTTTTTTTTTTGCCTCCAGCCGAACTACACAGCCATTCGTGAGACATGCAACCACTGGCGCAACTTCGATGACGTGTACGACTCCTGGAGTTCTGTCAAAACCATCTTGGACTGGACTGCTGCTCATCAGGACATCATCGTCCCCTCGGCAGGACCCGGGGGCTGGAACGACCCCGATATGGTATTGTGCTCTCACAGACTGCCCTCTTTGACCTCAAACTCAGCATAGAGCCGTAGTCTTACCAAGCTGTGGTAATATAAGCCACTGAATAACTCAACATTTGCAGCATTTTGAAGTCAAGGGTACTGATTTGTTTCTGAACTGGAGCTGCACGGGTAAGTGGCTTTAATAAAGAGTGTAATATTTTCAGAAATACATGCTGAGATAGATGAAATGACGTAGCATCATCACTCAGCTCACTAGTATTAAAGTATAGCTTAGCAATTTAGCTTTACGCAAAAACCAGGTCAAAACAGGTTGAATTGCTAAGTTTGTGTAAGTTCATACCTTTTCCACCTCTTTGTGCCACATTAAAAGCTCCTGGCAGCTTTATAATAACTTCACCATCATTGAAGTTGTGTGGAGCCTAATATTTAAGCAAAAATGTCTAACTACTCCTTTACAACTTCCAATAGCTTTTACAAACAGTGCTGTTACAACCAAAAACGTAATAACGGCCAATAACGTAATAACAGCCAATAACGTAATAATTTTGGCCATTTTAAATGTAATAAAGCCAATAATGTAATAACATGCCAATAATGTAATAAAACTTTTGAGCCAATAACGTAATAACATTTTGCCAATAATGTAATAAGTTATTACATTATTGGCTGGTTATTACGTTATTGGCCTAGTATTAAAAAAAACCTTTGACAATGTAATAACTGGTGCCGATAATGTAATAATACATAGATATGACTGCAGTTCTTGGAAATAAAAGGCAGTTTTGTGCAGTTTGCTAATCAAAAATAGGTATAGTGGATGACATAGTCGTCATATTTATTCATCCAAGATGTGTACTATCTTTCACCCCCCCCCCCCCTCTCTCTCTCTCTCTCACTTCTACCATGCTTAATGATATGTTTGCAAACGGAAGAAGTAAGCATTGTAGGCTATCAACAACCTCCAAAACAACCAAACTTGTGTATTGAATGGTGTCTGCCAGCCAGTTTATGTTTCAGTCATGTATAACTTCCTGCCTCAGACAAACCATTGGGAATAGGTCATGTTAAATGTGATAATCCCAGCATGGCTCGGAGGAGCAATGGCATTGATTTGATTAAAATGATTAAATTAACATATTTAGCCATCATTTGTCCAACTTGATGGTTAGCGTTATCTCCAGAACACCCAAATGAAGTTCCAAATGAAGTGGCAGCACAATTGTACACATTCAGAAATCTCTTTCTCAAAGAAATGTTTTCTTTTGCAGCACCAATCAACAAATAGCTCACTACTGAAACCAGCTGTTGGAGATCTAAAATGAAATCTTTGCAGGTTTCATACATCTAACTTTGATTTTCATGTTTGAAAATTAAAAACTACATCAAAACGTTGAGCTTAAAGGTCCCATTTGGATAAAGTGGCATTTCAATGTTTTTTGTTTTTTCTACAGTGATGATAAAGCAGCTTTAGGTTCTATATTAATACTGTGAAAGTCTAAAGGTAGATGTTTGTATTGCTCCATACAGTATAAAGGTAGTTTTTTTTCTTTCTTTTTTTTACATTTGTGAATGAAAAAACTACCTTTATACTTTCACAGTATAAATATAGAACCTATGTTGCTTTATTCTCACTGTAAAAAACAAAAAAAAACATCAGAATGTCACTTTATCCAACATGGAACCTTTAAACTCAACTTGTTGAAAAAAGAAATTCAAATAGAAAGAGAATGTTAAAACCAAATCAACTCCATTGCTCCTCCGAGCCATGCTGGGATTATCACATTTAACATGACCTATTCCCAATGGTTTGTCTGAGGCAGGAAGTTATACATGACTGAAACATAAACTGGCTGGCAGACACCATTCAATACACAAGTTTGGTTGTTTTGGAGGTTGTTGATAGCCTACAATGCTTACTTCTTCCGTTTGCAAACATATCATTAAGCATGGTAGAAGTGAGAGAGAGAGAGAGAGAGAGGGGGGGGGGGGTGAAAGATAGTACATATCTTGGATGAATAAATATGACGACTATGTCATCCACTTACCTATTTTTGATTAACAAAAACTGCAAAAAAAACCTTTTATTTCCAAGAACTGCAGTCATATTTATGTATTATTACATTATCAACACCAGTTATTACCAGCCAATAATGTAATAACTTATTACATTATTGGCAAAAAGTTATTATGTTATTGGCTCAAAAGTTTTATTACATTATTGGCACATTATTGGCTTTATTACATTTAAAATGGCCAAAATTGTTACATTATTGGCCGTTATTACGTTTTTGGTTGCTACAAGTGCTTAACCTATAAATGGAAAAATTATACCAATACAAATGTACAAAAGTTTACAAAACACATTCTGTCAATAGCGTGTTGCAGATATACTGACTACATTAATAACTATGCCCTGTCCCTCTTTTTTCTAGCTGGTCATTGGGAACTTTGGCTTGAGTCATGCCCAGCAGGAGTCTCAGATGGCATTATGGGCCATCATGGCAGCCCCTCTGCTCATGTCTAATGATCTGAGGGACATTTGTCCTCGCTCCAAAAAGCTGTTGCAGAACAGACTCATCATAGACATCAGCCAGGACCCACTGGGCAGACAGGGACACCGCACTGCCAAGGTGGGTGTGAGAGGTGACTCGGAGCATGTTCACCACCTGTCATCTAGTTTAGATTTCTACAGGAATGCTAAATGCTTACCGTAATAACTGCAAACCTTAGACTAAATGGCAATGATTAGTTTTTAAAAAAGTGATGCAAGACAGTGTATGGAATAGCACGATCAACCGATGTAACTTGTTCTCCAGGTGGACAGTTTTGAAGTTTGGGAGAGGCCTCTGTCGAAGAACCGACTGGCTGTCGCAGTCCTGAACAAACAGGAGATCGGTGGCCCCCGAGGATACATCGTCAGAGCAGTTCCTGGTTGGAAGATCTGTAACCCCCAGTGTAACGTCACTCAGATCCTGCCTCAATACAAGGAGCTGGGCATTCAGACTCCAAGCAGCAAAATGGTTGTATCCGTCAACCCTTCAGGCACTGCTCTGCTCACTGTCACTCCGATCAGCAGCGACTCCAAGAGGATGCAAGAGCTGTACTGGCAGGACACGTCAGTCAAACACGAGGATGCTGATATTTTGTAGTCTTGCAGCATTGTGCAGTTTACCTGCCTGTATTATATGAAAAAGTGGACGGTTTAAAGGGAAACTGTTTTTTTTGGCTTTATCAGTTTTGATGTTGTGAGGACTTTGGTGCACAAGCTACTTTTTTTAAAATCATTACCACTGGAGAATGTTTTGAACACTTAATGTGAATCATCCAGATGAGGCTGCTACTGGTAAATTAAATAAAGACAAAGCTTGAATTTTGTACATTTAACAAGAACAGTAAAATAAGTTGAAGGAAAAAAAACAAAAAACAACAGGACTTATCTCTGAAGTTTGTTTTAACAGATTTATTGAAAATAGTGACAACTTCGCCCAGAAGATGGGACCACAGTTTAGAACTGGATGACCTGGCCCTGTAAGAGAACAGAGGAAAAATCTTTGTTAAAATTAACGTCACAAACAGAGCATACGAGTAGAATACAGTTCATGTTGAAAGCAGTTGACAGTTTCTATAAACCGAAAATACCAGAGGATCGAGAATCATATTTGTATTGTATGTGAAGTTCTGCGATCCAGTTATAGTCACTTTATTTGTTGGATCACATAAAAAGTAGATCCCCGTCATGTTTTACATCCGATTGGTCGAACTCTAATCCAAACAGTTCAGATGAGGACAACACTGCACAACAATTTATAAAAGTGCTACTATATTAGCCTATTAATTACTATTAACGCATAAAAGCATCGTCCATTCATCCTGTACTGTCAACAGAATCAACTACAAGCTATTGACGGCAATTTAATACATCAGTCGTACTAAGCTCTCACAACACAGCCAATCTCAAGTATTTTTAAGTTTACAGTATCTGTAGTAAAGTTTCAATGTTATCATCGCACTGACATAATTAAGATTTAAATTATTATTGAGAGTGTCACACTTAATATCTGCCACACATTCGTTTGGATAACTAGATCAGTAAAATGACTATGGATTAATTCAATGTACAGACAAGAGGACACCTGCATACTAAATTTCTCTGGTGTCGTGCTCCCAACACGTTGGATTGGTATTTTATTAAGTATTATTTAAATTCTGATTTTGAACCATGATGAGTGAGCTCATGTCTCTGTCGTGTGTTGTGTTTTAAGTTTTCATTGTTCTGTCGTTTTAAAATGTCCCATGTCCTCTTACTGCAAAACAAATCTACCTAAGGGTTTTAATAAAGTGACCCGACTATAATGCAAACACACAAACATACTATAGGCTTTTGAATTTTGATCAACACTTTTTCCATTATAATCACCTCATTTTTATAGGTATGATACCATTTCAAATCAATACAATTTGTCAACAATGTACACAAACCCTCCCCTCTACGATGAAATATGTTCTTGTAAAATTGACTCAAATAAAAGTGCCATTATTAATTATGTCTAGCATGAATTTCTATTCTTGATACTTCATTTACTCCATTTTCTTTAACATGAGGACCAACTTCAACATGGACGACGAGTAGTCCTGTCTTTACAACACTGACCACATGCTCACCCCTTTTAGGAACATTTTATTTTATGGACGGACCATGCTTGAATTAAAAATGTTTGTTTCCCTTTGCATGTTTTAGTTTAATATTTTAATCACCAAACAATCGGACTGATGCCATAAGCTATTTGAGATAATAAGGTGGCCAGTTTTACTAAAATTTCATATTTCTGGTCATAGCTGAATGTCTACCATGATGTTCAGGAAAATTGTTAAGACGTATTTCACTGCTAGTGGGCTATTGACAGAATTAGTTTGGATGGATAGCTACTCTCAACAATCTAAATAACTCAGTGACATCCACCTGTGCTTTCTGTATCACAATGAAATCTGTACACTGAGAAACTGAACACATGGACATGACAAATACACCAATGACACTTGCCTTTCTCTTCTTGTCACCACCCAACTCGAAGTGCTTGCATCTCTTGATGGCCAGCATTCTCTTGGATCTGCAGTTGGGCTCCACACACTCAAGCCTCAACACAATCTTCTTTGTAGTCTTAGCCTGTTTACAGAGAGCAGATTAGTTATGACACACCACTTCTTCTGCTGCAACAACACACATGTCTAGCCACACTGAATTGAGGGTTTTTTTACTCGCCTTTTTGCGGAAGATGGGCTTAGTCTGACCACCATACCCGCTCTGCTTTCTGTCGTATCTCCTCTTACCTGCAAACACCACACATGCAAGTTCAGCCACATTTCATAACAAAGACAGCTTGCCACACTGAAACGTGAACCGCTCATAACAGACTGGTTACCCTGTGCGTAGAGGGAGTCCTTTCCCTTCTTGTACTGGGTAACTTTGTGGGGTTGGTGCTTCTTGCACTTCTTGCAGAAGGTCCTGCGGGTCTTCGGGACGTTCACCTTAACAGACAAGGGAAATAATCAACTAAAGGACCCATCAAATATGCCTGAAAGCATATGGATTAAACAAGTCACGTTGCGTTTCTGTATATTCATGGGGTTGCATGGTTTCACAGAGCTAACAGATGAGCCGCTGTCGTTTGCACATGATAGCCGACGGCTAACGCATTGATTAGAGTACAGCCAGGCCACACATTAAATAATATATTAATTATCATGATAATTACAATGTTCATCTTTTGGTCTAATGTCTAAAAGGCTCGTGCTTCTCACGTTGTCACCGTTAGCACAAACAGCGGTTAGCATTAGCCACCAGGCTAACACCGACGCTACGTAACATGAAATAAATTACATGCAAGTTAGAAACACATGTGACAATGAAACGCAGTAAGAAGTTAACATTATTCTGTTTATCTGCACTGTTGCTTGGACATTTAACTCTGACTAAACCCAAACGAAAGGCCGGTTCCTGTTGGGACGCAGCTAGCAGCGGCATTTCACTGAAGGCATCGATTATGTCAATGCCATTAAACTACGTAAAATGAACATAAGACGGGCCAATACTGTAATCATCGTGTGTATCACAACATATATCACATATTCGAGTTGACTAGATGCAAAAACAACTCATCAATAGGCAAGATTGGGTTAGATTAAGTAAAGTGCATTCGTGTAATAATTTCGTACCATGGCTGCGCCCCGCTGCAGAGGAAAAGAGAGAGCTAGAGGGCGGAAGCACTCCTTAAAGTAGACCCGCAGACCGCGGCTGTGGAGCGGCTACTCTCCTGGCGGCTGCCCCCTAGCGGCCGGAGGGTAAATAGCTAAGATAATAATTGAATTTTTTTTAATTAAATGTTAATAAAGTAAAGCCTGTATCTTGTTTTTGTAAAACACAGTAATCAAACTTTCTGATGCCAGTTTGTGGCATGTTCATCTCTTGCTCCTGAGAGTAGCAGAATAAGACAACAACAACAACAAAAAAGAGAGAGCAAGAAATTGCCTAAAATAAATGTGTATAGGAGCGTGAGAGTGTGTGGTACCACACTGTGATCCTGTGTTAATGTTTAGCCTGCTTCCACTTATCACCAAAACTGTCCAGAGGGCCGATATGAAAATGAGCAGGAAGAAAAAGGGGAAGTAAGCAGAGTCGATTCCTCTCTGTGGGTGAGTTTAAGCTTCTTGCATCACAGACTGCCACATTTAATGGAAGACAGGCAGCTGAGACGAAAGGTTTCTGCCATTGCTACAAGACTCAGCATCTGTAGCTGTCGTTGAGTTGATGCTTGACCTTTTTTTGGCTGCCTGGGTAAGTCGCATGGCTCTGTGAATATAGACTGTAAGCTTTAGAAGTATTTTTAGTGATGTGTTTCATTTGAAGCAATGTGGGTAGACGCAGATGAATGTATTGTGCAGGTCAGTGCATGTACTGTATGCAAATCCAAAATGAAGTGTGTTCTCTCCACAAAACTACAAACACACAATTATAATTTAAGTCATAGTGACTATCTGTTACATTGCAAAATGGTTATGCTTGTTTCTGAATGTTTTGTTCACAGTGATGCACTGTATGGTGTGTTTGCTGAAACATTGGAGTAATCTAAACTGGTTTTTCAAACATTTTAATTGATACGTGCTGCATCAGTAAACAGTTTACATCTCTGGTTATCAGAGAGTAGTTTCCTGTGGTTACTTTTATCATTATTGCATGATTATGTTGTGAATATTCTGAATTCACACGTTCTTTTGGACCTACATCTTAAGAAGTTTTGTAAAATAACCTCTACTTACATGCATTACAAGACCGGACAAATGACAGTGTGTGTGTTTGTGTGTGTGTGTGTGTTCTGATAATTGACCTTCCAAAGGAGACCACAGTGTTAAACTGATGTGGAGGGGGAGAATGCTTTGTGGTGAGATCTAACGCTCATAACTTACAGTGAATGTGCTTCTCACTCTCTATTCCTCTCAGTCTTTCTCATACACACCAACACATACACACGCACACACACATCCTTTTGCATATACTACTTATCTGTCAGGAAATGTCAGGAAAAGAGAGCATCTCAGCAGGTTCCTGTTTGACCAGCTCCTTCATGATACGGTTGGGTTTGCACTGTCATACAGAGCATACATTATGCAATTACATTAACAATTGCATACCACCATGAAACATTTTCATTAGCCTTTATAGCTAATTTAACTTCTGATGTATGGATGTGTACAACAACATAGTGCCACAACATGTGATGACGGTCACAAAGATCAGTTTCCCATCATTCACACTCATCACTCATCGTCACCACCACAGTTTCTTGCGATTAGATGATTCTGTGAGATTAAAGCCGTCAATTTTCACATTGGCTGCTCTCGACTTATGATTTGCTGAAAAGTCAGAGATGTCTCTTAAGGTTTTTCACTAGCCAAAACCACACAAGCAGATCAAAAGATAAGCATTAGAGACTAAAAGAAAACGCTCTGCAAAGTGTAAAAGTGCTGTGTTGTCCATTAATAGAAGGGAATTTTGCAAAATCTAAAATAGAGAGTCTTGGTGTTAGCTGTAAGTAAGTGGTGAGGGGATGTGTGAACAACACACGTTGCAGTTACGAGACGTATATTTTAAACGCGCCAATGATATGTAACGATGTTTGAGAGAGAAATTGTGTTAGGTTCGAAGGCTAAGCGCTGCAGGGCACTCGGTTTCTTCTGCCTTTGCATTGCAGTAAAACACTGATGCAACTTCCCTATCAGTTTGTCTGTGTCAGCCACCATGAGTCAACTCCCTTCCACAGAAAAAAAAAGAAAATCTCCTTCTGGTGGCCATGATACAGTGAAATGTGTACATAAAGTTTCAGTCAACTGGCTCCAAGTGATCAGAGGCAACGAGGAGGGTTGTAGATTATCCATTATCAGAGTTTATTGGCCTCTGCTGTAGTTAGTGATGTGAGAAAACACTGGGCTGCAACGAATGAGGAATGAGTAAACAATGTTTCACAGAATAGGGAACACGTCTGTCTGTTTGTGACGGCACAAACAAAACCAATAGGTAGTGTCAGTCTAGTGTGAAGAAATGTCACACTCTTAGTTCGCAGGGAGTGACAGAAGCTTCTGGTAGTGTTACAGTTCATATGATAGAAGGAAGTGCTCACAGGCTGAAAATAGGCCGAGCTGAAGTGCACACATCTCACAGTAGAGACTAACAACAGGCCGTGAGCACTCAGCTGTGTGACAGGGGTGAGTCTGAGCATCTGATAGTCCACGTTTGACCTGGCAGTATGGCATGATGACTTCCTCCCTTTACGGTATACTGTGCACTTTTGTTGTATTTAAGACTAAAATGTATCCAGAAAAAGTTAGTTAGTTTTAATTCTGCATTCATCTGCTGCAACTAAGCCTGATATTATATTTTCTGCTTCTTCCTCATGCTAACTCTACACACTGGCCTTTCACCAGTGTATCTGTTGACATTAAATCTTCCAACTTTGAATGAATTATGTTTCATAATTGTCAGCTTTGACTGTTCAACCTCTATATTTGGTGTTTTGGGCTATGGGTTGCATGTCTGAATGCTCCCACAGAGTCAACATTATCATCCTCCATCTACCCACATCAGTGTCTATCTGTCCTACTCCACTCTCATCTATCTGTGCTATCAACAGAGGCCCTGTCCTGTTTTGGAGGTGCTGGCTTCATTGCTCACTTATGGCTTAGCAGATTCTAACCAATGAGTCATCATAAACTAAGAACAGACAGGCTTTTTCATTTGCCTACTTATCTCATAATGCAGGTGAAATGTGATTATGTGTGGGTGAGCTAATGTATGTGAGAGAGAAAGGTGGCCGTGTAATGGTGAGATTGTTTGATATATTATCAGTGTGGCAGTAAACTAATTTCCTTTAGATTGTTGTTTCTTATCTATAAGAGCATAAATTTTGATACGTTACATTAAACCTGTGGAACTGGGTTATTGCATTAATAACAAGGTTGCTGGAAACAAAAAAAGCATTCAAAAATCCGGTTCAAAAATGTGTGTATGTGTGTGTAAAGTCAACTAATCATATAAGGAGTGTATCTCCACACCAGGTATTTGGTATAGGCACTTTTATCCTTTTATCCAACATTTCCTAACGCAGCTTCCTGGTACAGACGCAAACTGTATATTTAGGTCACCATCAAGACCAGGATATAGTAGCGGAGAAACACAGATGTGCCACTGGGGGGGAGGAGGGAGGATGTTGCTGGCATGAAAAGCAGGGCTTATGCAAACTACAGCTAATCACGCGCTCATACTTGCTCACACTCATACTTCATCTCTCTCTCTCTCTCTCTCTCCATCTCTCTCCAGATCTGTAGGCTCACGTGTCGGCCTGGCATTGCTCTGACTATCTAGAGCGGGTAGGTATCAACTCCAACTCTTGGAATAGTTTTAAAACTTGCCAAAACACATGAAAATACTTAGTAAATAAGTGTGAAGTGTGAAGTATAATGCTGTAACAGGCGAGCCCGTGACAGCTCTCAACTGGAAAATTATTGCTTGGGTTTGGGTGTAATTGTCGTGTTTAATATTGCTCTGCCTCCCAGAAAAACATTCTGTTATGCTTCTATTATACTATCATTCCTCCCTCTTCCCATGTAGATTAATTCTGACTGAATCATGTCAGATCCTATACTAGAAGAAATCTTCATTAAACGGTCTCAGCAGAAGAAGAAGACATCCCCACTGAACTACAAGGAGAGGTGGTTTGTTCTCACCACGGAAAAAATAGCCTACTATGACTTTGATCCTGACAAAGGGGTGAGTGGCGATGTAGAGTAGCATCACAACGGTCTCAGATTAACTTTGCTTCCACCGTTAAAGGAACAATGCGGCTACATTTGTGATTTCATCCCCGAGTTCAGCTGACTGTTTCCTCATGTGTTAAGCAGAAGCGAAAAGGTCTGAGAGGATCGGTTGACCTTGAGAAGATCAAGTGCGTAGAGGCGGTCCAGCCAGAGCCCAACTCCCCGCAAGAGCGCATGTATGCTTTCCAGGTAGACACTTTAGTCAATTAACTCCGTTATCACCTCATGACAGTCATGGAAATTACAGACAAACCTGCAGAGCAAAAACGTCATACGCCACGTATCACAATTTGGAATTAGGTAACTGAGTAATAACAAACAAAGCAAAATAAATACACCCCTAATTTGACTTCTGCCACCTGTCACTATGTGGACGCTTTCTCCTGGAGAAGAAATACCCCCAATAGTTAATAATGTGAAAGTATTTTCTTAAGAAGTGAAACCATCTCACACTCAAATGAACCTGGGGCTTTCAGTGATTGCGCAGGTGTTGCTTTTGCACACGTGTAAAATCACAAGCTAGGTGAATATGTGTCAGGCATTTACCATCAAAGAGAGTGCAAGTAAGAGTTAGCAGTTTCTTTCTTCAACTGCAGTGAACATGTTTGAATGCAACTTTCACTGCGCTTTTCTCCAAACTGTACGTGTGAGTAGCTACATAGCCTGTGCAGCTACTAACTCTTCTATTTTCTTTTGCATCTTTGCCACAGATCATTTATGACGAAGGGCCATTGTACATCTTTGCAAAGAATGAAGATATTCGAGCACAATGGATAAAGAAGCTGAAAGAAAGTAAAGCAAATTTATCTCCTGTTTATATATCTTGTCACAGAATCTTATATAGGCAATATTTGCCTCCACAGCACAAGAGTTGCATGCTTATGCAAATGCCAATGTTGATTTAATGTAAATGTCCTGTGTGTGGTTTGTGTGTGTGTTGTGCACAGTGGTGCGCTTCAACAAGGACCTCATGCAGAAATATCATCCTTGTTTCTGGGTCGATGGGGTGTGGCTGTGCTGCCACCAGGAAGTTAAACAAGCTATGGGTTGCAAGGTGCTAGATAGTAAGAATGGTGAGAACTAATTGTTTGTTTTTTTTGGTTTGTAATCTGTAACAATCAGCTGCTAAACCTTTTTACTGATACGCGTTTGTGTTAAATGATTTTATTAATAGGTTTTTCATCTAAAAAATCTCAGCGAAGGGGATCTAGGAAACCTCTTCCTCCCACCCCAACAGAGGTAAAGTCCAAATCCTTTTAGATTGATATTCACCAGTTAAAAGCACAATGTTTGTGACATAATACATCTACTACTGGTAATCATATGTCGTTTCAGGAGAAGGTTGTTCGACCTTTACCCCCACAGCCTCCTGAGCCTCCTGCCCCTTCTCCAGGCATGAAGGTTATAGCTGAGTATAACTACGCACCTGTGACAGAACAAGACCTGGAGCTGAGGAAGGATGAGGAGTACATCATCCTCGAGATGTCTGACACAAACTGGTGGAGAGCCCAAGACAAATACGGGTGAGATGACATTCACACTCCTGCATCCGCATCAAAAGCAATGGGAAAAAGCACACTGATATAAAACATTGTGTCCAGTAGATAAGTGGATCTGAATGTGCTGTATAACTGTATGGATGTGTTTTATTGCATTTATCAAATATTCCCAACTTCTTGTGCCAGAACAAAAACATTTTATAACATGATGAATAAAACATTATATAATACTGATATTGTCTTGTTGAAATTAACCGATGTGGTAGATAGGGTGTTAGAAGCAATCTTTTTTACAAGATGCTACAAGCCGAGCTAACAAGATAAATAGCTACTAGCACATCAGTGTCTAGCTGAGAGGCTAATTTGGTGATGTATTTGTGTGTATGCACATAGCCAATATTATATTATGTATACAATGTGTTTTGTCTTCTTTTGCAGCAAAGAGGGATACATACCTAGTAATTATGTTGTGGAAGCAGAAAGCGGACTGGAAAGATTTGAGTGAGTATAGGTATAATGTTCTGTCATAGATTGGTGAATTATCTTCTAATATGTAAATATACAATATATAATTATTATGTAAGACAGTGAACAAAGAAACGAATAATGGTTCACGTCTCATGAAAAATGATATTCTCATTTATTTTCGCAGCTGGTATTGCAAAAACATGAACCGTAGCCAGGCAGAAAAGCTGTTAAAGACCGAGGTAAACCCAATGATCAGTCTAACCAATGGCAGAGGAGGACACATATAAATTTGTTTAACTATGCTGGACCACGTCTATTTGAAAACATTTAATTAGGAATTTTATAATTCTATGTGTTGTTTCTTATTCTCAGAACAAAGATGGAGGCTTCTTGGTACGGGATTCGAGCAAGGCCGGCAAATACACCGTGTCTTTGTTCAGTAAGGGTGGCTTGTGAGTAAGCTCAGTCTTGTTAAAACACTGTTACGTGGTGCACCTTTTATATACAATATCCATTGGCTCCACTCATGTGTGAATGTATGAAAAGAAGAACTGTCTGTAATGAAAGCGGAAACAGTGGGCGACAGAGGGAGAGAGATGTAAATTTTCATGCAAAACTTGGACTAATCAGCATGCAGAGAGCTCTAAGACTGAACGCCACTGTGGACAACACTGAGGAGATATTATCTTTTCATGCATACACGATAAATAACAAATTCTTGTGTTGATGAAAATCTGTTGACTGTGTGTAAGTAAAATTTTTCCTTTTCTGTCCACAGGGAAACCGGTGGAAGCTGCAGACATTACAACATCTGCACCACCCAACAGGGCCAGTTTTATCTTGCAGAGAAGCATCATTTCAGCACCATCCCAGAGCTCATCAACTACCATCAGCACAATTCAGCAGGTGTTTGTAGTAGCTCTGAATACATGGATGCCTAATAAATAAAATAAAATAATAAACAATTGTATAAATACAAATATATTATAAATAAATTGTTGTTTTTTTAATATTTGTCACTAGGTATGGTTAGCAGGCTGAAATACCTTGTATCAAACCGGACAAGGCCTCCATCAACAGCAGGGCTGGGCTATGGTAAGAATATCAATATGACTTGACAGAGCTGAAACATGCATACTTTCCCCTTTCATCTTGACTGATTAAAAATGTCTCAGTGTGTGCAATTTATAAATGCTGCATGTATTAACATAATGTCCATTTATTAGCAGCGGTTCAGGGCACCAGCACATTTGTTAAAAATAATGACATTTTTGGAAGTCTTCTTCTTCTTGCAGTGTTACATGCTATGCTGCTGATACCACCAGTGGTACCAGTCCAGTGATATTCATTTAATATAATATAATACATCCTCTTTGCTCCAGGTGTGTGGGAGATCGACCCCCGTCACCTAACCTTCATCAAAGAGCTGGGCACGGGTCAGTTCGGAGTGGTGAAGTATGGAAAGTGGCAGGGCCAGCATGACGTGGCCATTAAGATGATTAAAGAGGGCTCCATGTCTGAAGATGATTTCATCGAAGAGGCTAAAACCATGATGTAAGGAAAACTAAAGATCTGAATTCAGACTAAGTTCACAATTTTGATTGATCACAGACGCTCCGACCGAACGTGACTGAAAAAACATGTGTCACACTGAGAAGTGTAGGTTCTGTAATTACTGTGAGGAAAACTTGCTTATAAGACTTAACTTCCTTCTCTTTTTGCTAAAAACCAGGAAGCTTCGCCATGAGAACTTGGTCCAACTGTATGGTGTCTGCACCACACAAAGACCCATTTACATAGTGACTGAGTTCCTCTCAAATGGCTGCTTGCTGACATACCTCAGGGAGGGCCTGAAGCAGCACCCGACCACTGTCCAGCTCCTAGAGATGTGTAAAGATGTCACCGAGGGCATGGCTTACCTTGAGGCAAATCAGTACATCCACAGAGACCTGGTGAGAAGCAAAGATATACTGTGTATTGTGTAAACTGAAAAGCATATCCCACTACATTCCTACATCATTGCATCATTCTGTGATGACAAACACTGGAGTTAAATGTTTGAAGATAAGGCTGAAAGTTTAATGAGTACACCTAAATCAAGAATGTTGTTTGTTTTGTTCCCAGGCTGCAAGGAACTGTTTAGTAGATGGCAATGGTACTGTCAAGGTGACTGACTTTGGACTGTCAAGGTAAAACACTTTGGTTGCACACCAGTTACTAATAGACAAGGCCATAATACTAACATCCCCTTGCTACACGGGTACAATGTGAAGGTACTTTTAACACTCTTAAGTTAAAAAATCTCCCACTGCTGCCTCAGGTATGTGTTAGACGATGAGTACACAAGCTCAGCAGGTTCCAAGTTCCCTGTTCGTTGGTCACCGCCTGAGGTCCTCCTCTACTGCAAGTTCAGCAGCAAGTCGGACATCTGGGCATATGGTAAATGAACATAATGTACAAAACATTTTCAGTTTCAAATTATAATTCTTTACTGCAGCTCTGGACAGTTTTATGTTTGAATCTATGTTTAAATGTCTTTACACATTTGATGATTGAAGTGCTGTAGCATTTTTCACCACATTAACTGTTTCTATGTAGGGGTTCTGATGTGGGAGATCTACACTTTAGGGCGGCTTCCATACGAGCGCCTTAACAACACGGAAATAGTGGATCAAGTGTCCCGAGGCTTTCGCCTCTACCGCCCCCAGCTGGCCAATGAAAAAGTCTACACCATCATGACCAGCTGTTGGATTGATGTAAGTGAATTTAATTTTGTAGTTTGAGCAATGATGGAATCTGACCAGAAACTAAAGGGTGCTATTTTGATGAGACAATCAATATCTTCATATGCTAACACATGTGATTGTTCTTTATTAAATGTTTGGTGGATAACCTTGACCTGGATGACTGGGAATCCTCACACACATTGAAGGGATTATATTTACTCAAGCACTAAGTACTAACACTGTTGACATATTTGTACTACTTTTACATTTCTACTCCACTGCATTAATATTGCAGTACTAGTTACCTTGCTTATCAGTAAAAAACAAACAAACAAACAAAAAAAAAACATTATGATATATTGATGAAGATACCCAGCAGTCTATAAAGTACCTGCTGCAACATTAATGCTGTTTACACACTGATCTATCAATAATTATAAATCAACATTATGTGTATGTTGTTATTAGGGCATCTATACAGTTGATACTTGATGCTTGATATTTCTATTTTTACTAATGTAAGAAATCTAAGCGCTTCTTCCTGTTGGCGATGTTTTTGTACAGCCTTCGCTGCGATTCTGTAAGCACAAACCATCTCACAGCCTCTCATTGTTTTGTTTTCAGAAAGCAGACGAGAGACCGAACTTTGAAGAGCTGTCAGTCTCTGTCCAGGACTTGCTGTACGAGCTCCAATAGATCTCAAAATGATTCACATCAACAAACACGACACAAACAGTTCACGTTGGTCACTGCAGAGCAGCATCTCCAATATGTCCTTGGAAATGTTAGAACAGTTGACAACTTGAACATGAGACAGCACAGCCACACTGAGGTCCTCTGTAATGTGAATATGTGTAATGTGAATGTCACTATAGCTCAATGACTAGAAAAGCTAATCGAGTCACATCGATCAGCATTTAAAATGTATATATATTATTGACGGTTATCAGATTAAAATTATTGTATGTCTGTATTGTATTCTGTGGAATCATTGTGGGTGTAGACAACTTTGCATGAGGAAACAAGCTTTGTAAGAGCAGATGTATTGCACACAAAAAAAGCCAAGTATGATAGGCTTTAAATGACCTAAATGAAAATGACAAAAATATCTAATGGGCCTGTTTGTTTAATTTAAACAATGTTTAGTGTAATAGTAATTATTTTTGCATTGGTTGGGATTAGCTTTATTTGTTTAATTAAATATTATATAACTAATTTAAAGATCTAATGAGCTAGAGGCATTGGGACAGCTACTGTACAATCAGCCCTCCATTTTACCATCAGTAGAGTAAAGTCCATACAATGTCATGCATTACGCTATATTGAGACAGGGATGTGGAAAATGAAATAATGCAAAATAACAAACCTCTGCACAATAATTTCTAAATTACTGTAAGTAATGCTGAGTTCAATAGATGGGAAAGATTTAGGGAAGTTAGATGTATGAATATGGAATTTGCCTAAAAAGAGAGTTTGTGGTTATTGTTTGCATAATATGGAAGAATATGTCTGGTCCATAGACTGTATAAAAGATCTGGTCTCTATAATAATTGTACGGGCAACATATTCCTTTATTTACCTCTCAAGAATAATTGTAAATGAGGTTTTATAAAATAAATGTTTTATTGTGTCTTCTTCATTTTTACCAAAGTTATATTTGTTGATGTATCTATCAGCTTCATCATGATGAATTGTTGTGTGGATTATGTCTAATGAAAAAAACAACAACTTTTTTAACCTTTTTTATTGATTGATGAAAGTCCCTCAGACGAATATGATTTTGTTTTTGGACAAATATAATGAATTATTTGAAATTATTTCAAGATAAATTGAAAACACATCGGTGTTGTGTTTGTTGGTGAAAAGTATTTTGGTTAAAAACTACAGTGAAGTTACAGTGAATTCATTCAAAATACTATTGCAACATTACGTATGTGCGACGACAAGCGACGTAAGAACGTGCTCAGCGATTGGTCGAACTAATTCCTGTTTCCTGTCGTCCATTCACACACGTGAAGGTCAGGATCAGAGCCATAAGGCATTCATAAATACAGAAATATTACCCGTACGACCTCTCGTTAGCAAACCATGGACGGACAGGGAGCGACAGCCGACCCTCAGCTGCAGCAGTTCATCGAAATCGAGTCTCAGAAACAAAGATTTCAGCAGCTGGTTCATCAGATGACTGAGGTTTGCTGGGTAAGATGAGCTTTAAGCTAGCAATGCAGGGCAGCTAGTTGCCTTTTACTCTTGTCTGTGGGTGTATGTAACATAAAATACGTAAAGGTTGTATTTACGGGTTTTATTTGGTGCAGATAAATAATGATGTTTGCTTGTATATACTAGGCCTGGACCGCATAATATGTGGCCGGAGCAGCCCGTGTGCTACTCGGTCACTGCAGCCTTCCACCACTGATAAGCAACTTAAACACTGGTGGAAGAAGTAATTCAGATACTCCAGACAACTTTTAACTTACAAGCACTAGTTACACTATGAGTAATAAAGTAACAAGACTCAACTGTCAGTAACAGCCCTGCATTGAGATGTAAAGTACAAGTAAGGTACATTATGTTCTGGAAATGTTTGTTTAGAGTAGCCTAAAACTACAAAATGTAGCAACATGTCTACAGTTATTGTCACACATTCAATTATTACAACTAATTGATGTCTAAAGTATTTTCAGCTATTTCATTTTGTTGCAGCTAATGGTTATTGTCATTATTGATTAATCCCCTGATTATACTCTCAAGTGATTGTTGGTTTTGGGTGAAAGAAAAATCCCTTTTATCCTGCTAATAATTAAAGCCTTGAAAAAGAAAATACTATAATAGCCTAACGTAAGAGCTTGAACAATGAAATGTTTGTCATTTTTGCATGGAAATTGTTGGGAATGATAAAAAACCAATAATAAATCCTTGACAAATTGATTGACAGATCTACTCAACTACACTTGTGGAGTAGTCTCAACAATAACATAGGGCTGGGCGATATATCGATATAAAAAATATATCGATATATTTTTTAATGGGATATGGAATTTGACCATATCGCATATATCGATATAGTTCAAATTTGCGCTGTGATCCTTGCTCCATTCAGGCTGCTGATCTGGAGCTCTCTGCACTGCTCGCCGCGCTCCGCGCCGCCGCCCCTCCTCTTCCTATTTTTTCATGCTTCAGACCGCTGCTTCACCAGCTGACCGAGAGGAACGCACCGAGTCCACGTCGACCTCGTTGCCGTTAACGAGCCGAGCCGCGGCTCTAGAGGCTCAGTCAGCTGCTGTAGCACGGCTGTTAGCCGTTAGCTGTTATTAGCCGTTAGCCATTAGCACGTCGTCCCCTGCAGCAGCGTCAGAGCTCCAGACCTCTGTGAGCCGCGGTGCTCTCACCAGATTCAGCTCGTAAGGTTCGCGTTTACCCCATGGATCTATGATAATATAATACATGCATGGTTTACACACGTTTGTTTTCACTCTGGTCCAAACCGTGGGTCCGTGAGTGTCACGTGACGTTTCCATGACGACTGACCGGAAAAGACGTGGGGCACGTCACGTGACTCCAGGTTAAAAAAAAAAAATCTCTGAGAAATAACAGAGACACATAGTTGTTGTTTTTTAGTTTTTAGTGCAGACAATTGATAGTTTTTTTTTTATTTCAAGAGTGCCTTTCTATAAGACTCTGCTATAGCTGGTGTTTATGTTACAGAAATGTCTTATAATAAATTATACATGATAATGACAATATTTTCACATTTCCAGCCAACTTTTAACATTGATCTTAGAAGAGGCCTTATGGAATCACGCCTTCTAAAATCCATTACTCCATTACTTTGATTTCAAAAAAGGTACTCTTGTCAGGCAGTATTTATGTTTATATTTTGTTATTTGAGCAACTGAACATTTATTCATGAACCAGATGAAGAAACCTGTTTATTATTTATTCATTTGATTTTGCAACTGTTCAATGAAATAGCCGGTTTCAATAAAACTACCTGTGACTTGTCATATTTGGCTTTAACTTTGACTGAACATTTGCTCTCACTTTGCGGAAAAATATCGGGATATATATCGTATATCGATATTCAGACAAAATATATCGGGATATGACTTTTGGTCCATATCGCCCAGCCCTACAGTATTTTTATGTTCTTTACACAGTATGTTTGTATGCAACTAATGAATAAAGTTACAGTGAAAAGTACAGTATGTCCGTCTTAAATGTAGTGGAGCAAGAGTAGGAAGCAGCTTCAGTCCTACACACGCCTCAAATTATAATGCAAGTACATTGCTGAAGTAAAAGTGTTGCATTCCTCATTAAAAATCAACATGTTCCTTGTGCCTGTTACTAAGACTCAAATGGTTTCTAATGATTGAAGTGGAGTGAAAAGAGACATATAAAGTCACATTAAAACCCTTTGAAGACGTATCCCACTGCTGAATGAGTATTCTTTTAACCACCTGCTTGAATGTTTGCATTGCGTCCTGGGGTCATATAGGCTAACAGATGATCTCCCTCCTTAAGCAGACAAGCTCTTGTATTAATGAGCTGCTGTACTAACATGTAGAGGTGGAATAATTAAGCAGTTTATCGCTGCTTATGTTACAATACCATATGTATGTAATCTGTAGGACTTTGGCTAAATTGTTGTGTCTCTGTCTGCAGGAGAAATGTATGGATAAACCTGGGCCGAAGCTGGACTCAAGGACTGAAATGTGCTTCGTGAACTGTGTGGAGCGATTTATTGACACCAGCCAGTTCATCCTAAACAGACTGGAACAGACTCAGAGGAGCCGGGGCTCGTTCTCCGAGACCATGTCAGAGTAAAAGTTGTCACTAAAAAGGACTGACAAGACACGCGGCCCTTGCTCTGTGACGAGGCCTTCTGGTCCTGACACAGCTGTCTGAATGTTGCAGAACTGTCTGATCAACTGGAAGAAGGAACAAGATGAAGAGTTAACTTGTGTTGCAAGTGCCTGAGAACGTACAAACTCTGGAAGTCCACAGATGTCTAGTGTTTTATTTGTCCTCCACTTTAGTGGGACACAAGTATTGCAAAACACTTACAATGTGGTCCGTTACTGGCAGTGCCGTTATGTTGATTTTGTCAAGTTGATTGAATTCAAGCTGTTGCACCGGTCAGGGTGTCAGCTTGAGTTTGTTAATATCCACTGCTGTAACGAGTGGGCTAAGTGTCGGAAGCTGCAGAAAGATGGACACATCTGGGACATTCAACTTGCCAACTGTTTTTGACAGCCACAAGGACCTCACCTCACACACTGTTATAATGCAAGAAGAGTGACAATGTCTAGACTGAAGAGGCATGATCAACATCTCAAGGTTGTAGACTGTACATATGCAATAAACAAAAAAAATGCCAAATACTTTGGAAAAGCAGTCGAATATTGTTGTAGTTATGTTTTAATAATAAGCATTATCAAAAACAAAATGAGGTACCGTTACAGAGATATGTTACAGTTTGGCACGTGGTGGGAATTAATTCATACGGGGAAAGGACATTCTTTGGTGCAGTTTGTTTGAGGTATTAACAGTAACTCATCACAGGAATTATTTAAAGTTGTTCAACAACAACAGATGATTGAATTTAGGGCAAATAAACATTTTGCCATAATTGGTCACAAATGAATCCATACATTTGTACAACACTACAAATAGGCCATCATTTTCAGTAACAGAAGGCACAGTTTGGCTTATGCAGGCTAATATTAAATCTTAAAAGTCAATTAAAATTAACATCATAGTCTAAAAATTGTACACAGCAGTGCAACAGACATTCACATGTATAAACATTAATCTACCAACTAAAGGAAAAGGATCTGGATGTACCATAACAGTAAATATGGATTCCAGTGTATTGACAGCAGAATTGTGCACATTTTAAGGCAACTTTGTTCATTCAGTGCATACTGCATTGTGAAATTCAGATTTAGTAAACGTGTAATACTGTAAAGCTGTGTTGTGCATTAAAGCTTCAGAAATGTGATAAGACTGTTAAGGAGCCCTCTGGTGCGTACCCCTCCCCACCTTTGAGCCTCCATCTCTTGGCAGCTTCAGCTCATCCTGCGCTTGGCTGTCATGGCTGGGAAGAGCCACGTAAGGCTGGTGGCCACATAGAAAGCCTTGAGGACCCTTCCTTAGGTACAGCGGGAGGGAATCCCAGCTAAATGTAATGTCCTTGAAGGCGTGGAGGAGGAAGATCCCCAAAATGATGGTGAGGAACCCACTAATTGTTCCCACAACTTCGTCAGTGGTCATTCTCAGCCATTCCTTGAAAAGGATAGCTGAGCAGGCCATGACAGAGGTGGTGAAGAAGACGTAGTATATGGGCGTGACTATGGAGGTGTTGTAGATGTCAAGAGCTTTGTTCAGGTAACTGATTTGAATGCTGACACAGATTACCAGGCAGATGACTAAGGACCAGAACAGAGGTTCCTTCAGCACTGCTGTCCCAGCAAACAGCTCCTTAATGCCAATGCCCAGGCCCTTGACACAAGACACAGAGAGGGAGCCAATCACAGAGCAGATCAGGATGTAGACCAGCACATTCTTCTGTCCAAACCGCGGAGCCACAGCAAAGATTAGAACCAGGCTGCTTCCCACAACGCACACAGCAAACACAATGAAACCTAGTGGGAGCATTCAAGAGTGAGTTAGTAGCCTGGAAAAGATCCATCCACCCGTTATCAGGGATTTTAGTTTTGACAAGCAAGGTTAATCAGATCACACAAGTAAACTCTCACTAATCAGCCTCTCTCCGTACCTGGGTCTTTGAGCTTCTCTGCCATGGAGGCAAGAGAGGCAACCTCCTCTTCCTGCGGGGCGTGGATCACCATCACTGTGGAGCCCAAGACGCACAGCAAACAACCAATCTTCCCATGCACGTTCAACCTTTCATTCAGAAAGTAAGAGGAGAGCACAGCACTGGAAAGAGAAGCAAAATAACACATATAGGCATTAATAATAATAATTTTGGTATTATCATCACCAACAGATCCCAAGAAAAGACCAAAACAAATGTGTTCTGGTTCTCAACTGGATGATCTGGGCACTTAAAGGCTTCCAAGATGATAAAGGAATTAGTAAGGACAATGTATACATGTTTCTAAATGTTGGATACTTTTACCCTTGTACGACTTGCTCTCATGAAAGAGTCAGAAAAAAAAGGAAATGCACATAACACATCTAGATTAAGACACAAGCCTGTGTCTGGCAGTTGCAAGCAGACATTACTTTGATCAGATTAAACCACCTCTATCTGTACACAGCTTGTTGTCTTAAGTTTCAATTCTCCACCCAAAGGCCTCCAGAGGTTTTGCAAAATGGCAGCCCGGTTTATACATAACTGTGCCGAGGTAACCAAACAGCACATCGGCGGCGCTACTATCAATAACCTGGATTTCTGTCAAATTCATTCTGCTGACTGGTCTACTAATAAAAACTAAGTCCTGTGAATAGCTTAAAGTTATAACATTAGGTTTGTCTGATGCAGTTTAGCTGATTTATAAAGAAAAGCAAGTCCTTGTCATGAGATAAATTAAAAGGAACAAATGTTTTAGTCACGCAATATTATGCAACCAGACTTATTATTTTTACTACTGAGAGTGCCCTTAGTGCAAATGACACTCTCACATTCCTGTATGGCACAAACATCATGTTTAGATGTGTCAGTGATATGAAAATAAACATTTAAGGATGTTACCTCACGAGTACACTGAGTGCTCCAAGGGGTGTCACCAGAGTGGCGGGTGCGAATGCGTATGCAGCGAAGTTGGCCGCCTCTCCTGCTCCCACTAGAACATAATCAGCATCACCATCAGTGTACAGAAATACAGTGATGTTGCAGCTGTTGCAACCCACACATGTGCAAATGAGTTCTTTGGAGGAATGTGCACTTCTTAAGATGCGATGTGGGTTCTAAGGCAAAGTCACCAGCAAAAATACCAAACCCACAACAGCCTCTTTTTCCCTTTGAGAAAACAAAGGCCACAATGTTTCAGGCCATGGCTGGTAGGCAGTGTAACCAACTAAGAAAAAAAAACCCTCACCACCCTCTTTGATGGCAGAATTTTTATTTCTGTGAATCACTCACTTACTTGAAATGAGCCCTGCCCACCACAGCCATTCCTTCAGGTAAGCATACCCCCCTTGACCTATGGGACAGAGAAAAGGGAACTTGAATAGATGTCACAGTAACAATTACAGACAATAAATATTTGCTCACAGACTCCAAGCTGGTCGCTAGCTTCAGTCAACAAGGCCCAACTTTACTTAAAAATGTACCCAAGTTGATCATGTCATGTTATTATTATTGGCCGTATGATTAAAGTTTACATAGGACTGATACATACTATCTACCACACTCACCTTCCTGTTCAGTAATATTTATTTAAAGTTCCCCTTACCTCTTCAGTGGTGGTGTGACTAAGGTATTTACCAAAATGAACTGTTTCAATACTATACCACTGTACACAAAAGGAAAATGCTGTACTTTATTTTACTCAACTTCATTTGTCTTACAGCCATAGTTAGCAATATCTTAACAGATTAATACTCTACACACAAATGATGCACAGTAACAGTATACATAAAGTAGTGGAGTTGAAATTAGCTTTAACAGCCATGCAGATCAGTATAATGCAATAGTAGGATAGCCTATAGCTGCATAGTAATGATAGTGCTGCAGAAATCATCAGTCATTTTTTTCTTCTTCAATAATTATCTTATAATGAGGTGATTAATATAAACCATTTAGTTTTATTTTAATACTATATTTTGACCCTATAATAGTTTATCTTTGGTTTAGACTACTAAAAGCTCACAGTACCTGCTCGCATTGAACCTTTACTCGCCAATCGCAGCAGGCCTTTCTTCTTCAGGATGAAGCTGGCACCGATAAACACACTGGAGCTCACCGCCAGCGAGAGACCGATGTAGAAGTCCAAACGGTTCACCTCCATCTGGAACGACAAGAACACCGCGTTGCTACGTTACGGGAAAAAAAAAAAGTCAGGAGTAAAAACTCAGCGTGTAGGAACTTTTCACGAGTCGACCAGCAACAGGCGCCCCATGTTTGACATCACATGACGGGCGGACGTTTCGCTGCCGAGAGGCTCAGTCAGTGTAGCCTGGCTTTTCAGAAACTAAGTTAAGATATCTCAGAAAACGACAGACTGACGACCTCTCTAGCGTGAATCTGGCGAAGTTTTAAGACCAGACAGTTCGCAAACTAAACAACAAACGGTTAGTGGAGTGTTTTACCTCCGTTGTCACGTCAACCCCATCCGCCGTAAGTGACTGGACAGCAGGAAGTGAAGCCGCTGATTGGCTCGGTCATGGAGGGGATGGACCTTGTTGACTTTTACTATTACGACGGAACTACCGTATGTACACAGCAAAATCTAGCTGGAGGGTTGATGACACGGTCATAATTTAATACGAAGGCAAACAAGAGAAGACTGGAATAATCAAATATGCCCCCCTGTCACTAACAAAGCAATTAAAGTGATGTATCGGCTTCTTCAAAGAAGGTTCCACTTTCTAATATGGCACTGTTTATTACGCTGTAATTCATTTATATAGTGGTTAATAAATCAGTAGTTAATGCTTTATTTATTAGTTTGTGGGAAAACGTTTGTCTGGACACGACTCATCACAGAGATCTCCGCAATAGACCCATTTACAAACTGCTTATTAGCATTTACATTTGACTACAGTCCCTGTCTTGTTATGGTAGAACTGTATGTCTGTCATGCTTATTCCAATAAAGTTATTTGAAGGGAAAAAACGAGGAAAATGAAAATGCTTACCTCTCCTTTTATATACAGTCTACGTTACCTCGTACGCCTGCAAACTTTTCCCGTAAATATTTCCTGCTCGACTAATTCATTACTTGGTATTTAGACAGCTCTAATGTCGGAATAAGTTGAATAAAAGTTGAATAAATAAACGGAAGTAGTCCGCGCCATTTCATTGGTGGATGTCACCATAGACGTAACACAAGTTCCAGCGTTTTGATTGGACGAGCAGTTGTTGTTTATAGAACCCGGAAGAAGCGCTAACCTTCACAAGCAAGTAAAAACACATGTGCGGGAAAACAGGAGGAAAGAGCTAAAAATTCAGTGTCTTCCATTATTTTTGATCCGTAACATTAATCGGGGCTACGTCAAGACCCTTTTCCGGCGTTGGTGCCGTTTTTCCGTTTATCTGTGACAACTAAATCTTTGAGCTAGCTGAATGAATAACTAGCACTTACCAGCTCATGTCTGCACGCCGGGAGTCAAGATCGCCTGGTGTCCAAGGATGAGGTCGCCTTTTCTTTTCGTAACCCGAAGCTGTAGAGCTGTTCACCGACTGAGACAAAGCCCGTTTTTGTCACCAAATGCCGCTCCGTATAGACATGTCAGTGTCGCTGTGTTGCGCCATCAGTGCAAAGATGAGAGGAGTAGTTACTACATAACCACTCCCATCTTCTATGTCAACGCATCTCCCCATTTAGGACATCTATACTCAGCTGTGATAGCCGACTGCCTACACAGGTATAAGCTGCTCAAGGGCCTTGACTCAAAGTTCTCAACAGGTAAATCATCCAGTGATTATACAGCTGCATGTTGCTTTCCTCGATAGCCACAGTCTTGGAGGTTTTGTTGCACCTATGTTAAATGTCATGGAAAAGTAATAAAGCTCACCTGGGAAGCTTTGATAGTCATTCTTCCCCCCTTTCAATTTTCTAGTCTAAATTCAGTTAGAAGATTACCAGATTATTTTTTGATAATAAATAATAATTTGTTGCACTCTCGTTCTGTATCATCTTGAATTTCAGGCACAGATGAACATGGCTTGAAAATCCAACAAGCTGCTGAAGCTGCAGGAAAAGATCCCCTGACCTTCTGCACTGATGTGTCCGAGAGATTCAAACATCTCTTCAGCAGCTGCAACATTTCGTACACAGACTACATAAGAACCACAGAGCAGAGACACCGTCAGGCGGTCGAGCACTTCTGGTCAGTGCTCTGCAAAAAAGGGCTCATATATAAGGGGCATTATGAAGGCTGGTACTCCACTCAGGACGAAAGCTTTCTCATGCCATCACAGGTCAGCGATGCTGTGGACTCGTCAGGGAGGGAGATTAAGGTGTCGCTGGAGAGTGGGCACAAGGTAAGTCAGGTTTATATAACTACTCGTAAGTCAGGTTTATATAACTACTCAAATGTAATATCAATATCTGTTCACCTGAGGCTGTTGTAAAAAAAAAAAAAAAAACCCAAATACATATTATAGCACCTACAAAGCTATAAGGCACTTCACTGTTTTTGCAGGTGGAGTGGATGAAAGAGGAGAACTACATGTTCCGTCTGTCTGCGTTTCGGTCTCAGCTGCTCGACTGGCTCAGAGGAAATCCCCGTGCCGTACAACCTGAGCATTTCTACGAGACCGTTGTCCAGTGGCTGCAGCATGACCTTCAAGACCTCTCAGTGTCCCGACAGAGAAGCCGTCTGCAGTGGGGCATCCCAGTCCCTGGCGACCCCGAGCAAACCATCTACGTGTGGCTAGATGCTCTGGTGAACTATCTCACAGTAGCTGGCTATCCAAAAAATCACGACCAGTGTTGGAACGTGGCCCACCATGTTGTAGGAAAGGATATCTTAAAATTTCATGCCATCTACTGGCCAGCTTTCCTCCTGGGAGCCGGACTGCCGCTACCTCAGACCATACATGTGCACTCTCACTGGACGGCAGGAGGAAAGAAGATGTCTAAAAGTCTGGGCAATGTGGTAGATCCTCTTCAACGCTCACAGATGTTCACGACTGACGGTATGAGGTATTTTCTTCTGCGTCAGGGTGTCCCAGACTCAGACTGTGATTACACAGATGACAAAGTAATCAAGCTGCTCAACGCAGAGCTGGCCGACTCCCTGGGTGGTCTGCTTAACCGTTGCACAGCTCCAGCTCTTAACTCGGCCCAGATCTACCCTTCCTTCTGCCCTCGGTCCTTCCCAAGAGAACAAGGAGGAGGAGGCAGGGCCATGGCTGAAGACTACCACATGTTGGATGCAGTGAGAAGTCTCCCTGCTGTGGTAGAACAGCACTATGATAGCATGCATGTGTACAAAGCTCTGGAGGCCATCACGGCATGTGTGAGGCAGACCAACGGGTTTGTTCACCGCCACGCACCTTGGAAACTGGACAAGAGGAAGAGTGAAGAGCAGCGCTGGCTAGACACCATCACCCATGTCTCCCTTGAATGCCTGAGGATTTATGGCACGCTCCTCCAGCCGGTAGTGCCAGAGATTTCTAACAAACTGCTTTCCAGACTCGGGGTGCAAGCAGCTGAGAGGAGCTGGGCAGCTCTGAGCTTCCTGCCGAGGTGTCAGGGTATGGACTGTCCATTCGAAGGGAGAGCACTAGGATCTGACACTGGAGTACTCTTTAGTCGCTTGGAAAGTCCGAAAGCAGATAAACCAAAACCTAACAGAGCAAGAAGGCAATGACATTTAAATTGTATTAGTAATTGTTTTTATGTTCACTGTGGACTGGTTCAGTAAGAAATAAAACATTGTTCAACTGTGCTTCATTTTGCTTTCAACTCTCAAGAAAGAACAGCTTATATCTTTTATACAGTCTTATTCTATGGTGAATAAGACTGTTTTTTTTAGAGCACACATTTGATTTGTCATAGAAACAAAACAAGCGGAGCTTCGTGTAAGTAATTTATTTCAGAAAGCCAAGGCAGTGAGCAAGCAGGCTCAAAATCCAGACCACCAAAACTGACACGTCTACCTGAAATACAGAATTTATATTATTTACATTAATTGTATCTGTGCTTATTTCTCTATGACGGCAGGTCAGACTGTTTGCTGTCAAAAAGATTAGGGGCAGATTTCACAGCGATAGACTAAAATATGGCTTGTATGTAATAGTCAGATCTTGCAAATACATCAAAATTCACCTGCTGCACAACCCAGAAATGTTTTGTCTTTTGGAGGAATTCAGCAGCTGCTGAGTGACAGAGCAGGGAGAAGAAGAAAGAAACATGCAATCTGCTGCAGCCTCTAAAAACTCTCTCCCCATGTCAATGCTCTGTCCATAACACTATAAGTAACCCACAAACTATGAGTCATTTTCCTGTTATTGGGTGACACTGGTCGGCACAGGTTACCTTGGTAACATTGGCTCACTAAGATTGAACTAATGTGGGAAAAAATAAGACTGGTCTGGGTGTCTGGCACCTGAGCACAAGTATAATTATAAAATGAAAACACCTGTGTGGGCCTGTAACTGTAGCTTTTGAAACCTTTTAGTTTGAAATGATTGGAAGTGGTTTTTGCTTCTTGATTTTAAACATTTGTGTACCTGGTTATTTACAACAGATAGATTTGTTGATAAAAAACAAAACTTACCTCTACAAGCTACACAGGTTGTGATGGTGTGAATGATGTGAAGTGTCCTTCAGTTAACTTCTGAAATTCTTCCACTGCTATGTCACAGACGTTTCTTCTTGATAGTAGCACTGTACATCTCTGCTAAATTTGGAAAAGTTGTCCATTTACTTATAATCACAATACAGTAAACTACAAGCATAGATGATTGAATGGATCAATTTTTCAGGTTGAGCATGCTGCCTCACTGGGAGGCAAATCTGCACCGTTAATGTTATTAGTAACACCTGTGCGGTTCCTGCTGTGAGGAAACATCAGCTGTGAAAACGGACTAATGTAGTAAAGCTTGCCTAACTGCTGCAGCATAAGTTAGGAAAGAAAGATATAAGACACTAGTGTTGTTAAACGCTGTCATTTACCTCTGTGCATCATGTTAGGTTTTTATCCTTTGCTTCACATCCACATTTGATTGAACAAATCCTTCGATCCCCACCACTTATTATCTATTTGATTGGTTTTAAATGGTACACAGGCAGCCAACACAAGTACAAGGCATAAAAACTGACATGATTTTTTAATGAGAAATACACGAAACTGAAAAAATTGTACAAATTGAAATAAAATAAAAAAATTGCATTATTCTTATAATTTCTGGTACTTTTTTTTACATAGACTTCTCCATTATTAACCATTATCTGTTAGCTCCAGAGCATGATCCCTCCTTTGATAATCCATAATTACAAACTGAAGTCAGGATATTTTCTGATCGTAGCCTCAGTGGTCGACATGGGGTTTGGTTCTTCTGTTTGGTTGTCCTTTGTGCCTCGGAACAGCCTTCCCTCCTAACAGCCTACACAGGACTGGACACAATTCATGTGCCACTATACAGAGCTGGGCCTCCCCACATTATCAGGGCCTATTCTCTCTGCACACTACTATGAACAAGCACTATCAATAATATGAACTGGTGCCTTGTCCTGGTTGTGTATCTGAAAAGAGAGGGGACATATTGTTATACACGGCAGGTTCATGTATGAATGGGAAAGGGATTTGATGTTTGAAGATGTTTGACTTACTTGAAAGTTGCTGTTGCAGCTGCCTGACCAGAGCTGCAGTCTGCTGCTGCTGTTGAGTCTGCTGCATTCCCTGTCGTGGGAACTAAAACATAGGAGTCACAAGGGGTTAGGAGAAAAAACCTTTTTTTTTCTCACTAGACCACACTGTTTTGCTTTAACTTCCCAATTTGGCTGAATGCATTCATAAAACATCAAGTTTTAAGAATTTTTTTTGATGTTTTTAGAGATGTACATTCCCCGTATGCTATGACAATCACTGAAACTAGCCTGGAGTATCATTATTATTGAAATCTAAATTATGTTCTACGGCGTTAATCGTGGACCATACCACACATATTAAGAACCGAGTGGTTTTCTTAAAAAATACTGTGCATCCTGTACAGAACTGGACTTGCAATCCAGTTCCTGTGATGAAGCTGCTACCTACCATTGGTTGCTGGGGGGGCAGCGGCTGCATACCCAGGCCCTGGTTCTGTGCCTGGCCCGGTGGAGCCACCGCTGACACCTGCTGCTGCTGCTGTTGTGGAACTTGCTGTTGTGGAGGAACCTGCTGAGGCTGGACCTGCTGCTGCTGCTGTTGCTGCTGTTGTTGCTGCTGCTGTTGCTGTTGCTGCTGCTGCTGCTGCTGCTGCTGCTGAGCTTGCTGAGCTTGCTGGGCCGCCTGCTGCTGTAGCGGACAATCAGGAAAAGGACGACAGTTAATATTCGTGATGAAGACTGGTGACTGGCCTGGTTCCTTGCAACACTGCAGATTTATTAGAATTGTAAACATTGTAGTGCAGCTCTATTTTCTCAGTGCCTCCTGCAGACTAGATTCAACCATACATAAACAATAAAAGCCTAATCATGGTTATGCTTATGCAAATAAAAAAACACTGAAAAAAAACAGCCACTTTTTTAAAATGAATACCCTAAATAAGCCAAAGTAATGAAATCAAAGACATACTCGTGCTAGTGCTTGTTGTCTGATGTACTGCTGCTGCTGCTGCTGCTGCTGTTGTTGCTGTTGCTGCTGTTGTTGCTGCTGCTGTTGGTCTGGCAGCATCTGATTGGGCCTCAAGCCCATATGGACACCCTGGGTTGCCATGTGACTGAGACCATGCATGATGGGATTCTGCTGAAGGGGCTGGTGGGCAAACCTGAGGTTTACAGGACAGAGAGAAGACACATGAAGGGAGGTAGCGATATATAGCTGAAGTAAAGTCAGGGAGTAAAACAATGCAACGCAAATGAGGAGAATGCCGTGAACTGTCCCAAGTCCTTATTCCACTTTACTGACCTCTGTGCGTTCTGCATATTGTGTCCGTAGCCTGGAGCCTGCTGGTGAACATAACCGCTGGGCCTCTGCGGCATTTGCCTAAGAGGATCCACCACACCCGGGTTGGCTCCAGGATGTGTGCCCTGGAAGTTCTGGTTCCCATAGGAGGAAGGAACTATACCGCCACCTTGTGACGGATGCTGCTGCATCCCCATGTGTGATCCATATGTGGTATAGCCCTGAGATATGTTCTGTACACACAGACACAACGTAGACAATTATTTAAGTGGTTAAACCAAACAGGACAACGACAAACACACAAATGAAATGGTAATATTCTGTCGAGGGCAAATGTTTAGAAACTGATCTGAAAATGCAACAACAGTGACTTGAATTCAGTTCAAGCAGTTTTTTTCAGCATTAATGTGAATAAATCAAGGTGTCAGGTGACTCGAATGCAATTCTTAGACGGCGAAAAGAAAACAACAAACATTTACCTGAGATGTCTGCATTGGAGTGTATGGTTGGTTGGGTGTTATCTGTCTCATCTGCTGCCCCATCATGCTCTGATTCTGAACAGAAAAATAACAAGTCAGCAAACAGCAAAGTTTCAACATCCTCAGTGGATGTCGGTGGTTGAAGAGGATTCTCCGTGGTGGTTTAGCTACTGAACATGTTTCACTTATAATGATCAGTCTCAACTAAAGATTCACTTAGACAGGACTTATTTCTCTAGGGGAGATGGTGTGATTTTAATATTTCCTGCCTGTGATGTGAATCCAGTCTGGAGCATGTATTTCAACCTCCCAGTAATAATTACAGCTGAAATTACTTTTTTTCTCATCAAACTCACTGGTCCTCATCTATTTTAAATGCTGTCAGGAGCAACATTCTTATATTTTACAGTGGATCTCAGATTTTCTTTCTGACAAACATCTTCTCCTGGTGTGATACGCAGATTTTGAAGAAGTTGTTTAAAGACACTTCACATACACCAGGCAGTCTCCCAAACTCACAGACTTTCCATCACATAAGGAATAAAAATCTGGTCTGAAGCAAAGAGTTTAATTACCACTGACAACAGGGGACATTTTATCCCCCACTTCCTTCCATAACATTAATACCGTCCAAATGGGTCTTTAGCAATCACACAGGAAATTAACTCATCTAATTCTGCTTCATCTCACCAGCGACTCAATTTGCTCGGCTCTGCTTGACTAGAAGGTGTTACTTGAGCTGTCAGTGCAGACTCACTCACCAGTCTGACCTGGAGCTGCTGGCGCAGTATCTGGCTCTGTGGCATGGCAGGCTGGGGCTTGTAACCCATTGGGTATTGCTTGTCCAGCTGCATCATGGTTGGCATGTTTGCCTGCATGCCGGGCATCATGCCTTGGTAGGGGGGCCGAGTGGGCATCATTTTGTGAGGGTTCTGTGGATTGCGGGCAGGTCTGTATGGAGGCTCTAAACCGGGACCTCCTGTGAAAAACATAAATAATGTAAAACAACAAGTCGAGATGGCATTCAAGTTGTTGTTTTTTCCTCAATCAAAGCGGTGTGAACTGACCTGGAGGTAGGGGCTGGTTCTGTGTGTACATGCTCATGGTTGGCTGGCTGTATGGCATCCGGCCATATGGGTGGTTCTGCATGAGTTCAGGTGGCATATTAGTGCCATAGCTTACACCACCTTGTGGACGGTTCACAAAGTCCTGGTGATAAAAAGTACAAAATGTATTTAGTTTTCAAAAGACTGTCTTAAAAAACATTTTCTACTAAAATCATTCATGGTAGACGCAACTGACCTCAGTCTTCGCTGGTGGAGTTTTCTTCTTCTTGTTGGATTTCTTCTTGTTTGAGTCAGTGGGCACGGCGGGCATCGCCTTCTCTGGCTTCACCTGCTCCATCACTTTCTTCTCTGGTTCCTGGGAGACGGGGGTCAGGGGCTCCTCCTCCTCAGGGGGCAGGGGGAGCGGCTCCAGGTAATAGCTACGAGGTTTGGGCTTCAGGTGGGTGTGGTAGAGCAGGAAACGCTGCTGCTCCTCAAATTTGGTGACCTTGCGGTCCACGCGGACTGTACCGAACCAACCCCAGGAGAGAGGGGCCGAGTGTTTGAGACCCTCAAAGACATCCCAGGGAGAAATCTTCTGTTTGGTCGACACTTGAAGGCCCTGACGCAACGAAGACACATCAGTTATCGTCTTGCTCATGATAAGCACGCACATATTACGCTACATGATTTGAGGTTTGTTACTAGAAACAACTGTATTTTAGAACAAGGTCAACAAGTCAATTTTGCATCTACACAAAACTATAATACCACAAATAATAATTATATGTACAATAATCACAATCTAACTTCACTTTTAAACAGTAGGAAACAAATATGCAATGCAGCCGCTCACCTCCTTCTCAAAGCCAGCGATCTTGTTACCCTTTGTGTCTATGAGCGAGCCCTGAGGTTCACAGGTGATGACATCACGGGTTTGTTTAGGCAGCGGCAGTAGCTGACGAACTTTTTCCAAACTTTCCGACTGACGATCCCCGAGCTCTTTCTGTTGATATAAAACAGGTACAGGGTGGAGAGGAAAACGTAAACAATGAAAACCAAACTCTTTCCCCTCGTATTTATAAACCGTTTCAGGCTGAAGTGAATCAACCAGTCAAGAAAGATGAAGTACAACAAATTCATAGCTTTTCTTTACAAAAGGCAAATGGGTCTTGATTTCTGAAGAACAACAAAACCTCACACAGTTATTCTATGAACATCTTCAGAATCACTGTCCTGTGGGTGAGAAAGGTGCATCACTCTTACCCTGAGCTTCTTCACCAGGTTCATATAGGCCCTCTTGTTCTCCTCCATGCTGCCCTGAGAGATACTGGACATGTCCGCAGCCAGTGTGCCGTTAATCAGCACACTCAACATGTCCAACACCGTGGTGAAGAGCTCGCTGTCGGCGCCAAACAAACAACACAGTCAGGAGGATCGAGTGATTGATATTTGTAACTGGCAACAATGTGCGTTTTTATTGGCAATAATAGGTCCAGTTGGAGCGATAATGAGCAGACTGCAACTAAGCACTCACTTGTTGGACTGCATGTCTACTGTGCCGCTGCTGATGATGTCGAGAAGCAGCACGGCCCACTCAGTTGTCTGCTGGGTGCTGCGCTGCACCGTGTCAAACATACCGCCCACCTTTGGAAGGAGAGGAAAGCATGCTGTTAATTTCCTAATGGCATGTTTAATAAACCCACTGCAGAGTAATAATGAAGTGAATGACTTTCATTAAATGGTTTGGATGATTAACTTTCATTTTACGGACTTTCTGCAAAGCTTACCAAGTCAAATCGAAGACTTTTAATGACCCAATTAAAAGCACATAGGATGAATTTTTACACCCTTTTCATGACTGATTAGCTTAATTTGTTCCACACTTTGTTTTGTACTTTTCAACACTAACAATAAGTCTAACAGATTTGTCTCATTAAATTAATGAACTATAATAAATCAAAATATGATGAATTCATCTCCATAATATCTGAGCTTTTTGGGGGCCTCCTACCGACTGCAGCATAAACAGACACTTTTAATTGACAGGTTTATCTCCCAGTGGCTCACAAAAACAATTAGAGACACAATTAGTAGACACAAAAACAATTTCTAACTAGCATTACTGAGTATGGCAGGTAAAAGAAAAACAGACACTATTACGAAAATTAAATTGTAAAATTGGTTCTGGCTACCTGATATGACTAGAAAAAGTCAACATACAAAGGTTCAGGTTTATAAAGCCAAAGACTCTGCACTATAAAGCTGGTTCGAGGAATTCTTACAAGGTTCAGGCGTAGTTTCAGAGCCTCATGCATCATCTGCTTCGCCTTGCAGTCATCCTGGTACTGGTCTTCTCTCCAGTTGGTGACAATCTGCTGCACTTGGCTGTAGAGCGAGGTGAGAAGGCCTTCCCTCTGTTCATCCTGTCCCTTTAAGCAGGTCAGCACCAGAGAGAGGAACGGCTGCTGGCTCAGCAGAGACATACTGAGGGAGGGAAAAATGAATTAAGTAAGGAAGCAATTGTGTTCAGATGGCCGACTAATTTTGTTTTTGAAGCTTCCAAACCCTGTGGAAGCGACAGGAAATGAAAACAACCTTCCAGCTCAACAGTTTGCCATATGCGAGCAAACGTTTTTTTATTTAATATAACTTCCAAAGTGAGTGAGTAAAATCTAATTTGTTCCAGAATCAAAGAAGAATGAGTTTGTCTCTTACCTTTTCTGTTTCTGCCTGTCCCTCTCTTTACGTGAGGAGGATCCCAGGTGCTGTCCTTTCTCCAGCTCCTCTCCCGCCGCCTTCAGAACATGGCCCTGAACTGAGGTGGGCAGCTTGGCTATCAATGGAGCCACCAGCCAAACACCTGATCGCTCCGATGAGCTGCGGATCAGAGAGCAAACAAAAATGTTAACACTTCAGCATCACAGTGCGCAGACAAAAAGACATGAAGGTGTGTGACACCAGGTGCAAGGATTTAAGCCTTAAAGGTACATTGTGTAAGTTCTCCTGTTATCTATTCACGAAAATCGATTATTTCGTTCAAAAGTACGTTTTTCATTCATCAACAAACTGAAGTGTTCCGGTAAGCTCTGAATTTGCCGTTCATATCATTTATACATCGAGCGGGCAAGCTCGGTGGTGGCTGACATGTCGTTTCGCCATGTTTTTACGTTCAGTAGCACCGTGACCGTAGGAAACCACGGAAACTCACCGGAGACACCGGAGCTGTCGGCTCAGGTCGAGGTGGCGTCTGTGAAAAGTCACAGCGGTGCTGTGAGGACTGTGAGGACTGCACGTGAATGCTGCATTCAGGTGCAGTCGGAAAAACGGCCGTCGGTAACAAACCAGATGTCATTTTAGTCACAGAAGTCCAGAGAAAGCCGGTAAAACGTGGGTCAGGTCAACAATACGACAATGCCATGACAACATATTGTCGCGTGTATTGTTTTGCCTCTTGCTGACGGGCCACTTGTTTACATAAAGGCTTGTTTATGCCGTTACGTGCAGCGGCTGTTGTCCGTCTGCCTTAAGCCCGCTTTCACGTGAATGCAGCATGAAAAATATGACTGAGTTGCTTGCGATCTACAACCGCACCACTAGATGGGAGTAATTCTTACACAATGTACCTTTAACAAAATCACCTACAATTCGGATTCAGAGAATAGAGTGTTTCCCAAATTATTAACACAAAGAAAAACTGTGATCTCCCACAAATGAGAACAACACACCTTAAAATAGGCTTCATCTTGCTTGTGGTGCTGTTGTTGGATGAGGAGCCACCTTGAACCGCTGCTCCATTCCCTGAGGGGTTACTGGAGTTCATCTCAGCTGATTTCTGAAACACCTCTATGGTTGCCTTGGCTATGTTCTCCAAGAGAGAATAGAGCTCCTATTGAAAAACAAAAAGAGGAATATTCAGCTTATTTTAATAAAGAAAACACATTTTATCATCATATTTAATCCAAAAAAAGTAGTGACATGCAGCGTACATTGTTTGAGCTCTGTTTGATCATCAGCTGCAGCTCCAGGGATGACTGCCTCATCGTCCATTGGTCCATGTTCTATGAAAGACAACAATTGTTAATCATGTGCATTTTTTACTGATTCTCATCAAAAAGACAGTTTCAGCCAGGAGAGGGCAGCAAAGCTTCACTGTTCAGATTCAAGGAAGCCATATTATAATGATCTTTTTAGGGATGGTCAAAGCCCACACATTTGGAAAACCTGTCCCACGCCTCATACATTTTACCACATGCATACATGTGTATTTCCACAAAATGGTAATTTACCCAAAAAAAGCCATTTCCTTGAAACAGAGAGACGCCAATTAAATTAAAACTCAATGAGGGTCTATGCGTATTTTCTACCTGTAGGATGCGTTTGATTCGCTGTCTCTGTGGGTTGTCGCCATCATCGCTATCCAGCTGGCGGTGAGGGTAACAAATAAGCTGCAGCAGCCGTTGAGCCTGAATGTTTACCAGCACCGGGTCCTGGAGGGCACTGCTGTCCTCCGACAGAGACTTCAGACAGCGCTCTCCAACCCATTCCTGCAGGAGCAGAGCCAGAGGGGGACACAGGGGAAAAGGAGAGAGGGAGAGAGGAGAAAGCAACAGAATTAGAAATGTTTAAACGATCGGTAAATTACATTTCCTAACACCCTAATGCCTGACTTACAGCATCTTGATTTTGGGAGCAAGACTTCAGCCAGAGCTTAAGATATAGAATCATATAAACTTATGACTCATGCAAAGCGAGCTTATCCAAAGCTGGGTGGGTGGTGATGAAAACAGTGCAAAGGCTCTTTACTCAGGAATAGAACTGCACATGTCAGAGCCTCGCAGGGTAGAAAATGTGTCTGAAGTCTCTGAAGGGCTCAGAGCACATCCAGCCCTCGGAGCTGCTGCCAGCTCTCTCTCTCTCTCTCTCTCTCTGGCCTTCATATCCATGTGGCATAAGTAACATCTGTTGCAGAAAATGATCTCATTCACACTTTAAAAAAAAATATATATACCGTATATCTTTGACTTACTGCATTTATAAGTAGACTCAGAAAAGCAGGAGAGCTTATATTAGCAAAAATAGAAACTTCACTGTCGCCACTCACACAGAAGCTTTCAGGACAAATATACAACAGCAGTTATTAAAACTGACCGTGGCGGTGTGCGAGTGTGCACTGATCTTCGAGGTAAAAAGCCATTCGTGTGTCATCAGTTATCTCAGTCGCTTTATTTTCACATCCTCCATTCGAAAACTCACTCATTCGCCTCATTTCAACTCCTATTCTCACCTGCTGGCAGATCGTCTTCAGAACATATTTCGCATACACGTCGAGGCTGGCCGTTTCTATGGAGACATTGCGCCCCTCGGATATGTCATCGAGGCCGGCGGGGTGCGACAGTCCTGAGCCTCTTAGCTCAGCATCACCTAGAATCAACCAGTGAGATCGATCAGCATCACGAGCAGAGGTTTGTCCTGGATAACCAGTGTCTTTTACGTATGAAAGATTATGGATTATTATTATTATTATTATTATTATTATTATTATTATTATTATTATTATTATGTCAGTCTCTTACCTAGCATGAAGACGGCTTTTAGGACGGCGAACACTGCTCCGACAACAATACTGTTCTGAGAGGCAGCGAGAAGGTGGCGATCACAAGACGATCGGATTCCAACTGAGGATTTATCTGTCAAGACACATCAACGGGATACGATAAAGAAGCACAGTCAGATAGGAATATATTTTTAAAAAGTGTTGTGACTATAATAAAAAAAAAGTTTTTGGTCGTGTTCACTACCTGACTTGACACCATCTTGAGGGACAGGGTTGCGCTGTGGCGTCTTGAAAAGATGCAACAGAATCCTGCAGGTGAGTCTGGCTCCTGGCTCTGAGTCTTGCTCGCTGCAGGCTGGACGTGAAGCACGGACACGAGAACTTTGAATCAGAGTTGAGCTTCTTCCCATCACATTAACACATTGTTTTGCATAGGCATACACCATCTACTCTATCAAAGTCACACATCTAAATTTAAAACCTTGTCCTAGATAGACCTCTCATCAGTCAGGATGAAGAGGAATTTTCATAGAGCTGTCGTTTGTGAAAGAGGGAGCGAGAACAAAAGCATTTATCACAAGCCAGAGTTGTTGGCATTTGGCATGTGTAGCTGTGTTATAAAATGAGCCAAACACCAAACAGCATGGCTGAATGGGGCTTTGTGTCCAAGCTGGGGGAAGAAAGATTAACAGCAGGGAGAGAGAGAGAGAGAGAGGCTCTTCTAGTGCTAGTGCACAAAGCACATCGAGGTTTCATGCATCCAAATCAAATATGCTGCGTTTACTTTCTTCTCTGACAGAAGTAATGCATTACACAGATTGGTATTCCTTTCTATGAGCCAAGTTGCAATGTGCTGCTCACTCATTCACAGAAAGCCTAATGGCTGTGAGATTACATATACATAGATGCTTTCTGGTTCATTTCCATCAGTGATTCTCGACTAAGAGAATTTCTACCCGATGAAGTGTTTCCTGGGAAAAGCTTTGCTCAAATAATTTGACAATATATATATATCTCACAATTTCATTAAAATATATACAGTATATGGATGAAACATATAGACAATGAAGAGTTTTGAGTGATGAATAAGTGGCTGTGATAGAAAATGGTGGTAAATGGTTTTAAAAAAAAGTCAAGTGAATGGATAAGTGGATGAATGCAAATTTAACTGATTGGATAACTTCTTTTCATTTTGCACTGATTTAATTGGCAATCCTTACCGGCATTGAGGAGGGAAGGAATGGCCACACAACGAACCAGGTCTTCTAGGAGTAGGCACTGTCTAGCTATGAGAATGGCTACAAAGGTTGCCAGGGAGTCGTGGAAGGACAAATCGCTCACCTGAAGGACACAAGCACAGATCAACTTTAACATTTTAGCTGTACGATGTGAAAAGATGCTACAATTTAGACAACAACTCAATATAAGACGTGACGCTGAAATGTAGGCAACTGTATAAAAGCAGGTGATGGCAAGGATAAAATCTAAAAAAAGGAGCGCCAGATAAACAATTCTGAAACCACGACTCACATCTACGTTACACAGTAAATCGTTGAAGCCGCAGTTGCCATTGTTGGAGGAGCAGCAGAGAGCCTTGAGGATGCCGAGCCACTCGGCACTCAGAGAGCGACAATACGCCGTCAGCTCTGCACACAGGATCCCGATGTCGTTCACCCTGAAAGCAAATTACACAAGATCAACAACGGTCCAACACGGAGCTGAAAAGCTGTAGCAGTCTCAGACAAAGACAAAACGATTGCAACGGGAGTAACACACCTCTCAGGGTCTCGGTGGTCCACGCACACATCCATGAGCACATTACAGACGAAGCTGTAGCGGTTGGCCGGGCTGTCGTTGAGGATCTTTCCAACCATCGAGTGGTTGAAGTTGTGGGCTGAGGGGTTGGCGATGGCCTCCATCATGAACACAGGATCCCAAAGCATGTTGGAGTCTGACGGGTCGATGTTGCAGTAGATGGAGTTCTTCACTTTGGAGCAGAACTCACTGGGAGAGAAAACAAAAGAAGAGTCAAACACGGACAAACAACTGCGCACAGAAATGTGAGGATTCAACATCTGTCCTTGAGGGATTTGTTCCAAAAGATCAGATGCAAACGGCTGCGGAGGCTTCTTCTCACCTGAAGATCTCGCCAAACTTGTTCTTGAGGTGACTGCAGGAGGTGTAGAGGTCGTACAGGTAGGCCAAGATGCAGCGCTCAGCAGAGGAACAGTCTGCCGGATTCACGCCCGATTTCACCACGATGCGCAACCTGTGAACACGTGTACACACATGAGTCACCTGCTGCTGCTTCAGCTGTAAACTCAAAGAAAAAGTCTGACAGTTTTGTTTGACTTATTCGATTTCTTATCAAATAACAACAGCCAAGAGCAAGAGTCAACAGCCTGGCTTTGTCTAGACTTATCAAAACCCACCTTCCACATCCTCTAATGCTCACTAAATTAACTTATTTATGTGTACATCTCTACAAAAACTGAAATGTTCAACAGCAATTTGCACTTTTACTAGTGTGTTTATGTGCCGGACTGTTTCTCAGCCTGGACTGATGACATCCTGGAGAAACAGTCTGGCACATACTCTACAAACAGAGTGAGCTTTAGAGATGCAATTAGGACACTGGTGTTATCTCAGGGCAGAGCCGGCCTCTGATAACTTGTCGCTACGTTAGCTGGCTGCCGGCTGCAGCTTCCTATTCACAGGAAACACATAGAAGTGGTACCAACATTCTTGTCTTAGTCTCGATAAGAGAGCGAATGAGCATATTTCCCAAAATATCAAGCCACTCCTTTGACATTCCTCTTTGTACAATCGTTGTTTTCAAATAGAGGCATTATATAAGTAAGCTTTAGCATGACTATCTATCTCTTAAGGCACTTAAGGCATTTAGCTGATTAAAATAAGAACTTCACAGATCTGCAACCAGCACAATCAGCTGGAACAACTCAAATAACAGCAACACAAACAACTGAGGACACTCACTCGGGGACCAAGTGTCCAGTCAGCAGTCTTGAGACAATTAAAATCCTCATTAAAAACAGTGGAAAGATTCTTCACCATGCAGCTCCAAACACCGTGTTTACTACTTTAATTATAAGTTTAACTGGTGTCTTGACCCTGCCTACATCCCTTTGAACATTACGTTTTGTGATCATGTCCACAAAACTGTTCAAACCCGGCTTTGGGCCTCCATTAATAATTGACTCTAGTCTTGATTTTTGATATGTTGGCATTCTGTTAGCAAACACCACGGCTCATTAAGTCACATACCCATCGAAAACCTGCGCTGTCTGCTCAGGATTGAGAATGAGGCAGGAGTGGTATCTCCTCAGCACAGCTACGATGCACAGACACAGGCTGGTGGTGTAGCTGCCCACCAGGCTGGATGACTTCAGCAGCAGCTCGGCTTCCACCAGACTCAGCTCATTCAGAAGCTGGGAGAAACACACAGGCAGTGGATTTTTTAAAGTGATGATACAAATAGATTGATCTGGATTTATCCATGTTAAAAATAACATAAAGTGAGGTGACGGTGAAACTTGCATGTACCTGAATGGCAAAGTCTATGAGGCCACTGATATTCAGGGAGTACTCCATGAGGTCAAAGATGAACTGAATGTGCTGGACGAGAGGCAGGTGATACGACATCCCTAAGGCAAAGCTGGTGATCTGTTCCAGCACGTTTCTGGACACCTGCACACAAAACATCAGACGTTATTAACATGCAAGAAACAAACAAACATACAAAAAGGTGGGAAAAGACACACACACACACAATACTCTCAGTCTTGGCTCTGACTCTGAGCTGTAAAAGCACAAAACATTGTTGTTCAGCAGAGCCCCATCAGAGACCGTCTATCTAAAATTAGTACAAACATTCAAAATATGCCAAAATATTTCTTCACTAACTCAAATTTTGTTGTCTGAAGGGAAAACCATGAGCAAATCTAATTAGAGTTTATGCTAAACACTTCAGCAAGTTTGGTTGCCAATAAAATGGGTAATTAATCTTTTTTTTTTTTTATTAAGAAAATGAATTGTATTAGAAAAGATCAATACCACTCTCACAGCTGTCCATTTAACTCATTGAGTGCCAACCACGTAATTTCTCGTTTTTCGTTCCCATGCGTTGAGTGCCGAAAACGTAATTTTACGTTTTTTGCTTTTTTTTTAAATTATGAAAATAGACACTTTAATACACATTATATGTAAATTTGGGGACTCTACGACGAGGAGAACTGAAATAGATGACGATCAAAGTCACATGACAGCTCATGATCTGGAAGTTTTTATCATAACTCAGCTTCTGCAAACGAGTTCTGCATGCAGATGCAGCAGCTGCTGCAGCGCAGCTGCTCTGCTCTCACCCGCGCTGCTGCTCCAGCTGCTCGAGCTGCTCGGAGCTGAACCAGGAAGCTCTCAGCCGACAGTCCGCCCGGTCTTCATCTGGAGCAACACCGTGTCCTCCCCAAAGTCCCCCCGCGGTAAAATCTGATGGTCTCTGGGCCAAAGCAGACCGGCATCACCGACCCGAACCACAGAAGGACCGCGACCACCGGCGGGACCGGTATTCGCGAGCCGCGGTGGCCGACTGACCCTCACGCTCCGCGGCGAGAAGCTGTGACACGGCACGGTGCGTCTGTGTTATTGTTGTTTAGTGGCGCCCCCCCCCGCCCCCGATGGTGGTTTTGTGAATAGAACAACAACTGTTGTATATATTTATCTTATACGAGCCCTTTGATCCAGAAATGCGAGTGTGAGAAGAGCGACAGACACAAACAGCGCACCTTTCATAAAAGACGCTCTATCTCCTTTTCTAGAAAAAAAGGAGGGATTTTGGTGAAACCCAGCCATGTTTAGCTTGACTTTTCTCAGGAACAGAGGCACGTAGAAACAAACGGTTTGTGGCCACTTGAAGCATTAAGGTAAACCTTTCAATTGAGCCACAGTATGTGTTGGTGGCAATAATATAGAATACACTGTGGCTCTACATAAAAAGTCAAAAATGGTCTAAATTGCCGGTACACTTGACTAAAACTTTGGAAAGGAGCGCGGCACTCAATGAGTTAATATGAAGCCACAACCATTAGTTTAGCTCTGCATAAATACTGGAAGAAGCAGAGAGACACCGATGGCCTGGCTGTTTCCTTTAACAGACACAGAAATAAGTGGCATCGATCTTCTCGTCTAACTCTTTGCCAGAAGCCAAACAAGCAAAATGTCAAACTATTTTACACAAAGACGCACACAATAACACAACCATAATGTGGGAGTGGCTATTCACTGACAGAACAGGGCAAATCCCTTAAAATAAAAAACAGCTTTTGGCCTCTGAAGAAGCTGTTTCTGTTTTAACAACTGCTTCATAATCATATTCAGGCTCTTTTAAAACCAAACAGAAACCATAACTACCATTTTATCTATATATTTTTGACTTCTGTCTCTTGTTATTTTATTGCTCTTATTATTATGTAATGACATTGCATTTTACACATACTTTTATTTAATTTTACTGATCAGTTGTATTTTTTATTTTTATTTTTTACTTTTTATAGGTTTTTATTTCATACATATCATTTATGTGTGCGTTTTTTGTGTATATTAATTAATGGCTACTGTTTTACATGCACACAATCCTTATAGTGTTTGTGCAACTTCTGTATCAGCTCATGCTTTGCGTGCTTCCACCTTGAGTGACATGAGCTATTTAAATTATGCTTTGCTTGCTTGATTGCTATTCAATACACTATAATTAAAAGCAATTGAAAATGCAAATCAAATTGTGCCTCATTTTCGAATGCAAAATGTTTTGCATTCGATCATCTATGGGATAATATTGAATTTGTTGCATTTGAGATCACCTGCTTTCTCTGTTACAACCTGTACAATCTCACATTTAAATACATTATGTTCTGCTGGGTTTTTGAGTTACAGACCCCCCAACCGCATTATCCATTCAAATTGTATTCAAACATCTCACAAGAGAAATCAAATTACTCTCAAATTGCATTTACATCCAAATAAGTCACCTTGGGAGGCCTCTTGTTTTAGGCTGCTGGAGTATCTGCATTAATGAACCCGCTGATTAGCAAGGGCGTTTGGTTCCTACCTGCGAGGTGACCTGGTGCTGGTCAAAGTGGGAGAGGTGCTGGAATTTAGAGAAAATATCCTCTGCGGTGGGAAAGGCCTCCGGCTTGCTCCTCTTCCTCTTTTGTCCTTCCTCCCCTCCTGAGAATGTGGGAGAGAAAGAGAGAGGTGAAAAAAAATTATAAGAGAGAAAGTAACTCATGGTCAGCTGTATTCTTTCAATGGAAGAACAGACCAGCCGTGAAATCAAGTTCAACCAGTGGCCTGTTATCTTCTTTCTAGCCTCCTTCAAACTGAAGCTTCACTGCTAAAGACACTTCTACAAAAGGCAGTTAAAGTAAAAGAAAATGGTTCTTTTCATTTAAAAGAAACATAGTGGCGCATTGAAGGTCATCATGAGCTGAAAGAAATGTGCTAAGTTGACACAAAACACTCCAATCTGTGCAATTATAACACTGAAAACCTTAAATCACCTTAATAAGGTCACATGTATCTGAGATAAAGTGGCTGTGAACAGATGAGAGCTATTAGCATAGAAATTGGGTGGAAAGAAGATTGAGTAATGCCATCCCCCCGGGTCGATAAAGAAAGAAGAAAAAAAAGCTTGTTCTCTTAGGAAGGGCAGGAGAAAGGGAATACAGATGATAAGTATTCAAAGAGAAGAGTTATTAAGAGGATAACAGCTGGATTGGCTGCAGTAAGAAAACAAGCAATCGATGTGTGAGAAATGTTTTGCAAACATCTCAGCATGATAAAGCTCCTGGTTTCCACAAGGAAAAAAAACATTATACTTAATTTGAAATACATGGATTATTCTGCAGAGCAACACAGGAACAAATCAGCCCAATAAATTACTTATCAAAACTTCAAACCATTTTTTACTGACTCCATTTTCATCCCTCAAGATGAAAAGTAGGTAAAATTAAATTGACGACTTGTAATCTTAAAAGGCAGTCGGCTTTCAGACAAACTGCGTGCCTACAGCGAAGGTAATGTAAAATATCAAAAAATGGGAAAATGTGAGACGTAAAGCATCAGTCAAAAGCTGATAAAAACGGACTCACCCGTTTCTGCTGTGCTTTTGCGGTTGAGCACCTTCAAGATGTCTTTGGTAATTTTCTTGATGGTGTGTCGCGCCTCATCTCTCAGTTTGCCCACACCGTACAGGACCACTAACCGCTGGTTGCACTCATGGCTGGCGCTTTCCTCCTAAAAGACAGAGACAGGCAGGAACAAAGATCCTCATGAGATGGATGCACCTGAGCACCTGAGCAGCACGCCAAGGAATAATATGAACCCAACAGCAAGAAATAATATTTGACTGCATATATTTGTGCACCACAGGCATTATAAGGTTTAGGAAATGTGGCTTTTAACATCACATTTAACATTCAATTATGATCTGACTGAAAAACATTTTCAACCACCATTAACAAACGTATCACTACTTGGCAAAGGAAACTGCCAGGATGCCATGTTAGTGTCATCTATCAGCTCTTAAGTATATTTCCTGTACTGAACAGACTAACTAACTAATACAAGCCTGGAAATAAAAAATAAAGCCAGCTTAAAAAATGACTATTTTTCTCAATATTCCCCTCTACACATCTGAATAGAGATTCATTTTCAGATTACTATACAAAACAGGTGCCGGCTTTGTTGTAAACGAATGCACAAGGCCAGGAAAAGCAACCGGACTGGCATAGTTCCTCTGGCATTAGTAAACTTCCCCTCAACAGAATCCAATGTATTCTTAGGAAACATTTGCTCTTCCATAAAACTCAAAAGTTCACTTTGCTGGGGTTTCAGTTTAAATGCCAAGCGTTGAGCGCTCTCACCTGAGGAATAGGGAAGTGAGTGGCATACTGAATGTGGCGGGGTTGCTCGTATAACTGAGGAAAGGCCGGGTCCATGCCCTTGTCCTTGCAGCCGGCCTTGCTGTCCTGCTCTGGAGCTGGCTTCTCTGGAGACGGGCTGCCTTTAGACTCACAGTGCATCGGAGGAGAGAACATCTGCCAAGCAAAAAGAAAAAGGCTGAAATGACTCGAGCGGTGCCACAATGTGTGAAAGACATTTGTTGTATAAGTCATTATAAGTTGTTAATTATGCAACTTCATGGCAGGAAACTTAAAAAAAAGATTGTTATTGTGTTTACCTCGTCAAAATTAGCGCTGGAGTTGTGATCGATTTCCATCGACTCTGACAGACCGGTATCCTGTTGAGCAGACCATAATGACATGTTACCCTTTTTAAGCCACACCGTTACTGTGTATTGCTGACTGATCACACTCCACAACACCAACAACAGATGCCTTCCAACATGCCTCCATCTTGACACTGCTGCCCGCGTCCTGCTCCTTGCGCTCTGACTCATCGGAGGGCTCGTCACTGGGGGACCGGGGGCGCGGCAGGTGGGAGTCAGAAGCCAGGTCGCCGCGGGAGATGAGCGTGCACATGTAAATGTTGTGGGAAAAGACGTCGTGACGGATGAGCTCGCAGAAGAGCAGGACCAGGTTGGAGAACTCCACTCGTTCGCTTTCGTTCCCCGGCTCCGCTGCGGAGGGGAAGAGAGGATTTGAATAATTTAAGAGCAGGTTTCCCCTCGCCAAATCATTTATAATAAATACGCACTGGGAAATGAAATAAGAGGCAAAGACAAAGGGATATAAAGTTCCTTCAGTATGAGATTTGAGATCAGGTTTGACACATTGGAGAGTTACAGCCACAGGAAATGAATGAAAAAGGAGGAGGACTCACTCAGTGTGGGGGCCTGAGTGTCAAGGAACTGCAGCAGAACATCCTGAAAGACCGGTAGTGTGGCGGCTGAGAGGGAGCCCGATGACACAGAGCCCTTCTCATCAACCACCTCCGACTCACCGCACCTCTGCAAACAAACACACAGCAGACAGACAACACACGGCAAACTATGAGTGCATTTATTTAAAAAGTTTCCCTCATTTAAGACGTCCATTTTGGTTGACAGTTTGGTCTACAGAGGCCATTTTAAATGTTATAATGCAGGCTGCCATGTTTGGGCCTGTAGGGTAAAAGAGGGAGCAGGAAAATCGGATGTTGAAATATTAAGTGAAGAGCTACACAGATGAATATCAAAGGTGGATATTTTCAGACATGACAGTACGGTTACTGAGACTGGGATCTGTGGTTTCTCATCCACCCATGGGGTCCCGAAATAAATCGGAGGAGTCAAAAGATGATTAAAAAGAACTTGACTTTTTCTTTGGTACCACAGTGAAAACTTTCATCTCTTCCAGCCTCTAAAAAGAAATCCTCTAAATGAAAATCTGAGCAGGAAAACTCATTTTCTGTTTGAACTGCTTATAATTAATACACACAGTAAGCCCCTAACTTGTGATGTAGAGTCACAAGAAGATAGTGCCGTGCTTTAAAAGGGTCACAAGACAAGTCAGGACTGGGAACCAGAAGAGATGCAATGTTGCCGATTACTACTAAACTAAAAGGGCGGGGAAATCAGTTTGGAGCCGTGTGTGAACAAGCGAGAGATAGAAATGTTTATGAGCAGTCAGCAGATGTGCTGTGTGTCTCTTTACCTCTGCTTCTATCTCAGCCTGTCTCTTTTCCAGCAGCTTGGCCACCACCATGGCCCTGTGTCTGCCAGAGCGCTTGCAGCACACTGCCCACTCGCAGAGCAAGGTCACCACTGCATCATCATCCGGTGACATCTGGACAGAAACACGCGTTACGAGACAGTACCGCGAAAAACATAATCACTTGGTGCCACGTTATCAGCACAGCCCAGCTGCCAACATCAGAATCATATCTTTTCAATCCACTTTTCAGTTCCAAGAGATTAAAAAACTATCGGCTCAAACTGAATGCTAGCGCTGCATTTTTCATCTTTTTAACTTGCAGAATTTGACTTGTAGGATCTCATTTAAATGATTCAGTTTTTTCATACTACTGTGCATATAAATAAGAATCAGTCCTTACTTCATGGCCATCTTTACTCTGGCCTGAGCCAAATATCCTGTTGTACAGTGAATCCAGTGAGTTGTTAAAGTCAGACTTTTCAAAGCTGTGGTTGTCCAGAACCTCCAGAGTGTGAAGAACTCGTCCGATGGTGAACCCTGTTAACACATCGTAGAACTCATCAAATCAAGACTCTCACCTTCCCCGCTTTTCTACAAATCTGTCTGTAGGGGGTGAGGAGGTGTCTGCAGGGACAAGGTGAAACGTCCTCTCACCTGCTGTGGTCTCCTGGCACTTATCAAACGACCACCTGAACTCCACCGCCTGACCCCGCTCTTTAATTTGCTCCTCGATTTCTCTCAACTTTGCACGAACCTGCGGTCAAAGAGCAGTTCAGAGAACATTATCCCCGTCATCTGGCAAATAAAAATACCCAGAAAACCATGGGAAAACCAAACCGAGAGTGGTTACATAAACTACTGCCAAAACATCCCCAGCTGTGTTTATCAGGAGACTGGTCTCTCTTACGAGCTCTAGTGATGTAATTACACTGCTTATTTTCTGGGAGGTTAACATTAAAAAAGAAACTTAACTTGCAAATAAAACATCAAACGAGAGGATTTTGTGCTGTGCGCACAGACACACACTTGAAATAAACAGACCTAAAAAAGGATCAACACTACTTTAGAGGCTGATGGAGGTACCTGCTGTGTAAAGGCAGTGTTTCCTCCTGGCATCGGTAAACTGGATGGGGCGATCGGCAGGAGGTCCAGAGGGGAGCCGGTCTTGTTTCTGCTGTCTGTTAGGGAGTAGTGCCACACCAGAGCACTGGGGCAACACAACACTATGCTCTGATGCGACAAGAACCACACACAAACAACAAGGGAGAGGGTAAGGAGAACTAGTAAGTAATGGATTTTTTTTCAGTTATTTATTACAGCACAGCAAAGAGTGCCCCAAATATTAATTATGTATGAGTCAAAACTAAAGTGTAATACCTGTAACATGCAGCTGAGACCAAACACCAGAGGCCTGTGCTGTGGGCAGATGTAGAAATCCGTAAAGGGCGTCTGAGGCTGGTTCCCTCCCGCTGGCTGCGAGGTCGGGGTGGGCGGCAGGGCGTTACCTTGCTGCGTCAACATACCGTGCACTGGATGTCCTCCTGTGCCGGGGCCTAGGCTCCCGTCGCTAAGCAACAGGTTGAGCCGGCGTGTGCAGAAGTAAGCCAGTCTCCGTGACAAGTAAGCGGACTGTACAAATTCCCCCGAGTACTGCAGGACAAGAGGAGAGATTCACAGCATCACCCGCTTGCACTCTGTGAACATTAACATCAGTCAGCTTTGGAAATAGAAGCAAAAATAAGAGGCCGCGGGCCCCAGAGGGGACTGTCGGCAAAGGTCAACACGGCCAAAGAGCAGTGGGCAAAGACGCACAGCAGGTTGGTGATAAACCGTTGACAGCTGCAGGGGCCTGTTGTAACGCGCAGGAGCAAGTGTGTGTGTGTGTGTGGCTGTGTAAAGCTGTGTGAAAGTAAACTAGGACAGCATATTTCCCAAATGTAATCCAGCGGTGCATCAGCGGTGTGAGACTGATGTGGAGATGACAGCGAATGGATAGAAGACAGTAAATACCTGCAGAAGAAGGGGCAGCAGGAGTCTGAGCAGCTCATCTTCACCAGGCCGGACCTTCTCAAAGCACTCCAACACCCACGTCAGGAACTCGTGTCTGTCCAACATACCATCCTGAACACACAGACAGACAAACACTTTTTTTTTTACTTGAGAACATGGATGAAACATTTCAGATTTTGTTGATTTAGGCTCTTTTAAAACCAAACGGAAATCAAAATTACCATTTTATCTATTTATTTTATTGGTTTTAACTTCTGTCTCTTGTTATTTTATTGCTCTAATTATTATGTAATGCCATTGCATTTTACACATACATACACATTTACTGAACAGTTGTATTCTTTTTACTTTTTTATTGGTTTTTATTTCATACATATCATTTATGTATTTGTTTTTTATGTATATTTATTAATTAATGTCTACTGTTTTGTACACAATCCTCATAGTGTTTGTGTTTGCAACTCAGCTCATGCTGATACAGAATATGTCTTAATCTATAATAAGACATATTTTTGCAGGATGTAACAGGAGCACTTTAGGATCAAGTCAGTGGGCATAAGATTTAATGTAGAGACCTCAAACGAACTCATAGATTCATGCAGTGAGGTCCAAGTCCACTTCAAGGAGACAATGATTAAAAAGATAGTCCATTCTGATTTTTCCGACATCTACTGTCTCCAAATGTACGGTGAATATTTTGTTGCAGAGAAAATGTATCATATTACTATGTTTGTCCAATTAGTCCAATAGACAAGATCTGGCTGAATTTTCACCAATGAGTCTCATTTTGCCCTGTGACTCTTGGTGTAAATCTAATTAAATCGTATCTTCGCTTGTTCATTTACCAGGCTGAGAACAGACTATTTAATAAAACCTGCAGTGGTGTCGTCTGCTGTTTTGTGCTATGTGTGATTCCAGCTAAAAGTAAAGCAGAGGCAAGGCTAGAGGACAACGCATTTTCCTTGAAAGCGATGTGGCCACAGTGGATCAATCTGTTTTTCTAGATAATTATATTGAAATATTATGTGTAACCTGAGAAACGCCCGGGGCACAATTTTCAGCGCAGCACTAAATAATGTAACTACAACACATCTGTTATAGTAAATTATTCCTACCGAGTCACTGACAATATAAATGTGATCACTGTGACATGTTAACCCCTGACAGTGTTTAGCGGTGGACTGACCTGAAACATGAACATGGCCAGTTTCTCGTTGTACTCCCACTGCTTCATGGCCGTATCCACGTCAGCGGGGGTGGCTGGTAGGGGGGAGCTACAACCCTGACTGGGAAACTGTCTGTAAAACTCAGCCACCTTCTGAAGCTGCTCCCACAGGTACTTGGTAATGATCTGGGTCCATTCTACAAACACAAAACGCACACAATACATATCAATGTCATGGAAAAATCTAACAGAAACCAACAAAATGACACACAATGAGCCTGAAACAACCAGCTACGTGCTTCCACTTGCTTACCTATACAAGGGTCAATCACATGCCTCTTCTTGACTTTAGTTTCTGTGATGGCTGCATGATACGCACAGGTCATCTTGATCATCCATGCTGAACGCATAACAGGGACCGAGTACTTGGCCAAGTATCCAAAAACCTCCTCCTTTTTGCTAAAGATGGGAACCTGTGAGAAGGGACAGTTCATCAGTGACGTTGTGTGAAACAATGCACACACCAGGATCAAACCCATACAAATGATAAGATGAAGAAAAACACTGCCAGTGAAAAAAAGGTCAAAGTAATTTATTGACTTTCTTGGGACAATAGTTTGGTTACTCTTTTCCTTAACAGCTTGAAAAACTTGATTTAGGATCTCTATTGTCGTCTTCATAAATAAATTAACCAAAGGAATCGCGTGCATGAAGTCCAAAGTTTTCCTGATACGGCTTTGTTTATGGGGCGGATGAAGCAACTGGGAAGAAACCTGGATCTGTTGCACGTCAGCCAAAGTGCTCTGTCAAAAAACACAGTTAGAGAAGCATTGTTTATCATAGCGGGAAAATGATGAAACGTGTATTCAGAAATGCAGCAGCAGGAATAAAAGGAAATAGGAAAAAAAAGCTACAGTTGAATTGTAAATAATAAAAGCTTCCAAAAGCTTTTGAGTACAAGGTTCATATTTAATTTAACCTGATATGTATTTGCTTTGTGAGAGCAAAAACATCTCCCCATACGATCTATAAATATAGATTTTCAACTTAGAAAAAAAACAAAAAAAACCACCACAAACAAATAAAACCTTCCTGCATGCTTGAGTCAATACACTCAAACAAGCCAAACATAAAGTTGATTTAAACAGCAGCATCAGGTTGGCTGCTTTAATAAGGACATAAAAGGGAAAAAAAAAACACATTACCTACCTTTACTGAATTTGTTTTTGTTTTCCAACTCCAAGGTTTAACCAATTCATCCAAGAGAGTTGTGCACAATGGCTCCAGTCTAGACAATGGACGGATGGATGCAGTGGTGCACGGTTTGGGGACTGTTGTCGTCGTCATCATCATGTCCAATGCAGCTTTTTGGTGTTAATTTGTTTCTCTTCTTGGCTTTGACTGAACTGACCCATAAATATCTCTGGCCCAGCGATGTACACATGGATCCACCCAGGGTCGTCACCGTGACATCAGACCAGTCCAGTCATTTCTCTTCCAAAGCAATGTTTTTAAGCTTCTCAATCGCTTACCACGGCTTTTTTCAAGCCAAGTTAAAGAAATAATCTCTTAAATTTACACCAAGCTCCCCTATACTGATATTTAGTTTCACTTGTTGCCAGAACACGACAAATGAGGCTGAATTTGCAGGTTTACACTGTGGAATATACAATGTAAGTCTCTCAAACTGTGTTAGCTCAATGTTAACATTTAGCTGTTTATCTAACAGGCTAACAGTGTGCATGTTAAAAGCTGATGATAGCATCTATCTTTAAAACCTATGACTAACCCAAGCTTATTCGCACTTAGCGGGTCAGATCCATTTTCTTACTTGAGAACATGGATGACAAATGTCAGATTTTGTTGATGATTCATAAAAATCCAGAGCAATTTTTGCAGGATGTAAATAGTAGAAATTGCACAAATTACACCGACTATCCAGCTAAGACAAGCACAGTGCAGAGGGGCGAGGCTCGTGTGGAGAAAACATTTCAAACAAAGCATATTTCTCCTGCAAATTACACGACCGGTTAAAGAAACAACATGACACAAAGGCCATTTAAGTAAGAAGGCTTTCAGTGACGTACACCAGGGTCTTACCTTTTTAGCCAGTTGTGTGAGGGGTTTAGTCCCTGCTAAGTCCGTGAACCAGTTATTGATGGAGCTCTGTGACCTTGCTGTGACAAGCCAGAAATTATCCTTCTGGTTGACCTGTGGCTTACGCTTCCCTGTGTCAGGAAACGTGTTGTAACGCAGCTTCTCTGCGATAATGCTGCTGAAGTTTGAGCTGATCTGTGAAGCATTGAGGGGTGGGGTTGGGGTTGGGGTTGGGGTTGGGGTTGGGGGGGAAAGAAACGTTGTCACAAGCACTTCCAACAAAAATACAACATGAAGCATGCAGGGCCGCTGAAGTGCAAAGAGTCATTACCTTTAAAGGGTTGAAGTTGACATTTTTGGCACTGCCATGTTCATCACCAGACACAGCTGGTTGGTTATTGAATCCTTGCTTCACATTTAGTGCAGTCAACTCATCCTGCAACACACATACATTTCAGTCTTTATTAATATTTAAAAAAAAGAAAATTAACATTTTTATTATTTCTGATCGCAGACTGGTTGGTAGTGCATAAATAAAACCAGGGTGTGTATTTGATTGGGCTTGCTGACACCAGGAAAATGTATTATACCATATTGAAATTCAATTAAGTCTATTTTTAAACTTTTGCACACACGATGACAGAAAACCCCAGAGGAAAAGCAGTCCCCTTTTCTACCTACATCAACATTATTATCTTAAGTTAATAATAGATCAGCTGCCAACAGCACAGCACTGCCCTGCTAGGCCAAACTCCAATTTTTTTTTTATTACCACAGCTCATTTTTAACGTAAACTGCACTCGCACTGATCACAAAGCTTATAGCTATGCAGTGTTTTCGCTAATGTTAACTCGCTGTACCATAAACATGAAGCTAACAAACAATTAACCAGTCACGCACAATCACAAAAAAAGCCAACGCATATCGTTTTCCATCACAAAGCTAAAACACTCGTAGATTATTCATTTATTTATTTATTTATTTATTTATTTAAAGCTGCTTAATAACCCAGTAGCCGATGTTGGCGTCTAACGAACCGGTTCTTTTCCTAATAAGCTCTCGACCTAGTAGCTAACAAACTGACAACTGGGAGCTGTTCATTGTTGTTGCTAGGCCCCAGTCGTCTAGAGGGCTTCGCTGCTAAAACAGGCTAAGCTAAGCGTTAGCCTCACACAGCTTCACCATTTCTCTGCTCTAAATAATCATTCCGGGTTTCTTTTTTTTAAAGTTTGGGCGTCGTATTGAAAAAACAGACCTCTTTTTGTTTTGGATCTTGAGGATAGACGTCCGGAGGGCCGAGCCGGGGCCGCTTTAATGGCCGGTGTTCGTAACTTAGGATCCCGAAAGCAGCCATCATCCAGCGGCATCACAGCCAGGGCTTTCCTCCTCCTCCTCCTCCTCAGCAGCCGGAGCCGAGCGACAACAACCAATCACACTTCCGCTTACGACCTTCAAAATAAAAGTCCTGCACAACACATCCACTTGAAAGGGACCCTTCCTTTTGACACTATCGAATCGAGTCAAATCAAGTTTATTGTTTTTTTTTTTCCTGTCCTGTCCTGTCTTGTATTTTTAACTGGACCCAGAGTCTGTACTAATAAATTATCTATCTATCTATCTATCTATCTATCTATCTATCTATCTATCTATCTATCTATCTATCTATTGTCATTGTGCTTGTACAGTAGTGCAGACAAAATGAGAGCGTTTCTTCCAGGGAAACACACACAGAGAGACACAGACACACACACAGTATAGTTGTTGTTAAAGTGCCAAGCAAGGATGGAGGATGATGAATAAAATATTTAAAAACAAAACCAGCTACAGGTGCTCAAGTGTCATGGTGTGCATTTGAACAGCTTGTGGAAGGAAGCTGTTGATCAGTCTGCTGGTTCTTTGTGGAGAGGGTGTAAGGATCCTTGATAATGATCACTAAAAATTAAATTAGCACGGTTCCTCCATACCGCCCCTAAAAGGGGGGCATTTTGCCCCTAAAATTTGTGACAGTGCAAGTAAATTTTTCATCTATTTGCACATGTGCAACCAAATTTGCCTCTTTTTTTTTTAAAACACTGGTGAAATGTAGAAGGGGCGACTCAAAGAATCTGGACTCTGTCATTACAGGTCACAGTGCGTGAGAATCATGAATGAAAAGGAAATGTGAATATTTGCTTTGCATGTCGATCTACAGTGTGCACCCCTAATTGTCTGCTTGTGCTCCTAGGTTCGGGGCCACTCTGCTCCTAGTAAAAGTTAGTCTGGAGCCCTGAAATAATCATTGACATTTAGTGGAAAGACTAAGTAGGCTATATTAACTTAATTCAACACTTATACACATGTTTCATATATAATAATTTATATTTTGGGGGTACTGTCAACAACATTACCCCCAAGTTCCCCTATACTGACATTTAGTTTCACTTGTTGCCAGAACACAACAAATGAGGCTGAATTTGCAGGCTTACACATGGGAATATTTAACTCAGTGGTAACATTTACTAGCCGTTTACCTAACAGGTGCATGTTAAAAGCTGATATATTTCAGGTGTCATTTGTTAACATTTCCACCCATATATTTACTCCCTAAACTATTAGAGGTCAAATGATCCAGTAGGCTATGTGACAGCACATGTATTCATTATAAGAAAACAAGATCATGTTCACAGTAGGCCTATATACTGGAATTTGAACCCTAGCCTCCACTTCAAAGTCAGTGCCATTAATCACTGACCAGTCCAGCTGGATGTGTTGAGTGGTTGTGTCCACCATACTATTATCTTATATTACACCTCCTAATAAAAATACTTAATTATAGTGACACAAAACACAATTCACTGTGATTACAGAAAATACTTCTTCTCACATACATTCAATATTAGAAATCGGCAGAGCAGGGTGCCATACTGACCAAGTCTTCAAATTCCTATCTGGGAAGGTCTGACAGTTTCATACATTTGAGTGACAGACAAATAAGCAGTCAGTCAGAGAATGTCAAATATTTTCCTCACAAACAGTCTGTATATGCACATACCCTGGTACTTAGGTAGCTGCAAGTAAAGAAGACTAATGGTAACTATTACATTATCTTAAGGTTATATAATGTTGTTGTTGCAGCATTTAAGGCCAAGGAAGTGAACTCTGGACAAGAAATACAAACAACCTGAATGGTTTTCCTATTACATGGTCAACCAATCAGTAGGTGATGACAGGATATTGATACTAAGTCCAGGCTGACAGCAGCACATTGCCAGGTTTTTGATCCATAAGAACATGATCACAGCTGGCAGTTCAGTTTTTGCACTGTTTCACTTACCATTGATCTCAGGACTAAAACACCACATATCAAAGTGGATGTGAGCAGATCCTCGCTGCAGCCTGAGCTTTGAAATAACACTTGGGTGGGTAATGCCACTTCAACACATAACTGAGTTACACATATAAAAGGTGTTAACACTACCCCATGAGCCAGAGAGCGGTGCTTGTGTCAGTGTTATGTTTATGCAGTCCTGCTGGGCTGTTCTGACAAGTTGTTGACACTAATATTAAAACACTACGAACTGGAAGGTCTATGGTGCATGTAAATGTCTCCATATCTTTAAAATATAATAGATGAATGGACATCAGTGTATACAAAAAATATTTTTATTGAACAAAAAGAGGGTTTGTGATAAAATTCAAACATTTACAAAAAATAGATTGCAATACAACAATTTCAAGTGTACAAAGGCAATCTTGAAACTGTGTCAATGCAATAAATCCATATTGCACTCATTATGATTGTTCAGCACATACTTGATTATAAGGCAGATGTTTACAATCCCCAGCTTTGTGAAAACACAACATTCAAAAAAGACACATCCTGATGTAGATCAGTTTCAGCTTTGTTGCAAATAGCATCCTGGACATACTGTACCATGGTTTGAAACCTAAACTGCAACTGCATAACATACTTTGTTCAACACCAGACTTACCTTACTGGTAGAAGATAAAAAGATACAAGCAGTGTAAAATGTGCAGAATTTGAACTCCAGCATTTGGATTCAGAGGAATAAGTCGCTCATTAAAAAAACCCAACAAAAAAACACAGTATTTGCATGCAATCTTAAAAAAGCATGCTTACATGGCTAACTCCACTATGTGACCTGAAAATGTAGACAGCTATAGGCACATATTGCATCTGCAATAACTTACTGCAATGACTGCATTATAACATTCGACTAGATGCAATGAACATTGAAAACAAACGTGAATGTGGAACATTTCAAACAGTGCTTCATAGGAAAGGTTAATAGGCAAGATTTCTTTTATAGGTATAGCGTATTGATTATTCAATACAATCTACTTAAGTCTTGCAAACAGTCATATCAATAATGATTTGAAGTATAAATAATAAATGTTAGTCTGGTCTATACCATATTTTACTGAACAGTAAGATCTTGCTTTGCAAGGTCAAAATGACTAAGACTAATTTGGAGTCCCATTGATTAGCTGATGTCCAGAGTTCTTCAATTTCTTCACATGAAAAATAAAGTGCGATTCTCAGAGTCATTCCTCTCTTGCAAGCTCTCACTTGCAGTTAATTATTTCACCTCCAGGAAAATAACTCCTGTGACACAGCAGCAAAGAACAGGAAGTTGTAAGGTCCTTCTTTGCATAGTTAGTTAGAGTTGAGAAGTCCTTAATGTGGTCCCTGGGTCTTTGGTGTGGAAATGAATGGAGATCGTTACATGAAGCACCCATCACATAAGCCACTGTATTTCTTAACACATCACTTTCACACCATGGCAGGATTGGGATAATTGTGTGTTTTTGTGCAATTCAGGCATTCCACTGATTATTCTGTGGAGCCACAGCTCATGTCTGAAATTCATCTTGTGCATCTTTTATCTGCTTTGGTTCTCCAACGCTTCTATCATGGCTCTGAATCTTGAGTTTTCATCTGCCAGCAAGGCTGCAGGACTGTCAAACTCCAAAATCTATGAGAATGAAAGGGATAAAACAAAATAAGCAGCAGAATATAAATTCAAAGGTTCAACACACTCTTTCCATGAACTTGTGTACGGAGAAAAAAATAATTAAGCCATATTTCTTCCCTATAAACACTGCACACTCAAAGGTCTTGCATCTTTAAGTTAGTGATAGTAGTTGAGAATTTTAATGTGTGGAAAATGTTGTCCTCAGACAGCCTCGTTGTCCTCAGGAGAATGACACAAACCACTAACTGATCCCTAAAAGATACTTTGCACTCATCACACATTTAAGTTGTCCCGGCTCTGTGGTTAACATTCAGGCAGAATAAGCAATCAACCATCAAAGCTGAACACTGTATGTGCCTGATATCTGCTAATGCAATAACGAGCATTACACCATTTAGAGATAATTATAAAATAAAGGGAGGCCATGGAGCATGGATTCATGTTCAACGTGGCAACAAATTAAGGGTAGATTCACAACAAGAATATTATCTATCCCAGTCGGGCTGAACTGTGCAATTATTGCATTGGTACACACCTGACCATTATCCAGCACCATGACCCTGCTGCAGCTCATCACCGTGTTGAGGCGATGGGCGATGATGAGGGTGGTGCAGCTGCCGAACGCACAGCGAATGGTCTCCTGGATGAGGCGATCCGTCTCAGTGTCGATGGCTGCCGTCGCCTCATCCAGTATGAGAACCTGAAAAAACAGCAGAGAAGCGAGTGTTACTGTGTGAATAATAAAGGCCAGGCAACAAAACCGATGACACTAGCGACACAAAGTCTCTGTGTCTGTGCTTGTGGATAAAATGTTAAACTGTAAAATGTTATTGGTAAAAAAAAAAAAAAGCATCCTGTTCCCATTAAATTCTGCCCTATCTGCTGCTCATTCATGCTCCAGTTGTTACCCAGCAGATGGCAGTGTTATCTCATGCAGGGACACGTGAACGCTGACAAGCAGAGCGGTCTAGTTTTTTCATTATTAACGTGAGGAGCATGTCTCACTTTAAGCGGCACCAATCATCGCCCCATGCCAAACAATGTTCCACATGTAAATGAACAACGGCTGCATTATACAATCTGCACCTTGCTGTTGCGCAGCAGGGCCCTGGCCACACAGAGTAGCTGTCGCTCTCCCACTGAGAAGTTCTCCCCGTTCTCCGTCACCTCTGAGTGGAGGGAGTGAGGCAGCTGGCTGACCTGAAGAGGGTCACACAGAGGTAGAAAGTGGGGAAAAAAGCACATGGGTTTAATCCAAGAAATGAATCTTTTGCCACAATCTAACAATGTTTCACAGTCTTGTCACTTACCATCTCTTTAATGTGCGTCTTTTCAAGAGCTTCCCATATCTGAGAATCAGAGTATTGATCCCATGGGTCCAAATTGGTCCTGTCGGAAGGCAAGCAACAATTTTGCAATTCATTACCTTGATTAAGCATTATGACAATTTCACACTGAAATAAAATGTTTATTGATGAACCCTTGTCTAATTAACATTCATTCATTTTGTTTTTGAATCACTCTGTCCGTCTGTTAACTTTGGACTATCTGTTCTTGTATTTCTCTTGGTGCCTTTTTTTTTGTTTGTTTTTGTTGAGATTTCCCTCTGGCATGGCTTTCCATAAACACTAACAGACAGCGCTCAGATCACTGCTGGAACCATTCACAGTAAATACGTTTCCCCAAAATCTGTCAGAAATGCCCGCTGGCAAATGGTAGAATGGGGGAATGTATATAAACAGGATCACAGACAGACACAGACTGACCATATATAATATACCCGACTTGATATCCACTGTTCACTTGGGATGTAACTAAATTTCTCATGCAGCTTTAAAGGCACACTTCTGCCTGCAGCAGGGAGTAGCCAGCTCTAGCACACATGCAGACATTTATTGGAAAAGCACAGCTGACACCCATTTACACTACACTGTTGCAATATTAAACAGAGAGGATTTTCAATGAGTAGGTGGTTTAATTGCCAAGTTGTCTCTGCTCTGCTTACTCTTCGAAATTATGCAGGAAACTGAATTAGATACAATTCTTGCTAATAGAAGCGATTATCATTAGATTACCTGACGGTGCCAATGAAGAGCACAGGCTCTTGAGGAATGATGGCTAGCTTGCTCCGCAGGTCATCCAGACCAATCTGTGCAATATTGATCCCGTCAATGATAATAGAGCCACCTGTCAGCTCTACAAGCCTGAACAGAGCTACGCCCAGAGAGGACTTCCCTGAAAACACACACACACAGAGAGAAGACACTTGTGTGAACAAATGTGTGCACGAGTCAGAACAGAGATGTAAGCAGCGAAGATGAAATCGCTGCTGGCTCGGGAACACAGAGCGTCACTCATACCTGATCCTGTGCGTCCCACAATGCCGATGGTCTCTTCGGGCTGAATGGTGAAGGACAGGTTCTTGAGCACCAGCGGCAGATCATCACGATAGCGCATCTCCACATTGTGGAAGGTGACCTTTCCCTGCTGGGGCCAGGAGGGGGCAGGAGCATCTGCCTCAGGACTTTGTCGCGGTGCTTCACTCTCCAGACACTGAGATAAGGAGCAGGCGATAGGTATCAGGTATTAATCTCTAAATCTCTGTGGAGGTGCTTGCCCCCGAACTGATTTGCAGTGATTTTCTCTTCCTGTGCTTTTCTTCACATTTGAAACAAAAAAAAAAGTTCTGAGTTGATATTCATATCCATGTGGTTCGATGGCTGTTGTGTGAAACACGCCCTGTCATGTGCTCTGGGCTGTGTAAAGGCCTCATACTGGGTTTCTATTTGCTTCTTGCTGTGTTTATCACACGTATACAATCACATGTGCACAACAAGGATACACACACACGCCTGAACAGGCCAAGTGCCTCTAAATTCAACAGTAGCAAGCTGTACCGTGTCTGATAATGTGATTCTAAAGTCTCGTGTCCCGGTCCGACCTTGTGCAGAATATCTGAGCGCCACATAATCCACCTGGGTGCACTAATCAGTACTCTTACCTTTATATAATGATTGATCCTCTCAACCGATGTAAACCGAGCCTCTGTCTCTGAGAGCAGCCTCACTGTAAACTGAAACAGGCCGGTCAGCTGCAGGTGAAAGAGAAGCAGAGACAGGGGGGTGGAAGGTTAATGATTAACACTGTCACAGTAATTACTTTGAGACGCTCGCTATTCAAATGAGCCACTCCCCTTTGATGAATGAGCTGTGCAACATTGCAAACAGCCTACGAAACTGTTTTGCAGATTTGGCTCCTTGATTGATTGTCTGCCATGTCCTTGTCCATGATGACACTCACTAAAGTACTGAGCATTTAAAAAATAAGAAAACCAAATATTTGATATTTCATCAATGAGGTAACAAATATTCCTTTAACACATACTGTGGAAAATAGAAGTAAGTACTTATTTGATGCATTTTCCAACAGCAGTTAAGCAAAATGTTAAGCTACTGTAACAGTAGCATGAGTGGAAAGTGCAGTCATAAAGTCAGTGAACTGAATCAGACCAAGTATGGTTGTGAGTGCACTGAGCTGGACTTCAGCGGTTTCTGTTGCCTATGAATTCAACTAAATTCCTCTGTAAGAGGAGGGGTTAGGAATGCGTGATTTATCACACTGTCTCACTTTAAGCTTTATTTATCTATGGAGCAGTTTAAAGAAGTGTGAACAGGCTTTAGCTCAGATTTACATCCAAACAGTTGGCTGGTAAGACGGGCTATGGAAACAACCCCATTACATAAATGCCAAGTGTTGAGACAAAAGTAAACCTGAAACAAAACAAAATGCATTTGTGTGGTAGCTGCTATAAACTAGAAGAAGCTTTACTTCCTGACATTTCCTACAATGTCTGAGGCTTTAAACTACAGTTTTCTCAACCTTCAGACTCTGGCTGCCAGTGTTTCCATTCATCCCTGTGTCAATGCGCGTGTCTGTTTACAAACCTGCACTGCGTACGATATGGCCAGGCCCGCATAGGCTGGAGGTATTTGATTGTGCATGAAGACAATGAGAAGTGCCACTGCAGTGATGAGAGAGATGCTGATGAGGTCCAGGCGGACAGCCAACCATCGCATTGCGCAACTGAAGAGGTAGTTGGAGGCCTGGTTGGTGTCCAATAATTCCTGATATCTGAGCAGAGAGAGATGAACCCATTTCAGCCAGAACAAAGGCAGGCAGAACTTCTCTACATATTCTGGTATGAAGCTTGGTGTATCTACTTAAAACTGAATAACTACAAGCAGAGATAAGTCTCTGACTGACACGCTCACCTTTGGAGGAAGTCATGACCTCTTCCATATGCGTGGATGGTAGAGAGTCCCTGAAGACTGCTGGTGAGGTGAGAGGTGAATGGTGATTGGCTGATGTTCTCCAGGCGCTTCAGCTCACGAATCATAACCCTGGAAAGGGACAAAGATTATCTTTTACATTTAGTGTGTGAATGTGTGTGTGAATGGGTGTTTTGGGTATCGTTAAAGCGCTATATACAGACCATTTACCATTTACCATTTAACTTCATACGATGGGGAACTAACGTTTCACTCTGAAGCATGTGAACGCAGGGTAAACTGAAAATCTACATAAGAGAATATTTTAAAAATCCGGTATGAAATTTGGAGACCAAGCCTTTATGAGAGTGATTTGGTGTATGTTACAAATCAAAGCTTGCACTTCACACTGACTTGTAAGATCTAGGAGGGAGCACAGACAGTATTACATCTTCACACTGAGACACCACCGAGGAGCGAAGGAGTGGAAAAGTGCATCAGCTTTAATGACACACTTGTGTGGCAGACAGGGAATAATGACACAGTGGACAGAGAGGGATTCGATTCACAAGACAGCGGCCCGTCCTCCTGGTCGTTTCCCCCACTATCTGATGCATGTGCCATGTTCTGAGCGTGATGTCACACACACACAGCCAGACAGACAGACAGACACCAGCGCCGCCGTCGACAGGTTAGTGTGAGTGAGAGAGGTTTATTGACAAAGGTGGGCTGTCTTTCTACTTTTAGATGCCAAGATAGAATGGATGGTGCGTGTGAATTACAAGTCTCCCATGAATCATTTGGTTTTCTCATAAAAGCTGAGAAGAGAGAGGGAAAGAACATGACACTTCCCCGCTCCGGGGCTGTGATCCAGACAAACATGTTTATGCCCTGGGCGGTTTCATTTCAGAATTCAATAAAGGCTGCTTTAGAAGTGGGAAATTTCAATGGGAGATCCAGTTTGATGTAACAGCCATACATATCCTGTGATGTCGTGACTCTTTAAGACACAGTGCTTCATTATTTTAAAACAGAATTGCCGAAAGGTGATCACTGGCTTTTGTTAACAGCTGGGGATCATCTCTTCCGCTCGCTTAAGGTAAGGTTAAAGCTCAAAGTGTGTCATTCATTTCAAATCGCAGTGTATACGCATCGAGTGCCTCTTAAATGATAAATGGAGATATTCTGTGATTAAATTGCTCCCCGAAGAGACAAGATGGTATCAGACTTGATTAAAGGAGTCAAGAACTCAGGTTTATGTGGGGACAAGATATCAACTGGTACATATCTGCACCGAGGGAGGAGATCAGAAGTTAACCTGAAGCAAATCAAATGCGAGTACACTGCCAAATTCGACTTTGTCTGACAAATACATTTTCAAATCAAATCTGTCGTATGTCAACACTGCATGGTATGATGATAAAAAAAAAAGAAATACATGTAGTACATGTAACCACTCATGCAGCCTGTTTTTGTACTTTCAGATTTACACCTCAACAACAACAACAACAACACTGAGACTCATGTTCTTCTATATCTAGCAGATAGAGGAAACAAGATATTGTGGTTATTTCCCAAGATACCAGCGAGCTGTTGTTCCCCTCGGTGAATTCACCTTTATTGCGCAGTTGCTGCAATGCAATGACTAAAGCAGAGTCATCGGATCAACCAGGGCTCTCCTGCAACGTTCACCGCTGAACAGATGCTGAGAGGATTTAAATCAGTGATCGTAACACTCACAGATTAGACTATCACTACACTTCCTCCACTGTCTATCCTCAGTCAGTTACTGATAAGAAAAAATATGCAACACTTAAAATCATATTCATACAGTAGCACAATATGCTGCGTTGCCATGTACATAGTTGATCAGTAATTGAAAGTGAAGCCTGAGCCTGAGCTCAAAAATCACCATCAGTCGCACAGAAAGCTCCTTTCACTAACAGCATTTTATATGCATGAGATGCTGTAAGACTTGATCGTTTCCTTTCTTTTTATTTAAAACTTGCAATAACAATAAATGAGAAAATATTAAAGAGAGAATAAGTGATAGATTTAGTCAGAATGGCACATTATAATCTCATTTACATTTCATTATGAAAGAAAAAATCCCAAATTCACAGAGAATTGTCACATAAGTCTGGGGCTCATTATTCTGTTGTTTCAGCTGTGCATTTTCTATGGATTTGTGTGATCACTCTCATCAGCCTTTTGATGCAGCAGCAGCAGCAGCAGGGGGACATAATCAGAACAACTCTGATAAATGCACCGTAAATTACCTGCCAAGGACCGAGCAGTGGGCAGACAACATTGTTTACCAACACAGTTTAGGATAAAGTGAAGGAAGTTTTAAAAGGTAGTGTTTTAAAAGCCAGAGCCATGAGAAGATGAGCTGAGAGTCTGACCTGGAGACGCGGTTGACTACGCAGAGGAAGATTCCCAGGGGCAGGATGGAGACCAGGAACCACGGGAAGACGATGCCCACCATTCCCAAGCAAAACAGCACCAGGGTCAGGTTCTGCAGCAGCATTTCAGCTTGCATGGTGAGACGAACATCAACTGTGGAGGAGGCATATCATGTGTCAGTCACATTGTGCGGTGTTGGATATATCTATTTCCACATATGAAGAAAATGTTCTCTATCTAGTGTCTTTTTTGAGTGTTTATTTATCTAAGTGTAAAAAAAAAGATATTCAAGTAACAAAGCACAATGGGATTTACAAAAATATTGTGTAGGGAAACAAACCCAATCATCCAAAGACATAGCAACCCACAAATGTCAAGCAAGAGACACCAATGAAGTGGATAACAAGCAGCCAATCGCTTGGGAAAACACTCCCGTGTCAAATCACACTGTGTCTTGGCACAGCACCTTGTCAACCAGGGTGACTTCACTGACTGAGAGCTCTCTTGGGGGGGAAAGGTTCACAGTCAAGACAAATCAAGCCTCACCCTCATCCATGTCCCTGGAGAAGCGGGTCAGAATACGACCCAGAGGTGTTGTATCAAAAAAGTGCATGGGGCTGAGGAGGAGGCGGCGGAACAGCTTGTCATGGAGCGCGGAGGCAGCCTTCACCGTGCACTGTCAACACAAACAACAGCCGTGTTTGAACACGAGACCTGACACGTATAAACAAACTGCTTTAAGAAACATAGGGAAACAGTCACAGGCTCGGATAAACAGACAAGTTGGGAGGAAAACTGTCGATGCGCTCAGCCTCAAACACAAAAACACACAATGGATAAATACAGTGGCACGAACGTGTTGCCCGCAGAGTTGCAAACACCACCTCACCATATGCTAAGGATGTGCACAGTGGTGGGTACTTATTTTTCCCCGGCTCGCACGAGGCACGCTGTCAAATCTTCATTTATAATGAGCTTGTGGGAGGCTGACATAAAGGTCATGACCTAATGTGCAAGAGACATTTCAGCAATTGGACAGAAATTACATGTGGCAGCAGAGAACAAATTAATTCTATTAATGGAATATTCAACACTCCCAAAGATCTCATCACAGCTAGGGGTAAAAAAAGATTAGCCATCTTTGAAAAATTAGCAATTTCAAGTGGCACGCATTAACGTGGGGACCCGACCTCTGCAATGCGGTGTCAGGATGGGTTAGATTGAAAGAGAGGACGCGCACCCGAAGGGGCACTGACACACATGCAAACACACGCAAGTATGCACACATTCGCGCACGCACAGACACACACAGACGCACACAGCTTTCTTTTCTCTCTGCCCCTTTGTCTCTCTTGCACTCACAGACGCACACAAACACATCACACACATTTTTGCTGTTGTAAAGCTGCGCGACATGGTCGTGGACAGATAAATGGATTTGGCCCACAGGCATTTTCAATTACAGCACTGGAACCATGAGAGCATGAATGAATGACAATAAAGACAATTAAGGAGGAGCACTGCTTAACTGTAAAGCCATAATATGACAACTTTCCATATTCCTTTCAAACACCACTGTCACTTGAAAGTTCATCAGTGTTCAAGAGGACAAAGCGGGGGCATAAAGGAGTGTGTGTGTGTGTGTGTGTGTGTGTGTGTGTGAGGGGGGTCTCTGAGGAAACACAGTGGGGGATGACTTACCTTCACAAACACCAGTCCTCTCAATGTCTTCAGTAATAAAGAAGCTCCCATGGTGACGACGTAAATAGTTGAGTAGTACTGAATGTGAGGGTTGAGCCTCATGCTGTTGCTTGCCGTCGTTTCATTCACCGAGATTAATGATGTGTTCTGAGGGCAGATGGAGCAACAAATTACCGAGAAATACTGAGAAGAAAAAAAAAATCATTTCCCCCCCCCCCCCCACATAGGAATTTTGCTCTAATGAATTTGAGAAAAGCCCACGATGGCATACAAAAAAATACATGAAAAATCAGTCAGTTCAATGATGTTTACTATTCCAAGCACATTTCTCAATGGCAGCCAGTGCCTGCTTTGCCGCACATCTGTTTCTTCACTGCTCTTGCTTGTTTTTAATTAAGTTTACCGTGGTGCTGTTACTTTTTTAATCATGCGCATTCAGATTAATGCTCGCTCAGCTGACACAATTCACTGAAGCATAGTAGTTATTTTTCTTTTGGGAGCCAAACACACTAAAGGGAGCCGTCTATTATAGTAAAGCTCCAAACTCACCCCGCTGCCCTGCCTGATCCAGTGGCTTAACCACCAGTTACAGAAGGCTATGCTGCCCGTGGTGGAGAGGAAGAAGAAGACGTTGATGATGAAGACTATTGCACCTCCCGCCGCTTTGATGTAGGCACCGTACACCGACCAGGCGACGGCACCAGAGCCCTTCTCTTCAGCTTTCATCAGTCGCTCTAAATGAGATGCAGGGAATGAAGTGAGGGAGGAAGTTTAAGAAAGAAAAAAAAGTAGAGCAAATAAGTTACTTGTGAATGTCTGTGGCAAAAAAACAACAAATATTTAGCATTCATTCTATATTTGGAGGATGAAAAGTGGCAGAGTCTCTCACCTCCTCCCTTGCTTTCCACCTTTGGTTTAACCTTGGCAACATCAACACTACTGTCAGCCTTGTCTGCACCTGCCCTCTGCTGTTTGTTTTTTAAATTCTCTTTCACCAGATTCTAAAAGACACAATGATAAAAGAAGAAAATGAGTTCAGAAACACGCCACAAGCCACAAATCACACGAGCCGGAACAACAAACCCCTGCGAGTCATTTGAACAGAGATATTGTTGACAGGGTCTTTAGCTGCTCACCAGTAAATCAATGCACGCATAAATAATGAAGGTGCCTTGTATGCATTAACATTTCCCAGCTACTAGGGCCTGCATCTCTGAGGCTATGAATTATTCAGCTTGTAATGTTCAACGTTATTGTGTAGTGGGGGCAAAGATGCTTTATTCAGAAGAGCTGGCTCGGTGCCTCAAGTGCCCCTGGCCTTACCTCCTGTTGCATGCTGTTGAATAGGGTGGCGTAGTCACGCTCCTTAGCCATTAGCTGCACATGGGTGCCGTGCTCAGCGATCTGCCCATCCTTCATCAGAATGACGTCATCACACGCAGAAAGGTACTAAAAAAATGAAATGAACAAATAAATAAAAGGCTAATATGACAGACATATTTAGTTCCTCAGACTTTTATCAGCTAATCGATGCTTTTAGAGCAACTCATGTTACTGCAGGGCTAAGACTACAAGAAATTACACATTATGAGGGGAAACTACAATTTCATTAGAAATTCAGTCACATACCTGCAGCTGGTGGGTTACAAAGAGCACGGTCTTGCCTTTGGCAGCACCTTTGATGGCTTTATAGAAGATGTGGGAACCCACACAAGCATCGACTGCACTGAGAGGGTCATCCAGCAGCAGGATGGGGCGCTCGCTGTAGAGCGCACGTGCCAGACTCACTCTCTGACGCTGTCCTCCGCTCAGGTTGGCACCTCTCTCTCCAATCTAGAGAAAGTAAAACACCTCATTAAACTTTACACCAGTTGTGGCTGCACTCATTTCGTTAGATTTACTGAAAGTCCTGTGTAAGTCATTTCAGAAAAGAAAGTTTGCAGGACAAAGAGCAAAGACACTTTGTTAAAAAACAAACTGATACCTCTGTCATGTCTCTGAATGGGAGCTCTGCAAGATCTGGGAGGAGACAGCAAGCTTCCAGGACAGCATCATATCTAATGAGGGAACAAAAATATAAAATTAGGGATAAATATCAGCTCTCATGGCTTTGTTCTTTTAAACTTTCTTCTCCACTGGTTGGTCTTACTTGTCTTGGTCGTACTCGTTACCAAACAGGATGTTCTCTTTGAGGGAGTCATTGAGGATCCAGGCTTGTTGTGACACATAAGCAAAACCACCACTGGCAGCTACATTTCCCTCTAACAGGGTCATCTGCAAGACACAAATTGAAGGTTGGAAGCAGGAAAAAAGCAGAAAGCCCCTTTAAAAAGACCAAAGCTTTTCTTGCTCATTCATGCATGTGTCTTACTGAGGAGGAAAATTAAACTGACCAATCTAAATGAATATCCAGTTGAATCTCACCTGTCCCAGCAGAGCAGACAGGAGAGAGCTCTTTCCAGTCCCAACGCCTCCACAGATCCCAACCAGCGAACCCTAAAAAAGTGGCATTGTGGGAAATTTGTGAAGCAGGCAAATGTTTCTCCAAGTGTTTAATTAAAAAGGTGCTTAATCCACTTAATGCATGTCCGTGTCGTTACCCTCTTAACGCGCAGGTCAATGCGGTGCAGGGTTTTGTGCAGCGGGGGTCGGATGCTTTGAGTTGAGGAAATGGTGCTTTGTGGACTCTCCTGCTCCATGTTGGTAAGGAGACTTTGTGCGTTGGGAGCCTCCTTGTTTCCTTTGCCGTCCTCTGTGGAAATGTACAGGCTCAGCTTCTCCCTGCGCAGCACCCGCTTCATCCCTCCTCGCTTCTTGGGAGGAGGTTTAGCAGCCGGAGCGCGCGCCTTTTCCCAAGCCAGTGTGGCATCTTGAAATTCTACCGCGTTGCTCGGATCCTCCATTTTGGCCAAAACAACCTCTCTGTCATCCATCATGAAGAGCCGCTGTGAAGACAAACACAACGGGTGTCTTTGTGCAGTATTGAGTGTCAACCACACATTGTGATGTGATGTATAAAATCTTGGACTTCCCTTTTTCATTTTGTGCATGAAAAAACAAAGTATGTGGTTTACCATACATGAGGTTGGCAATGTCATGAGATACTGACACTGTTATGATGAAAGCAGTGTCAACAACTATACCAGGACACTTTGTCCAAACTGTACATCATTACTTTAGCATAAAACACAGAATAACCCCAAGCCTTTTGGTGCGTTCTTGGCAGAGGTGCTTGCTTATTTGACCCTCGCTGTGCCTGCAAAACCATCTCTCACTAACGTGTGACTTTTACCGTGTGTTTGGAATAAACTATGTTGAAAATGTCAGTATGTAGAGAGGGCAGCTGTGTTTTTAGCATCAACATGAGCAGTGACACACTGTATATAAATTCTCTGGGATTATTTTAGTATCTTGACCTTTATAGCTTGTATGCACAGTTTGCCAAGTGAGATGTTACTATGTGTTATAACTGTTCACATTATAAAATCCTGTGTCGAATGATGTTAACACCTGCTATCTTTGTGCTTGGCAGAATATTGCTCTGAGGCGGGTGAGGCTGACAGTGTTTGTGTCTGTATTTCTCACCTGAAACCTTTTGACTGCCACAGCACCCTCTGACAGTGACCTCACAGCCAGTGGTGTGACTTTCAGGGCAAAGGTCATGGAGTTGAAAACTGCCACTACAGTGAAAGCCTGCGACAGGTTGTGTAAAGACGGAAGTGGGTCATTAGTTTGTTTGGTTTTCAAGGGCATTCACCCCTAAAAAGTTAACATTAAACATTCACATTTAAAACTGTGGTGAATTGAAAACTTGGTGAATGTATAGTGAGCAGAACATGCAATGGAAACAGAGATGATATGGTGGCTATAAAAAAAAATACCTCGGCTGCAGTGAGGTCGTAGCCTAAGGCCATGTGCAGGGTGAAAGTGCACACACTAGCTATCACCACAACGATGGGAGCAACGCCCACTGTGAGGCTCTGGACTATCCCAGCCCTCTCCAGTATCCCTCTCTCCTTAGATCGCACCTCTGGTGAAGAGATAAGAAACAGAGAGATATGATAAAAAAAAAAGGCAATGGGGAGCAGAAAGAGAGAGAGAGAGAAGAAAAGTAATGGCTGAGTGACTCCCAAAGGGTTCTCCTCTGAACATCCAGTCAACAACACCATAAGAGTCACTAACCAACACACAGCAAGGAGACAAAAATAGATACAAGAGGGAGGACAAGGGCCTCACATCCATACATGGTATGAAAGGGGCCTCAAAACCTGCTGAACCTTGATAACTGTCCAGGTCTAATGCCCGAATCCTGCCCCCCTCCTTTCATGTTTGTATCTCACAAATGCACATGCTTGCTGCTTTGTTAACCTACTTCACTGGGTGCAAACACTGGAACAAAAAGCATCCTTAATTCAGCCCCAGCAGCACTGTGTCTATGCGTGTGTGTGTGTTTGTGTGTGAAATATGAGAGCTCCCTCCTCCTGGTACATGCTATTCCCACTGGGATTCCCTTTGGATGCTATGTGTGTTTCTGCATGGATTATAATAAACCAAAAGTCACACGCGCCAGACAAAAACACTGTGATCATCCTTTTAACAACAATGGGAAGTGAAGGGAACGACATTGTAACGTCTTAAGACTCATTGGCCATTCAGTTGAACGCCAATTAATTATTATTATAATAAGTAATCATGGGAATGGCAGGGGAAACGAGCCCCACCTGGCTAATTTGGAGCATGATTAAAAGGGGAAAATGATCCTTATCCACAGCCTACAGCAATGGCCTCGGGAGAAAAAGCCATCGCTAATTCATGGATGAGTAGAGCTGTCTTGACAGTCATTCAAGATATCATAAGGCCCCAGACACCTTGCAAATTAACCTTGAAGCCAGGGGATTCAAACTAGCCTTGATTATAGATGATGGCACAGGGGAAGACTTAAAAAGAGCAACCTAATGAAAATGGATTTAGGGTCAGGGTTATCTTGCCAGTTCTCTAAAAGGATAAGTCTAATTTCAGGTGATTAACAGACTATTTAGTCACTAATTTGCTACAATGACAGGTGTTCAGATGAGGTGACCCTTTGCTCGGACTAAGTTTGAAATAAAAAGTCAAATACAAGCATGAAACAGCATGAAGTACACATCTCTGGGGAATATCTGGTGCTGACCACAAACAGGAAATGAGCAGTGTGTGAGGACATCGCTGAGTCATTGGGCGACATGGCAGCCACTCACTGTGAATATTCTGTGCAAAGGCATCTTCCCAACAATACATCTTGATGAACTTTATGCAGCCCAAGATCTCATTCATCAGCCTCACGCGCCGGTCAGTCACCACCACACACTTCTTACGGAAATACGCCGTCAGCCTCGATGCAAGCATCTGTCCAGACAGGAATAAAGGAAATGATGACAAGGGTAAATAAGTGGCAGGGGAGGAAATGAAAGCAGACACAATCACATTAGCTTTGCTGCAGACCTGCCCGGGGGACTAGAGTGATAAATGCTTTTCACATCAATACCAGGGTCTCCGGCTGTCAGCCTTCAGCTTAGACTGAGTGTAATTTGAAAATAACAGGTACAAAGTTGACAGGAGATTGATAGCCAAAGAGTTATGATGCCTTTAAAAAGTGCTGGATGTGTTCTTCAACAGTCTGAATTAATGTTAAGATTTTAAAGTGATGAGTACCCGTGTCTTCCGCTAACCACATTTGTAAAAGTTCGAGCTAAGTAAAAAATGAGTCGGCAAAAAAGTCATGTCTCTATTACTTTAGGTGAAATGTTTCTAAAATGAAAATGCATGTCACTGCTGTAATGAGTGGGATTGTTATTTCTACCCATCAACATACAAAGTCTGCAATGAAACAACTACACTCTGTTGTTAACGACAATAACAATCGTCCTTGACAGTCGTTTGTCTGTGTTTGCATGTGTTGTTGTCAATTTATTCTAAAGTGCCTCTTATAAATGTACGATCTATATTGTCTCATGCTGTCAGTGTTGGTGTGGAGGTAGTGAGATTGCAAGGAGAAGACAGACGATATCAGTCGTATCGAGATGCTCTCGCTGAAGTCGTACCATGGCGGGGTAGAAGATGATGAAGATGGCCGACCCCACCAGAGCAGTGGGGCCCAGGAAAAACGTGGTGTAGGACAGACCCAGTATTCCCACTAAGGGTCCACCGGCCAGGAGGCAGCCCACTGACACAGCTTCGTACAGACGCTGGCCGTCACTGGAGCAGATGTTGATCAACTATGGAGAGAGACAGCAATTCATATTACAAATTACATTTCAAGTCTTGAATGAACCAAATCGCTTCATACTGAGACCTCCCTAATGTGACTATAAAATCAATTTTACAAATAGAGTTGCCCTTATTCCTACGTTTACTTGTTGGACAATGATTCCTCTTAAGCTGTGTAATGACTAATCTAAGACGGCCTCCCCTCCCTGGGGCTGTGGGATTTGTCAAGATCTAAGCGGGAATGTTGAAAGACCAGAAATTAAATCCATCTCAATCATCTGCATGTGGTGCCCTGCAGTGCAGGATGATTTAGTTAATTTGGAGATGAGTACGCCTCCAGGGTCGCGCCACCTACCTCGCCCGGACCGATGTCTTTGGTGCTGCGCAGGCGGAGGATTTTGTGGAAGGCGAAAGTAAGAGCTGCCCCACGGAGGCGTGCTGCAGTGCGGTAGTTGACGGCCCACATGAGCGCCAGAGACCAGGAGCGAATGAGTTCCATGAGGAAGATCCCAGCTACTAGGGACAGGCCGTACGGCACACAGGCCTCCAAGCTCTGGGAGTACTCCAGCAGGGCTCGTACCAGGAGTGCCTGGGAACAGAAGGCAAGAAAGGGCACAAAGTGGGAAAGAGGGTAAATGAAAAGCAGGCAGAAATAGTAACAGACAACAAATGTGAGCAGAAAGCAACACAGACAAAAATCAGGAACATTCAAGAGATAAAAGCAGATGGAGGAAGGTGGAAAAAATAACAATGATATGAAAAAGAAAGGGCCCAAATGAGGAAATGTCATGGGCAAAGATAAAGAGGGCCGGGAGCAGATAAAAGGATAAGTAGGAGAAGATTGAAGATAAGATTCACCATCAATAGATCAGAGACCATGCGAGTAAAACAAGCATTAAAAAAAATGGAAAGACTGGTTACAGAGACAGGTAGTCATTCAAGGGCCTGACTGAAATCACATGAAAAGACCAAAAACATTTTGTCATGCGTTGGATAAGATTAGAAACTGATAAAGTGAGAAAAGAGTGGATACAACACTGCTTCATTAGCAAGTGCATTCAATAAATCAGATGGGAATGCAGAACAAGCACGTCATTGTGTAAGAGTTAAGTCCAGTTAATGCTATTAGTTGTGGGTAATGGCAGGCACACTGTGTACACATAACAACACCAAAATAAACAGCTTAGACCGTGTGAAACAATGGGAACAACTGAGGAATATCACAAACTCACAGCTCTGAGCACAATTAACCTTTATGCTGATTGCTTAAAAATCATGATAAGGAATGTTTAAAAATGTCTGCTCTTTGTTGATGCTTATCTCAGGACATGTTTTGGAGGCAAATCTAAGGTCACAAGTGCTGCAGATAAGAAAGTATATTTCTGGACCAAAGCATTCTGGGTACAAACCAAACTAATCTATGGAAATTATATGGGTTTCACTATCTAAGGCTTTGTAATCTCCCTGTATGTTTTCATTTCAATTTCCAGACCAGCGTGAAACGGGATAAAGTGATTTTCAGAAAATGCACCCGGACTTGGGACTGCAAGCCAGCGACCGAGCTGAAAGGCATATTAGCCGAATCAGCGGAATATAAAAGGCAAAGCAGGATTTGGACGGCACTCACGGGCCCAACGAAGCCCGCCACCATTGTGAGGAGGAGGGAGAAGACGGCCACCAGCATGCGAGTTTGGCAGAACCTCCAGAAGACTCTTGTCAGGGATGCGCCCTCTCGCCCTCGTCTTTTCAGCTCGTCGTGCCACAGAAATTCGAGCCTGGAACGAGAAACCAGGAGCTCAGAATGACACCGCTCAATAAAACATCATTACATTGCAGAGCTAAAGTCATGATGAGTTTCAGCTGTTGGTTAAACTTTTTCTTACATGAATTAAGTCTTGGTATTGTTCTGATTAATTGTATGTAAAATTTGGCATTTTTGAAGGGCAACAAAAATCATAAGCGAAAATAATCTTCTCTATATCGCTATTTTACCCTTAAATTAAGTTGATTAAAAATAGACCTGGTGCACTTACAATTAATCAGACTGCCTGAAAGCACAGTGGGGGATATAAACAGTCTGTCAGCGCAGTTGAAAACAACCAAAGAAAAATGAAAGAAGCTTGGCTGATAATAATGTAAAGGTGACCTACAATACACCATGTATGATGCATTACGTAATTAGACAGAGAAAGGTATCACCAAATATGTTGAAGACGTGTTAACGAGCTTTTATCGGCGCATAATGCCCGTGGAAGAGGGTAAAACATCTTGTTGGCCAAATGCATCACGGCTAATGACTCTATAAAGCAGCAGCATAGCAGCTGCAGAAAGTAATTTACGCCCTAATGACTTTATTAAAAACGTATCAGAGATAGACAGAACATTAAACCAACCAGCCTCTCACACAGCCTGGTAATTACTACTTGAAGTCAAATGGCATTGAATCTAAGAAATTACAATTAACTGCACTCCAATAGCTGCACTGAGCACAGCTTGAGTCACTGGAAATGCAACTTCTGTGAGTATCTTGCGTATCAAGTGGATAATGCACTGTTAAAATAAAGGTAAACATCTCTAAGACTATTATGTCCAAAGCTATGTTAATTCCAAGGGGAGGAAAAAAGGACATAGGTAATTAACCACCAATAAATCAAATGTAAAACAAAAGTAAGATCAACTCATACAATAGGTATGTGTGTAGTCACATATGAATGGAAATGAGAGCAGAGGGGCAACAGCGTGGGATCCAAAGGAGGAGTGATTTGCTTTTAAACATGACTGAAACGCTCCTAACAGCCATCAGCCTCAGTTTGCCAGATGGCAAGCGAAGCTGATGTTCCAAGAGTGTGTTGGCCAGGACATCGCGTCCAAGGTTCGCACCTCACTGAGCACCAACAAGTGTCAACTCTCCCAGGGTGCCCTTCCCATTCCCTCTCTCGCCACCATCTTTGCTTTGCATCAGGGGGTTGCGTAACTGTTCTTGCTATGTAAACAGAAAATAAAGCCCTCCCGCCCCGTGCACACCATCTCCGGGGCCACGCCAATCTGATAGTTTTATGTTCCCATGCTCGTTCATTTCTATGTGCACTCACACAAAGCAGAAAGCAGCGGCAGCAGCAGCACAGACCCTTTAGGCCTGGAGCTAAACAGAACAAGTTATTTACAACCCACACAGTTGTCACCAAACACGAGAGCAAACTTCCTCAAATAGTCTCACCCTCTATACTGCTGAGTAATGGTCCTATGACTCGGCAGTATGCGAGTAATGGGAGAAACGCACTAGTTTTCCTAGTGAGCATTTGAGAACAATGCCCCCTAATAAGCTTATTGTAAGTCCGTATTGTTCATTCATAGAATTAGTACGGTACTACGTATTCCTAAAGCTGTGGTTTGGCAGGCAAACAGTGACGTTTATCTCATGGCCTGTCTCCAGCCTGGCTGCAGTCAGTGGCAGCTAATGAACGTGACAGTGAGACACAGTGCATCGCAGGTAGAGGAGTTAATGACATAACCACCCAAGTCAGGCACTAACTCTCACTGTAATCTCTAATCCCTGCTATTCATAGCAGCCTCCCAGCCTGCCACAATGGTCCTATATGGGACCAGAAACACTGAGTGATCATTAGTTAAGTCCCACTGCACAGACTGAGCACATGTACAAAACAAAGTCCTGGAGAGATGTTCACATGGCGCTGAATAGCTGTTCATCACTGACTATTCTCACACTGGGGATACTGTGAAGCAACCTTGAACCTGTTTTCTTGTTGCTGTCTGCGGTGTGTTTAACCCATTTTATCACCATAGTTATCTTGTTCACATACGGAGCTGGACAAGGTTTCTCAATGTTTGTTTGAAAAAGAAAAACAATCCCGGGGAACCTGCAGTGTGAGAGTGAAGTCACATTGTGTAGATCAGTTCACATGAGTATCACGTCCTGATAAAACCAAAGCTCCAGTGGGTACCAGAAACTGACAAACACGACTTTTCACCTTTCCTCCATTTCCACGGTTACCAACCAGGCAATGCAGCACAAAGAGTCTCACTACATGCTAGTAATTTGATTGTTTCTAATTTCTGTAAGGGAAGTTTCCCGACGGATGTCCAATATCTACTGGAGCACATCTTGCAGTTGTCAGCTAAACTTCAGACTGTCTCTTATAGAAGTATCATGTGTCAAAAATATTCTTAAGAGCTTTATTCTCAGAAAACAAGGGACAAGCTAATAATCCAGCAAATGTGCTTGATGATCTCACAAGTCAGCAAATCTCTCAGAGAGGCCAAAACCAAACTATACATTAGCTTTATGTTAGCTTTTTGTTTTTAGTTAATTTGTTTTGAGTTTGCTACTCAAACACAAAACAGTGCTGCACTTTCATTGTTTACCGATTTTAAGTGTGACGTGTTGCAGCAAATTGTTTTACAAGGAAACAGCCCATAACAATCCACAGTGCCCATGTTCACTTTAACGAAGGAACATGTCAGTGAGGCTCACTGATGTGTTTTTAATAGTTTTTGGATAGAAAACAACAAAACAGCAACCACACACTCAAAACACTGTGTATATATCAATTTATTGCAAGCTTTCGGTCATTGTGACCACAATCGGTCATTGTGACCACAATGACTGATTGTTTGTGACCACAATGACCGACTGTGACCACAATGACCGAAAGCTGATATCTGATTATATCTGATTGATATATGGACAGTGCTTTGAGTGTGCAGTTGCTGTTTTGTTGTTTTCTAAGTTTCAAAGTTCAGCTCCAGCAGTGCTTCGAAGTATTTTGCCTACGGATGAGCGGTGGCCTTTTTGCACTGTCAGTAGTTTTTGAATAACAATGGAGTTCCAAGGTTCCAAGGAGCAATCGCTGTTAATGGAATCCAATCATTGTTGGCTTTGGTCATTACATGGGAGTTGTTGACAATCCGAAAAATACAGCACATCACCAGAATGAGCCTCTTAATGGGAACACGGTATCAACAGGCTAGACTTTGCACAAGGTGTTGCATGTGGGATCAATAGGGGCACTGCAGCATATTGTAGCCCTGAGCACTCACTCACAAAACTCCCTTTTAGTCTTCATGACAGTTGCATTTTCTGTGTGAGTTTTATCTTTTATGAAACTTGACCAGTCACAAATTACTCCTTTGTGGTGCAACCTCACCGTCAGACAAACCTCTTTTCATCACGTCATCTCTCACCTCAACTATGGTTTTCTAGGAATACTGAGTGTCATCATCAAATAGGCTTTTTCTCAACACCACAGGTCACTTTCATCAGGCAAACCTCAGCAGTGCCACAGTTACCTCACCTTTGGCAGTTGATTTCAGAGGCTTCGTGGCAAGACAGTCCCCACACATCATCTATAGACAAACTGGACGCCTTGTAGGCCTTCAGTGCCAGCGGAGAGAGCCAGTGCAGAGTCATAAATGAGAAGAGGCCGGCGTTATCGACTGGGTGCTGGTGTCTGGAATAGAGAAGAAGACGTGGAAACGGGTGAGATGTCTAAAAGGTGCAGGCACACACAGAGGTGCTATGTTTGGGGAGCGGGTCCGCGTCGGCCCGCTGAGAGAGAAGCGGCGCCTTTGCTGGCCGGAGTCATCGAAAGGTGAATCATGCCCACAGTGTTTGAACAGTAATTTGCACGCTCTTCACAGAAATCTGAGAGAGCAGCCAAAAAAAAAGAAAAAAAAGTTCAGGGCAGTTTATCAGTCAGCATATGTTCAAACACGGTGCTGTCTGTCGCTGGGGGATAAGTTCCCCGGGGCCTTATCATGGCCTCCTGCTACTCCCCAACAGTCAGCACATAAGGAAGCATAAACACAACAAAAGTGAACTTTCTCTGTATATGTGTGTTTTTAAATGGGTATCTAGCTGTCAGTGTGCTACCCTAAAACTGCCTGTCTAAGTCTGCTTTTATATTTTATATATATATATATCCACTGACGGATGAAATGACCTCCGGATACGGACGAAAGTGTCCGTATCCGTTTTTACCGTAGGGTATAAATGGGCCTTAAGTCTGCTTTTATATGGCTCACAGTCAGAAAAGTTGCTGCCATGAACTTAAATACAAGTTTGTTTACTTGTGAGTTATCCTGAAGGGCTTTAAAAGCTGCAGGCTTTTGCGGTAGCGCCCTCGTCTCTTTGGTCCCCTCTCCACCGATGCCTCTGCTTCCTCTTCCTCCAGCTCTGGTAGCGGCTGCGGGGAGGACAGCGGCAGGCCCTCCACCCGCCCGGCTGCTTCCAGGGCATCAGGGAACATGGTGGACCCTCTGAGGAGAGAGAGAGGAGAAAAGCCACATTCATCACAAATATATTTCAGGAGTGATAACAGCCGAAAACAACCACAGATGTTTCTCCATTGGTACTTAATAATACTGTTATACTGCTACAGACAAACAGCCCCTATCTCCAGCATGTGTCATTTTTATAAACAATGACAAACTCGTAGCCTCAGGAAGAGCTCCTGGGTCTGATTACATTTGGTTACATCAGAGTTCTTCTGACCTTCAAATTGCTTGCTTTATCCGACCAATTGTCCAAAACCCAAAGATTTTAAGTTCATTATTATACTTAACAAGTACATCAACACATTAGAAGGAACTTGTATGTTTTTGATTGAAAAAAATAAATATAATTATTTTTTGAGCTGGATCACCTAATTCATGAATTATCATTTCAGCTCTATTGAAAAACAATGAAAAACGTCTCCCCACAGTGGTAACAATCTGTTCGAGGGGAGTGATAATAGTTTTTTTTTTCAAGACACTCCCAATCTGACATTTTTTGCTCACCTCCCAGTGGGAAATACATGAATAAAACACTGTTATCTGCCTGCTCAGCCTTCCTCTGACCCACAGAACCATTATAGAGGAGCTGTGTTTTGCTGAATCACCCTCTGAGTCGCGGATAGATTTGAGAAATCACCTTGCTCACAGGTCACAGCCCCTCTCTGGCATACAACTAAAGTGCTTATCTATTTAAAGACGACCTGCCAGCAGCCCCAGGAGCTTGAGAACAGACATCTGAGCTGCCAGTATGTCCGTACACTGTCACTGATCCCTTCAATGGCAAAGCTCCATGACAAGGTCAACCCAACTCGGTCTGGGGTGCAGATTGAGCATCCAGAGAAGCGGTCAATGATGAGATTCGATACAAATGGCCCGGTGGGCACAGAAAGCGAGAGAGATAGAGGGGGAGAATCACATAACAGAATGTGAGGGGCAAAAAGTCAATGTAAAAAGTGTGATGGGAACCAAACTCTGGGGTTGAGAGAAAGCATGAAAAGATGTATTGTCTTGTCCCTCCACAGCTCTTACTGCCTATATCACGTGAAGTTTGTCATATGGCTGTGAACTTTACAGAGGTTTCTTTAAGGAAGGGCTGCACGCTCACTTTGCATGACAGTCAGGATCTTCATAACCCCGTATTCCAGGAACTTAAAAACTCCATCAAACACTTGAAACCAGTAAACCCAGAATTGTAACTTGACCAATTGGTTGGGTTCGATAGGTTTGTAAGAAACGAAAACAAACAGCAGGTTGAGTGTGTTTGATGTGGGCCAACAGACACAGGACAACGACACAGCATCAAAAACAAAACTAAAAATTAGGGCATTAAAAGTTAATAAGTACAGCAATGGTACACAAAGAATTGGGCCAAATCAACATACCGGTATGTTATCTCAAAGACAGATATTGTTTACACTTTATGTTTAGCTGACCCTGTGGTGTTATCAGTTGTTTCTTAGGAACACAAAAAAAAAGTCACAGCATAAGCAATTAAAGATATTAGGTCATTTATTTCCCAATTTTCACATGTTCCTCACTTTAAATGACAAATTAAACTTTTTTGCTCAAGTATTCAAACTGTTATCTGATGAGTGCACTCATTCTATCACAGTCTAGGCTCTAACAATCACTACCAGCTGTAAGTAAGAGTGCTGTAGCGGTGTGTAGTAATAGTTAAAATCAGTGATGTTAGCTGAGTGAAACCTTCATTGACAATATTATACACTTACATTGAAGCCGGCCTCGTTGGGATCACCTTGGCAGCAGCAAAGATCTCAGGTCTTGTGTTTATGAGCAGGAAGTGCTGGTGAAGAAGAAGCAGCTGACCATAGTGTCTCTTTTCTAAGTTGTGTCATTAAACCTGAACTTCTCTTCCACACCCAGCGAAGACACACACACACACGCGAGGCTGCTGCTGCTGCCGCTGCCGCTGCTCTTCTACTTCTTCTTCCTCTTCTTCTTCTCTGGCGGCGGCGTACGGGACTCGGATGAAAACACGGGCAGGAAGCGGCTCACGTGTATGCAGTGCGTGCTGCTTCACCCCCTCCTCCTCCCCCCCCACGGGCACCGTCTGAAACTCACACGGAGCCGCACGGAGCCCTACAGGGAGAGGAATCCCCGCTGTCACTCTTACGTCATAGCGGCTCCGCCAACCGGTGACGCTGCTGCACAGTCACCGTAGCAGCGCCACCAGCTCCATAGTAACGGGAATGATGACGAGGAAGTGAGTGTTCGAAACAAGGAAGTGGGTGGTGGGGGAATCTGATTGGCCGCCCGCTCTGAGCTTTATAACGTGAGAGCAAAGTGCTCCGTTGTTGTTGTTGTTGTTGTTGTTGTTGTTGAGTGTGTGTCTGCGTGCACCGCAACGTGTGTGTAAGTACCGTAGGCTATACAGTATGTAGCCTATACATACAATAATACACTTATAATGTATTTAAATAAAGATAATACAGAGCAAAACATTACAGAAGAAAAAAAAAAAGTCAATATAATATGATAATATCTAATAAAAAATATATAGCCTAAACTTATAAACTGAGGGGAATCTGAAAGTCTTTGAAACAGTAGTAGTAGTCAAGTTATTATCCTAGATAAAAGAGCAATGAATTCCTGACAGCAATTAAAGTGAGTGTCATACTGTATGTAGCTTTTGAATGAGGCCCTTTTGTTTGTGTTTGTTTTAGTTCTAAGTATTTAACACTGACACTCAAACCTTTAGGGCAGATAGCAAGCAGATTTTTGAATATGACATTTAATCAAAGTTGAATCGTTCCTTTGTTATGGATTTTTAATGTAAGTCAGTAAAATTGATTTATATAGCATGTCTACATTGTGCCAATGTAACTTGATACATTGGCTATTAGCTATTTATCTATTATGTTGTATCACGGCACGGGGTGATGTATCAAGCCGCATTACAAAAGACAAAGTATCGCTGCGTGTCAGGATGTACCGTATTACGCATGGCCAGAACGTATGAAATGAAGTGATGACAATAAATAGAATATAAAAAATGAATGAAAGAAACCAAATATAAAAGCACATTAGATAAAGTAAGAAGAGAGAGCTGGAGAGAGGGCTCATAGTAAAAAAAGAAAGATGTATCTTTGTACTAAGCCACTGAGAGATTTATAGATGAGCAGCAGTACTTTAAAGTGTATATCTGAGGAGCTGGAGAGGCCTGAGAGCTGGTGTGAGGTGTTTAATTTTCTTGGTCTTTGTTAAGATAAGATGAAATTTTATTCATCCCCACTGACCCACTTGAGAAAAGTCCATTACAGTTATCTAACCTGCTGTAAATAAAACAATGGCTATGTCTCTCTGTATGTCTTTTTTTTCTTTTTTAGATTTTTATAAACTGGATTACACACTAATTTATTTATTATTATTGTTCTTGTTCCTATAACCCCATAGTAATAGGCATGGTGGCGTATAGAGATTTGGCAACTGGGTTGGGGAAGGGGTAAGAGAAATATTCTGTAGTGCAGTCTTACAAAAAAGAAAAGATGCAGATGAAATAAAGATGATGATGAAGCAATTGTGCATTTCTGGTAAAAGAAATCATGATTCAGTCATGAGTTGGCAAAGATGAAATGCAAATGACATCATTACTTGTCAGACTTGCAGCTATGGCTGTGTTCTTCTGTGTTTGTGATGAGTCATACGTAAGGCAAAATGACCTGTTACAGAGGTGGAAAGTTACCAAGTACATTTTCTCAAGTAAGAGAGTCTATTTTTCCGATCTGTTCACACCTAACTATACATTTTTGAAGGAAAAGCACTTTTTTCTGACTTATTTCTTTAGTTACTAACATTACTTTTAGACATCAAGGTACCATGTCAAGAAGCAGAAACGAGAATAATATGTTAAGGTTTTTGCACACAAAGGATGTGCAGAGCTTATAAAATACAATGATTTATCACAGCTTAAATGCACATAAAGCTGAAGTGATGAATGAAAGAGTGAACAGAAACATGTCGTAAATGTGACAATTTTCTGCTTTTTTTTGTATTTGTGCATACCTACATACGGTTATTCAAAAGTGCTGTTTATAATTCAGAACATTTAATCAAATGAAAGTGTTTGTGACTCAGTGTGGGAAAAATTTGTACTTGGCACCAGTTCCATGCACATGTTACTGAGTCAGATAACTATGTTGCAAAATGCAACAGACAGTTTAAGACAGTGTGAGAATTTGTGGAACAAATATCTGCTTCAGTTCTGTATGAAATATTGACACACATAAGGTGAATTGTGACAGAAAATTCACATACATGTGTACACGATAACTACCCACATCACAATAGCAGCTTGTAATCCGACATATATTTTCTATTTCCATGTGTTTTTCTGTTTTCTAGAGCAACCACATCTCTTTAATTACAAGTCCTCGCTTCAGGCACTCCAAGTTCACAAATATGCTCTCCTGACTTTTGCAGCACTTCATGTGATAGCTCGCCCCTCTGCTCTGTCACTCCCGCGTCTAAGTGAAGGTTCTGTAAACACATTTATCACAAAAAGCTTTGCCAAAGTCAAGTCAAACATCACTTTGTGGTTTGAGAGGTCATATTTGTGGACTTGCAGTGACCAATTTGAGAGGAAAATCGACTCAGAAAATGAGTAAATGTTAGATTACAAGTTTGCAGATGTCATGTTATGTGTAAATATCATATGTATACACAAATTTGTGAAGTGAAATCTATGAGCTAAGTTCTCACATTGTATTACAGAGCAACATACTGTATTTACCTAATGGGTAACGTCTGTTGCGCATATTCTGTCAGAAGAAGAAGCTCCCCCTCCCACCGCACTCATGTTTACATCTAATGAAACTCATTTTGAAACATTAATTTTCTCATAAATTCAAATTGTTAACATGTCGCTTAAAATCCAAATTGGCACAGCCTTTCGTACGGGGGGACAGGGAGGCAATAAACAAAAAGAAATACTAACACTGACAGATAGCAGACAGAGGGGCTTCAGATGTTGTGATAACCTGCAATTAACAAGCTGTGCTGCTGGTGCTAATAAAACTGCTGTCACTGGCTGGAAGAGTTTTTAACGTCCTAACAATGCTTTGTTTACTCAGCTGACAGGAGCACAGATGAGTTATAGCACCGAAGCAATATCTGCCAGATAAATAGTAAACCCTGTCTGCAGTGACTTTTGAGTCGTCCTCATGATTAAGCCCTGATGCCCAGCTGGCTATACAAATGACAGCTACGCTGAGGCCTCCAGTCTATGCTCCTGGTGGGCCGAAGAAAGTTAAGCAATGGCAGTCTGTGAGCCTTGAACATACACAATTGGCAGCGTGATGCAAAGCCAGAACAAAAACAACTGAAACTGTGAAAGAGAGAACAGAAAACAGAGCTTGTTGAAGCTTGTTTAAGCAGTTACATGTTCTCTCCACTATGTTCCTACATTACAGGACTGTTTTTGCTATACACTCATAGGAAAAGTACTGACTACTTGTATTGTGATTCCGGGGTAAGACCGATTTATTATCAATGTTATATTTAGCTATTTAGGATTCATACTCAGTCCTGTGCTCTACATATCACATCAAGATGATACGTACTAGGCCCTGAATGTTTTAATATGTCAGTTGAAACTAGGACTTGAACATGTAGGCTAAATCCTGTCCGCCATGTCACTGATGTGGTTTTATTGTTATTTGTCTTTCGCAAAGCTTGGTGGAGAAGATCAACAAACATCTCTCTCACATTTTCACAAAATCGATATCACATAACTTAAATCCCATTTACCAGGCTACGGAGCACTTGATGAGATTTTAAATACATCAAAAAGTAACAAGCAATTAGGAATAATGTTCGCCCTGGGGTGAGCGTTACATTTACCCAAATTATACCTCTGAATCTCTTAAACTGGTTATTAAAGGCAAACGAAGTTTCAAGCGGTTAAATTGTTGCTCAATCAACACTCAAAGGTTTTCTGTCTTGAGATGATATCCTGGTGATATCCTGAGCAGCAACAAGAAACAAGCTGAGACACTGCAGATAAATATGCTCCCTCCTTTTGTCCAACCCTAATGCCAATTACTTTGAATCGGATAAGCCGACATATGTCTCTAATGGGTGATTGATTCCACTTTGTTGAAAAATAAATAAAGGCTCTGAAACCCACAGACTTGATTGTCACAACAAACTACACTTGAGGGAAAAAAAGGGATTTGGGGAAATGGGACAATTACAGGCCAAAGTGTTGTTTGAACTTTGGACAGATAGTTGTGCTGAGAGGATTGGGAGTGCCCACATTCCTTCAAACAAAGAACTGTGTGTGGAAAAAACACACACAGGAAAAAAAGGAATCCATTGCATCTTATCTGAGGATAGAAATAGACATGTCTGATAGCGCTCTCTGTGATGGTGACAGCGAAAGTGTGATAGTGAAGCCTCGTAAAAGGGCATATAGCCAACACAAGGAGTGAATACTGTCCCACCTCTGCAGAGGAAGAAGTTGATGAAGTAGATTTACCCATGAGCCAAATTCACATGACGGAAAAAAAAGCTGAATATGACTGAAATCAACAGCTTGTAGTTTAGTTTTGATCTCCTGCTGCTGATGTTACTGTAATAGCAAAACACTTCAACAGGAAGTGACAGGGAAAATCAACTGTGAGAGTGAGAGAACGGTTTGCAGCTCAGGAGTTCTTCTGTGTTTAATCGTATCTCCTTGAGAATTATATTTTGGTAAAATCTACATGTTAACAACCTGTTTGCACAAACCTGCAGTAGGTGTAATGGGACTTAAATCATGCTGAGGCCTATTGTGTATCTACCAACACCAGTTGCTCATCCAGTCTCTGATGAAATCAAATTTCATATTGATGAGCCAAACAAAACAGAAATGCATGCACGCTGCTTAGAAAAGGCTTTTGTTTCAGAGGCTTACACAATAAAGAATTCATGGAGACAAGAGACTAATTAAATCATATCCAGCAGTTTCTCCATAATTGTTGTGCTGTCAGCAAATATAAAGAGAATCTCAACAGTTTCTAGCCTGTGCCTCTACTTTTCTCGCAATATCTGTATGACTTAATACAATGATGCAATCTCACTGGCAGCCTCCCCTGCGCCACTGACAGATAGAGAAAAGCAATACGTGAAATTGTGTAGAAAATCATTGACAGGCTTTCAATTTACTGGGCTGGGAAATGTGCTGAACCTCAGCGATCACTGCTCTGAATCTCCCAAGACATCTATGATAACTGCCAAGCCCTAGTGGAGTGTGGATCGAAGTGTGATCACACAACTTTTTCTTTTCTACCAGTGCTACATGATTTAAAAAGTGTCATAGTGACATTGATACAACTATACATACGGAGGAAGTGAATCTAAGGCATAAATGATTCCTCATGACATGGTATTTTTTACAGCTACATTTGAATTTTTTCAGTTTTCAACTTTGCACAGTCCTGACATAATATCTTCAAATAGTCCCTTACCACGCTGTGAACTTTGCTGAAGGGAAGACATTTCCATTATTTGTGGCCTATTGAGGCTACTGTCCGAATAAATTGGCTTCTTTGCCTCCAATATGAAAGTGATTGTTGAATATAGGTGGAAAATGGCAGGCCTACAAAAAGGAACCAGTGTCTGAGAGACTGAGACTAAATCAAACTCTTGTATACCTGCACCAGAAATGTCTTCCTATGACATTACATTGCCTACATTTGACCAGGTATCCTCATGAGTTAGACAATTACAATGGGCAAACAGCTATATGCAAAGTACATTGCCAATAGGTATGTCACAGTATTTCAAAGGAAAGCTCACAGTTGTAAATAATTCTCCCTTTGTGATACCTTATGTTCAAATGTAGCGCACAACTTGTTTGACTTGTCAAATACCATTAATATTCATAAATCAGCCAGTAGATTTGCATTATTCTAATTACATGGCATATATTAGAGAGCAGACTTCACTTTGTGGTTATTTTTATAATGCAAAAGAGAAAAATGTGACAATTTTGCAGGGTTTTGGGTATGAAAGGAAACTGACATAGAGCAGACTCCTGGAGACACATGTCATTAATCATGCAGGAGGTCATATCTGAATGCGACTTTACAGTTTTAATCTGTTCAATAGGGAGGACTCGATAATATTAACTTCCAATAAGGGCAGCAACCACCGGTGGATTCTCAGCTGAGCAAACCTGTTTTTCTGACTCCGAAGTCAATACGTATCAATTTATCTAGAGAAAAAAAAAATCAAATATTAATGTTAGAAAAGATAAGGCCAGGCATCATTAACCAGGTTGATGATCAATTTTTGCAAATGGATTGTTTTATTAGGCTTCTTACGATTCATGGATTTCCACATTGCAGCATGAAAAACTACAAATGGCCAAGCAACTGAATCAAACTCAGCTATCTGCCTCACTGAGATCATGAGCAATGTACACACTCAGTGGTTTTGAGATCTTACTCTACATTTACTTTCTGCTGGAAATACAACTGCCTCTCTGAAGGACCTACAAAATCGCTGACAGTAACTTTGGGAGCAGAACTCACAAGTTGACAATCTATCAGGTTTAATAAGGGATCGGTCATGCATTGCGTCAAAGCTCAGGGGTTGTCAGTGTTTATTTTGGCAGACTGTATCCTTGGGATCTTGATCAAGCTGTGCAGCCTGGAATCAAAAGACATTAACTGAAGACTGATGCAATTTTAATGACAATGACACACTCTGGTTCATCCACGGTTACTGCAGGGAGAAAGCCTCCTCAAATTTTATAGGAACTTACACTTTTTTTTTTAATTTTTATTTTGAGGGTTAGGCTAAAACGTGTAGATTTAGGCCGAGGTATTTGTCCGCCAACACTACAATAAACAGGTTGCAGCCTACCTCCACTGCATCCATTACAGGATCTGGTTAAAATAGTTTAAATATGTTGTTTTTGAAAATAACTTTAAAATTGTGTTCCCTGCATTTTTAGCTAGTCGACTCGCTGTTGTGCCCGGATGCAGACGAAACAGACAATAAAAGTGCTCTATGCTAAATGCTAACATTACCATGCTAGCTTGAACATTATGGAAAATACCAACCTGACTTTAGTAGGTTTGGCTTTGACCTGAACAAAAAGTAAAGCGACCACTGATAACTGGACAAATTAGTGCAACATGGATATTAATGAACATGCGAACTTGTTGCTGGTGCTAAGTTAGCAAACTTTGCCATTGGACCTACATGTCCTATGTAAATCATAAACATCGATAGCCGACCACATTTGTGCCATGCATATTTTAGTATTTAGTAAAAATATTAGTTAAAAGAGTTAAAAACACCAATTTAATATATATGTAATGCATGCACAGCTACTATATGGCTAATGTGCTAGCAAACAGTTCTCCACTTACAGTACCTGTCCAGCTTCGGCGTATTTCCCTGTGGCTGTGATTAGCTTGAAATTCACAGTTGGTGCATTTTTTAAATTAAGTGGTCACCATGGTAACTGAGACTGCACCACCAGAGGGACCAATAATGCGACGTCCTGAGTTTCAGGTCTTCTGTTTATACCGGTATTTATTTTAATATAAATATATTTATTTTATTGTTCTCTTAGAACAGATCATGGATTAGCAAGCTAACTTTAGCTAGCTTTGTGAGTTAGCTCAGTTATGTTCATTAGGGAAGACCAGCAACAAGGGGTTGTGGGTGTAAAATGTTTATTAACAACTATTTTCTTTCCGAAATAAATAGTTTATTTTGCATATAATAAAGATCCATATATATTCCACAGATAAGTGGAATCTATTTGCTCACCCTAATAAATAGGCTAAATTACACACCTGACCTGTCTGCCCACTAATGTTCACTCAGTTGCCAGTTGCAAAAAATCTAATGCAGTCCAATACAGTTTCCCTGCAATAAATCCTCCTCTGGAAGGTTACAGTATTCAGTTTTTTGTGTAATTGTATTGCTTTGTAGTAGTAGCCTACCAGTGTTACTGTATTATGCTGATAGATTGTTTAAATTAAATTATTTTGCCCACCAATTTATTTTAAGGAGAATGGGCATTAAAACGTGTAGAAGCTCAACAGTAACACGCATACATCCACTAAAATGACCATGCAGTAAAATCAATGCCTCTATGAAACAATTTCAAAAAAACATAACGTTAAAAAAAAGAGGAGTTAGCCGCATTAGATCACTCAACTCCATTAGTTTTAGCATGATGAATTTAATTAACTGGTCTGAATGTAGTTGACCCTAAAATAACTAAATTCATAGTTGCATATCAATTGCAGGAAAATTGTTTTATTTCAGGGAGAATCACTGAAACTGTTGTACTGTAATTGCAGGGCTTCCATTCATATTCCATAGAAGAATAATGTGGATTTGGTAACATCCTCCACATCGTTTTTAGATGAATTCATCCTTTCATCAGCGTCACATTATCCACAATTTAGAAGTAGCTAGCGTACTGTATGTGCAATAGTTACAATGAGGTGGTTTATGCGGTAGTTCACCACCAGCATAGTTAACCAGCAGTCTCTGTGTGGAGAAGACATTATGATTAATTTGTTTGTTGTCAAGATGTTCAACGCAACTACAAAATACATGGGAGTGTGCTAATAATTAAGATCGATCGTGTTAAATAAACAAAAGCCAAAATTCAAATTCCACACATAATGCTAAATGCATTAATGCACATTTCCCACGCTGTCAACTCATTTATCTCAGTCAGCTGATTGTGGCTATGCACCTCTACCAATGTGATATCGGTGTGATGTTTGGTAACCAGTCATCCCTGTGGCTGTCAGGAGTAAAACTATTCCTCTCAGCTGTCATTTCAGTGGTGCATTGACAAGCTTCACCTGCTCTCCTGAACCTCCTGTGTTCATCCGATCAAGCCCCACGGTGTGATTCAGAGTCCAGCTCCAGTGAGCACATCACATAATCTCCTCCATCCATCCTGAGTTGAAAATGTATTTCCTGCAAGAGTTTTCTCTTCAAGCCTTTGGCACATGTTCAACAAATTTCTACCCTGGCTTCAGGAAAAAATAACCATTTAGACTAATTTGAACTCTTCAGCTTTATAGAAAAAAATGTTATCAGAAAAAAAAAGATATGATAAAAATATACCATGATAGAGGATTTACTGTATATTGCCCAGTTCTGTTTCCTCCCATATTCATTTCATGGACACTAACTTGGTTTTTGTCAGCATGAGTGTACTGTCCCTTAAGGCTCAAGCAAAAGGCACTCACATACACCATCATCAGGCTCCTAAGGTGCTAAGCATCCCTGCAGTCATGTGCAGTTCAACAAGAACTTAATGAAAATCCTACAGTGACTGTAGGACACCACATGGGGTTGTTTTGCCTGCTTGGATGCCGAAAGTAATAAATATATATGCTGGAGAAATTGTCAAAGAGTTCATAAGTCAACAAATTCACTCCTCATGTCTAAAAATAAAGTTTTCCTAAACAAGTTTCCACTGTGCAGATAATTGCTCTTGGTGCGAAGCAATTCATCTTTGTTTAAGGTCACTCGATTAATAACAGCATGAAGAGTGGCCATCGCTCATTAGGAGAGTTTCACGGTCCCATCTAACCTGGCATGAGCTGCACAGTGCTGGCATTTCAGATCAAACACACTGATCAGGCTGCACTGCTTTCTCCATCTAATGGGCCAGAAATACCACTGCTGGACCCGACTGCAGGAGGATCTGTGGTCAAGACATTTTCTTACCAGTCAACAGTATTAAATGGCAATTTTTTTTTTTTTTGGGGGGGGGCGTCATACATTTTCCAAAGTACAGAGAGATACTTTTCTTCCACCATTTCCTCTCCATACCCTTCCTCTCAACTTTAGGGTCTGCGTATTTGATGTAGTAGAACCTGCTTAGGGGGTGTAAATACCTTCTGGGCATTCACTCCTGCGCTTCCAACTCTTCCCTTCTTTGCATGATGATCTTTGTAAAGGAGAGGGGAAGGAAGAGAAATGGAGAGATTGGTTTGAAACAATGAGATGCAATGTGTGTCATACTCCACTGAAATCTGCAGCTTAATTTTCCTGTGCCCAGACACCCCAGAGAGCACAGTGTAAAGCAATTATTCCAACACTTGTCATTCATTCAGGCTAAAAGTGCATGCAATTCTCAGAGAATACCAAAAAGCAGTAGACAAAAAACATTACACAAAACATGATTTGCTACCTGCCAAACTAATAATCCTCAAAGAAATAGAAATCTCTTTAGTTCTAGCTTTAATATTTCCATAGTTTTGGGTTCTAAGATGTCATTCCAAGTGCCTGCAGGCAAGTGTTTCTGGAGCTGTGCTGCAGCATTGGCACCCTGGAAATAGAGTCAATTTTAGTAGCTTTTATGCATACATAAATTAACGAGGACCATGCAGCTTTTATTGAGACAGAAATCCGCATGAACATGGCCCCCGGTGGTGTGGCCATACACCCGCTGTCAATGCAAATCACCCCCAGTGCTGCTGTCCCAGTGGCTGAAAAATGCTTGTGTGAGGTGCAGCTGCTGTTGTGCTCAATAGGAGGAGCTGTTGACTCACCACGTCCTGTCAACAGGCCGTCGGAGGTTTCTCCTGTGATGCATCTGGATACGATTTAGATATGTGCTGATTTATTAGGTGACAGGAAGGAAAAAAATAACAGCAGCACACTGCTCTGTGAGGTGGCGGTCGTCAGCTGCAGACCTGTGGTTGTGAACAAGCGCGGAAGTAACAACCCCTTCCTCTAATTCTTCTAATCCACTATCAGAGGTGATTTGTTTATCTTATTTGGAGTCACATTAGTTGCCTACAAAGCCAGAATCCTCTCACCTGTTCACTCAAGGGAGGTCATCAACATAATTAAGTAGACAAGGATAGCTTCAGGTAACAACATGAGAAGAAAAGGTAATTAAAGGCATTTTAAGTGTCATCTCATGATATCACCCCAATGAACCTGGTTATCTCCTCGCATCAAGTTATACCTGTCTTCGACGTAATGTGAGCATGCATAAATGGATTTATGAAATATTTCAAATGAATCCCTGAAGAATGCCACTTATGCCCTTGAATTAACATTCAGGTTCAATATTCATATCAACTGATGCCCGAGGACATTTTCAAACATTTTCCCCCTGAGACGTCACTAGTTGGGAGTTGTCGTCGTACAGCTCTGTCACCGCCGGTGAGGCAAATCACACCCTTGAACAGCGTTTGCTTGCGTACACCTTGAATTGAATTAATGAGGAGGCTCCTCGCTGTGTCACAGCGATGAGAAGACAACAGTGAATAGAGACTGACATTCACCAGGGACTGCTGGTGGATTTAATTAGTCTGTGTTTACCTCCTTGTGCAGCGCCCGAGAACCTGAAGCATCACAAGCATATTTGTGCGCCGCGAACACGGAGAGCAAAACTGAAAACTCACTCTCACACGCCGACAGATGCGAAAAAGAGAAATCGTGAATGCCTCCAGTCTGTCCTCGCGTAGGAAAAGGCAACTCAGTGGGGAGGAAATGCAAGAGTGAAAGTAGCTTCTGAAAGAGAGGAATGTGGTATATTAGTGTTTTGTTTGTGTCAGGAAGAGCAAGAGGGAAGCCTAATGAGTGAGAGAACGGATGGTGTGAGGTGTGTGAGGGTTTGTCATCAGGGATGTTGTGCTGAGATCAAGTCTCACAGTGTGGAGAGAGGAAGTGTAGCGATGCACAACTCACAGGCACAGGACAGGAGGCATCTCTCGCAATCCCAAGTGCACCATCAAGCAGGCAGACGCTGAAAAGTATGGAGCATAAGAACCATCATTATCAACAAAACGCCCTAACATGTCTTGGAGGAGAGGCAGGACCTATCTGTACTCTACTACGTACAACACACAACCCAACGCTTTACAGCAGCAGCATTCACTTATCTCTCTAATCATGTTTGACAAGAGCCTACGAAATAAGTAGGTTGGAGGTTATGTATTGTATTTAACATGCAAACAACTTCACTCCCGCGACAGATAGTTCACTTTCCATTTATGAAACCTTCTTCCCTTCCAAACCACTGCGGTTAAGAAGGAATAGATGTGTGCGGAAGAAAAGCCTTGTAGGAGCTTGTAGGCAAAACATACTCATTCCCCCCATTATTAATTCAGGTACAAGGACTAGTATGCCGACAAGTGCATGAACGCTAATTTTTCAAATGCGACGCCTGGAGGAGACGGAGAAGGCCAACGAGAGCAAATCATGTGTAATAATAAACCTTTGTTTCCCTGAGCAACGGGGGAAGAGAGCGCGCCGCCAAATAGCCCAGTGGAGGCGCATTAAGAACGCTTGACAGGGCTTCTGGGAGGAACCTCCAGTCCTGGCAGCGAGCGAGAGCTCTCTATCTGACGAAGGTGGAGCAGAAAACTCCCCTCTGTAGAGTGTTGTATAACCACTTAATATATGGATCCAGGCGAGGAGTACACAAACATTTTGTTTATGTGCCATGCCAGGACACACACACACACACACACACAAACTGCCTTACCAATTAAACATCATTAACATGATCCCCAAAGTGTGTTTCCCAGTTATGTGTGATGTGGCTGTGCTATGCCTTTAGCCAGGCAGAAAGCCAGAGAGGGCCTTAATTGGCTTTTCAGAGACACAAACTCCCTATGCATGGTTTCTAAAACCAGCCTTGAGTACAGCTACTATAAGAACAACAATAGACATCAGAAAAAAACAATGTCCTTGAAGCAAAAATAGGCCCAAACTTTGAAGGAGACCACTTCGTCTTGTGCAGGTGCGTTCTCTCAGGACACATAACCACCGCTACATACTGTGCAAAAAAAATAAACCCCAACATTTCATATATACTCAAACATCTTTTTATAATCAAAAATATCATCCAAGCATTTACAGTGTATTACAACAAATGATTCTATGCAACTGTTAACAGCCTTTACAGAAAATGAAGAAATATATCCATTTGTCATCTATGTTACAAACCAGGAACAGCAAAAAGAGAAGAGAGAGAGGCCGAAGGGTTCAGAGGTTTGAAGCGTTCGGTCAGACCCTGATTAACCTCCTTGGGTAGCCCTGTAGTCCTGGCCCACACTGACACCACACAGAGCCGAGCGACAGGCTCAGAATGTACAATGCCCTGCCCACGAGGGCGATGATGACTACACAATAATCCAGTGACTGACGGCGGTGCTTTTCTGTACCTCCCAGTGAGACGAAAATGATCTGCACTAGGAAACTGTGAGTTCAGTCTCATGAAGACTTCGTCGCTATGGTTTGGTGTCAACATTCCCGCAACCATGGAAATGTGTCTTTTTCATGTCCCTGCCACCAACAACAGTCCCTGAAATGCTCTCGTTACATTCCTTCCTGATCCGAGATCCGAGCTCACGGTCTTCTGTGTCCTTGTACAGTCAGGTAACAGTCCACAGACTTTGATATTTGTGGGCTTTATACTGTTTCCTTCACATCTCCACAGCGTCTCTGTGCTGCCTTGTCTGCCTGTCGTCTCCTCCACGTCCCAGAAGTGTCACCAGCAGAGTTTATGTGCTCTTGATGCCCTGGAAGCCGCAGAAGTTCCAGCGTTTTTCCAGACTGGCTCCGACCCCGGTCAGCTCCTGTTTGAAGGTGCAGGGCAGCCGAGACAGAAGAGCCTCCACCTCGCTGGGGTTGATCTGTAGACACAGACACACACACACAGAGAAATACTCCTCAGTTAGAACCGATTTGTCTGCACCTGTTTATACATCCAAAGCACTTTCAAGGGGAACTTGTTATGAAATTTGAACTTTAACATGTTTGTCTTGCCTTCTGGCCCCCAAAATGTGAGAATTGACCAAAAAAAAGCAGTAAATAGCAGGCTCCCTAGGTTGAAATCCATGTGGTTTCACAAGCTGTTCCCTCAGTTGTCATACAATCACGTCATTAGTTTTCAAATTTGCATAATACCACCCCTACCTGTGAGTACTGGGACTGGTAGAGGGGGCGGGGTGGGGCGAGCAGTGGCTCATTTCCCTACAAGAGACAGGCACTGAAACCAGCCGTTCTGAACAGGGCTTTTTTTAGCAGATGAAAAGAGCTATGATGTTTGATCATTGGGGTATTTTGACTGAAGCATGTGTGGAAAAGGGGCATAATATGTCTCCTTTAAGCTGTTTTTACACCTGTAGTTTGGTTCTATTGATCCAATTATTCTTTTCTGGTCTGTTTCTTTTTTTTCTTTTTTCTTTTTTAAATGAACCAAGAGGAAGTTAATCACTGGACTGATTTAGTGATGTTACCCTGCTTACACTGATCTTCTCTGGTGGCACAAAGAGCTCACAGAGAATTTATTTGGCTGATAGACTGTAAACTGATCACATGTTATGAATAATGACAAATGGTTACATAATAGATGAAACAGAGACATCTTGTACAGCAACATACTGAGCATGTTATTGTGGGAACACTGTGTCTTTTTAATAGATTTAATGAACTGTGAAAATACACAGAGGATGCACACACACACACACACACACACACACACCAGACTGCAGCTTTAACTACTTCTGACTGATCCGGGTGAAGTCCCTGCACTCATGTGCTATCATGCATATGAGTCACCATGGGTACCAAATGATTGACAGTATGCAAATAATATACTATACATCCACTGCACAGATGAGATTGAATATAAAATCTCTTCTTGTATCAGTGGAACGATTTATTAGTTCAGCTTTTGAATTTCATGATAAAATCACAAACAGTATCGACCATCACAAAATTCCCTGGTTGTTCTAAAACCACATGAACCAGTGAAATGCACCAGTGCTCATTTTAACCAAGGTGTGAAAACACATCATGACCCTATTTAACTCCAATATTACAAAAAACTAAAGTCTTGTGGCAATCAAATTTTTTAAAAAGCTCAGAGGCTGCTCTGGTCTACAGTGTAGTGGGTCAAACTTGCTGTTGATGTTCAGTTGCAGTTCATTTAAACTAAAAGTTTGATTTTTGACAGAGTGCATCTCATTTTATTAAATACTTTTTTTCAATTCAAGTCAGTTTCTAGAAACTTTTGCTGATGTGATGATGGTCTGGTTTTATTTGAATGCAACTTGCAAGTTGTTTCTCAGTGCATCTTAGTCCTTTGGTTTCCTATTATAAAAACTGATAGAAGCAGACAGTAGCAGATGGATCTCCAAGGATGTGACTTTAAACTCCAGCTCCTGTAAACGTCCTGTGATTGTGTGCAATCACAAAGAATGACCTCACATGAAATAAGCTCTTCACAATGGCTCTGCACAGTGGAGTCATACCGAACTTTAACATGTCACCTTTGCAACTTTTCCTGCTTTGAGATTCCCTCGCTGGTCGTGACTTCTCCTCTATCAGATCACGACTGATAAGGTGTGAAGCATTTCAGCTTCAAAGATGCGTGTGTGGATGTGTGTGTGTGTGTGTGTGATAAAAACGAGCTTCTGTGCCAACTGAAAAGAGAAACGCCTGCACACTGTTAACCGTGAATTTATTTAAATAGACAATGTTTTGATCACAGTTGGATCCTCATTCCTCATCATTAAGCCTATCAGCGGTATATGTAAACATACATACACTGTGTGCTCTTAATGTGAAATAAATATAGACACAATGAAAAATGAGTAAGAATAATTTTTACTCTTTTCTCTCAACTGGGTCACCCGCTGAGTTAACTTTGGTTGTGGATCATACAACCAATTTCCATTCTTTCTCCACACTCCACACCTCCTCTCTACTCACTGACAAAACATTGACTCGTTCCAATCACACCTCCGCTGCAATCGCACAATCAGAGCGTAAGTAAATTCATAGCGACAGCATAGCGGCCGCCTGACTAAGCATAATCTGGCTCACACCGCTCGGGTGGGCTAAGGATCATCAGTCAATTGAAATCCTGAGGTGACGGGAGCCAAAAAAAACGCAGCGTATGAGCCGCTGTAGACAACCCACAGTGCTTTGCATTAACAGCCAGATTGTTTGAGCTCGTGTGCCGGTGTCAGGATGCATTAAGGTCCATCAAGGAGATATTCATTATCATTATACACAATGGAGCTGTGTTTGGAGCCACCAGATAAGCAGAGCGGATTGGGCTTGTTGTTGGGGAGTCTCGCCAATGATATTGATAAAGGTCTGTGGGCTACTTGATGTATGTGGTGGAGAGTTGGTGTGGGAACAACAGATGCACAGGCTCACACTCAGACGTATACAGACAGACAAGTGTGGGTGTACACTCAAAAACACACACACACACACACTAGACAGAGAAACCCAAAAGGCGTGAGAGAGGACAGTCACACTCCACTCTTTGGTTTTTCAAAGAGAGAACAGTCATTTCTTGGGGCAACACAACGTAGAGACAAAGTTTTTTTGCAGATAATGACTTAATTCTTCCAAACAATGAGTTAAAAGTGCCTGAAGTCTGATGGTTTCATTCCTAAAATTTTAACCCGTCTTCTGTCTGGTCAGTGAGTGTGAGTGCGCGGAGAGCAGAGACATCTGCCATTTTCCCTGAATGTCTTCTTGTCAGAGGGCGATAGCAGCAAAGGCCATTAATCTTGGTGTTACCTTTTGGAGGTGACATTGAAAGTTGGCATTTTGAAAGCCTTGTGTAAGTGGCAGTGAAGAGCGATAATACGCCTAAAATGCCTCCTCAGAAAGATGGGGGATAAAATAGCTGTGCTTTGCCAGACAGAGTGGAAACTAAGGGTGTCTGAGGATTGAGGGTGGTGGTTTGGCTTTAAGGGTCAGGATGAAGGATCTAGTTTTAATATGTTCCATTATCAGGGGAAATCACACGACTAGCCAGATAGGGCTCGACAAATAGCTGTGGCATTTCAGGCCAAAAGTGTGAGAAACTGTCTCTGAAGTTTTTTAACTGCGAGCAGGACAGGTTTTGAGGGATTTTGTTTTCCACTTACAGGTACACTGAGAGATGTCTGATTGCTTCTGGTGACTGTATTTGTTGTATACCTCTTTCTCTGTGAATGTTTCCTCTGGACTAGGATGCAACCGTGACGCCCCTCCCATTGACTCAAAGGTTGTTCTGGACAATCACAGCAGCAATAGATCCAAAAGGTCGCTTTTCTCAGCTCATGCTGCTCGTGTATTTGTTTGCTCTCTCTCTTTTCCATCTACTAACATCCTCTTAAGTTTTTGCTTTTCCCACACCCACCACCTCCACAGCTCATACACCACTCACGCATGCACTGTTTTTACGACTAAACTCGCTGATTGCCACACCTCCTCGTCTTCCGCTGCAGTTGTAATAAATCATTTTTAGTTTACCTTTGTTATTTCCCCCTTATTGTCACATTCACTGAGCCTGTTTGTGACACAACATTTAACAGCATTTTATCATAATTCAAATCCTGTACTGAGGAAGAGTCCCCTGTTTAGGAAGAATAATGAGTTTCCTATTGAACTGTGCTGTTACAGAGTGATCAGTCTTTCCGTTCACAGACAATCTGCAGATCATTTCAGAAGCTCCAGAATTAACATTAATTATTCACATCTGATCTAATCTGTTACTGTTCATGTCTGTCATTTTCAGCTGCTGCTGCTGCCAGGTTTTAGCTTTTACTTTCTCCTCTAAAAACCAGTGTGTTTTTGGATCGCTGTCATGTTGGGAAATTTCTGCTCTGCCAAGTTTCTTGCGACGCAGCCTCATCTTTTCATTCAGTAATTTGTTATACTAACTTGCAATCACACATCCATCTAAAAATGCAGCCTCATTTTAGAACATCCCACCTCCACCTTTCACTGTTGGCACCAAACAGTCACCGGTCCTGGCCAGACAAACACGCTGGGGCTACATCTGATCCAAACAAATTATTTTGGTTTCATCTGATCAAACACCATTTCTGAGACAACGCTCTGCTGCCAACACTCGACAGGCAAGGTAAGTCTTACAGATTTGTCCCATTTTGTGAGTAATGCTTTTCTTCATGGATGCCGTCTACAGAGGTTGACTTCATCCAGTGTTCTCCAAACGGATCAGTCACCGAAACACCAGTTTCCACAGATAATTCTTGTGCCAAGTCAGAAGCGCTTACCTGCCTCGTTTTTCAGCGCAGGGGTGTGTAAATAGCAAATTGTGCGTGATGCCATTTTTTCCAGGATGGCTGCTGCCCCCTCTGTTATTGGTAGTCTGGCGCTCCCTGCACCTTTAAACCGCTGCAGCAGCTGTGTTTCACTGTTTGTTCAGCAGCTTTCCCCCTAGTACTCTCTCCTTTCTAATGGAGTCTCACAATCTGGTGTCTAACCTGTGCACACATTTCCATACCATATTTAGTCACGTTGCATTAGACACAACACAGGGCAAAATTTGAGAAGCTGCTGTGCACATGGGTTATTTCCTCAACTTGTTCATGCAGTTGACTATAACCTTACAGCACAGGTAAAATCACTTTTGTATGCATCGATTTTGAACTTCAAAATAAAACACTTGTTATGAAATAGTTAAATTTTGTGTCATTCTTTTTTTTTTTGATACCGCCTAGGTGTAGTCTGTTTTATTGTACACTGCACTCCTATTCGCCTTATTGCTTGAGTTAGATGGGGAGATCGATACCACTTTCCCAAAAAAAAGTCGAACTCCTCTGTGCATGTGCGTCAGATTCACCTAAAGAGCTCTTCTGCAAAATGAATGCATTGGTATGGAAAGGCATGGAAAATTAAGGAGCACGGCTTGCATCGAGGTGCCGTGCCTCAACTGCACAGCAGGACTCTGGCGTTCAACAAGCCCATATGTTGTCTCTGTAGGGGAGGGGGGGGACTGATACCGTGTCTGTAAGGGGTGCATGTAATCTAGAGCGATGCTGAAGGCCAGCTCTGTTAATCTACTCCACTGTGGAAGTTTTGATCCATGTGGTTTTGTTACCTTGGTGTCCAAGCGCTGCAGGTAGGAACAGATGTACTCGATGCTCGCTCCAAACGGGTGAACGTGCAGGAACGTTGATATGATCCCTGAGGTGGAGAAAGGAAAAAAAAAAAATCATGCAAAAGATGTTAACGCAGCAACACAACACCAGCGTATCTAACTCCTTCTCCGCTCCTCTGACTGAGTGTAACACAAGCTTCGAGTGGCTTCTCCCAAAGTCCCAGTACTGTTAATAGCCTCTTGTATATTGTGGCTCCAGATTAGAGGGAGTGTTTAATGACGGCTTTGATGCCGTTGTCTCTCATCAAAGCCATACTCTCCCCCAGCTCAAACAAACCATCTGCTATCAGCTCACAGATAGGGCCAGGAGAGAGATAATCCTCCACCTCTGCTTACTAACCACCTATGGAGCATCCAGGGACCAACAGTTGAAACAAAACACACACAGTGTTAAAACCACAAAAGCTTTCCACTGACTCAAACACTACAACAAGGAAAAAAACACAATCAGTGGAGTCTTTTAAGAGGAAAATACTTCCTCAAGACTTCATTTTTGCCACCTGCAGGAGGTCAGTCGATATCTGAACACAAACAACGTGCTGGCCTGAAGCTGCTCCGCCGACAATGAGTGAGAGTCTGACTGGGAGTCTAATGGAGCGTTCAGATGCAGCACCGAGAAGAATTTCATGTTGATTTATTTGCATGAATTTACCCACTGGAGTGATTTTCCTGTCTGTGTTTATTAAAGAACCAGTGAACATGTTCTCCAGCTGACGGTACAGATGCTTGCTGCTGTGTCAACATGTTTCCACAACATGTGTGTGGAGGTTGTCGGTATGTGTGTGTGTGTGTGTGAGTGTAAGAGCTCGCACAGAGGCTCATTATCATTCCATGTATTAACTCATTGAGTGCCATTGACGTCTATGGACGTCAATCAAAATCCAACGCTTGAGTGCCATTGACGTCCATAGACGTCAAATGCACTTTTCTGCGGCTGGTAAATGGGGACGCTCTCGCGCACACTGTGAGTAATTTTGGGACTTCTGGGATGTGTAGAACGTAGAAGACGGTAGATCAGAGCAAGAAGTGAAGAAGAAGGAGAAGACGAGCGCGATCGGTACAGAGATAAAAAAGTCGGAAAAAGTTTCTATTTCTAGAGGAAAACGACGGGCAGAGCCTGGAACAAGTGTAACGTGGAGCTGCAGGAAGCTTAGCCACTGATGCTATTAGCATAGCTCCAGCATGAAGTGATCAGAGGAGGCAGGAAAAGTAAACTGATCTAGATGATCAGCACCAAAATGCCGAAGCGGAGGCGGATCGCGGAGTCAGTTTCACCAGCTGCTGTAAACCAAGGGGGCAGTTGTCGGTCTGAGAAGTGAAGCTCACTTCCTGGTTCAAAAAGCTGCAATCCCCCCGGCTGTCGCTGGGGGCTGGCTCCAGAAGGGAGCAACTCCAATCGAGCCCCATGTTAAAATAGCCGATTTTACAGCTTAAAAAAACATATTTACAGCCTGGTACATTTTATTTTTTTGGTCTCAATCGATAGTTTCTACCCCCGCACACACTCTGAGGGGGGTGAATTTTTTTTAAACTCTACCGTTTTACTATTATTAGGGTTAAAGTTCTGGCCAATCAGGGCGCAGAACCGTTGAGTGACAGGTCCGGCGACCGCTGCTACGAGGCCAGTGGGCGGGCTCTCGGCCGGCCAACGGCCGCACCGCTCCAAATATGGCAAGTAGAATCCAACATGGCGCGGTTCAAACCCCCGTAGTAGCGGCACAAAACAGACTCCCCAAAACCAATGGGTGACGTCACGGACGCTACGTCCATTCTTTTTACAGTCTATGCTGTAAACCGACGTGACGACGAACCGAGAGATCAGCGCGGTGCGTCGCTGCCGCGGCCGCGTCCAGCAGAGCGGCTGAAGACGCCACGACGTCTCCCTCCCTACTTCAGAGACGAGGGGAAGCAGCAGGAGGAGAAGCAGGAGAGGGGAGGGAGAGGAGAGGGGAGGGGAGGGGGAGGGGGGCGTAGGAGAGGCAGCAACTGCTCGTACTTGTTGTATTTTAGTTGTTGTTGTTGTTGTTGTTGTTGTTTTTTGTTTAGTCTTTTTTTTTTTTTTTTGGGGGGGGGGGTGAAAAAAACATGTGAAATGAAATTTTCAGATGTCTTACATATTTTTGAAGCCAAAATTAAAACGGATAAATCAATATTTTTTTTGAGAGACTCTCTTTCATAAAAATGCATTTTTCTCAGCTTTCTAGAAAAAAAGTGGTCTTTTTGGTGCAACCAGGCTCTATTCAACTTAAGATAAATCAAGAATGGAACAAGGTACAAACAAATGGTTTTTTCCCTAGTTAAATAGAGAGTCTCCTCTTTCCTTTGAGCTGTTTGGTGTTTTCAGAGTCATAGTACAAAATACTCTCTGGGTCTTGACATATTACTCAGAATGCCCCAAAACGCTGGCACCTGGCACTGACCATTTTATAAAAGGTCTGGCACTCAATGAGTTAATGATGAGCATTAAACACCTCAAGTCTAGGTCTACATCACATTTTGGTCTTTTAAGTCTGATGCCTTGGACTAAATGTGATTAAACTGATGGTGGTTTGGTGGTATGCACTGTCGCCTCTCAGCAAGAAGATCTGGGTTCGATTCCTGTCCAAAAACATGCACAATTGGTTAATTGGCGACTCTAAAATGCCCAGGAGTGAATGTGAGTGTGTGCGCCCTGTTTGTCTCTATATGTCAGCCCTGTGATGGACTGGCGACCTGCAGGGTGTGTACCCTGCCCTTGCCCTATGTCAGCTGGGATTAGCTCTCTGCACGGATAAGCGGTATAGCGAATGGATGGATGGACGGATGAATCTGATGGGAATCCTAAGATCTTACTTTACAGAGTCATGCAAACCTGCAGCTCTGTCTCAACAGCAGCAGATGAGCTTTCATCTGAAATCGCAGCAGAGCAAACCTTTTTCTTGCTTCTTTTTTCAGTCTTATTTGTGATATTTTATGCATTTTGATATCTCTAAATGTTGATCTCTGCTGCATCTGAAGAAACCACTAACCAGCTGGAGTAACCTGGGCAAAACTGAACTGATATATTTAATTTTCAGCAATATTGCACATTTGTAGTGCATATTTCCAAAATAAATACCTACAAATCAACTAACACAAAAAAGGGAAAACCTTTAAATATCCAAGGGAATGTGTAATACAATACAGTGCATTATATAATAAAGTGAATACAAAATTACAAACACAAAGAGTGCACAGTGGTGGGAACATACCGACTAGAAGTGCTTCCCTCTCAGAGTGAACAGGACTCGGTGGATTCTTCTCGGTTGGACCTTCCTTCTCCTGACTGCAGGACACCACTGTTGTTTCCTACACACACACACAAACACACACATTCAAGCTCAGTTACCTTGAGTGAGTCTTCTAACAGCCACGGTTTGACTGCGGCTGACGTGAAGTAAACAAGCTTACATTTAAGCTTATTGGCACACATTAAAAAAAAGACAATCAAACACAAATAAGCAGAATGAACACATCAGAAAGTTTCACCACCAACACATAAATACGGAGAGACAATGAGGATGAGGATAATGAGGCGAGGGAGAATATTCAGACAGCAGCTATAATTCTGAAGGGGGATTGAAATGCATGTCACACACACACACACACACACAAATATAAAAAAAGAGACAAGTCTAAGAAGAACAAATAGAGAGAGAGGGGAAGAGACTTGGAAGGCAAATGATCAAGCTGCTTGCTTCAGATCTGTGACAGGAGGCAGAAAAAAAGTCAGGGGAATGACAGAAGACTTTTTGTCTGTTTGTTGTCCCACATTGTATTGTCTCTACTATTTCCACTTATGGTGTGGGATGCCTGGTGGCCTTTTTCTGTTTTTAATCTATCCATAACACCCTGCGAGTGTGTCAGCGTGTGGGTGTGTTGGCATATGCACATGTGCAAGCCATTCTGACTTTATGACTCTTTTATTTCGTAGCCCAGTTGTGTCTGTGTGATTTATTCAATGACAAATGCAGTCGCAGTGAACTGGATTAGCCTGTAATGATCTGTCACATCAGTGGAAGAGGTTAGAGAGGAAAGTCAGGGGAGGAAGAAGAGGAAGAAAAAGAAGAAGTGAGAGTGAGGACACAAAATAATATCTGGAGAGGAGTGAGAAGGGCTCAACGTTTTTCCACTTACAGTGTTTTGATTAGCGCTCTCCTCGTTGCCTCTGTCATTTTGCTCCAGCTGTGGGACATTAGAAACATATGAGGGATAAGCAGCTGAGAAAAAAAGCTAGGAGCTAATGTAGACAGACGGAGAAGCGTGGTTGTGCACAGCATGTTGTGCAAAAACAGACAAATATAAGCAATGTTTATTTTTAGATTTATGTCCAGAATGTGCTAAATTTGAATAAACAAGACACCAAATCCGTATGGATGTAATTAACTCCCGAAGAAGCACAATTAGCACAAATGCAACAAATATAAGACTCCCTGGATCCTGATGTCTTGGTTATATATTTGCTGAAATGGTGAGATATACAATCAACGGCAAATTGACCGACAAGAAATTTGAAGGTTGATTTATCAATGAGAAGAGTTTCAGCTCATCAGATGTCCCATCAAAGGGTTTTGTTGGTTGCCTGAAGACGTGACTCTGGGTTTCAGATTATTTTTTCTTTTTATGATCATAGGAAAAACCAGTGCATAGTATACTGTAGTATCTCAGTGAGGTGCTGGTCCATGTTACTTGGCATTGATTCTACAAGTCTCTGAACTTCACTGAAGGGATGAGCATCATTCTCTCAGAAGATATTCCCTCATGAGGTTGTGTGAGGTTGGTGCTGCAGAGCAATAGGTGTTCGACAGGGCTGAGATTTAGTGACTGTGAGGAGCATAGGATATTATTGACATATTTTTAATACTGATCAAACCAGTAAGTGATCTGTTGTGCCTTGTGGATGGGAGCATTTCCATCCTGTTTCTCCACTAGTATCTCTGTTCCCTTTAATTTGTTATATATATCTGAACTTAATAATTAATCCAATGATTTTATCAGTTTTACGCATGAACATCCATTTCCTTGTCACAAGTAGTATGGTCTGTCTTCTAGAGCTGTCACTTTAAGTCAATTTAAAACAAACATGTATTTTGATTAAATTCATCTAATAACAGCCTTAGCTTTGTTGGCAACTTTTCCATTGGTGGTGTGAACCACAGAAGACCTGCAAAATTGTCACCATTATCGCTCTGAATTTAGTTTACCAATAGGTTAATGGAGCAAAATGCTGATTATGCATTTGAAGAACACCCCCTGCTGGAGCACACAGGAAACTACTTCAAGGCGTCTTCTGTTTACTGACTGTACATTCTTGATTCAAAAACAGCATTACAGTTTGAATAGAGCTGACATTCCTAGTATGGCTTGATGTAAATGGATGTGTACAAATGTGTTGTCTGACTGTGTGTGCAGGCAGCAGTATTTATAGCTGCTCTGAGCATCCACAATCAAAGACGAGGTGAAAAGCCTCCTGTCAGTGAGGTTTAAACATGGGAATAACACTTTTGGACAGTCTTTCTTTAGAGGCTTCAAAGGCTTTTGCACATGCACAAAACAGGACAAGTAACTGTGTGGAAAAACTGTGTGAGCTCAAAAGAAATCACTCATTGTGTTAAGTGAGTGTGACACATGAAGGGGGTACGAATGTTGGATTTTCAGTTTGAAAAAAAAAAAGAAAAAAGAAAACTGTCGGACGCAGCCCTCAAATACCGCGGTCGGGAGCTCAGATCTTGAGCATGTGAAAAACTATGGTATACTGTCTTCTGTTGCTTATGTGTATGTGACAAAACCTCAGGCGATGTCATCAAGGTTAAATCAGTTTTAAGTTAACGCTGGCTGTGGAGTTGAAAGACAAGAAATAAAAGTCTCATGTGTTGCTCTGCACCGCTCTCCCATTTTACAGTCATTATTTAGATTAAAAAATCAATGAATCGATCAAAAATGAAAGTAATTCTTGGTGGCATCACTAAAATATACATGAAAGATGATAATGGCGTTTGTTGTGATCATAATCCGCTGCACTGGTGTCGATCCAGTAATGTGCGGTCGGTGACAGCTCGGTGACAGTGGGGACAGCGATTAGCCCGGCAGAGGAGAACTGATGGTATGAAGAAGGACTCAAATTAGAAGTTAGCAAATTACAAATTCACCTCTGCGTTATATGAAAATGGCAGTTGTCTTGTACATGTACATCTCAGAGCAAAAAGACGGCACACGGAGCAACTCCCCACGTGAATTGAGAGACTCTGGTTTGTATTATTATCCAATTTAATAGGCGATTGAACCTGAGGCTCATTTTAATGACAGCCCTTCCTCTCATTATACCGAACCAGAAGGAGCATTAACAAACATTAGCACTTTATTACTTGGAAAACGGGACAACACCTGAAACATTAGTAAACACGACATGTCTAAGAGAGAAAAATGACCCATGAAACTTGAAACTGCTTAATAAGATTGTGAATTGTGGTGCACTGTATTTCGCAGTGTACACTTGTGGTAATACGGCGTGCTTCTAATCAATATTAGATGGAGTTTTGTTGGGAAAAACATGAGTCAGTGTGAGCAACGCATTCAATCAAATAACAACTGTGATGCTGGGATGGATGAATAATGTAGGAGGAGTGGCTCAAACTGATGATGTGGGCTGTAGCAGCTGCGACCGCACCAGTGGTTTACATTAGTGCAACGTCTTCTGCAGGTACTCCCCATCTCCCTATCTGGGGGATCATGCTATTACTCTGTGTACATAGTGAGTATGTACACAGATGTCTTATGGATACTACCTCGTGGTCGACTCAAACAAAATGACTGATGTAGTGTATGTGGCCGAGAGGACAAAATGTTCAGGAATGAGAGAACGTGACTGGGACGATGGTGGTCGATGTCATGTAACTTCTCAGCTGCAGATAAACACGGAAACTATTTTACTGCGGTCAACCAACCATGCTCAATGTGTTTCTGGTTAGGAAATGAATGGATATCCTTAGTTGTTGTTTTTTTATGTGGCTGCTGTGAGAACACACAGTTCAGAGGACTGGACACAATAACAGGGGAGGGAAACATCCCGTCCAGAGACACAAATTAAACTGCAGTTATTTCGTATTCTCATGTATAATGGACGTGGTTAATGAAACTATGTGCACTAAACTTTTAAAGTGATCATTTCCACTGAATATTTCTGCTGCAGGATGTCTTTGATTTATTCTCTGATTTGCACCAGCTGAACAAAATGGCAATTAGTGTTGATTTCACACTCAAATAATCAAACTATCTACTAATTATTTCTATTTTTGTATCAATCTGTGGATAATTTCTTTTTTTTCTTTTTTTTTTTTTTTTTTTTACAGCTTATCACCATGTCAATAAAACATATGCCTGTCAGAGTCCTGGGGATATTTCAAATTGTTTTATCTGACCAAGAGTCTAAAACCAAATATACTCTGCTGAGAAAAAGTAAATATTTGTTGAGAAATTATGATTAACCAAACATTTGTTAATTGATTATTGGTCAAACAACTCATTGGACTAACCATCCGATTATTTCAGTAGTGAAGACATGGTATAGCCAACACAGCAGTATGATTAACTGTGACACTATGTCTCTCTTTTTCTACAGTAATGCAAAAAACATCAAAGAAATTATGGTAAACAGTCCCTCAAATGATTATTGGTTAAACATATTTTTCTTTTGCCTATTCGTTCATTATAAGACGAATGGAGGGAGGTCATAAACATTTCATCATCATCGTTTCTGAGCTGCATAAAAGTTGAATGTGGTTCAACTTTTTCTGAGAGAAATTAGAAATTAAAGAGTCAAAGAAGAGAGATGTTTTCAACACCCTGGGAGGAAAATGGGAACACCAGAGCACTGATTGAAGTCAGAAATCGTCTGTCTCACTGTGGTAGGCGCTTTCCCGCAGTGTTGCTATTATAAAGATGCACTCAAATAGCTACTTTGGGACATCTGATGAGCCGACTACCATCCTCAACCAAGAACCACATATTACAACTATCACATTCTGGCTTTGTTTATAGATGAATTATTTCTACAATATCATCCATGTGCTGAAACTGATCTAGCACTAATTTCGCAACTCTCCCATTAAGAACAACAAACCAACCTGCATAACATGTGTGTTCTGCAGGTTCTGGAGACCTTCCTTCAGGGTCTGGACTTGGTTCTTCAGTTGTTGTTTGTCATCCAAACTCTTCTCCAAGTCTGCCTCCCGCTGTTTTAATTCTTCCCTCATTTTTAACAGTTGCTGGGGGAGAAAAAGAAAAAGAAAAAAAAAAACAAATAAACAGAGGCAGGCATTCACGCAACAGTGAACCAACTAACCGTGACGATATAGTAACCTTGCACTCAAAGGAACAATCAGCCAGTTGTTTTATTAATATTCAGCGTGTAATCCCTACACCAGTAATTAGAACTTGTTACAAAAAACAATTAGGCGCCGATGTGAATTATATCTTTAATAAACATTTTCTAGAGAGAAAACAAACTGTTGTGTCTTATTTGATTCTGTTGTATGGTAAACGTCCAGGAGGAGTAATTTACCAGATCTTTAGTTTGTGAACACAAAATTATGAATTACATATAAAAAGGTGAAATTTAATTTGTGTGTGTGTTTTATCCTCGCTTTGGGTAATGCAACAACATGTGTTGAGAAAGCTTTGGTAGCTAATTTGTCTTCTGAAGTTATCTGCTAAACACTGATGAAAAGATTCACCTCCTGCTGTGTTAATTTCAGCAAAAAGAGGGTCTGCAAGTTCCAGGGTTGTCTTCACACTGCTATAGCATGAGTGGCTTCTTTTGTTACATGCGCTGTTTTGTTGTCCTCCAATCCATTTAATCTTTTCACTTAATCTTACCGACATGCAAGGAAAGATGTAAACTGGAGAGGTAATAACTCTCTGCAGGCAAAAATGAATGGTAGGGCCTTAATGTATTCTTTTCTTCTAAACATGCATCAATCATAATTTCTACTACCTGTGACAGCTAGCTAAGTTGGAGATGGCTGACAAATGGCAAAGTGAGTCAATTTCGGTAGTTCTTTTGTATTTAAAGGGTAGATTAAAGATTTAATGGGCTTGGTCTTTAAATGGACAGTCATTATATATCGCACTGATTCATTTGTTTTTCTAAAGAATTTCACCCCATTTAGTTTTATTGTGAGTAAGGAATTACCAAAAATGTTTTTCCTCACTCTGTGAATGTGATTTCTTTCAGCTGGTGAATGGACTCCTATACAGTAATGACTCTCAAAAATTAAATTTGGTCCAATGTTCAAAACTGTAATACAGACAGCAACTTTCACAATTTCATCCATCTGATATCTTCAAACAATGTTGTCAGTCAACCAAACCAAAAACAGCTTTAAAAAAAAGACAACCACTGAAGTGAGATTCATTTATACATGTGAAAACTGAAGATGCTCTCCAGCAGTATTTTGAAGTTTGAACTTGTGCGATGATATTCAAGGCACGTTTTCAAAGTATGGGGAGAAAGAAAAAATCCAATACTTTTCATTATCTTTCTTTGAATAAATGGTCTGAAATAGTTTTAATAGCTTTGGCTCCAAAAAGTATCTGCGTGCTGTTTGAATCATAGCACACAACCCTCCAATCCCAAGTAAAACCTATTCCAACTGTGAATAGGCTTTCCAATAACCAGAGTAAATCTGAAAATATTATTTTTTAGTAGCTCCTTGTGAAAGTATCCCAGCTGCTCCAGACAGCAGTATCTTTCTGCTTGTTCCCAGATAGCTCTTGGTTTTCTTTTAAAGTACTGGGTCTTATGAATAAATGACTTGAATGAAGAATTATATTGTGCAATGGAAAATTCAATGGGCTAACCTGAGTAACCTTGTTCCTGTAAAGAACATGGTGCATCGCAGAAATGAATAGCAGATTAAAGTTATTGTTGGATAGATGACTGGAAAAAAGTGTCTTGATACTTGTGTGTGTGTGTGTGTGTGCATATTCATAAGCACTACCTTCTGCATGCCTTGCAGAGCCTGCTGCAGGAAGCTGAGCTGCTGCGAGTGCGTGCTGTCCTCCTCACTCCTCATTGGCTGGTTCTTCCCCTGTTCCTGTTTGAGCAGCTCCACCTCGTTCCTGTAGGCGTCCAGCTGGCAGCGCAGCGAATCGTTCTCCTCCTTTAAGGCTTCGGCTTGGGATACACCTTGAGAGTTATACATAGAGAACAAAGAACACTATAAAATGTGTCTTTTGTGGAAATGTATCTTTGTTTCAACAAATAAAAAAAAATCAAAGGTTGTATATCTTTTACACAGTGACATTCACAGGCTTGAATAAATTGGTCCTTGTTCACTTTACTTTTTTTGAGCACAGACACATTGCAAAGGAAGTGAGAATGAAAGCATTAAGATTCAAGGCATATCAGCAAATGAGTACAGCTCAGTTTTAACTCATGCAAATTTTAGATGTCTTGAAACTCAAAACAGTAAAATGTCGTCTTGATAGATGTCTGCTGATAAAAAAAAAGAAAAAAAAAAAGATCTCAGTCTGTTTCAAAAAAGGGCGAGATCTTGTGTTTACCTTCTGGCCAAGGAGTCGGATGTGTGTGCATCTTGAATCAATTTAATTTCAATTATATCAGCAACAGTGTTTTGTTAACACATTCAACAATTGTGAATGACATCCCCTGATTTCCCCTGCTGCCGCTCTGCTTCCTGCCCCTGACCTCTTTGTCATAGTAACGATGGCCTGGGCCGATGGGTAATGAGAGCTGCCACCACGCCTACATAATGGAATAAACATGATATCTCAGAATTGATGTGGCAATAAATAAAACTGGTGGTAACAAAGTAAACCTCCATGATTAAAACACAGAATAACACATCAGTCCAACACAAAATGTCAAGATACAATTTTCTCATGTGAATAGGAAATTGTCATTTGGATACTTCCAGCAGCATCTCATAATCAAACACCTACAGAATATTTACACAGACCACCGAAAGCTGTGATAATCCCAGAGAGAGACTTTTGTCCAAGAGCTCACTACTGCACATTTGACCTGACCTATTGAGCAAAGAGAGGAGACAGTGGGAGTTATTATTATGTGAGACCTGCTCAGCTCCAGAGATGTCCAGTATTATCAGCTCGGCTCTCCCCCTTTGGACCTTGAGGGGAAGCTCTTTGGGAAAGTGCAATACTCTGACTGGACTGGGGAGATAAGCCCCATCCTGTGTATGTGTGTGTGTGTGTGCGTGTCTGTATATGAGAGAGAGCGTGTGTCTGTGCATGAAAGCGTGTCTGGTTAGGTTTTGTGTGGGTGTTCATGAGTGCTGCCTGCAGTCTATCATGGAGGACCATTGGCAGTGTTAATGAACTCTTGCTGGGTGAGTGTATGTGTATGTGTGTGTGTGTGTGTATGTGTGTATGTGTGTGTGCTTTTCTCCCAGCAAAATGAAGGTTTGAGGTGAGAAGGGTATTGATCTGAGAGCCTCATCAACTTGGTGTGAGGAGATGTCAACCGCTTGGCCAGATTCTGAGCAATTCCCCCTCTGTTACAGGCAGCACTATCGACCTGCAGATATCCATGAACGTGCACACACACACACACGCACACACGCACACACACGCATGCACCTTTGGGCACACAGTGACGTACACAAGCAGCTCTTTTGATTTCTATTCTGCACATGAGTTAGGCACACAGCATCGATTCACTTTCTGAGAGGCTGCCGTCATAACACAGGTGTTTCCAGCCGGGATGGCGGACGTGTAAACATGCCCCTTTGCTTAAAGGTTAGTGAGTAAAAGGGGGTGTAACGGTCGGCCTGTTAACACAAATACCAAGAAGTGTCACATTAACACCTGCCACCTCAGCCGATGCCGGAGCATCAAGCGAAATGACAGGTTCTTTGACAGCAATGCTAATGACTGATAGCTAAATAGCAAGGTTGCAAAAGAGAAGGGGCTGAGCTCACGACTGCATTTACATACATTTGCATGCTGATTAGAGGAGCTGTCATATTAGCAAATGGCAGAGATCAGGATGATTAAAAGGCGAGTAGGTGAAGTATGTGAAGAAAGCAACAACAACACGCAGAGAGGCACAAAACACAAGATGAGAGGCAGCGTTACGTGGTGCTGATGGCTACAGCATGTGGCCCCGGTGAATACTCGAGACTTATGGGTTATTGTAATGGAGGCTCAGAAATAAGCAGCACCATTAGTTTTTGTTGCTTCAGCAAACACAAAGGGACTCCTCTGAGGGAGAAACACAAGATTATGGCACTTCAGTGATACCCCGATCTGAAATAACATGGCAGCTGGCAGGTGTGGATGCACACTAACACACACATACAGACATACATACACACAGGGAGACAAACACACTTTTTTTCACATCATTCACAAGGGTGGACTTGGGTGGATGTCCATTTGGCAGCCATATTGAACATCAACCCAGCAAAGCGTGGTGTTGTGTGGAGTTGTCAGATGGTTGTCAGATGCTCGGGGGATGATTACTGCCATTTCCGTCAAACACAGCTGTCTCCGTCGGTTATTTAAAACTCTGTGTTCATCCTCTGGAGATCTTGATCAGTGTTATGTCCTGTCATCTTGACAGAAGCGCTGAACTGCGGATGCATATGCATACCTGAGTCCTCAGAGTCCTTGCTGTCAGGGGTGTCCTCCATGTCGTCGTCAGACATCTCCATCTCCTCCTCTCGCCTGATGCCCATCAACTGCTCGTTGTGCATGTTTCTAATCTCCTGAAAAACACAACGAAAAGAGGGGTGGGTGGGTCAGAGCGGCAGCAGCTCATGGATGATGCACTCTTTGGCAGGTGCCAGCAGGAGCTCGATTTCCAGTGACGCACCTCTTTGATTTCACTGTTATTATTAAGCATTAGCTGGAAGGAACACTTACAACAGTACAGAACAAAGGAGTGTAGACAAATAAAGATGAAAAGGCTCAGAGCTGGGGCTCAATTCCTCCTCTGGCACACTAATAGGGCAGATGGTAGCATAAATATAGTTAGACCCCACCGTTTTGTACTTTACGGCTTTGGTTACTTCGGGAAAACAGCACATTAAAGCAGCCAAGTAAGAATATGGCACTGACCACGGGCTCAGGCCACATCGAGTCCACTGTTGACGTGTTTTTTTTTTCTCCGTGTGTTATGCTAATTGAGTGCACATCTGGAAACACCAGCAGTAAGTGTGAAATACCAACGTCCTCTGTTTCATTTCACCCTCACAGACACACCCACTAATGACTACATCTGCCTGGAGACCAGTAACTAGAAGCAGGTTTCAGAACGGCTTCGAGATTAGGGTCAACCCATTGAGTTGGACTGGCTGTAAATCAGACCAAGTCTTCCAGGTTTTGTCAGCATGGAAAGAAAAACAAAAAAACAAAGAAAATCCTGTGTGATACATGACACACATTACACTTAACCAGAGACATAATGTCTATGAGAATCTGTGCTTGGATGGTTTTTTAAATACCATTCAGTTTCAACGGTAACTAGTGTCTCCTTCACCAGCAGAGGATCTAATGCTACTAGAGCAGGAGAAGAGACAGCACAGACAAACACTGGAAATTCTTTTTTTCTTTGAAGGTCACACAAATATCTTCACAATGTAAGTAGACCAGCGGCAATGAGATCAGGATCAGACATGCATGTAAATATGGTTGTGTTGTGGTACAGCAGCAGGCCCCTGGAGCAATAACATGAGATACATTGATTTTTGTTGTTGTTGTTGTTTGTTTTTTCTCATTAGGACAAAATCTTTTGAAAATACTTCTCACGTATTTATGATCTCATACAGACTGATGTATAAAATGTTGCTTTTATTACTGACCATAGGCCACTAATATACAGTAGTGAACCTTTATCATAACATGACATGGTCTCCAGAGAAATCAAAACGCGTTCACTGGCCTAGAGACAATATCATGTTTTCTACATGAAGGTCTCTGCTGCAATTTCAAATTGGCTCATTTACATTATTTGGTTTTTAAAGTGGTTTATGTTGAGAGGTTAATTGCCTTATCTGAATTATTAAATGTGAGATTTGTATTTTAATTGAGGGGTTTTGCAGGGAAAGTAACATTTAAATGACCTTTTCTAACCTTTAGTAGCCTGTTTCTTAAGGTTACTAAAACATACTGACCATTTATATATAAAAACAAAAAACCTGGCCAGGTTAGATATAAAGGTTTCACACGAATGTGGCAAGAACACAAATACTACTACACTCTACAGTTCAGACAAGTACACACTGACACACATGGACACTTACAAACAAAACCAGTAGCACGAGAAATGGATTTTCTATCAATGAAATATTCACAACCGACTGAAAAATAGTCCTAAAAGACTAAAAGGGAGGAGAAAACTGCCCAACAGTAAATAAACTTACAACCATCTGTCAGTTGACGTTATCAGCCCGAGCCCATGGCGGAGGTCAAACAGGTACTCTACACACACAAGCACATGCAGACACACAACCATCTGGTGTATGTGGAGCCGCACACTGTGCAACACACACACATACGCACACACACACACACACACAATAAAAACACTGATAGAAGGAGGCAGCTGTTGATTCTGCCGGGGAGCTGCAGCTCCTCAACACTGTGGCTTGTTCCTCCTCATTTCTCCTCCAGGCCGCAGAATCATACTGAATATACAGTGTGAGTGAGTGAAAGTGGCTGCCTATTTGATGATACACTACCCCTGAGCAACTGCACTTACTTACCTATGCTCTTTACACTGGCTAGTGGCCGTCAGCCCTACAGTATATGCATCGGAGCCTCTGAGTCATGTCTATATTATCAATATGAAATTAGTAGATCTGGGAATACTTTAATGGATCATTATTGGTTTAAAGAAATGCTGATCAAAATCCAATCCTTTCATTACTGCACTCTGCTGCTCCCTCCTTCAACAGCCGGCTTCTCCGGTTCAGCATCCTACAGCATGAACCAGGGGAAACTGACAGAACTGAAAGTGAAATATTATTTGGGCTCGGTGGTGAGTTCAAACACAAGAGTTTGGGAAAAAAAATACACGGATTCTCTGACACCAGAAATCATTAGCACAGCAGCAGATGAGACACCCAGCTAGCAGCTCCTCAGTTTTAGCTGATGCTCCAGGTTGCTTTCGTCATATCAGCTGTCACTAATTCTTGTTAATTCTGCAAGCAACCTGATGACAGGCCTAAATTAAACTTGGCTGTCACCACAACATTAGCATCATAGTTTGAAAGGGAAGAACCTCTGCTCTGCAACACCACTCTGCAAGTGTTTCTTTAGCTACGATGAATCCAGCAGAGTGACATGTCACTGTCAGGGGCGGGATTCCAGCAGTTTCATTTCAATTTGCCATCATATCAATAATTTAAGCTTATTCACTTTCTAATTTTCAACCATTAACTTCAGAATTTGAAGACACTCAAACATAGCGTGTGTGAGTTATTCGAATGTGTCAGACACAACCTAATATTGAAATACTTTCATGACTATATTTTATAAATACAACATTATTAGGCTACATATCTTTGCTTTAAAAAGGAACTAAGCAGGATTATTCCTGTGGCTATGCTACATTTTTACATTCATTAAAAAGCTCCGGAGCAATTGTGATGGTTAACTACATGACTTGTGACTTGTTACGAGTGGGAACGGAGGCTCTCTGTCTACCATCTCATGTCTCATGGCTGAAAACCAACCTTGCAACATCAGTGTAGTACCCGGCCGCCGCCCCGGTGTCCCAGCTCTCCTCTCTGCGGCACCGCAATACAAACATGCTCCGTAACCCGTAATCTTTTTTTATGACAGTTAAGACTACACAGATATACAGTACACGTCGTAACATCGTATATGTTATATAACTTTACCCACCTCTACATGTATTGATTTTTCGCTGGCTTTGTTGTAAACAAATGCACATGGCCGAGAGGAGGGTTAGAAAAACAGCAGAAAAGTGACCAGACTTGCATAGTTCCTCTTTAAAAATTTTGGTTTAGTGACTTTGTTAGCAAATAGTAATTTAATGAAACATCCACTACACATTTTTGTTTGAATGTTGTGTCTATATATTATTCTGTGGATTTTGATCCCACTCTCAATCTCTTTTTTAACCTGTTTTCCCTTTTTTATCTGCTATCTGCCACTTTAAAGATTAGGATTGTCTCTTAATCTGCTATATGATCGACGGTATTTATCATTACTATTGTCTGTCTGCTGTCTGGTGCTGGGCAGGTGGTGCACAGTTGGCTTTTAGAGCTTTGAGCTGCGACTGGGAAACCCTGTAGAGCTGAGGGGAACTGCACAGTCAGGTAATAATTATCTGTAGGTCATTCATAATGGATGAACTCGTTCACATAGGCTACGTGTAGGTATTTGATCATTGTTTTAATTATTTGTTGGAGGGTTTATTTTAACCAGTCTAGGGCGACCTCATCTACGACACATAGTAGTCTGATTCTGGCCCAGTGTGTATAACCTTGCTCTGACAGCTGCAGAGAAATACAGACGAAGTTCAGGCCGCTGCTGTAAATGCTGTGAGAGCTTGGAGTCCAAATTACTTCATCTGTCTGTGCGGCCCTGACTTTCACACACTCACACACACACTCACATATAATCTATGTGGTTTGACTTTGAACGACAAAGTCTATTCTCACAGCTATTGAAAAGTGTAAACCAGCCCGAAGTGAAAAAAAAAAAACTATAAAGAGCGTTTGAACCATGACGTTATTTAAAAGATGTCTTCATAACAATGCCTTCTGAATGAGGACACATTCAGTGGTGGAGTGTGAACCCACAATGGTTTCTTCGCTTGAAACTATGGCCATGCTGTACTCACTGGTGTATGCAGTGTGTATACAGACACTATACAAAGGAAGCCGAGGAAATCTGAGAGACAATGGACGGATAGATTTAATACTACCTGCTGGAGTATGAATATAGGAGAGAGTGCTTCTTCAGTTAGCGGCTGAGAGATGGAGAGAAGGTTCGAGCAAAGACAACAATACAAAAACGAACCTTACCGACATCATACAAGCAGGCATACACTCAATTATTTGCACATGAACATGCATCATTCAGCTTTCTACTTACTCATCGAATGTGTGTTAAGATATCTCCATGGTTACACAGTAGTTAGGGTTTTGTGTTAGTTGTTTATTTTCATGGTTCTGCTGCGAATCTCAACGTCAGAGAGACTTGTTTTCCTTGAATCACCTACCTTTTAAATAGAGGTTTTTGAACAAGTTGAGTGGTGCTTCTGTTGTATGAGATTCTGACAGTACTGTGTGTGTGTGTGTGTGTGTGTGTGTGTTTGTCTGAGTTTGACTCTAAAATACACTGTGAATTCAGTTTTCCAGACAACTTACCAATCAGATATGATAATATATGATCCATTAGACCCAGGACTACAGCTCAGACCAGACTCTCTTTCTAAGTGCTATACCAGGCAGCTGGACCTGCTTGAGGTTCTTGAGGCCATATCCCCTCTCATCCGAAAGGCTCCTTCAGTTCACAACTTTGTATAGCACTTAGAAATACCACGGCCTGAATGACTGAGGATCTTCACAGACACTCCAGACACTCCATTACATACAACCCATCATCATGCTAATTAATGCTCCATTTGGGCAGGGAGAAAAAATTGGTGTGCGGATAGTGGATGACAAAAATGCTGTTAGATTTGAAAATGAATACGCTTTTATGTTTCAAGATGTTCCCCCTTAATTATCTACTCAAAAAAAAAAAAGAGGAAGAAAGAGAAAACCTTCAAATTTGCCAGTGCAGGGGAAGCAGATTTACCTGTGGTCTGGACACCCTTTGAGATGGAAAACTCACCCAGCAGCTCGTATTCCTTCATGAGGGAGGGCAGTGGTAGAGGAGGAGGGGAAGAGGAAGGGGAAGAGGTTTGGACCTGGGGGGTGTCTGGGTCTTACACTGGCCGGGGTGTTTTGCACGCTGGCTTCATTCAAAGTACTTACTTTAACAAGACGTTTGCTCTTTTCACTTGTGATTTCTCCTACTTTTTCTTGGCTTGTTTCACTTTGAGTGTCATAACGTAGCCCTAACATACTGTAAGCATTCTAACTATTAATTGAAAAATAAAAAAAGAGCTTTACGGTGACACATGTGAAGAACAAAATGGGATCAAGTCTAATTTTTTTTTTCAATAAATCACGTGAACAGCAGAATGAAATCAAAGTGTACCAACCTCTGCTTGTTTGTGCCACATGTCCAAGTTCTTGCGTTGAGCTTTGGAGAAATGGTCCCATGCCTTTTGTTTGGAGGCAGCTTGGAATACAGACACAATCTGTTCAACTGTGGCGGGATGCGGGGAAGGACCAGAGATCATCCAGAGACAGAGAGAGAGAAAGACAGAGGGCAGGTGGGAAGGAGCAGAGGAGTGAGAAAGTGGAGTCAACTAGGGATGTAAAGAAATGTGTGTGTGTGTGTGTGTGTGTGTGTGTGTGTGTGTGTGTGTGTGTGTGTGTGTGTGTGTGTGTGTGTGTGTGTGTGTGTTGGTGTGTGTGTCTGTCTTTTTATATGCGTTTGTGCAAGCGTGTCATCCACTTACCAACTGATGCCAGTGCATCATCTCGTGGATGGTTGGTCAGGTACAGTTTCCCACACACAAAACTTAACAACTTCAATAAATCATACATTCTTCCAACAAACTTGAATTATAGATGATACACTGGTTCATGCTGCCCGTGTTGTGGCTCCACAATGGGGATGGAAATGCTGGCCTGTTCACCGCTTTGCCCCAGATTTAAGATCACTGGAGAGGTGGATGAATACTAATGACTGTGATGCTCCTCTGACCTTTAGGCCACATCGTAACGTTGACATTTTTGTGTGTGAGTCTGAGCGCCCTGACAACTATTAGAACGGATTGCCATGAAATGTGGTGCAAACAATCACACCCCTCTTACTGTAGGATGCATTTTAATAACGTCATTGATCCTAAGACTTTTCAATTAGTGATGCAACTAATTAGATTCTCACATTTTATAGATGAACAGTATGTAGTGCATGGGTTAGTATGCTAACATGTAGTGATAAAGTGGTAAATGTGCCTAAGGAGAGGCTCAAGCTCTGTGTTGTTATGGCTGTAGACTCTGTCTTGTCTAATGTTCACTAAACAAAGGAAATTTTGCTGTACAACTGGCAGCTGCCAAAAATAACCTACTTTTAAGTCTGCCACTGTTAACAACTGTGCTGCTCCACTTCAGCAGTGGGCTGTTAAGAACCTTGCCCAAGGACAGCTTGTTCAAGTAGCACGCTATTTGTGATTTTCTTTCACTATGCAGATTTCGTCTTTTTTTAAAAAGGAACAACAGCAAGCTCCGAGGCGTTAAAGGTACAGTACAGCTGTGACGAAACCGTATCATGTTAGACTGAGCTGAGCAAGCTTAGCTTTGGATCAAAGTGTCTTGTTATGATCACACCTTTTATCTCTACTGTTCATACATGTGATGTGGATGATGACAGCTGCATTGGATCTATATATATATATATATATATATATATATATATATATATATATATATATATATATATATATATATATATATATATATATATACACAGTATATTCCCTTGCAGGTGCTGTCTGCTGCAGTGTATTGATACAGTCATTCCTCTCTCAGCTATTTGTATGTTGCCATGTGGGGGGCTCATGAAGGACTGTATGGGTGGTCTGTGTATCCAAGAGGTCCTAATGAACAAGTGGGGGAGGAGTCGATAAGACCACCTGCTAAGCGTGTGTGTGTGTGTGTGTGTGTGTGTTTGCCTAGCGGTGAGAGAGAGAGAACACTATAGGGATCAATAGCATCTTCCCAGCACCCTGTAATTTGATGCCGCACATCGATGGTGAAGGCAGAGAAGAGAGGAATGGTACAGACACTTTCAGGACGGTCAGCTTACACGCAAATATAATGATATGTCTGTTAAAATACAAGGTATTTCTATTACTAGGTTACAGAGACGTTGTTTCCGGAAAAGCAAAATGCTTTTCAGTCTTTTCAAGTGTTTTGATCACCACAAATTGAATTCCCTGCACCTCTGTTGTGGCGAGGCTGAAGCATAAGATTGATATGGCAATATCTCAAAACCGGGGTACATAAAATGAAAACCATCTGCATGGTGAGACACAACTGAGGTTAAAGTACGATTATTTCTTCTGTGACTGGGATCAAGTGGGCCTTCGATGTGATATATTCCAGATGACTGAATTTATTTGGTATGGGCAGAGAGCTGTTCCCTGGTAAACCCTCCTCACAGGACGACAGTCTGTCTAATCATTAATGTGACCGGTGATGCACCAAGATAAAGGCTCAGTGAATAGGAATGTGTTTGCAGAGGTTGAGCTATTCAAAGGCAACTGGACTTGCCTGAGTTTCTGGAAGACATCTCATCCGTCATCCAAAAGACTTCTTCCAGTCTAATTGTTAGAAGTGAGGAGGCCTCTTCAGTTGCAGCTTTTACAGATACTGTGACCTGGATGACTGATAGTCCTCACAGACATACAGTACAGACTGAAGTGATGGAGGATGGCTGACAAAACAACATCAACTCTGCTTCTCCTATTCAGTCCTCTTATGTCTTCTACATGTATTATTTAAAAGATAAACAATGAACAAAACAAAAAAAGTCTGTGTTGCACGATGTTTATATATTCTACGCACATGCATATGGTGGGATATTTGTTTTAGACAAAAGGCTGCAGCCTGTAGCGTAAACCAACAGCTGTCGGGCAAAAGCTGTTGTCTGGCCTCCATTGAATTCATGCAATGAATGTGTTGGACGACTTACTACTTCTTTCTGAAGGCAAACTGAATAACATTCACCTTCAACCTTCTCTTTGCTTGTTGATGCTAACAACAATATTTATTCTGCTGATTTCTGAGATATTTTGTATCTTGGAGGCAATGAAGACGGAGCAGGACACCTCTGAATCCCTAGTGGCTTAGAGAGGTATCAGGGTTAGGAAGGAAGTTAAACTTACCTTTAAGCCATACTCCATACAGCAAATAAGCACCAAAGAAGATGGCTTCTATGAGGCTTTTTATCTTTATATCCAAAATGTGTATTTAAATATCTACAGTACAGTACACACATGCTCTGTGCATCAAGAGAGTAACGGGCGGCTGTGGACAATATTACTGGATACTTACTATTTTAGAGGATCTCAGCTCTCCCGGAACAATTTGCCTTTGCCAACCTGTACAATGTGCTGTATCCTCTAATATGTAGATGTAATGTGTATGGTCCTAAAATATGGAAACTTACACTGAACCAGAAACTTTACCAAGAAAGGAATGGGCTCATTCTCATCCTCCTCCTGCACATATACTTCATGACAAGGAGAGTACTAGTGGAAACTTTAAATGAGTAACTCTTTCAGTGTGTTCCTGAACTCATCTGTGGACTCATTTTAAAGATGATTTACAGTTTCTGTGTGTGTGCCTTGAGGATGGAAGACTCACATTGACCCAGTATGCCTGACAGAGCGGTCTTGAACTTCTCTTTGGCTTCTTCCATCTCCTTCTCATGCTGACTCTTCTCGCTCATCAGCCGGCGGATGTGGCTGTTGGACGACTGGATCATGGAGTAGAAGTTGTTGGCGTTCCTGCGGTTGACCTCACCTCGTTCCAGCCAGGTCAGGAGCACACGCACTGCTTCGGCAAACTTGCCGTCGTCTGGCCAAGAGGTGAGTGCACAGAAAAAAGACGTCAGACTCTGAACAGGAAAGTGACAGGAAATCTTTCCTCTAATGGTCCCAGGTGTTATAAGTAACAGGACGTGAGCTGGAAACAATGACGCCCTCATAAAAGTGAACATGTCAGTCATAGCAGGTGAATTATGCACTGTTTTCTGAAGCTGAACGTATACACATACAGTATATGGTAGCATGAGTCACTTTGGCTCACTGGCTGATAAGAGGAAGAAGAAGTAGTAACGTTAGGGTTAATAACAAGGTAACACTGAAAACATGGGAAAATGAAAGTAAGGAGAACAAGGACAAAGGAACAAAGAGCCAGCTGTGATGCTGAGTGAAAAGGGGGAAAAAACTATAAATATGTGACTAGAATACCTGCCTTGCAGTTGCATGCTCTCCCCAGCCAGCCAAGATGCAGGAAATATTGTCACAATCTCTCCTTCCTGAGTTACAGCACTGAACAAAAGGCCAGGCGTTTTTTTTCAGGACATTATGATGTCACAGTGAAGCTGACCTTTGACATTTTAAATCCCATCAGGTGACTGATGATGTATCGCTGATTTATCTTATTCATAATCATCATTACCAGACTACCAGATTCACTTCATCTTTGAGGCCTAATGAATGTTTGTGGCAAATTTGAAGAAACTGCTCCTTATTGAGATATTGCATTCATAGGAATGTGACATACAGATGTAAGGACAGAAAACCTGCTGGCGCATAATCCAAAACAACATTGCACATCTTATTGACACCACAGGGATGTTAGGGAAGAAGCGAAAAAAGAGGAGTGATGCTTATTTGGAGGTGATCTGGGTAAAAAGCTCCTCTGTGAGCTTCTTGTCATGAGAAAGGAGGAAATAAGTGGCACTGAAAAAGTCTAAACCCCTTTTTTCCCTCTGGGTGGAAGATCCATCCAGGAAGAGAGTCAACCTAAATCTGCAGCAAACAGCCCTAATGTGTCTCACAACAGCAGCCCAGAGTGATCAGACACAAATCCCTGATTTAAACCACACCGTGTTAGAGGTCCTTAGACCGGAGCCAAGGAAGTAAGAGCCGGGGAAAAAAAAGGCGCGCGCAGATGGCGGAGGGGCCGAAAGTCACAGCCATTTTGTTATCAGGCAACTGTGACTGAGACCTGAAGTGTCACTGCTCATTAGTGAAACAAGTTTATTCAGCCAGAAAGTCGACAGAAAGTAGAGTGGAGAGGAGAAAATGGACACGACGAGCAGAGAGGAACAGAGTGCAGAGAGGAGAGTGGAGGAGAAAGGACAAGATAAGAGAAGAGCATGTGCTGAGGGCAGGGTAAACTGATATCCCGTGTTTAACAGCCTTTGTGTAATGTCTTCTGAAAACAAACTCCCTGAATTTGTTATAACATCAGAGAACTGCTTTGTCAGTTTGTTCCAGACTGCTGCTGTAATGTCAGGGCTTGTAGCCGCTGCATAAAACCATAGACATCTGATCTCCTCCCTTATCTTCTCCTTTGTTAATCTGCGGTTTTTCATGAACTGCAGTGGTGCCGTGAGTGGTTCCATTTTCACTCAAGTCTGCTCTTTAACAATGCAGCCGTTTGAATCTGTGCTGTATTCCCAAACACCCTTGGGATGATTTAACAAACCACTTTTCTTCCATGTACAGTATCAAGGTTTTGCTCTCAGTTTGTGTGTGTGTGTGCCATCACATCATGCATGCAGCACATACACTGTACATGCTTTACCAACCTTTGATCTTGTCTCCCAGCTGGCTGCACTCATGCTCAGAGTAGTGGACGATGGGCGGAGGGGAGGGCGGCCGCAGGCGATCCTCCTCTATCTTGCGCCGGTGCCGCTCCTCTCTGGCCAACATCCGCTGGTGACACTCCCACTCATAGAGGTCGTCCCTGGCCTGGGCGAAGTCCACATGAAGGCGACCAGTGTCTTTTTTGTCTGTGCTCGAGCCCAAACGGATACGATAACCTTGGCAGACAAAAAAAAAAAAAAAAAAAAAAGAAAGTTAAAAATTAGAAACTAAAAACAAAAAGAAGATGGAAAGCGCTGGAAAGGGGAATAAGCAAATATAATGGGGAGAAGCAGATGGGACAGCAGGGAGCTTACCAATTAAAGTGAGTTTATCTGTCTGCTCAGACAGTTTGATGTCATTTTCACAGTGTGTTCAGAATACTGCAGCTGTGGAAACACCCCAATTTTTTTTTAAAGAAAAAGCTTTTCACTGTTTGTTTGTTTTTATTTTTACTCATTTTGCATCCCTCTGTACTTACACTTGCTATTTTGAGTGAATAATTGCGTTCACAGTGACAATTATGGCAACATACCGAAAAAGTTGAGTGAGACAACAGTCAGCACTGTAGCTATGGAGAAGAAGGGCGGGGGCTAACTTTTCTATTCTGAAACTTGTGAAAATGGCGGCTACAGCAGCTGCAGAGTCATCAGCATACAAACTGCATTCATAGTGTTGTCTGTAATGATTTGATATTGACATTAACTAATTAAGTTTGCGCACTATGCAACTACATAGTGTTTGAGCTGTAAGTGCACCGATGGGAGTCAGTTTAGTCACATTTAGTTTTTTTTCGCCATCCTGGTAAAATAGCTGGCACACAGTGATGATTCCCTCAGGACGATCTGAATTTTTTTTTTTGCAATCGCTTTACTTTTCATCGAGCACCAATCATCTGGTCAAAATTATATTGTAATCAATACTTTTGTCAAATTATATGACAGTCCCATTAGCTGCAACTGGACTATTGTGTTGAGTGCTGAGTGCTGAGCACAGAGCGTGTAGACTCTTAGCCCTGATAATAAACATCTGATAGCAACACCAAACACATACAGAGAGAGAGAGAGAGAGAGAGGGAGAGAGAGAGAGAGAGGAGGGTGACATATGACAAAGATCACTAGTCAGATTCAGTCTGAGGAAGTCATGGTTACGTTGTTTCCACCTCGGTCCACTGCAGCGTTGCAGCACCCGGATGCCTCCAGTTTTGACAGCTGTCAACTTCATTCTTTGCATTCACACCTAACGGCCACTGTTTTAGCAGACTATACTGATTCCTCAGTGACTTGGCAAATATACCGTATGTAATAATCATTCTAGGATTACACCTTCAAGGCAGCTCACTAAAATGAAATGAAAGAAACAAAGAAACACACAAAACAAAACAGATCAGTGAAATTAAGGACACTGTGCATCGTTTTAATGCAAATTAAAAACACAGCTGGAGGCGTGAATTTGATGAAACCGAATAGCAACATAGGGAAATGGGAGCATAAGGCAGAAAATGTACGCTAGTGAGCTGTAGTCTATAAGTTGTGAGGTTTCTTTTTTGGGCCAATAGCACTTTCCTTCACCCTCTATAAATTGTCTTTTGACCATTCTCACAGATAAGAGAGAAAAATGACTGAGCAAGCTTTTTCCTTTTTCCTTGGGGTCCACCTGTCCACACCCTCTCCCTTCATCCTCAGTGTTTCCCATTTTTGCCGGTTGGATCTCTTTTAGGAATTCATACGGTAGCTGTAGGATTTTGCGGTGTAAGAGCGCCTGCAGTCTTTTGTCAAACGTATGGAAGGATAATTACTTATCCAAGACCCAAATTTCCCATTATTACCGCCTCTTTTCCTCACTCCTTCTCCTCATTGCTGGTTGCAGAAGTGAAATCATTCGTATTTTCCGGATTTAATTTGGTGAATTAATCAGAAAGAGTGTTTAGTGTGCGTTTCTTTACATGTGTGACCATTTTTTCTTGCTGGACACAGTAACAATACCCAGTTAGTGTGATTCACAGAGAGAACATACTCTCATCATACGAGAACGGGGGGTTGGTGGTGGATGTCGGCGTAAACAGGAGAAGAAATGAGCTTGGGTTTGGTGTCTCTGCTTCAGTCTGCTCTCTCCACTTCAGCCTCCCAATCTACCACAACTTCAATATTTCATACAGTATGTGGAGATCTCAGTGTGCTGGGGCTACTGGAGTGTGTGTCATTGCTGGGTACTGTGTTTGCACAGAGTGTCTGTCTGTGTGTGTGTGTGTGTGTGTGTGCGGGTGGGGTATAATTTATGGGAAAACTACACAGCTCTGTTATCTGCCTAATATATGAAGCTCAGCTCCCACATCTCACTGTAAGAGAACGGAGACGGACCGAATAACAAGATCCCTCATTCAAACTCATTTGCACACAAATACGCGCACGCACACACACACACTTAATAATGCTAAGAATACTACTGGATTGGCTGCTAGTTTAAATGAGTTTAAATAAAGTAGTGGCCAGCAGTTTGCACAGAGAGATGAAAATGAAGATAAGATAAGAAACGATAAGCCTACATCACCATGGGTAGTAGCTGCTTTTTATTTTCCCCCTTCGATGGTCATTTATAATCTTCTCCGACTCCTCTAAACCACCCTGAGTGTATTAGCCGCCTTTTTAAGTGAGAAGCTGCTGGTTGTGTAAGTTTTTTCTCTCTCAGCTCTGAATTCCCATCTCAGAATGTTTTTTTCATGATCTCCTTGACATCAACACATGGGAGTCTCCTGAATAATGAAATGATCCTTTAGGTGTGGGTTATGTTTTTTTTTAATTAAATCGAATTTTTCTTCCAAAAAAATGTATTAATTCTTTTTTTTCTGCGCGTGTGCGTGCTTGCGTGTGGGCTTGGGATGGCGGACAGCTCTAAATAATACAATACTCATGAGCCTTGGCTGCTGTTGCAATGGAGAGGAAGCTATGAATAAGATTTTGCAAGAAACTGAATGTGTCGTTTCAGTTGTGACCAGAACATGATGCCACCAGGTTCATCCACAATTTACCCAGAATTCATCTTAAAAGCAGAAATGTTGACTTTAATGACAGTTGATTGTGGACAATTTCTTTTAAGTATACAAGTGCTCGTACCTTCAACTTTATCAGACAACTGGATCTTTTACTGATGCAGCCCGTACGCTTATTTTCACGACCATCCAAGTGTTTCAGTGCTCCAGCTCTGAGTCACATGACACCGTCTACAGAAAAAAACTTCCAGCGGCACACTTCACAACTCTGTGTTCTTGCTTGACATTTATCGAAGTGGCACTTAAACTGACGCAATAGACTGAAATATTACACCAATAAGCACTTTCACGATGAATAAGAATAAGGTTTCACAGGGATGACGCCGGGCCGGCTCACCTGACAGGAAGAGAGCCTTGTCCACGGTGAACTCCTCGGCAAATCGGATGTGGCAGAAGTTCTTCTTGCTTTTGCGTATGGCGGTGATGTCGCCACACTGTCCAAAGACCTCCATGATCAGCTGCTCGTTGGAGTTCTCCGGTAGACCCCCGACGAACACCGTCTTACAGCCTGGGGGGCGGTCTCTGGTGGCTGGAGGGGGTAGGTCTGGGCAGAAGTATCGGAACAAAGGAGAGATAATGATAAAAAAAGACTAAGCAGGGAAACAATAAACTGAACAATAAAACTGTGAGCATTTGGATTTATGCAGCGATAAAAGAGTGGAAATACACAACTGTGATACAACTGCATGAAAATAATGAAACTCAGCTTTGAGGATGAGTTACGCTTTTTTTTGAGAAGCTCAAGAAAATACATCTGATTGCAAGAATATACAGTTTTTTATTACACTATTTGCTGTAAATCATTCTGGTAGACCCAAGGAGCAGGTCTGATTCCCACGTCTTGTTTATTTTACTCAAATAGAAAGCAGCCAAATGTTATTGTTTCTGCTCTGATAAGTCAGAGAACAGAAGCGGCTGTACGGTCTCATCTCCAAACCATAAATAAATGTAATCACTTCTTTACTCAGTTTATCCTGGTGTACAGTATCAATATATTAAACATAGAAGGACTGAAGGAGGGAACGCCACCCGTACAAACAGAAATGGGTAACAACTTATTGTGTAGGATAAAAACAAATTGAGGAGAGGAAAGTGGCTCTCCAATAAGAAGAAATTACATAATATCCAGACGGTATGAATGACAAATAAATCCAAAAGAGACCCTGAGGTCAGACTCCGTATTCAGGCTGAGAAGAATGAGGCGCCGTGTCACACCGAGCGTTTAAACAAAAAATCGGTCTATAATACGATGAAAGACTTCGGGAAAACAGAGCCACATTCTGCAGCTTGATGCTACAGAATTCAATTAAGTCATATTTAAAACATAGCGCTTATGACCTAAAAAAAAATGATAAAGCTTAATGCATGAATAATGATAACTTGGAGCAATATGCTCAGATCGTTTTTTTGTTAGATAAATGTTAATATCCAACAATTCCATGCATGAAAATGAAATCCTTTTGGCTACAAAGTGATTGCAAATCCTCTCATGTGGAAGGTCCCCTGCATTGCAGAAATCACTTATTCTACACAGATGAGTGTTGACTGATCTAATCTCCAATAGATCAGGCTTCTCAGCCATGATGAATGTGATTAACGGGGTCTATGAGGAGTGAAGGAGCTAATCAGTGGAACGCCGAGGATGATGTATTTCTGGATGTCTGTTAGAAAGGGCCTTGCAACGGTGGTTTGGGACGCTCCAACCTTTGTAGATATCGACACGGCGAGTGGACCTGGGGTTGAACTTGGTTGGATATCTGAGGTGCATCATCAGAGTCCGGTTGATCAGCACCAAGTGGAGTAATTCATATGTCTTGAGGTCTTACGCTCAAGTATGATCAAAAGGATTTCAGGACTGAGCATTTGTTGGGTGCGGTAATATTGATTTTGCATCTGACTTTTCCCCACTATCAAACAGAGAAATTAATTAATGAAATAAAGTGGAAAGTTCTGCAGCAAAACTGGTAGTCACTGGTAGTTATTTAATACTTTTATAACTTGTGCAAACTGCGTTAAATCTTCTTTTTATACAGTATGGTGTGCTCATGTGCTTTTTATGTGTCTGCTGATAGACAAATTGATTATTGAGCTTGGCTTTAAAGGTGTACAGAAATGGCCGTTTGTCCTGTTTGTCGCGCCGAGTTGTCACGAGCTGCAACACGAGTTTACCCGAGTAAGGAAAACAAATTTGATTGGTCGTTATCGAGCGGGCGGGATATTCAAAGCTTGGGGCGAAACCGAGCTCCGTGTGTGTGCGTGTCTCAGACGTTTGAATGACGGATTACAGATCCAATATCAGTGGCTGATGAATCGTGTACAGGCTGACGTGGTATAATCCGTGCACCTGCATTATCCAATGCGAAAAAAAAAAAACACACTTTCATCCTGGATCAACTCAAAAATAGAATTTTGCACAAAGTTTGGCCTACATCGTCTGATAGATGAGTTATTACACTAATTTTATGACCCAGAGTAGGCTTAAATTCAATTTTCTTTTCTGTACACCTTTAAAGCTATAGTACATAACTTCTGTCGCCCCCTAAAGGATTTCTGCGTTATTACAACGATACGGCCGGCACCTATGGCCCGGTGTAACCTCCCCTCCCCACCGCTACCCCTGTAGCTCTCCATGGCAATGGGAGACGCACATCACACACAGTAACAGCAACACTCGCAACATGCTGCTGGTCACGGACCCCGGTTCACGGACTATAACACTCGTGACTCACCGCACACTGCTCTTCACAGCACACAGACTGCCCGCAGTAAGTTACACACAGCAACACGGGCTACACACCTTGTAACTTACTGCTCGTTAGGCTAACGATGTGGCGAACACCAGGCTGCTAACAGCTGTTGCTGCTCTCCTCCCTCCTCCCTTCTCGCTGTCAGGTAAAACCGAGTAAAACGCGTTGTTTCGGTCATTTCCTGTGAGCCAGCGCGGGAATGTCGCCGTTCTACACCAAATACAAAAAGAACAAATACTGAAAAATACCGCGAGGCGTTAAGAGGAGCCGAACGGCTTAATCAGCGTCATATCATCTCCTCTTGTAGTGGCTTGGGTGAAGCGGATATTTACAGACATGTAGAAGTTATGCACTATACAGTAGCTTTAAAGACAGAGCATCTTCATGCCAATGTTCTCCTGTAGTTGAGTTCGACATTAAAAGAAAGATGGAGATCAGGACACAAATGGCTCATATGACGTCTCTAAGGAAGACGGCCGGTCTAATTCTACCAGACAAAGAAAGGAGCTGAGCAGTTTGAGCTTTTATTGCTGCTTTACATTCAGCTGATGTCTTTTGGGCTCCTGCAAAGAAGCCTCCTGTAATAGTGAGGGGTGGGTGAAAACATTTGAATGGGAAGACCACTTTCAAAGAAGCTTAAAGCCCTGGTTGGGAGCAGTAATAAACAACCCATTATTAATGGTTAGAGTGCTGCTTCAGTGTAATAAGTGAATGGCAAATAAATGCCACAGACAGATTATGAGACAATGGGCTGCTGGACACAGACATGTAGGAGAAAGTCATTTTGCATTGTTACTGCGTGTGTCTCTTTCGGGTCCATTTTCATATGTCTGGTCATTTTTAATCTCTTTTTGGTTATTTTGCATCTGTTCATGATTTTGTTATTTAAAATACAATAAATACATAATGTCATACAATATTTGAAAGCCTCCGTGAACAAGTCCAAGCGACTGGATTTTTATGCAAATAAAAATAAGCACATGAACCTGAGGCAGAGACGCGCAGGGTGAGGGATGGAGGGAGCAGCTTTTTGCAGATTGCTCATAACGTGTAGGTGCCAGACAGAGTGTAAAAAATAATATTTGTCCAAACTCTAACGCCTTATGTGTGTGGCCACTTCAAGCAATTACGAGACAAAGACTTCAAGGCTGTTCATTTTAGAAATGCAGACAGAGAGACTGAGGCGAGGAGGAGGAGAGAGAAGATGCAGAGCCAAAACAGAAGAAAAAAGAGCAACGAAACAGAATATAACGTTGACATTGACAGGTTATGATTCTAATATTTTCTCCAACTTATTTCTACATACTGGCCATAAAAACATTAGAAAGAACTAATTAAATATGAAATATTTATATAAAAACACACACATCCCACAAACTACCTCAAAAATAGAATCTGTTGTATTGAACTGAATAATAAATACAGTTCCTACTGCATACTTGTATGTTTTAAATCTTGACTGTCTTCTTGTATGTTTACTGACCTATTTGCTTTTATTTTGACATTAAACCTCAGAGCAATATTGAAGCCACTGTAACGCAAACACATGGTCTTGACTGCGCGTCCAGCCGGTCCCAGAGGCCCGCTGTCTGGGCGACCACCCACTGGTCTGTTTCTCCAACACAAGTCATCACCATCCATCACCTCGACTGGGCTAAGCACCTTTTTATAGTGGGAGGCGCAGCTACAGGGAGGAGGCTTCAAGCCTTCAACCCTCTGAGGACTGTTACTGGGAAGATAAACTACGTTTACATGCACTCAAGTGAACACGTTTAGTGCATCACCAACACACAAACAAACATCAGCATTAACCTGTACACATGAAGATGTATCACAGTGAGAAAGAGACCCTGGTATTAACATGTTCTAAAACACTAGGACGCTGCATCTTTGTCTACTGCTCAGTTGTTTTGAGCGTCTTGGATGACGGATGTATTTTGATTCTTTTTTAATTCATGTTATCCTGTTGTTTTCCTGAGTTTTATTTATTCATGGAAAACTATTTTTAAAAGATTCTTCATTCATAAGAAGAGAATTTAAAAAAACATCATTTAATTATTTAGCACAAAGAAAAGAGGGGAAAAAACTCTTAACATTACTTTAAGATACACTTCTTCATTCAGATTTAATGGAGTGTGTACTGTGTGGTACTAACGTACTATTAGTATCCTCAAAGCTCGCAAGGAGTACACTTCACCTTCCCCTTAGAGGCAATTATCTCAGACTGTCTTACAGAAGTTTGAAAGAGAGGGTAGGGTACGAGAGGTAGACAACAGAGTTTGATGTCCAATTTAAAAATCAGAGTAAGTCAACAGGTCAAATCGTTGAGTGCTGCCCTGGCAAACCATTCAGAAGAGAAAAAAATAAGACATTATACCAACTCCGCAGCAGCAAAGTGAGCAGGAAGAAGTGACAAATGTGAAGTAGATGAACAAGTAAAGAGATAAAGCAGTGTTGGGACTGAATAGAGAGGTATATTGACTCAAGAAAAAAAGAGAAGGTTGCAAAGAGAAAAGCACTTCGCAACTACAGTGACCATTGATTCATTGTTTGAGTCACTCTGAAGCATTCAGCCATTATGAACATGTTACAGCCCAAACAACTGACACGTGAATCCAGAAAATAATCACATTAATCAATACTGAAATTGTCATAGCTCTCAATATAACTAATGCAAAATAATAAAATAACTAATACATTATATACATTATAACAACTCCCGGATCAATGCTTCCATTTACAGTACACACTGCAGAACAACAATTAATAAATAGAGGATAGAAATAAACATCATCTTTTGTTGCAGGTCTAAGAACCCATGCAGAGTTTTTTTTTCCATTTCTTGACACTTTTGTCCACCAACATCTTTGCATCCAATAGGCAGCACGGTTGACAGCACGCAGTGTGAAATGACGATACGCCTCAATCATCATCTCCTCCTCCCGTTCCCCAAATCAGCCCTATATATCATCCTCGGAGGTGACACAGCTTTAGTGAGACATATGCTACAACCTGCAACAATCTTCAGCAATAACACTTTTAGCTACTACTTTTTCCTTTCAGCGCTTCCCTGCCATCTTTTTTTTTGATGTGAAAAGCCTGGTTGACACTTTTTATGCTCATTTCCAGAAATTTCAAAAGAAATTTCACCTAAAATGTGACAGTATTTGGCAGCTGCTACGTATGTGTGTTTTCAGTGAAGTGACTGCATGTTTCTTTTTGCCACGAGCGGAAAAAGCCCAATACAGTATCAGTTTTTTATCCAACTAACAATTTTCCCACCACTTTCTCTAGCTCTAGGTTTCCAAACATATCTCAGGTGTCCTCCTCTCCAGCCATGTCCTCTGGCTCCCTTAGGGGAACTTGAGGCCTTTCAGTCAAGGGGGGCTTTATGCACTCTACAGTATCTTACGGGTCTCACATGATCAGAATACCTCCACAGGGGAGGCGGCCAGGAAGTGTCTTGAACAGGTGGCCGATTCACCTCAACCGCCTCCTTTCAGTGTAAAAAGAGCAACAGTTCTCATCTGAGCTCCTTCTGGATAGAAAAGCTTCACCTCCTAAGGATTAACCTAAAATATAATACTTAGGCAGCTTGAAGCATCACTGTCGGTCTTCCACTCACTCCCCGTAAGTAAAAGCCCTTGATTATGGTTCTGGGTAGATCGGATCGTAAATAGATAAGTAGTGGGTTGCACCAGGGTTTGGATCTCATGCTCCCATCTTTAAAGGCGTTATCTTTCATTTTTGCATCGCATTTTGATAACATTTTCAGGGTGGTGACAGACAGTTAAAAAAAAAAAACATAGATCAAAAGTGGTGCAGCAGAGCTGGAGGCAGACTTTGTGTAACTCCCTCTGGAGCCATAAAAGACTTTCTCAACAGACTGAAGAGCGGATCAGTGACATTTCCCTTGAACCTCATTTGTGAAGGAGACCTTGAGATACACGGACTCCTTCTCTTGGGGCAGCAACTTTCTCCCAAACTTTCACAGATTTGAAGGTGCCGACTCTCCTCCCAGACTTTTCACAAATAGCTGCAAACCACCTCGGTGCACGCTGAAGGTCGCAGTCAAACTGAGACAAGAGGACAACATTACTGACACCCAGCAGAAATGCGATCCAGAGGTACTCGCGGTTCAGCGTGGAGACTGTCCATGAAAATTAGAGCTAGTGGTAAGCCACAACCTTCCCAGACACAGCAATTCATATAAGCCTTTGAATTTCAGGCCCCCCTCGGTTGGCACCAATTTGCCTTGAGAGATGCTAACAGGAGCTGCTGGCCTCGACAAAACAACTCGAGGATCACAGATGCACACAGTCCGCCGTGTTGAGGGAGCAACTCTCTTGAGTGCAAAACTCATCACTGTTGGTTTCTAACAGACTTGACTTTCATGAGCAGAATCAAGCCTAGAAAGTTTTCCCCAGATGTCGGCCTATTCAAAAAAACCTTGGCTTAGAGATTAACCGGTGACAGGCAAAGAGATCTTAAGAAGAGATGGGGATCAAAAGAGCGAGTTAAGAGTAACTGGGACAGAGCGGGCAGAGAGGCAAGAAAGTAGAAAGTCAGAAAGGTCCATAATTAAGCGCTGTGTCCATGCATTACCGAGGACTGAACCACAACAGACTTTTGGAGGCACAAACAACACGAGTTTTAACCAAAAACTTCAATTTTACACTTCATGCAGACTCATCAGGCCACAGCGGAGAAAACAATTCTACTTCTGTCACAGAGTGATCGTGACGGGTTTCCAAGTTGTTGGGTAATTTCGCGACTAGCTGATCCCGCTCTGAGCCTCAGGGTTTATACGTGTCCCTGGCATAAAGCACCTAGTTCATTTCGCTGTGTTTGCCCCTGAGCGCTATATATTCCTGAGTTCAGTTGAACTTTTAATCAGCCTTTCTTCCTGTACCCTGCTGTGACAGCGACGCTTGATACTGAGCAATAATGCAGAGACAAGGTATACAAGCAAACCTGTAAAACAGCTTCATAGGTGTGGTAAAGAAGAACAAAAAAACTGCCAATGACAAGAGTGTGGTGTGATTCTGTGACAGGATTATAACCTCCCAAGAGGCAAAACAATGTGGAGATTTTTGTTTGAGTTCACCTTGAAGATGACATGTTATACTTGTGTGAGAGAGAAGATACCGTGTTGAGACTTTTCTGTTGCAATCTGAAATCTGAAAAGCAAAAGGTGAGATCACATCCCTGCTGACTTCTTTTCTACTTCTGGATAATTGGATGGTGAAGGTGAGATAGCTATAATTAACAGCTGGTTCACACCTCCAGTCAGATTATACAAAGTGAGAGGCAAATTTCCACACTGCGCTGTGCACTCGAGAAAATTAAGGAGTGATTGAAATTGGGTATAGTTTATCAAATGTGTTCAAATCAAGGGGGTGCCACTTTTGACAGTTTATAAACCCACTTATGGGGTGGGCAAAAATATCGATATGGCATATTGCGATACTTTATACCGCAATACGATATCGATATTCAATATTTAAATATCGATTTTTTTTTCAAATAATAAATCATGTTTCAGACGTAAATCCAGTACGACTTCCGCACCTCTGCTCCGCGAGGTGTCACTGTACTGCTACCTCAGACAGTGTGTTGTACATGCAAATATGTTGTTGTAACTTGCACTTGTATAAAATGGCATGGATAATTTGAATTGCATTGTTTTGACTCAGTTTGTCCCATGAATTATCACTATCGTCTGATGTACATACAACTCGGATTTTAAGATGCATAATGCCTTTTACATTTTTCAGTGAACTATGTAGAATATCGCAATACATCGCGATATATCGCAATATATCGCAAAATTTGGATATCGCAATATCGTCATCGTATCGTGACTCAAGTATTGTGATGCGTATCGTATCGTGAGGTCCTTGGCAATACCCACCCCTACCCACTTATGAATCATTTACTGACAGATTAATCAATAATAAGAAATAGGTGCAAGAATTACACACTGCAAACTATATGTCCAGTATATTCATTTGTGTTTATTTATTTATTTTATTTTATGTTATTGTCCCATTATTGTATGTACTGGTCTGCGTTTTTAATTGTCTGGATGAACGAGAGACACCTGAATTTCCCTACTGGGATTAATAAATGATCTATCTATCTATCTATCTATCTATCTATCTATCTATCTATCTATCTATCTATCTATCTATCTATCTATCGTATAAGAACTCCATAAGCTGAGGAGGGTCATGAGATATGACAGAGCTTTTTTTTTGTTAAGCTGTCATAAGATGTTACGTAATCAGAGACCTTTAAAAGTGTGATTCTCTTACAGTGGTAGAAGAAAAGGTGGGGGCAGAGGTGGCGGTGGTGGAGGATTAGTATGATATACAGTAATGGCTTACTGGGGTTCGGTGGGAACAGGGTGCAGGTCTTGCAGTGGATGATCTCCTTGATGGTCGGTATATCCTGGGAGAGCGGTGCGGGCACGATGCCGAGGCCGGGCATCATGGGGTTCATGGGGGTAATTCCTGCCATCATGCTGAGGTTGGGGTCGAAATCTGAGGGTATAGGGAGAGAAATATGAATGAGATGAGAAAGATGTAACACCGACAGTAACATCAAAAAGACAAGACTTTTTTGGACAGGTGTCACGTCAGTCCATAAAGTTTCCATTTCCCATTGCGCGCTTACGTCCTCGGTGACGGTTCTGCCGACACCGGTGACACACAAGCAGCAAGTACATAATGGAAAACACACAGCCATTCATGAATAAATCATCTTGTAAACAACATGCATATTTTACAAATTTTTTATCGACTCACTCTCTGTCACTCCTGCTGTTTGAGTGATGACCCTATAGATAATGTACACAGTTGCGTTGAAAACCTAAGCTTTATTTACAATATTGACATGCACTGCAGCTGGGAAAATATGCATACACACCCACACACACACACACACAGACACATATATACACACACAAGCCCTGGCATCCTCAGCCACCACATGTGCTTTTATGTGCACTAGCGTCCCGCTATGGAGCTTTTTGAAATGGAAATGACACTGGCCTCCGGTATGTGCCTCGGCGTCACCTGCAGAGGATTTGGAGTTGACAATTATGCCGCAGGGTGCGCGATGTTTATGCACCTGTGTATGTGTATGTGCATGCAGGAGCACCGCACGCTAAAACAAATCCTTCACTAGAGATTATACACACACCGTAATATACTAGACATGTAACAAAATCAATCTGACACGCGGGCTAAAAAACAATTTTAGAGACGGTGCTATTTGCTGACTGTGACAGATGATGAGATGAGAATCATGAAATGTAGAAACAAACAAGTAACATAATGAGTAAGGGAGGAGAATGTGAGAGTTCAGAGTTCAATACTTAGATTTCCTTTGGTTTATCCCACTTTTCTTTCTTTCTTTCTTTCTTTCTTTCTTTCTTTCTTTCTTTCTTTCTTTCTTTCTTTCTTCTTTTTTTTTTTATTGATCGTAAGTATGCAGATGTGATCCCCTGGTATCGGTACAGTGGCAGCAGATGCCTGGAGTGTGGAACCTCTTTAGTGTCAAACATAAAATTCAACATGATACATGATGGAAAAGTACTGAAAACTCACTTCTGAACTCAACATACTGTATATTGAGATTCACAATGTCCAAAAGGGTTAATTTGATGTTTTAGATTCAACTTTTTTTTTTTTTATTGTGACTTAAAATTGTTATGCCTTTAAATAAAAATGCATGGCCACATTACAATAGCAATAAGAGGAAGAACTATTCCCCTCACCAACAGAGAATGGCATCAGCAAAACTTATGTGGGCTCCATTTCAGCTGCGACAGTTTTGATCTTCAGTAGCAATATCCAGTGAAGGACAAATAATATTTACTGTTCTACAGTATACACCATTACCGGGAAATAGATAGCACGTTTCCCCATAAGTGATTTCCTCTAAATCTACTGTAAGAGCGAAAATGGATGAATTAAATGACACTCAGTGAAGGTGAATCAAGAAATATGCACATTACAGAAGACTTGCAATAGGTCCCTGGAGCAGGAGAGGCTGTAATAAATATGGTGGACTGATAAAACAACGGGCTAGAGGACAAAAATGAGGAAAGAGAGACAGAGGATAGATAGAGAGAGAAGAAAACAAACCAAAAAGAAAGTGAGCCAGGTGAACTACATTAAAAGGAAGATGGATGGAAAATATAGGACTATTGATGACCTCACCATCAGTCTCTAACTAAGAATCAGAGTGAGAGGAAACAGGTGATAAGAGGGTCCCGAGTTGCCTGGCGATTGATGACTTTTTCTGCACGTTAAGGTGAAGGAAAGGAAGATGGATAACAGGAGGGATGATAAAAAAAAAAAAACAGGGTGGAGGTTGGTGCAATAGCCAGCCTGAATACCAAACACGGCATATTAGAGAGGACTGAGGAAACAAAACGTAGTATAAACCAAGACTAAATGCAGTGTTGTGGGAGGTTGCCCTACAGGCAAAAACATTGTAAAAATATCTTGGAAATAATATTTCTGGAGATGATGCTCATTTTTTCTGCCAAGCCGATGCTCCACTGTTTCAGGGGTAGAATAAGGAAACATGCTTATGAGTTCATATGTTGTATATTGGCCCAAAGGAAACTAGATTTCTGCTCTTATAGAGGGCACGATCTGGTTACATCAGGGCACGGCTGGTATAATTTCACTGCAGTGCAGCTCGCAGTCCCTCAGTATTTATCCTCACTCATTAAGAGCCTGAAAACTGAAGCAAGCATGTAGCACAACTGTGTGTAATAAAGCAGATTATTTACTTCTTCCTAAGCATTTCCAGCCACAGCAGAGTTTTCTCATCTTCATTTTTTCGACAGTGTAGCCGGAGGACATGTTTTTATCACCGACATACCATTATTTCCTCCCTCCTTCATTGTTACCCATTACTGTGTTGGCTGTAAGCAGGCACAGATGAACATGCAGATCACACTGGCGCTTTTCATCCAATGTATATGTATTTATGCAGTTTTCTAAGGGATTTCGCTGTTATGTTGCAGATTTAAATGTATTTTGTGTTGTTTCAGTTATTTATTACAGCACATTTTGCATATGAAAACGCGTAGAGGTGGATTTGACTGCTCATGCTGTGGTGTGAGCCAGAGTTTCAGGAAAAAAACAACAACAACAACCTCCCATCATTTTGTGCCTGTAACAGCTGCAGAGAACAAAATCTCAAAGTTATGAACGTGCAAGGTGCAAGGGGTTTGGATGTTAGAGAGAACTGACTTATATTAATTAACTTTTCATTTCTTTCCCATTTTATCCTCTTATAGAAAAAGTGTTTAACTTGCTCTAATACTCCTGTCATGGTAGCTTACTTCAATAAGCTGCATTTACTGTAATGGCAGTGTCCTACCTGGGTCATTTGTTGCCTGTCACCATCTATTTCTTTATTCTCTGTAGTGTAAACCATCACAGTGTAACTGCCATAGAGAAAAGGCTTTAAAATAAAGCCAGGCCGTGGTCCAACAGCAACATTAAGGGGGATCGATAAGATTTTAAAATCAATCCTAAATCACATTTGTAGCCGATCATTTGAAGGTAGAATGAGGTTAATAAAGAGTTGATGCCACCGAGCACTGGGCTACACTTTCATAAAAATAACAGAACAAGCTGTCAGGCAGATCCATTCACTAACCACTGCTCGTAACGCTACAGGGATGAGTGGATGAGTGTGTCATTGTAGTACTGTACATCACACTTAGATTTACCCGTACTTCTCAACATTGCAAACATTTTGTATTTATTCTGAGTATAATAGCGACTGTCAGTGTCTGGTCAGAGATTCCCTCTATTATGTGTCATGTATTTGGAGTAGTGCACTATTGATGTTGTTGACTTATGTGGCCTAAATGGTCTGTTTATTGATTTGTTGAGAGACATTTCAGAGAAATCTAATTTCTGAAAGTGAAAAGTAACAATAACATCAAGCTTTGTTACGAAAGTCAATTCTGAGACCATAACCTGCTTTTCTCAATCAGCTGTGGTGACAAACTGAATCTATGGAAACTGGACAGTTGATCAGACAACTGATATTTGATAAACAAAAAGGAAAAAGTTAAAACATTTTCTTGAACCAGCCAAAAATAGATTTTACAGAAGCTGTGTTGGCGTCATAAATGTAATGTTTTCTGACAGTTTAATATGAAATGGTGTGTTATGTTGTGCTATTTCCTCAGGTTTTGATACTTTTGGACAGCACGACTTTTACTTGCAATCTAGGATTGTGCTCTTCTTTTATGCTAATAAAATAAGCATCTTCAGATTTTGGACTCTTGCCTTGCACAAAACAAGCAAATTCAAGCAAATCACTGAGAGCTTTGGCAAACTGTGGGGGTTTGGGGAATTTCTCAGTATTCAACACTTTTTTTTTTTTTTTTTTTTACAAACAAAACAATTCCTGTAATCAAGAAAAGAATGGGCAAACAACATGATCATGAAAATAACTGTTTGTTACATTGCTAACTACAGAAACTTACAGTTTCTCTCAAAAGCTCATTGGTGTAGAACACCTTCAGAAAACATAGATGGATTTGGACCAGTCTTTGTCTCTGTCTCTCCAATCTGGACAATTCTGCTTTTGCATTTTGTATTTCAACTTTTAACAATTTAAAAAAAGGTACACACTGTGTTTTTAGACAGAATTTCCTTTTTGCAATCTTTTCAAAAGGAAAATAATACATTATGCATACAGTATTTAACAGTTCAGCTGAGATACAGCCTATACTCTGCGCCAATATGCGGTGCACGCAATGATAGAGCAGAGCAGGTCTTTTTGACTCGGTAGAAACTCCACTGAGACACTTTGAGAGCGCGCGGGTCCTCTAGAAGAAGAACAACAAAAGGAACCTGGGGCTGGGTCCTCCCACACATGAGCCGTGATGTGATCCTTTTCACTGTGCCTCTCTGTGAGCTTTGGTCTCTATTCCCTCTCATGTTGGAAAAGCTGAAATTCACAAACATCTCCCCGCTAACACCTCTTCCTTGTACAGTTACACACATGGCTGCACATACAGTACACACATGATAACGCAAAGGTTATTGCCCACAGTCTTCCCCCCTCTCCCTCTCATTCTTCTCTATCACATACTTGTGATGTTAAACAATGCATTTCCTGGGGGTTTGTTCAAAGTAATGACATTTGGAGCTGCCCATCAATCAGGAGGACCAGAGAGATTTAAAAATTTAAAAAAGACATTTTGATTGTGAGAAGCTCCTGGTTCATTAATGTCGTCCTCCTCTCCCCGACGCCTTCTTTCTCCTCACTGACTCCTGGGGTAAACGTCGCTTCTAGCAGTCAGCGGCGCGTTGGGGTGGCGGGGTGGGGGTTGGAGGGACGTAGGCAGTTGCTGTGAGGCATGCTGGATAATATTCTCTAATGAGGCGAGCTAGCCACGCCACCTGGAACCAAACCAGTGGCTGAAATCTGTCTCACTCAAACTCTGCCAAGAGTCGCCTGCTTTGCATTTTCATACGAAGATCTCCCGACTTCATTTCTCTTAGAAGAACATTTATCCACCTGCAGGATACAAAATAATAATAAAAAAAAACCTTCCAGTTTATAAAAAAAGTGATCTCATCTCCCTGTTCCTCCGGCATCTAAATAAGAATCAGATTCTTTATGTTTCCTTTCCAAAAAATCCATCTCCTTTATCTGACACCACCATACTTAAATATCTAAACCACAATCTAATACATCTGCCATGGATAGGAACAACTGTCTGAAAGTCCCTCCTCAGTAGACATATAACTACCGCTCTGTTTTTTATTTTAATTATTTACCAGACATACTGTATATCCAAAGTAAGGCAGTCTTTGCCTCACCACTCTGTCCGCCTACACTCCAGCCAAAAACCTCTGGCACTGTACCCAGTGCAGCTCCTGAGCAGTCAGCAGAAAATGACACAGCATCTAGCCCAAGAGTTGGAAAAACGCTTATGGCAAAAAATGTGTGTCATCTAATGTATTTCCTGACATTAGGATGAGCTAATGTGTGAGAATAAGGAGACTCTGTTTCATATTGTGTGTGGGAGCCACTCCTCATTCATATGGGGAGCGTTGCTTTGATGATAGGTTACAGGGAATGACACTGAGTTTTCATATATTCCACCGTGGTTTTGTGTCTGTTGGTGTGTGTACATTGGTGGAGGAGGCTTGTGGCGACCGCAAGGGAAGGGATGAAGATGAGTGGGATGAAGCCGACAGACAAAGGAGTGGTTGTTTATTCAGGGAACGGTCGTCTGTCCCTGGAGCACTGTTTATCTATTCCTCAGGGTGTTTTGAGTTTGTGTGTGTTCAAGCACAAGAATGTGCATCTAAATTAACTCTGATAAACTTGCAAATACAGTACATGTCTATGTCTAAATGTTTTCCTTATGGGGGAGAGTGTGTGTGTGTATGTGTTTGCATGTGTTTGTGTGTGAGGGCAGCTATCATCTTTTCCTCGTTCCACACATACAGTATATGACAAAGAAATGTGATGAAACCAAATGGGCTGATCAAACCCATCATTCCTGGGAATATAGACATCTATTGTTATTAGGGAAGCCCATTACACATGCCTAAGATGTTCCACAGGGCTGGGCTGCGGTGCAGTCACTGGTGAGGCAACACACACACTTAACTCTCAAGGTCAGACGATACAAATAAAATGAGAAAACTAGGCAACAGAAAACACAAAGCATTACTGCAACCGTCCTATCAGTCCTATCACTAAAAGATGGTCCGCTGTGTTGTATTTACATAACATCTATTGCAATTCATTTGATCCTGTCAGAAATGTGTTAATTGGATAATATCTGTATTATTGAAGTCAGTGTTAAAGGTGGCGCTGTACCAGATGACATGACACTTCTAATGTATTTCCACTCCCATTTACATGCATGGAGCTGTCAGGACTCTCAGTACACCACTATTGTGATCTCAGTGCTAAAAACACAGAATTCAATTAACACCTCTATGGCGGTGTAGACAAAAACTGACACCCGACAAAATTAGGTGTATTTTTACTCCCCAGACTTTTTGTCTAAATGTTGTCAGAAAGAAAGCAGACTTCTGGTGTAGTCTTTGGAACGAGTCCAACTCCACAGAGGAGCTGCCTACATGAACCATACAAGTGTCCTGGATAATAAAAACCATCTTGGGAGGTCTGTACGTATTTTCAGAGAAATATTGAGGAGGAACTCTATAGCTGTACATGTGCTTTTGCTTATAGTCTGGACGTGCTAGAGAGAACACTGATGAGGGCTGGGGAAATACGTGGTGAACGCTCCTGGAATAGGATATTCTCTCCCTCTCATGTCAAAGATGTTGAAACCAGATGTTGGTTCCTGCTGTTGCTGCAGCAATTTCTGCTCCGTTCTCAAAGATAACACTATATCTGCAGTTTTCCTCACTGTTCCAGGTTTGAATGTTGCTGACAATTATGACAAGACTCGTCCGTGTTTTGTTCATGACAGGACAGGAGTGTTTACTGTGTTCTCATGAAACAAACAGACACCAACACCGGGAATCCATGCAATCAGCAATGGTGTTATTTGTGATAATCACAAAAACCTAACCGGCTCTGAGCTGAATTTCCCCTGGACTGTTTTTGGTTAGAAAAACAAAACAAATTGTAAAAACCTGGATCATTCACCATCATTTCCTCTGACCTGAGGAAAAACTCCTGCTATCAAATTCTGTGACTTCTCAAATTTTCTACAACCACAGGAAGTCTGTTCTTTGTATAAATAAACAGAGGTCCACCGACCAAACCATTGACATCTTGGGGTTTAGGTACTGTAAAGCCTCAGTAAAACCACTATTCTTCACTTTCCACAGCATCAATGCATTGATTCAACTCTGTATATTCTGCACCATTACTTCACTTCACTGAAATGTATACCGTTCAGTATGCTGATAACAATAAAAGCAGAATCCCAGACTGTAGCTGTAGCTATTATCAGGGCAGAAACACCCAATCAATATGTCCTCCAGAGACACAATGGACCTCACCCCTCTCTGTCACATGTGGGTCAGATTCCTTACACTCAGCTCTGCCCTGACGTCTCACCTTCTGGTCGATACTGTCGGTCATGTGTCCTGCAGGTTCCTGCTCTCCTGGGCTGACGTTTGCCCTGAAAGCTCCTCCCCATCAGACATTTCTCATTTGTTACCAGGACATCTCCGTCGCCTTTTCTCTCCTGAGTCGGAGCCTGAGACTGTCACATAGATTATCCATTTACCCTTCCCCTTAAAGGGATAGTTCAACATTTTGGCAAATTGGCCCATTGCCATAATCGCTATAGTCATAGCAGTAGGTTCATTACCTTTAATTGTAGGTGTAAGCTATTTTCAGTACGGCGGAGCGCAGCAGCTGGCTGCTCAGAGCTACGCTATGGAGGCTAATGGAATTTCTTGGTTTCCCTCATTAAACTCATCAAATTCAACATCCCAAAACTCCACAGCGCTTTTGTAGACAAATTGTGACCTGCACAACCACCACGCTATGAGATAATGACGGAACGATACGAAACGGAGCTGTTTTCGAGGTAAATACAGGGTAAATACGGAGACTGCTTGCTGAAAAACTGTCCCTGAACGCAACGCGCATCAGCGGTTTTGTATGAATTTACCTCGAAAACGGCTCCGTTTCGTATCGTTCCGTCATTATCTCATAGCGTGGTGGTTGTGCAGCTCACAACTTGTCTACAAAAGCGCTGTGGAGTTTTGGGATTTTGTATTTGATGAGTTTGATGAGGGAAACCAAGAAATTCCCTTAGCCTCCATAGCGTAGCTCTGAGCAGCCTGCTGCTGCGCTCCGCTGTACTAAAAATAGCTTACACCTACAATTAAAGGTAACGAACCTACTGCTATGACTATAGCAATTATGGCAATGGGCCAATTTGCCAGAATGTTGAACTATCCCTTTAAGCCCTACGCAACCTGCTTGGTGGCTTGGACTCGATGCAATTTGAGGAACTGATATTGCACGCTTTCCTTGGATTTAGCGAATTGTATTTTATCATAAAGGGGGTCTCTACTATTGATTCCTCACGTCCTAGAGCAGTTTTAGTGGAATCTGAGCTGGGTCAGACACAGCTGCTGATATCAGGCTACATAAGTTGAGTCAATTTTATTTTTCTATCATAAAATCACATATTTTGCCTGAAAACCACCGCTTTACAATTTGCACAAACTATGACACCCTCTATCCTTGAGGCAGTGCAGGTGCTATCACAGGACAAAAGACCGGCACCAGGCTCAGCTTTAGTAGTAATGCCATGTGAAATCAATCAGTAAGCCCTGAATCCTGGTAAATGTGTAGAAAGTATTTCTACTGAAGCACATTAAGCTGTTATTCAAACTTAACTTCCTGGCTGTTACTTAATAGTCTCACCACTACAGTATGTTAAACAGCTCGCCTGCACCAAAACAGCACTGTGTTGTTTTAATGCACGGCTGTTTTCGCTCTGAATCCCCACTTAGGAAGAGGATTAACTCCACACAAGAACTCATAACAGTGAAAAGTCTTAGAGGCGGGATCCCTCTTTCAGGATGGACACACAATACATCTTATATATGTTATGTAGGACACAGAAGTAGCAACAGTAAAGATCATATGGAGACGAAGAATGAGAATATGACATAAACAGAGTAGTAAGTGCAAAAAGAGCATTGATTGGACTGGAGAAGAATTTCGAGGTTGTGTGGGGCCATAGAGTATATACAAACTTGATTCATGTCTCAATCTAGTCCCTCTCTCTCTATCCAAACACTTCTCTAACACAAACATGTTACAATAACTTCCAAACATACACAACCCATTGCCCTGGCCATGTATAGAAATAAAACTGTCATTATTGTAGACGTGCAGCAGGCTTTGTGAGGCTGCAGTGTGTTGAAGGCTCTGCCCACAGTGGTCTGTTTATCCAGCTGTCTGTCTGGATAAATCCACTTGGCTGGAGGCAGAGAAAAGACTTTGTGGTGAAGAAATACATTGCAGGCCCAGAGTGAATGAAACAGAGGCAAACTGTAATGAAAGCACTCAGGCACAGACGGCCTCTTTTTAATGAATGACCCTGAAACTAACGCATTAAAAGCCCACTTAAACCTACACGCACAAAAACATATGACTGCTGGCATGCATGCACAAATACATGCACAGATCAAACAGGGAAAGGACAAAGAGAGACCGAATGCTCCCCTGTTGTTTAGAGGTGAAACAAAAAGGAGACAACGATGATGTTCAGCCATGATGGAGAATCAATAACTAATCCACCCGGATTCCTTCAAAAGGCACAAGGTGCTCTGGTGCCAAGCGCTGCGTGACGGTATGACAGCGTGTGACATCAGGTGAAACTGCGTGTGTGTCTAGAGGGTAGTGCCGCTAACGGAGATTTTAGAATGGGTGTGCATGGGTGGAATACACAGGCCTGCGAGTACAATACGCCATATTCATTTGAAGTGTAGTGAGATGATAAAATAGCAGCACATCTATGACATGTTCAAATCATAAGTAGCTTTTCTTGTTCATCTGGGAAAGAAAAAAATATCACCTCATCAGTTTTAAATTAGCTTTCAGATACATTAATAATTCAGCGCTGTTGTAATTACTTGTCATGTGTTGGATTCGACGCACCTTCATCGCACACTGTGTGAGACCAGATGAGCGTTTCAGTGCGACTAAGTGCAGACTAAAGTGTGTAAAGGAGCTCAGGCCTGTGAAGAGCAGATGAACAGTGTGTGTTTCGGATGTAGCTCTGGGTGACAGTGGCTGACTCAGCTGTAATGAGACATAAATGAGATGTTGGGTAATTTAGGGCTGGTGAGGGAGGAGAGGAGGGGAGGGGAGAAGGGAAGGAGAAAGGAAGGAGGAAGAGGAAACAGCAGCTGTTTCTCAGGTGAGGAGACGCAGATGTGATCTTCACACACGTCTCCTCCCCCTCCATCTCCGTCTCCTGCGTTCTCTCCTCACTACGCCACCCTCTGCAAACTGCCTCTGATAGCCGAGGCTGTTTGGGCTTAAAGGCTCTGCACTCCCATGGTAAACCCACACAGGACGGTTTAATTATTTCGCCTGATTAGAGCTCTCCTCAGGACTGTGTGTGGGTGTGTTACAGACTGCACTTCACTCACATCTCCCCCACTCTTCTTACTTTATTGCACTTGTTAGGACGGGACAAACAGCACTTTTATCATCCTCAGCGGTACAGGTGTTGGTTGACCGTTATGTAATTCAAATCCAGGTGCACCAATCCTCAACCTGCCAACCTTGGCAGCTTTGGATATGTGGGATAGCACTCACACACTCTAAATTATCAAAGCAGAATACTAGTTGCTCTACCCTCAGATGTCCAACTCTGCAATCATCCTGCAACAGTTTCAAGCTGTCAAAAGTGAATGTTCAATCGTAAACACGTGAATCATTCCCATCTTCAGTGGTCGGAGAATTACTCAGATCTTTTATCCAAGAAAGAGCGGCAGAGTACAAACAGTCTGTTACTAATTCATTCAGAACATTACATGATTCAATCAGTCAATTTCATTAGTGTGAGTATTCCTTTCATGCTACAGTTACATATCAAATAACATAATTAATATGTACTATACATCATGAAATAACAACTAACCCATTCTTTAAAGGAATAGTTCACCCAAAAATTAAATTCAGTCATTAGTGACTCACCCTCATGCTGATGAATACTCCTGAGTAGTTTTTTATTCCTCAAAGTGCATCAAGACCCGGGAGGCCGGTTCGTAGTCCAACAAAAACTTTATGAGAGTAATAGGGCCCGACACAAAAACGTCCATAAAACTACACAAAAACCATTTAATATTCAACTGCTCGTCCACTGCAATCCAAGTGTCCTGAAGGGATATAGTCCAGAGTTTACTCGAAACGACGTCATTTAGGACATTTTTACAGCCTAAACAATCCTGTATTGAATTTGCCTTGGGCGCGCTCTCTCGTTGAAATGACTGAATTTCATTTTTTGGTGAACTATTCCCCTTTAAGAAATGTGGTAAAACTTAGTTCAAGTACATTATAACAAATACTTACACTGCCAAAGTGCACTTCAGTATAATGCTAATATTTTGTAAATAACCATAGCTACATCTCTCCAGGATCTTAAACATATGTCTGGGGGGGATCAGGGCTTCCAACTCTCTCCTTTGCTCACAGATCAAGGTCTCTTACTCAGTTTTCCTTCCGATTACACAAACCGTCTGCACCACCACGCACCTGGTGGAGAGTGTTGCTGGAGGGAGGAAGTGGCAGAGCGTCTGTAGAGCAGAGCGTCTTTAGAGCAGCGTAGTTGACTCTGCCAAACACAGGTGCAGCTAATAACATCGCTAATTACCACATTCCATTTCTGTGAGCGAGCTAAAAGGCTCCGGTGGTGTGGATTGCTGGATCTCTGGCACGGCTCTAATAACACAACTAAGAACGGGATGGAGCCATTGTTAATGTTATTGGTTACACCTGTGCATTCCCTGCTGTCACAACTGAGAACGTCTGCTGTAAAAAAAAAAAAAAAAAAAAAAATCCCTTTAAGTACTGTAGATGGGGTTCAATGACAGGAATTGGTCACACTAAGTGCACATTTCTCCCGATATACAGAGCCCGGCTCGGTGTGTGTCCAGTCCCTTTCACTGCCATTAGGTTCAGCTCCTCCGCTTCCCTCTGCCTTTATGAGAAGTTCCTCTGCTACTTGTGTCCCCTCTCTTTTAGCAGAAAGGCTTTTGTTTACCGTGCTTGAAATACGCCAGGCCTGAGTGTGTGTGAGTGTGTGTATATGTGTGTATTTCTCTTAATATTTCTTGAGGAGTGCACTTGGAAGACGGTTCGTCTGCGAGTATACACACACACACACACACACACACACGCATCCACACACATAGACACAAGCCTGGCATATTTCAAATATGAAAGTGCATTTCAGCTAAGAAGTGGGAAGTGATTTATAAAAGGCTTTAGGGAAAGGCTTTCTACTGAGGAGGGAGAAAAGACATGGCAGAATAACTCTTCAGAGATATGGAGAGTGGGAGGGCGCTGCTGCTGAACGTAACGTTATGGATGGCGAGGCAATCGGTAAGGGTGAATACAGTGGTAGATCAGAGTACAGTAGCTTACGCAATGCTTTTTGGGGTTGTTAGTGCACATGTGAAATAATCAAAGGACGCAAAGTCCATTGCTTTAGTCACATTTTGGCCAAACCCGTCAGAAAGATAGCATTAAACTAACAACAACAGACTTTTTGACATGTGCTGAGCCCAAATCCTTGTTAAAGGGATAGTTCAACATTTTGGCAAATTGGCCCATTAGCATAATCCCTATAGTTTTAGCAGTAGGATTGTTACCTTTATTTGTGGGTGCAAGCTATTTTTAGAACGGCGGAGCAGAGCTGCTCAGAGCTACGCTACGGAGGTTCATCGGATTTCTTTGGTTTCCCTCATGAAACTCATCAAGTACACAATCCGACAACTCCAAAACGCTCTTGTGGACAAGTTCTGACCTGCACATTCACCACGCTATGAGATAATAACAGAAAGTTACGAGACAGAGTTGTTTTTGAGGTAAATTCATGCAAAACCTCTGATGCACTTTCCTGTCGGGGGCAGTTTTTCGGCAAGTCTCTGCAGAAATCTCATGAGCCTCCAGCGTAGCTAGCAGCTCACGGCTCTGCTCCGCCGTTCTAAAAATAGCTTGCACCGACAATTAAAGGTAACAAACCTACTCAGACTATAGGCAATGGGCTAATTTGCCAAAATGTTGAGCTATCCCTTTAACATCATATAAACACAAAGGCTGAAATGAATATGTGTGTGTATGTGGGTTGTAAAATATCAATAAATAAACTTGAAGAGGTTGATTTGTCTTTTTTTTAGGCAGCAAATGATCAAATGCACTGTGCACATTCATGATCAATTTGACTGTAAACAGCTGACATGAAGTCAAATATGTGTGAAAGAAAGTGTCACATGGGAACCTGTGTATAGATGCATTTTATACACATATTCCAGCGACCTGGAAAGGTTAAGAGAAAAAGTGTCAAAAGCTGTTGAAGAGATAAAGGAAGTGATAACGAACACGCACAGGTGACGACAGAGAGATACTGTATGCAGTGGGTTTCATTTACCAGCTCTTGAAAACAAAACCCTCTACTTTTCCACTGATCTCGAATGACTGAGTCATATCAGCCTCTTTCAGACAGAGCTCGCCTTGCCTGTGTACAGTATGCCATACCAAGACTGATTACAGCATCACAAACCCAGCTCAGTGACTCAGCTCATCCTATTATTCTAGCATACTTCCTTTTAAATGAGCAGTCGAACATCCACTTCCATACCCTTCTCAAGGCAGATATTCTACACTCCTGAGCGGCAGTGGAGTTGAAGGCAGTGCGGCTAATTAACAAACCCTCGACTTCACATGTCAAGAAAAGACCCTGCTCATCCTCCAAATGACAGAGTTAAAATGGTCTATTTTAGATGCAATAAGACAGTCAGCCCTTTAGACACAGATTTAAGCTAAAATGTCTCCACCGAGGTTTTACATTTTCTTATGTCTCTCATTGTGTTTAAAACTTTTCCATATTAAAAGGAAATTAACTCAAAAATTAACAAAATTGATATGATGCGAAAGGATTAGCAGCTAAAACTACAGTTCTGAAGTGAATACATGAAGATAAAATGATGATGTCATAGCATTTTTTTCTTTGTTTAATTGTGTTTTTAACTGTGTCCTTAAAGGGATAGTTCAACATTTTGGCAAATTGGCCCATTGCCATAATTGCTATAGTCATAGCAGTAGGTTCGTTACCTTTAATTGTAGGTGTAAGCTATTTTTAGTACAGCGGAGCGCAGCAGCAGGCTGCTCAGAGCTACGCTATGGAGGCTAAGGGAATTTCTTGGTTTCCCTCATCAAACTCATCAAATACAAAATCCCAAAACTCCACAGCGCTTTTGTAGACAAGTTGTGAGCTGCACAACCACCACGCTATGAGATAATGACGGAACGATACGAAACGGAGCCGTTTTCGAGGTAAATTCATACAAAACCGCTGATGCGCGTTGCGTTCAGGGACAGTTTTTCAGCAAGCAGTCTCCGTATTTACCCTGTATTTACCTCGAAAACGGCTCCGTTTCGTATCGTTCCGTCATTATCTCATAGCGTGGTGGTTGTGCAGCTCACAACTTGTCTACAAAAGCGCTGTGGAGTTTTGGGGTGTTGAATTTGATGAGTTTAATGAGGGAAACCAAGAAATTCCATTAGCCTCCATAGCGTAGCTCTGAGCAGCCAGCTGCTGCGCTCCGCCGTACTGAAAATAGCTTACACCTACAATTAAAGGTAATGAACCTACTGCTATGACTATAGCGATTGTGGCAATGGGCCAATTTGCCAAAATGTTGAACTATCCCTTTAACTTGTTAACAGTGTTTTTAACTGTGTTTCTAATGAAATTTGTATCTTTTTACAGTGAGCTGAAAGCAATTTTACACCATTATTGTATTATTGTATTGAAATTAGATGACGGGACATCGGGTACTTTCACTAAAAATGCACATGTCTGTGAATGATATTACCAGCTAAGATGTAGCACTGCTTAACAATATAAATCATGAGAAGACTTTTGGTATTGTGCAACAATCATTAGCCATTCTGGTCTTTCCAAAATGACAGATTTCATATTTCTGGCCTCACGACATCTGCATAAAACTGGTTTAGGATGCCTGCAAATAAATAACTGAATACAGTAACAGTGTCTGTTCCAGTGGATCATTGAAACTAACTGTCAGTACAACATGTGGTGAAGTTTGGACAGCGAGGTACTGTACCTGGCATGAGTGGCTGTCCAGTCATTCCCATCGGAGGCATCCCCAGGTTGTTCATAGCTGTTGCCCAGGCGTTGGGGTCCGACATGGGCATTGTGATTGAGTTGGAGTCCATTGTCATGTTGCAGATCCCTTCTGCACAGACACAGAAAAAGAGACAGAGAGAGGACTCAGTATCATTCCTGTGACATCAAAATCATCCAGATAGTGGGCCATGGCCAAGCCAGACAGGGAATACTGTCATGACAAACACTGAGGTAGAGGGTTGTTTTCAATAGTGTGGTGCTGTCGAGGCATCTCCAGATGTCTTTAAGTCTGTGTTCAGTCTGAGAGGAGAGGAGAGGAGAGGAGAGGAGAGGAGAGAATTGGAGAGATGACCCTGCAGTCAGTCTGACACCACAGTGGTTTCAACAACATTGTCATCTAAAACATCTTGATGTTGTTTGTTCAGTTTTTGCACCGAGGTTCGACAGCCTGGCCTCTTCCTGTCTCAGTGACCCGTCCACTGGAAACACCACAATATGACTGGAGAAAAACTGTCACAGAAAATGTTGAATCTACTCCACATGGGCAGATTAAAAAAAAAAAAAAAAGGAATGCATTCATATGTCTACACAAAATCTACACTAATGAGTAAACCAGTGAAAGATCAGAGGTTTCATTTGCAAGTCACAGTAAGAAAATAATACAGCGTAAAACAAGATTATCATGGTGCTGAACACAAATGCTGATGCTATCTGGCATTTGCCAGGCACTCTGCTACTAAACCTTGGAATTAAAAAAAAAAAAAAAAAATCTCCAACTTAGCTCGACTAATACACACACATCATTTGAAACTCACTGTGCCAAATGTTGCATAATAAAGCAAACATACTTAGATCCCCATAATAAAATCTCTGCAGTAAAGTCGACGTGAACACATCATACATTCACCAGCGGCTCATTCTCCCCATCTGCAGTCTATTTCACAGCTCTAAATGCTCTCTAATTCTCTCCTCTGGTCGACCTCTTTCTCTCTGGCAGACCTGTAAATTGCTGTGACTGCTGGCTGCGCCAAGCTGCCCTCTCCTCTCCCGATGCCAAAGCCAACACTGCTGTTAATAGTGTGGAGCTCTGCACCTTGCACACACTTCACACCTCAGAAGGTCCGTGGCAAAGCCCACTGTGAAGATAACACTTTGTGCGTATTAATGCGTGTGTGTCTGTCTGCACAACAACCCCTATGCTGGTATTCCTGGTGTTCGGGCACAGCTGGCGATGTGTAATAATTTGCCTCTTTGCCTCCCCGGCTGAGCTACTAATTTCAGAGCTGTCTGCCGCCACCGCCATAGAGCGGCCTGATAAAACCGCCTGTGTCTGTGCGTCGCTGTGATAATGTAACTGACATGGACTTCACAGGCTTGTTAACTAACACAACCCCATTAACTGCAGACACTTTCGAGGACCCACAGTGAGGGAGGAGAGCAGAGGTGCTGAGCTGTGTTATTGCAGTTTTATTATAGTTTACAGTATGTCTGTGCAGTGTGGATGGAGACGCACACTCAGGGTTTGACAGGTGAGTTTTCCGTTTTTCGCTGTTAAAATAATGATAGTTAAGAGTTAGGAAACATGCTGTTTATGCAGCAGGATGTGATGCTTCAACTGACAGGTCAGTTGATGAAACAGATGAGCTGACTGACCACCAGGAAACGTGAGCGCCCTCGGTGAGATTTTTGTTTGTGACTAAACAGAAAAGATGGGTGATTCTTATGTCTATATTTGATCTTTCTTCCGCTTCCTGCCTTGTGTTCCTGATAATTTAATTCTTTTTTTTGACTCATTTTGCAGCTGCCACTCAAAGGCAGACCTAGACAACAGTGTTGGATGATGCGTTATGTCGTGCATTCATTGGTTAAATGCATCACGTCATGGTAACAGACAGCATTCATCACGTTGCCAACTGACAGTTCAGGGGGGTGCGGGATATCTATTTTGCCATTAAAAGTCTGTTTTGGTTGATAATGCCATTAGAGCAACAATGATTAATAAAAAATATGTTAATGGCATCCGGCTGCAGCAGAAAAGAAACACAAATCTATTGTCTAACCTCTCTTGTTGCCCCCCCCCTCCCTCCCTCTGGCATTTTGCACCCGAGGCGACCGCCTGCGTCTCCGCTGCCACGGCCCGCCCCTGTGACTGACTGAATTAATTTACATGAATTAATTTGCTGTTTTTAACGGCGTATAAATACATTCCCTACAGTACTGTACATGCTGACGTTTTGAAATCATTTATTTTGTACTACCATAGCTCCAACAGCCAATTAACAATTTTTATGAAACGGAGAGAAACAGAAAACGTTTGGAATCTTTGTTTGATAAATAAATAATTGATTAATTGTT